>NC_053490.1:499598873-500198873 GCF_905171775.1 Rana temporaria
GGGCTGCACTGATGGGCATTGGTAAGGCAGCACTGGTGGGCACTGATAAGGCGGCACTGGTGGGCACTGATAAGGCTGCACTGGTGGGCACTGAGAGGTGCCACTGATTGGTGGCACTGAAGGGCATTGATAGGTGGCACTGGTGGTGACCGAGAAGTGGCACTAAAAGGTGGCATTGATAGGTAGCACTGATAGCTGGCAGTGATGGGCACTGATGAGTGGCAGTGATGGGCACTGATAGGTGGCAGTGATGGGCACTGATAGGTGGCACTGATGAGGCACTGATTGGCACCACTGGTGGGCATTGATAGGTGCCACTTGTGGGCATTGATAGGTGCCACTTGTGGGCATTTATAGGTGGCACTGGTGGGCACTGTGGGCACTTAGAGAAAAAGAAAAAACTGCACCAACAATATCCAACCAGCTGTTGAGCCGGAACTGAGTAAATAAATTGATCTGAGTGAAACAATCGTGAAAAATGTCCCAACAGTGAAGTGAAAATAAATGGTAATCAGCTGGAACGAACAGCACCGCAGTGAGGGATTAAACCATCCATGAAACCGCCACCACATAGACAGCCTCTTACCAGATCGATAAGAAGAGTCAGCCTTAAGCAGGTAAATTCTAAATGAATGGATTCACACACACACAGGGTCCAGGAAGCTCCGGATCGTATCCTCCACAGGGAAAAAAACAGCTGCCCCTTCACTCGGATGGTCCGTGGATCACAAGAACAAAAAACGGGCCATAGCGTGATACCATTTGAGGGATTTTATTAAAGTATAAAAGATTGTACTTACAGATAAGCAGAATCATAAAAGCATTTAAAATAGTGCCGGCCGGCAATGGAGGAGCCTTTCCTCATTCACAATAAGCGCGGTGGCGTCACTGAGCGCACGTTCCAGACGTGTTTCGTCATAGGTTGACGTTTTCAATGTGGATGGGCTATACAGTGACACACCGCTATAAATACCCAACCTCGTTCTGACATGCAAGGAAAGGCCTGAAGAGAAAACGCCATCTTAACCAAGGGAAAAAACAGCAAACATGCCCACAGTGGATTAGGAAGGTAAGAACCTTCAGCTAGGTCTCAATGTGGGTCATGCTAAACAAAAAAAAATATGGAAAAAATATATATATATATTGGGCGCCATAAATAGGTATTTGAAATGATATTAGAAGCCAGAAAAATGTATAAGATGTAAACATTAAAAAAATTATAAAAACGACCAAAAATGTTTACTATGAAGTAATATGCAGTGTAAAGAGCCAGGTACGGATATTATTCCTTAAGGCGTACCAAGCGACCCCTAGTGGGAAAAAAGGTGACAACACCTAAATGTCACATATAAAAATAAGGTTTACACGAACATGCCTGTAACGGACAATTAACCGCCGCTGACACACCATCAGATAGATCCTCGCCGACACTCCACAGCGCGGGGGGTAAGTCACGTGACCAGGCTGCCTCCGACGTACGTTTCGTTATAGTAACGTCATCAGGGGGGCGTCACGCACGTCGGAAAGGCAGCCTGGTCACGTGACTTACCCCCCGCGCTGTGGAGTGTCGGCGAGGATCTATCTGATGGTGTGTCAGCGGCGGCTTTCATCTCCTCACAGAATCCTAACAATTGAAACCGCAACTTAGCGGTGACAAGTCCGCAGCCTCAGTGCCGGGTGGGCAACCCCAAATGTAAGGAGCCATTTGGCTGTTTTTATGTATGTTTTAACACTTTTTAATTAAACGGTATCACGCTATTGGGCTTCCTGGCTTTTCTTCTTTTGCATAAAATCCCGTTTGGAGTTCCTGGATCTGCAAAGCGGTCTGTCCATATCCTCATGTGTGCAGGCACAATCCTGCATAAGCTTGTTTGACCATCTTTTTCACTAAAGGGGTCAACGAGCTCTGGTAAGAGCAATTCATTTTTCAAGCACCTTGGGTGGAATTGAAAATAATTATTCAGAAGCGGTGGTGGCATTTTCTCTTTTCACAGGACAACTGTCAATAACGAAGTGGATTATAATTATCGTCTTCTTATATCATTTGGGACTTTTCCTGTATATTTTATGATCACATTTGAACACACTGTGTGTGTTTTCCAAAGTGCAGCGCTGACTGCAATATGTTGGGACTTTATTTTGTTATTTTTAATCAATTTTACATTTTATGAGTTATTGATTGTCAATCATAGGTGATTGATTCACGGCACTTTACACTATATTGTATGGGCCTAGCGCCCTCTATTCTATATTTACAAATGTTTACAAATTTCTTTTTGTCTTTGAGGAGCAGCTTATTATATTATTAATTTATATTGTGATTAGGCGCGGAATTTCACTTTACAGATTGCTGTGATTGGCTGTTATATCGGTCAAATGATCAGGTGCTCTGTCCACTAGTACCGTAAATTTTGACTGGGAACTGCCAGTGACAGCTCGGCCAATGTGCTAAAAGCACACAGTGAGCACAGTCCCAGCACAGTGGAGCAAGCTAAAACATATATGCATACAGTCAGCATTAAGGTCTACATGCTGTGCTGATACATATGTGCATTATGCCAGAAGTAAGAGGTTAAAGGAGTAAAATGATATCTCTCCAAAGTGAGGAGAATCCTCTTCTAGACAGGCGTTACCGGAAGAAGTCTCGCGTTTAAGAAGACATCCCTTCTTTTCTTTTTTCAGCAACTACCCAAAAGTTTGGATTTTCCCTCACTCCTAGTCTGATATTGGTCATCAGGATGATTAGAGGGGATGAATCTACTCAGTGGGGACAGAGAAAGCAAAAATGATCTTGGGTTTCTCCCACCAGGCTTTGACTCCTCTCTCCTCCTCTCTAATTTCCTTGGTTCCAGCATAACTGGACAGATGACTCTTGGGCCCATTGGGGGCCAACGGCCTCACTTCCCTCTTCTTTCCTCACTTTTCCTTTCTCTTCTCCCTTTAACCTTTCTCTTTTCTCTACCGTTATCCTAACGGTTAACGATTATGGTTCTCCACAGCATTACTGAAATGTTAGCATGGTTACACTGTATTGTATTATCTTCACATTCATACTACAAATGCTTTTTGGGGGCCTACCACTCTCCTACCTTGTACCCTTTATAGTTGATGGACGAATCCTAATGTTTCTGTACTTTTTGTGGCTTACAGCATAATGGATATGTATAGATAATAGGGCTGTTACTGATCAAAATGTTTCTGTTCGATTAATAGTTTTTTTTTTTTAATCGACTAATTTTGATTAATTATAACGCACATACAGATCCAACTACTTTTATCTGATCTCCTTGCAGGCTGATTCCCAGTGCAGCTACCAACCACTGGAAAAATGGATAGCAGGATACAAAAAACACACAAAGGCAGCGCTCGATGGGAATAGCATTAAAACTTTTATAGTCTTCAAGTAGGTAACCAAATAAATATTGCACTGGAGAAAAAAATCGATGTAGCTACATAAACTGTAAAAATGGTGCGAGTAATACCAAACGGTACCAAAAGAAGTCATAGCTAAGTATGATACTGGTATAAAAAATGTGTACAACGATACCACTGCTGAATCCAGATGAGGAGAGGTTAACATCAGTCCGTCGGCATGTAGATGTCCCATTAAGGGAACGATCACAACTCCCAGTGGATGGTTGTAGAATCCCAGGTTGATAGAGGGAAGTGATAGAGGGAAGTGTAACAGCCCTTGCGTGTGGCAGATAGTAAGGTCCCGCCAGCATGCAGATATGAAGGCACAGCAAAGAAGCCCTTCAGATGGACACGGCAAGCCCCGCCGGTGTCCGTGACATTACTGGATCTCCGACAGAACTCCCTGAAGGCCCAGAAGCCGGCGGAGAGGTGAGTACCAATCAAAAGAAATTTATTCGATCAAAAAGATTTTGATCGATCAAAAAGATTAATCGATTAATTAAAAGTTAATTTGCACAGCCCTAAATTAGATAACCTATTTTTTTTTGTACTTTTGCAATATTTGTGACTTTTTATGTTCTATTATATTCTTTAATACAAAAACATTGAACAACAAAAATTATCTCATTGGAGTTCCAACCAGTCACCAGTCTTACTCTTTCCAAATTTAAAAAAAAAAAGATAAAAAAAGTTTTGGTTTCAGATAAACTTTAAGATTAAGAGAAAAAAATAGCACAACCACAAGACCTGACATGATTGCAAAATGAGAGAAACTGTATGTGTGGATAACTTCAAATGTGATTAAAGACTTTCACGCCAAAAGGACACAGAGGTCTCCATGCTCCTGCTGCCGCTGAAAAATAACTTTTACAAAGTGATTACCACAATAGAAGTGAGTGTTACTCTGGTGCCAAGACACCAATTACATCATAAAAGTATTGCTGTCTTTCGTGACAGAACTCATAAAGCTTGTAGGTGAGAAAGTGACCCAACTAAGTGCAAAACCTAAATCATTTAGGGGAATGAAAAAAATAATTATTATTTTAGCTACTGTATATCTAACTTCAACTATGTATTGGTTCAGTCATTATTCCATTATTAAAGGGAACCCCTGAGCCCATCTTACCTTGTAAAGTGATCCCAGGTTAATATATAAATAGTTACTGAGCTCTAGTCCACATCTAAGCTATGGCTTACTACTGGCCACCAAGTGTGGTGGGCTTCAGTGGTCAATAGGAAGGTGCATGGATGGGAGGGTGTGGACCATAACTCAATTGTGGACGCTGTGTTTGATATTTGCATACCTTATGTTAAGTATGTGTAGCGCCAGGTTACTTCAAAGTACCGGTGCTATTTAAATTTAGAGGGAGATCAGAGTGTAGTTAAACTCTGATCTGGTTAAAATGTTCAAATTGGGTCTCTGTCTCAGCTTGCCTGTGCTGTGTGCTCATTCTGTTGTACTGGGGTGTTATTCCCACCCCAGTGCAGTAGATGGCAGCAGCGGACTCAAGGTTTGGGTGCTCTTCGCGGTGTTCCTGGTCCCGGGACCATGTTGGTCCGGAACATTTGAGCAGCAGCGGGGACCCAGTGATCGACTGGGTTCCCACTTTTGAAGTTCCCAAGCAGTATAGCTGTTCGGTGGGGAGTCCATCTGAGGAGAGCCAATGAGAGGCTGGCGATCCAATAGAGTCTCGACAATCCACCGGGGATCAAGGTAGCCGGACACTGAAGGATTGATCACCTGTCAGTCGGTACCTGGGCGACGTTAAGAAGGAGATCCAGGCGTAATTCTTCCAAGGAGGATTGCCTCCATATTTGCAATCAGAGAGGGCCTGTGGCAGAGGTGTCTCCCTGAAGTCCATTCCAGGAGGGTCTGTGGCAGATACTTTTCCTCAAATCCAAGTTCATTCCAAGGAGGTCTGTGGCAGAGACTTTTCCTCAAAGGTTCGAGCGATATTCTGGCTGCCAGGTCAGTGAGAGAGGCCTGTCTGGGTACGCTATTCCCACTCAAGCAGGAGTGGCGCAGAGAAGTGTTACACGTGGGAGCAGGATTGTTTCCCTATTACTACACCTGAATTTGCTATTCTCCTTCTTCCTTCAACTTTACTTTCCTCACCACAAGTTTTATTGTTTTTACCCGGCTGGGTAATAAAGAGCACAGCAAAAGAAACTTGTTGCGGACATTCCTTTACTATTGCTATATGTACCATTCACCCCTAGGAATTTGGAAGAGCCACAAGGTAAATGTGCCACCCAAAACAAACCAGCAGCTCCTCCGGGGGTAGTGCTACATATGTAAGCAAACTAAAACTGCTAAAATAACAACTTAAAACTTTGTAAACCAACTGGTTGGGATGGATGAATAATAAACAACCAAAGGGCTACAAATACTTCCCTTCCCTGGAGAACATGCTGTACAAGTGCAGCTCACATAATCAAATGTTTGGTATGATGCTGTCTAGGGAAGGATTAGAGGTCATACTGGATTATCCTCCTTAGCAGAGTTAATGTGCCCAAAAGCCACGACTTTTGGTTAACCACTTCAGCCCCAGACCATTTGGCTGCCAAATGATCAGGCCACTTTTTGCGATTCGGCACTGCGTCGCTTTAACTGACCATTGTGCGGTCGTGCGACGTGGCTCCCAAACAAAATTGACGTCCTTTTTTTTCAACAAATAGAGATTTATTTTGGTGGTATTTGATCACCTCTGTAGCTTTTATTTTTTGTTCTATAAACAAAAATAGAGCGACAATTTAAAAAAAAAAGCAAAATTTGTGACTTTTTTCTATACTAAATATCCCCAAAAAATCTATAAAAAATAAATAAAAAATTCCTCAGTTTATGTCGATACGTATTCTTCTATATATTGATGGTAAAAAAAATAGCAATAAGAGCTTATTGATTGGTTTGCGCACAAGTTTTAGCATCTTCAAAATAGGGCATAGTTTATGGCATTTTTGTTATTATCTTTTTTACTAGTAATGGCGGCGATCATCGATTTTTATTGTGACTGCGACATTATGGCGGACACATCAGACACTTCTGGTGCTATTTTGAGACCATTCACATTTATACAGCGATCAGTGCTATAAAAATGCACTGGTTACTGTGTAAATGTGACCGGCAGTGAAGGGGTTAACCACTAGGGGTGATGAAGGGGTTAAGTGTGTCCTAGGGAGTGATTCTGTTAGGGGGTGTGGCTACGAGTGACACGTCACTGATCACTGCTCCCGATGAGAGGGAGCAGACGATCATTGACATGTCACTAGGCCGAACGGGGAGATGTTGTGTTTACACTGACATCTCCCCGTTCTTCAGCTCCGTGACCCGATCACAGGACAACGGCGGACATCGAGTCCATGGGTCCCATGGGCATGGCCACAGAGCTCTTGGCAGGCGTGCGCGCACATGGTGGCAAATTCAAACTGATGTAAATATATGCCAATTTGCCTGTCGTGCCATTCTGCCAATGTATATCCATGCGAGCGTCTCCTTAAGTGGTTAAAGCTGAATTATGGCCACCTTAAAAAAAAAAAAATAGTGCCCCCATACTAAGCAATTGATAGGTGTTTTTTTTATATCATTTAATTAAAACCCAGACCTTGTAACAGCCAGTGTCCCGGCCAAGTGATCTCCAGCAGTGGAATGTGGGCAGGTACCTCTCGCAGCGTCCAATGTCCCATCCTAATGGCATTTACCAACTATAGGAAGCATATGAACTTACAACAGGAGGAGGTGAAATAGGTCATACACTATGCCCTGGAAAGCAAACATGTAGGGCAAAGCAAAAGGGTTAACGTACTTCAATGCAATGTTGGAATAGGGCAACCAAGGCAAAGATGTCAAAGTGCACCCCAAACTGAAAAGGATTTTGTTTGAATATCATCAACTAGTGTTTTTTATTTTGTTTTTTATTTTTTGTGGTTGAACTGGATGGACTTTTTTCGACCTGACTAACTATGTAACTATGTAACTACAGTGCTTGGTCCAGTGCAGGGTACAGAAAAGACAGGTGGTCCAAAATTTGACAACTTTTGGCCCAAGGATATTCAAACAGCATTGGTTCAGGTGCTGTGACATTGGTTAACCACTGTGATTTAGTCATAATCAGCATGTTAGGACTGAGCTAGATTTCAATCAACACTATCGTAACCAAAATACGTTTTTTCATCTGAAATAAAAGTTTAAAACCGACAGAGAGTGCAGTTTTTTTATTTGTCCTTAAATGCACAGGGCCAGATTCACGTGGAATCGCGGCGGCTTAACGTATCGTATATACGTTACACCACCGCAAGTTTTCATCGCAAGTGCCTGATTCACCAAGCACTTGCGTGAAAACTTACGCCGGCGGCCTCCGGCGTAAGCCCGCGTAATTCAAAGGGGCGTGTGCCATTTAAATTAGGCGCGCTCCCGCGCCGGACCTACTGCGCATGCTCCGTTTTGAAATTCCCGCCGTGCTTTGCGCGAAGTGACGTCATTTTTTCGAACAGCGACGTGCGTAGCGTACTTTCGTATTCCCGGACGTCTTACGCAAGAAAAAAAAAATTGGAAATTCGACACGGGAACGATGGCCATACTTTAACATGGGCTGTGTAAAGTTAGGGCAGGTAAAACGACGACTAACTTTGCGACGGTAAACTAGACTAGCAACGACGTAACGAACGAAAAAAAACATTGTGGATCGCCGTAAAACCTCATTTGCATACCCGACGCTGGAATACGACGCAAACTCCACCCAGCGGCGGCCGAGGTACTGCATCCTAAGATCCGACGGTGTAAGTCAATTACACCTGTCGGATCTAAGGGCTATCTATGCGGAACTGATTCTATGAATCAGCCGCATAGATACTCTGAAAGATATGACAGAGTTTCAGAGAAACGCCATCGTATCTCTTCTGTGAATCTGGCCCCCAATGTATAAGGTTTTAATTCAGCTCTACAAAAATAGAGACACTGAAATGTGAAATGATCAAATCTCAAAAGAAGGGGTTTAAAGGAGTTATTGAATGAAGATCGGGACTGGGTTGACTTGTCACAATGAAAGTTCTGCAGATTACACTGGAAATCATGGCTAGATATGGATGCTGGTGCTGGTGATAATATACAGGGGAGCCAGGAGGATTGGTAAGTGCCTAAAAGAAGCTTCTTGTCAGGTCCAGAGATAGGGGCACTCTGGTTGTGCTTATTGCTGCTTGGCTGCCAGTACCACCAATGTGTCAATTTGGTTAAGCAAACTTGCATTGACCTCACGCTATGGATTGAGGTGAATTTAGGGGAGAGTTTTTTCTCTGCATCCTGTCGCGAACCAAACAGGAAGTGAAGAAAATTTTCCCAACAGGGACACACATAGTAATAATATAATTAACAAATGTTCAATCTTTTCCCACTCTGCTAAGCATATAGGGCCAGATTGAGAGACATTTGCCCTGGCGCAGCGTATCAGAGATACGTTACGCCGCCGTATCTTACCTGGCGGAATTTCTAATCCAGGAAGATTTTGTGCCGTAAGTTACATCGGCGTAGTGTATTTCTCGGCGCGTATTTCAAATTGGGCGGGTAGGGGGCGTGATCCGTTTTGAAATTTCCCGCCGTGCTTTGCGTGAAATGACGTTGCACCGACGTCATTTTTTGAACGTAGACGTGAGTTACATCCTTTCCTATTCACGGACGACTTACGCAAAAAAAAAAAAATTAAAAATTCGACGCGGGAACGACGGCCATACTTTAACATAGCAGGTCTATCTATACACCACGAAATAGCAGCTTTAACTATACGCCGGGAAAAGCCGACTAGCGACGACGTAAGAGATTGCGACGGACGCGTGTATCTTCGTGGATCGCCGAAAAAAGCTAATTAGCTTACCCGACGCGGAAAACGACGCAAACTCCACCCAGCGGGCGCCGAAGTACCCTACGATCGCACGAAGCCGTACGCCTGTCGAATCGAAGCCAGAAGCCGTCGTATCTTGGTTTGAGGATTCAAAATTTGAAAGTACGCCGGTGTATCAGTAGATACGCCGGCGTACTTCTTCTGTGAATCTGGCCCATAATTTATAGAGTATTATACATCAATCTATCTGTTAAAGCGGTTCTCCACCCTAAAGTGGAGTCCCGCTGATCGGAACCCTCCCCCCCTCCGGTGTCACATTTGACACCTTTCAGGGGGGAGGGGGGTGCAGACACCTGTCTAAAGACAGGTATTTGCACCCACTTCCGGCCACACGCTACGGGCGAAAGACGGGCATTCCGTCACATCCCGTCTGTCGCCCGTTGTGTGCTGGGAACAATCGGCTCCCAGCACACAGCGTGTGAGCCAATCGGCGGGCGCAGCGCGACTCGCGCATGCGCCGTAGGGAACCGGGCAGTGAAGCCGCAGCGCTTCACTTCCTAGTTCCCTCAGCGTGGATGGCGGGGGGAGCAGCAGAGTGACGAGCGATCGCTCGTGCTCTGCTGCGATCGGCGCTGGATTTCAGGACAGCTAAGTGTCCTAATATTAAAAGTCAGCAGCTGCAGTATTTGTAGCTGCTGGCTTTTAATATTTTGTTCCCGTGGCACATCCGCTTTAATATACATATTTTCTCTCTACTGTATCTATCTATGTACTGTCAAACTTTATTATCTATCAGATAGATACAGGTAGATATATAGATGGATAGATACATAGAGGTGACCAGGAACACAGGCCTATTACTGGAATGATTAAATGACACTTGAAATAAGTGTTTTTTTTTTTTTCATATTTTGCCAGGCGTTCATAATACCCCTTGTGTAAGACGAGGAACAAAGAATACTTGCTCCTTTCTATTTGAGCCAGGAAAGTATTCAGGATTCTGCCTTGAAGCTTCCACTATGGACACTTAAGCTCAATCAGGCTTTTCAAACCTCATCATTTGGGCAATTATTTTAAGTATTTCTATAAATGTAAAACTACTCAGCAAGGGATCAAAGGAAGCGCCGCAACATTTAACTTTCCCTTTCAAAAAAAATTCTGCCATCAAGACTCCATTGTGGAAGCTGAAGACAAAGACATTTAACAGTCTTGCTTAGTCTCCTGTGTAGGGGAGTTCCTTAATGGATGAGATAAATGGGATCCTGTAAAGGTACAGGATAATGGGGATTTTTAATGATAGAGATTTTAAACCCCACACAACTGGTACAGACAGGTAACCCTTGAAGTGAGTGATGAAATAAAATTATTTTGTATTGGGTGATCTGGTGGCAGGATAATAGGCAGAAGAATGAAAGTTGTGAGGCCTTGGAGCCTCTACTTTTTTCTCCGGCACTGGATAATGTTTGCTGTGAAATAAAGCATGGGGGACTCAGGATGACTCAGTATTTTGCTGGATAGTACTCATCAGTGTTCTTGAGGCCTCGGGGGTCTCTAAGTTCTTCCTGGCACTGGATAATGTGTTTGCTGTGAAATAAAGCATGGGGGATTGGAATGACTGAGTATTTTTCTAGATAGCACTCATCAGTGTTCCTGTTTTCTGGGATTGGTCTGTGCATTCTCTTCTGTAAGCCTTGTTCCACATGTCAAGCCTAGTCTGAACAAAATATGTGCAATGCTTTCAGCCAGCATCAAGAAGCTTTCTGAAAGTTACCCTGCCCCATATATAAAATAATTAAAGTTCCACTGCAGATTAAAACCTGATTGCTATATTAAAAACTATTTAAAACATCTGCCCATACCGAAGGAAGCCAAGTTTGCCTTATTACATTGTTCTATCCCTGGTTTGTTCACTCACCAGTGGAAGCTCGCTTTCCATTTGTTTCTCTCAGCCAAAAAAACAATTTTTCCGAGCCTGGAAGAAACCATCTATTCTTTTCCAAGTGGTGAGAGATCATATGACCGCTTTGATGCTTAACGAACAATTGCCTCCCATGTTAAGCTCCTCAAAATCTGGAACTGTGGCTGTCAATGCCTTCCCGACTCTCCCACCAGCCAGTCTTTGTCACTTATAACAGGCAGCCTTGATGCTCCTGAGCTCTTATTCCCTCCCCTCCTTCCCCCCACCCCTCTTGGCCTCTAACCTCCTGCCCTATTTCCCCCCAAGTCTACTCCGGCATTTCTTTAGTTCTCAACCTGCTGTGTGCATGACCCCTTTCCCTTTTGCGCCACCCTTCAAATTAACTACCCCTTGGTTTCTGTTTGGTCCTTCCTTTTTTGAACTTATACAAGATGTATACTATTCCACTATATGGGTATTGCAGGGCTCAGTGGATGCCGTGTTATTGTTGGGAACCTCCCTACAACCCCCTTGCCATTACAGCATCTGGGCCATGTCTATCAGTTGCTGTTATATCTGCTCTCAGGAGGGTTCCCCCCCTCCCCTAGAAAAGTAGTAGTGCGGAAATATTCCAAAGAGGACACTACACTAGTTCAGGAGTCCTGGGGGTCCCCAAGGGATTTCCTTAGTCTTCAGGGATTTCCTCTCACTCTCTCTTTGGCTATGGCACAAGAAGTGAAGGGAAATCTCCTCAATGGGACACAGATAGCAAAATACTAAACTAACAGGAGTTATGACCCTCCCTTACTCTATCCAAAATGAAAAAAAAATTAAATAGTTTTGCCTATAGTTCTACTTTAACCATACCTGTAAAAGAAAAGTGTACTTTATTCTCTTCTACCAAAACCACTCCAATCCTGAAGAGTATTCCGCTCAAGTCAGCAGGGAATCCAACACTTTTGGAAGTGTCAATCTCTAGAGACTCCTACAGTTCTCACTATTTCCTCCCTCTGACCACCACAAATACAATGGTGACATTGACTTAAAAAGGAGGAACCAACGAGAGCTGGAGTTCATCACTTCTGCAAGTTTCAGTTTACGTATATCTAGCATACTAGCTCCTTATGTAATACTCACTTAGGATCGAAGCCCCCGCTACGGTGCCTGACACATCACCGGCCAGCGACATGTCGTCCCGGAGTTACTTACGGGTACTGCGGCTCCGGCGCTGTGATTGGCATGCGCGTGGCAGCTGCTAGTCACAGCATGATCTCATTTAGAAACTACACAATCACCGTTTCTAAAGTGCGCCTGCGCCGTTGTCTATTATTGTAAATATCTCCTAAACCGTGTAGGTTTAGGAGATATTTCGAGCACCTACAGGTAAGCCTTAATCTAGGCTTACCTGTAGGTAAAAGTGGTTGTACAGGGTGTAGAACCACTTTAAGCCAAAGATTTTTCAAGATCGGATCGGTGTTCGGTGGCATGGGCAGCAGGTCAGGTAAGTTTGTAATTTTTTTTTTCCAGGCATGGTTTGGTTTAAAAACTTTTGAAAATAATTTGTCACCAGGAGGAAGGGGGGACACTGCTGTATGAAGTACAGGTATCTAGACATAACCAAGTAGCCTCCCAAACCTTCCTGTCATGGACAACTGTCAGTCATAGGCAAAGCGTCACCACTTTCTGTTATTGCCAAAATGTACCCACCCCTATTTACCACTTGAACATTGCTTGTCTAGTGAAGCGGACCATCATGGCGATAGGTCAATGAGAATAGATGGGCTGCGGGGCATAGAAGGAAACTCCAACACAACTTGGACGTGTAAAACCTTTGTCCTTCAGAACAGCTCAACATTTGACTATGGTAGGATGGTTTTGAGCGCAGGGATGTTCAGGCATTTTAAATGCCTAGGAGCTGTCCATCATACTGATAGGCCATTGGAAGTCTATGGGATGCAGGGGATTGCAGGATGCTCCAACCCAACCTGGAAGTATCAGAGCCTTCTTCTTCAAAACAGCCTGACACACCCAATAGTGTAGGAAGATTGAGGTAGGAGTGTTTGGGTGCAGGTATGTGCTGGTAATAGGCCAGTTGGAATGTGTGGGCACAGGACAAGCTCCAACATTACCGCAAAGTGTTGGTATTTTGTCTGTAAAAACAGCCCAACATTTGGCTATGGTTGGGCAGTTTGAGTGCAGGGATTTTCAGGCATTTCTAAATGCCTTCACTTAAAATCTGCAGCACTTTGGCCCTCTTTCCTCATGACAGAGGCTCTTAAAGCCATTAAAGCACCCATTCAACCACAGTTTGGGGCTGGTAACACACTTCTTGATGGGAATGCTAGCTGTATAGTGTAGTATATCACTTGCAAAGATCTAGCTATTATGGACACTGGTGGATATTGAATCCAGCAGATTCAGGGCTTGTGTATATGGGCCCCAAGCAAATTAGAAGGAGGTCAGAAGCACCTGCCAAGAAACTCATAGGAATCTCAAACTGGATTAAAATGTAAGAACGTACCTGAAAGTATGCTGCATATGCCCTATCCAACTATGAAAATTGGCCTGCTCATCCAGAACGAAGTCATTTTAAAGAACTTTTCACTACAAAAGTGATAAGAGTCCGAAAAACATTTTGTTATGTTTCCACTTGATGTGCTATGTGTAAGCAGAACTACAACTTTGAAGGCTCAAAAATAAAAAAAGTTGTGCACTTACCTGTTTGAGAATCTCAGCCGCGGTTTCATGCGAGCAATCAAATATCACATAGAATTCCTTGGCTTTCTTCATCTCTTTGAGCAAAGGACGAGCGTCCTTGTTTCCTGAGGGTAATTGGCGAATTTTTATTTTGATGTTGTATCTTGATGGAGCTTTGATGAGTTCCTGCAGACGGATTAAACCTAAGGGAGAAAATAATAAATGAAATTAGTTGGACGGTAAAATTCTTATAACCAGATAGTAAAGATGCTCCAGATAGCTCCATACAAACTAATTAGCCGCCTTTGTTAAAAAAAGTAAAGTTGGGAAGTTTATATGCAAGTTTTAATGTGGTCTTGTAGAACAAGTCAAGTCATTTGCATCTCAAAGTACTTTATGTTCTTTTATAAGGGTGTTTTATGCTCCGTGTCTGTGTACTGAAACAAAAATAAGTGCAGCTCCTGCCATATTGCTGAGGTTTTGCACTTAGTCTGAAAGAAGAACAACGAGGAATGTTTAAAGGGAAAGGTCTAAATAAAAGTTATTTTAAAATCAAGAAAAAAAAATCAATCAGTACAAAAAAAAAACATGATTACCATAGGGTCATCTTTAAATTTGATAGAGGACAGGATTGAATTAATACAAAAATACACTTCAGGGCAGTGGTCTCAAAGTACCGGCCCGTGGACCAGTTATAAATGGCCCGCAGGCAGGGCGGAAGTGGGGGGAGCAAAGAGGAAAAGAAAAACATTTTTTTTTGTGAGCTGGCGCCATCTGGTGGTGAGCCATTGGTATTACAAGTTATTACCACCAGATGTGAGCTGGCGCCATCTGGTGGTTGCCGTTGGTATTACAAGTTAAGCATTACAAGTTAAACAGCAATTCTAATATCATTTTACACTATTTTCACTGCCATCTTCTTCCCTCTAATTAGAACCCCCAAACATTATATATATTTTTTATCCTAACACCCTAGAGAATAAAATGGCTATTGTTGAAATACTTTCTGTTACGCCGTATTTGCACAGCGGTCTTACAAGCGCACTTTTTTGGGAAAAAAATTACACTTTTTTTAATTAAAAAATAAGACAACAGTAAAGTTATCCCCATTTTTTTTAATATTATGAAAGATAATGTTACGCCGAGTAAATTCATACCCAACATGTCACGCTTCAAAATTGCGTCCGCTTGTGGAATGCCGACAAACTTTTTTACCCTTTAAAATCTTCATAGGCGACGTTTAAAAAAATCTACAGGTTGCATGTTTTAAGTTACAGAGGAGGTCTAGTGCTAGAATTATTGCTCTCGCTCTACCAATCGCGACGATACCTCACATGTGTGGTTTGAACACCGTTTACATATGCGGGCGCTGCTCGCGTATGTGTTCGCTTCTGCGCGCAAGCTCGTCGGGACGGGGTGCGTTTTCTGGCTCCTAACTTTTTTAGCTGGCTCCTAGATTCCAAGCAAATTTGTCAAACCCTGACTTACACCAGTGCTGGTGGTAATAATGCGCTCGCTGACACCAGTGCTGGGGATTAATAATGTGTTCGCTGACACCAGTACTGTTGTTTTTGAAGTTTGAAAGTTTGCATGCGGCCCCCCATGGCATATGAAAACTTGTCTTGTGGCCCTCAGGTAATTTGAGTTTAAGACCCCTGCTTCAGGGAATAGTAATTTCAGGTGACAAATGAAGTCATTTAATAAACTTCCATCACTATCTGGCAAACTTTCTCACAGTTTACCTTAAAGTATAACTCCAGGTTTCTTGTGACTTCAAATAGTTTGGTTGGACCAAGCTGGTGAATTATACAAGGAATAATGCACTTTAATAAACTATATACATAAAATACAGACTTGTAACAACAAGTGCAAATTGATAGAAGCCAATGGGTTTTATATATGCCCTTTGCACTTTCAATAGGGGCAGCTCAGTGGCTTACTAGTTAGTTAGCATGTCTGCGTTGCAGCTCTAGAATCCTTAGGGAACTAGCGCAGCAGTATTATCCCAACCTGGACACTATCTGCATGGCGTTTGCATTTTTTCCCTGTGCTTGCGTAGGTTTCCTCTGGGTGCTCCAGTTTCCAGTAGGATTTTTCGGCAGTGCACATGTCGAGTTTCCTCCCACATTCAAAAGACATGCTGGGAGGTTAATTGGCTCCTGTTTAAATTAGTTGTAGTATGCATGTGAGATAGGGACCTTAGATCGCAAGCTGTACCTGTATCGAATAAACAACATGAGGCTCTAGCAGACCCAGCCACTAAAAACATGTTGGTAGGTTAAAGTGGTAGTAAAGTGTGCTTTGTGATTTTTACCTACAGCGAAGCCTACAGTATAATAATGCTTACCTGTAAGTAAAATGAATTTCTCCTAAATGTGCATAGTTTAGGAGATTATGCCCCCTGGATGCAGCTGGTGACGTCACCCGCGCATGCCCTATGAAGGTCCAGCAAATCAGTCATAGGTTGCCAAAATTTGGCATAAAAATATCTCCATCTGCCCTGTCTTTAAGAACCATAGTGCGGATTTTCAAAATACCTGCAGATATTTGTGTTTATTATTTGGTGTTCATCAATAATAATCACTTATGAATGTTATTCTTTTTAAAGATACTTTGTATTATTAATGTCTGAGTTATACTCCTTGGTTCATATTATTTATAACCTGTTTATTCCTCACAGGACTATTCACGTTTGTTTCTAGATATTTAACTCACTTCATATCATTAACATGAGTAGATGTTCTTTATTATATTCACTACTGTTGGGTAATTTTTTGATTAGTGATTTATTTGACCTAATTTTCATTATTTACACCACACGGTTAGGGGGTCAGCGCGATTTATTTTTCTTTCCACATATAACCACTTAAGCCCCGGACCATTTTGCTTGCCAAAGACCAGGCCACTTTTTGCGATTTGGCACTACATCGCTGCAACGTGGCTCCCAAACTAAATTGACGTCCTTTTTTTCACACAAATAGAGCTTTCTTTTGGTGGTATTTGATCACCTCTGCGGTTTTTATTGTTTGCACTATAAACAAAAATAGAGCGACAATTTTGAAAACAAAACAATATTTTTAACTTTTTGCTATAATAAATATTCCCCAAAAAAATAAATATATATATATATATATATATATATATATAAAAAAATCCTCAGTTTAGGGCGATATGAATTCTTCTACATATTTTTGGTAAAAAAAAACGCAATAGGCGTATATTGATTGGTTTGCGCAAAAGTTACAGTATCTACAAAATAGGGGATCATTTTATGGCATTTTTATTATAATTTTTTTTTTTACTAGTAACGGTGGCGATTAGCGATTTTTATCGTGACTGCAACTTTATGGCGGACACATCAGACACTTTTGACACATTTTTGGGACCATTGTTATTTTTACAGCGATCAATGCTCTAAAAATGCACTGATTACTGTGAAAATGAAACTGGCAGTGAAGGGGTTAACCACTAGGTGGCGCTGAAGGGGTTAGGTGTGCCCTAGGGAGTGCTTCTAACTGTAGGGGGATGGGCTGTGTGTGACACGACAGTGATCACCGCTTCCGATTACAGGAAACGGTGATCACTGTCCTGTCACTAGTAAGACTGGGGAAATGCCTTGTTTACATTAGCATTTCCCCGTTCTTCCTCACCGTGACATGATCGCGGGTATCCCGGCAGACTGTAGTGGTTTACAACTGCTTTAATTAGCTCCTGTCTAAACTGGCCCTAGTATGCGTATGTATAAATGTGAGTTAGGGACCTTAGATTGTAAGCTCATTAAAGGAGTTGTAAAGGAAAAAAAATGTTCACCTTAATGCAATCTATGCACTAAGGTGAAAAAACATTTGATGATGACGGCCCCCCCTGAGCCCCCGTTTTACTTACCTGACCCCTCGAATGTCCCGCGCTCGTCCCGAGATCCTCTTCGCCTCTCAGCCTGGTCGCTGATTGGCTAGAGCGGATGGATTGAGAGCAGCGCAGCCATTGGCTGGCGCTGCTGTCAATCACATCCAGTGACGCGGCGTGCCGAGGGGCGGGGCCGAGTGATACAGTGAGCGGCTATGGCCGCTCGCTGTATCACGGGAGCGCGCCCGCAAGGACTCATCACCATGCCGGCGAGAGACCCCAGAAGACGTGGATCGGGGCCACTCTGTGCAAAACGAACTGCACAGTGGAGGTAAGTATAACATGTTTGTTATTTTAAAGAAAAAAAAAAGTCCTTTAGTGACCCTTTAAGGACAGGCACTGATATAAATGTACAATACATATGTGAAGTGCTGCGTAAACTGAATAAAATAATAAATGAAATAAAAACAAAAACGAAATCTGCGAGGAAAGAGGACCTGTTACCCTTTTACACACCACACAACCCAAAGAGCAGAGAATGGCAGGCAACTAATCAACTTATTGGATATTGATGTGCATGAAATCCTAATAGCTTTTTCTCCGGTCGCCAGCATCTGTTTCCACTGGCATAAAGCTGTGAGAATCTGCATGAAATCCATTAGCTGGGGTTCTGTTACTGCAGCGAGCATGAAATGATGCACTTTGTCAAAAAGTACTTTTTCACGCTTTGATGGAATGGAAGATTGGGCTAATCTGCCAACGAAAGGAAGAAGAAGAAGAAGAAAAAAATAAAAAACCTATTCAGCAGGTGTTTACATAATGTCTTATGCAAATTAGGGGAAATATGTGTTATATGCAAATCAGCCGACTTTATCTGTGTAATTGTGAGTCTGAAGGATCTTGCCTGAAATGTTTGTTCCTCGGATTCGGCATTTCATAAAAGAGAATGGGAGAAAGATCTTTCCTGATTATGTTCTTTTGTTTTTTTCTTTATCTAGAAAAAATAAAAAAGCTGTGCATGTCTCACACATAGGGTTATCTAATGAGGAACGGTGGAGGAGTTCAAGGCAAGTAATCAAAATTCTTTTTGTGCTTCCAAGGATTCTGAAATCTGATTGGTTACTTTGGGCTTCTTTGTTTGTTCTTTCTGCTTTACTAAACAGCACACCTCGCTTTTATTCACGGATTGTATTTGTACATATTGGGCCAGATCCACGTACCTCTGCACCGGGCGCAGCGTATCTAAGATACACTACGCCGCCGCAACTTATATATTTTTTTTAAATCCACAAAGAATCCGCGCCGTAAGTTACGGCGGCGTAGTGTATCTTTGGCGGCGTAATGGCGCGGCATTCAAATCTCTGTGATGGGGGCGTGTTTTATGTAAATACGTTGTGACCCGACGTAAACAACGTTTTTTTTTTAACTGCGCATGCGCCGTCCGTGGGGGTATCCCAGTGCGCATGCTCGAAATGAAACCGGAACAAGCCAATGGTTAGGACGGTGACGTTATTCTACGAAAATCCCTATTCGCGAACGACTTACGCATACGACGTAAAAAAATCAAAATGCGAGGCGGGAACGACGGCCATACTTAACATTGAGTATGCCTCAGAATAGCAGCTTTAACTATACGCCGGAAAAAGCCGAACGCAAACGACGTAAAAAAAAAGCGCCGGCCGGACGTACGTTCGTGGATCGCCGTAACTAGCTAATTTGCATACTCGACGCGGATTTCGACGGAAACGCCACCTAGCGGCCGCCGAAAAATTGCAGCTTAGATCCGACGGCGTACTAAGACGTACGCCTGTCGGATCTAGCCGAGATGCCGTTGTATCTTGTTTTGAAGATACAAAACAAAGATACGACGCGCAAAGTTTGAAATTACGCGGCGTATCAAGAGATACGTTGGCATAATTCTTTTGTGGATCTGGCCCATTGTGTATATTCACTTATTATATATATTCATAACAAAAAGCTTTATATTGTTTAAATATGCAAAAAAATAAAAGGAAAATGTATGAAAATTGTTTTGGCTTGTAGCCAACACATGGCAAGCTTGAAGCCTCATACACACGATCAGTCCATCCGATGAGAACAGGCCGATGGACCGTTTTTATCGGTTAACCGATGAAGCTGACTGATGGTCAGTCGTGCCTACACACCATCAGTTAAAAAAACTATCGTGTCAGAACGCGGTGAAACGCGGTAAAACACAACGACGTGCTGAAAAAAATGAAGTTCAATGCTTCCAGCATGCGTCGACTTGATTCTGAGCATGCGTGGATTTTTAACCGATGGTTGTGCCTACTAACGATCATTTTTGACCTATCGGTTAAGAATCCATTGGTTAAATTTAAAGCAAGTTGGCTTTTTCTTAACCGATGGTTAAATAACCTATGGGGCCCACACACGATCGGTTTTGACCGATTGAAAACGGTCCATCAGACCATTGTCCTCTGGTTAACCGATCGTGTGTACGAGGCCTAAAGTTCACCTTAAAATCAGAGGCCCAGATTCACAAAGACTTACAACGGCGTATCTCCAGATATGCCGTTGTAAGTCTAAATGGCCTCCGTCGTATCTATGCACCTGATTCATAGAATCAGTTATGCATAGATTTGGCCAAGATACGAGCGGCGTAAGTCTCCTACACCGTCGTATCTTGGGGTGCATATTTACGCTGGCCGCTAGGTGGCGCTTCCGTTGATTTCCGCGTCGAATATGAAAATGAGCAAGATATGCCGATTCACGAACATACGTACACCTGTTGCAATTAGTTACGCCATTTACGTAAGACATACACCTGCGTAAAGATAAAGCTGGTCTCTAGGTGGCGCAGCCCATGCAAGGTATGGACGTCGGAACAAGACAAGCGTATCTTTTTACGTCGTTTACGTAGGTCGTACGTGAATGGGGCTGTGCGTAGGTTACTTTCACGTCACAGGCATTGAGCCGGCGTATATTTGGGCGCAAATACGACGTGATACTGAGCATGCGCGCGCATGCACCGTTCATTCGGCTATGCATCCACATGGGGTCACACTTAATTTAAATACAACACGCCCATGACCTGCCTACTTTGAATTACGCGTGCTTACGCCGGCTGATTTACGCTACGCCACCATAACTTAGGACGCAAGTGCTTTGTGAATACCGCACTTGCCTCTTTAAGTAGCGGCGGCGTAGCGTAAATAAGATACGCTACGCCCGCACAATGTAAAGCCGCCCTACCTGAATCTAGGCCGATATGTGCAATCTCTATTCAATTTTTTTCAGCTCTAACAATTTTTTTTCAGTTGAAGCTCAACCCAAACAATCCACTCTATCAGTATCTAGTCAGGTAGGTTTTCATAATACATCATTTTTGGAAGATTCTTATTATTATAATACAGGATTTATATAGCGACAACAGTTTGCGCAGAGCTTTAAAACGTGAAGGCAAACAGTACAGTTATAAAACAATTTAATACAGGAGAAATCAGAGAGCCCTGATCCTTAGAGCTTACAATCTAAAAGGGAGGGTCAAGTGATACAAAAAGGTAATAACTGTGGGGGATAAGCTGATGGAGAAATTTAAAGTACAGTTGTTAGGTGGAGGTGGGATAGGCTGCTATAAAAAGATGGGTTTTCAGGAATCGCGTAAAAGTTGACAGAGTAGGAGATTGTCGGACAGATTGGGGTAGGGAGCTCCAGAGGATGAGAGAGGCTCGGGAGAAGTCCTGAAGGTGAGCATGGGAGGAGGTAACAAGGGAGCTAGAGCGCAGAAGGTCTTGGGAGGAACGAAGAGAACAAGGTAAGTGATGTAGCTGGGGACCAAGTTGTGGATGGCTTTTTAGGTTATTATTAGTATTTTGAATTTAATTTCTTTGGTGAGCGGAAGCCAGTGGAGGAATTGGCAGAGAGAGGTAGCAGATACTGAGCAGTTGGTAAGGTGGATGAGTCTGGCAGCAGCATTCATGATGGACTGAAGAAGGGATAGCCTATATAAAGGTAATCCAATGAGAAGGGAGATCTAAAGACAATGGGTGTATGGCCAACTTTAGGCAAGAGAAACACTATTCTAGAGGTCCATAGCACATTGCATGTTATTTTATGGTATATTACCCCAACGCCATGGTGCGGCACATTACGATTCATCTTGAATAGAACACAAATGCACTATTTCAGTAGTGGACAACAGCGTACCATGTACAAATCAGGGCTATTGGCACAACAAGTAAAAACAAAAACAAGGCAAAAGAGTTGACCCGCTAAAGAAAAAATAAGCGTTCACTTTTCATTGGATTTTTTCCTTAGTTTCGTGAATTTGGGGAAGCTGTGCTGTCTGTTTGTTTTTTGTTTTTTCTCTTGCATGTGATCGGACATTCTTAGCAAAGTGATTTTTAACCACATTCACTATGATAAGGGAAAACTCCCTTTGTAAAGTGTAAATTGCCAAATTTTGCCTTTAGATACACTCCCATGCACCTGAAAGTCATCAGGTGCGACGAATTGCGTAGGGCGGAGCCTGCTGTGACGTCACTGCGTAAACCAGAAGTCTGCAGGAAGCCATTTTCTTAAAGTGGAGGTTCACCCAAAAAATTAATTTTTAACATTACATTCAGCTGAGTTGTCCTAATGACAATCGGCTGTTTTTGTGTTTTTTTTTCATACATACCGTATTTTCACCACCGCTTCCGGGTATGTCTTCTGCGGGACTGGGTGTTCCTATCTGATTGACAGGCTTCCGACCGTCGCATACAACGCGTCACGAGTTGCCGAAAGAAGCCGAACGTCGGTGCGCAGGCGCCGTATAGAGCCGCACCGACGTTCGGCTTCTTTCGGCAACTCGTGATGCGCTGTATGCGACGTTCGGAAGCCTGTCAATCAGATAGGAATGCCCAGTCCCGCAGAAGACATACCCGGAAGCGGCGGTGAAATACGGTATGTACGGGAAAAACAAACAAAAAAACAGCCGATTGTCATTAGGACAACTCGGCTGAAGGTAATGTTAAAAATCTATTTTTGGGTGAACCCCCGCTTTAACGGCTGGAAATTTGGTTTTTAAAGCGCAATTGCAACATTGTTATTTTTGTTCACATTGTGAGTTCATTCCTATTTTAAAATAAAGGACATCTTATTGCTTTTACACTATGTTGGGCTGTTTACTTCTATTCCCTGTAGGCGTCATATTGATGGAGGGTTAATAAAGATGATCCAGGTTTCGGATTTTTGAAGGTGAACTAAGATTTGGAGGATTATACAAGAGGAGACTATTGTGAAACCTTTATATTGATGCGCACCTTGACCTTTCTTTAGTTAGAAGGTCACAGTTATCTAGTAAGCCTGCATTGTGTTCTCGGGTGAAGGCTTTACCAGCTATCCTGAACAATTTTGTTTAAATTTGTTATTCTAAAAAATGTTCCCCTAAATAGCTTCCTTTACCTTCGTGCAGTCCTCCTTCACTTACCTCATACTTCAATTTTGCTTTTAAATGTCCTTATTTCTTCTGAGAAATCCTCACTTCCTGTTCATCTGTCTGTAACTCCACACAGTAATGCAAGGCTTTCTCCCTGGTGAGGAGTGTCATGCTCGCCCCCTCCCTTGAGGGGGCGAACAGGAGAGTCAGGATGCTCTCTACGTTGCAGATAGAGAAAGGAGCTGTGTGTTAGTGGGCGTTCTGACTCTCCCGTAGTCCAAGGGAGGGGGCGAGCACGACACTCCACACCAGGGAGAAGGCCTCCCATTACTGTGTGGAGTTACAGACAGAAGAACAGGAAGTGAGGATTTCTCAGAAGAAATAAGGACATTTAAAAAAAATGGAAGGATGAGGTAAGTGAAGGAGGACTGCACTAAGGTAAAGGAAGCTATTTAGGAGAAAAAAATTGACCTTTACAACCTCTTTAAGTCACATTTTTTATTTCTATTTGATGTATTGGAATTAGCGCAACATGTGTTTTTGGTGAGATACACTTTAAAGCCCAACTTCAGGCAACTACAAAATGGTCCCTTCCTTGCAAGTGGGGTTGTGCCTATACTGCAAGGGTTAATTGCTTGTTTTGGTTTGGGAAACAAAAACAGAAGATTTACTTACCCGATCCTTCGCTCCTCCTGCAGCTAGGCTGGTCCCTGCAGGTTCTTCTACTCCATGTTCCATGTTTCAGCGGTCTAGGATACTGAGGTCTGCAGTATATAGCAGTCCTGTGACTTCTATCAGTGCCTAGTTAAAGCTTGTAGGAGGAGTTTTCATTCTCCCCTGACCGAATGAAGGCTCTGTCTTATCAGGAGATGGTTAGGGGACACTGGATCAAACAGCATGTTTACGCAATGCAGAGGATTAACCCCTTAGGTTCCATAGTGAGTAAAACAAGCGTGCTGTACTACATATACAGACTGGTTTTACAGTTGTGGGTTTAGCAACACTTTAAGGGCTAGTTTACACTTTCTTCAAAACATGGCTTTAGACACGGTTTGTTAAAGCTCTCAATGCCAGTCAAAGCTCATGCCACTAAATAAAATAGTTAACTTACAGTCCTGTTACACCTTGTGTTTGCTTTGCTTTGGCTTTGCTTCAAAAATTATACCCCATGTAGCTTTAGTGATGCTTCAAAGCATCTTCAAAGCCTCCATAGAAGTCTATGGCAAAGCTTGCTTGAAGCCCCACTGAAACCCCACCAAAGGCTCATTGTAACCCCACCAAAGCTTCATCAAAGTACCAAGAAAAAGCAAGGTGTAAACAGGACTGTAAGCTAACCATTTTTTCTAGTGATGGGGCTTTGACTGGTGTTCAGAGAGCTTTAACAAAGTGTGTCTGAAGCCTTGTTCTGAAGCCAGTGTAAACTAGCACTTAATGGTGCTTTAACCACTTAAGCCCCGGACAAAAATGCAGCTAAAGGCCCAGGCCTGGTTTTGCGATTCGGCACTGCGTCGCTTTAACAGCCAATTGCACAGTTGCAGTTTGGGAGTTAACCACAGGGGGCGCTGAAGGGGTTATATTTCACCTAGTGCGTGTTTAC
This sequence comes from Rana temporaria, assembly GCF_905171775.1. NCBI lineage: Eukaryota > Metazoa > Chordata > Amphibia > Anura > Ranidae > Rana > Rana temporaria. The sequence continues at coordinate 499,623,557 of NC_053490.1, forward strand.
AACTGTAGGGGGGTGTGGCTGCAGGAGTGACGTCATTGATTGTGTCTCCCTATAAAGGGGATGACACGATCGATGATGCCGCCACAGTGAACAGTGTTTACACGCGGCTCTCCCCATTCTTCAGTTCCGGGGACCGATCACGGGACCCCAGCGGCGATCGGGTCCGCAGGTCCCACGGTCCCGGAGCTTCGGACCGGGTCGCCGGCGCGCGCCCGCAGCCCACGGCTGGGTAGATGGACAGGACGTGCTGGTACGTCCATCTGCCCAGCCGTGCCATTCTGTGGACCTATATACAGTTGTGTTCAAAATTATTCAACCCCCCCAATGCTGTAAAGGGTTTTAGGGAATTTAGTTAAGTACATTTGTAATTGTATTCAGAATGAAATCCTACATCGACTTCTTAAAGAACCATATGCAACTAAAATGACATCAATTGGTTTTGTAATACAGTAGTAAATGTTTATTTTGTGAATTCTTCATTTACACAATTATTCAACCCCTTAAAGACTACCACTCTGAAGAACAGAGGTTCATTGAAGTGTTTTCAATCAGGTATTGAAAACACCTGTGGATGTCAGGGAGCAGCAATAAAGCCTAATAAGCACCAATCAGGCAGCTTTAAAATGACTGTGATACTCAGCTCCTTCTAGACATTTACTGGTGTGGTTACAAACATGGTGAAGTCAAGAGAATGGTCCGGGAAGACAAGAGAAGAGGTGATTACTCTTCACAGGAAGGGCAATGGCTATAAGAAGATTGCAAAGATGTTAAACATACCAAGAGACACCATAGGAAGCATCATTCGCAAATTCAAGCCAAAGGGCACTGTTGAAACGCTACCTGGTCGTGGCAGAAAGAAGATGCTGACTTTGACTGCTGAGCGCTACCTGAAGCGTAGAGTGGAGAAAAGTCCCCTTGTGACTGCTGAGGAACTGACAAAAGATTTGTCAGATGTGGGTACTGAAGTTTCTTTCTGCTCAGACAATACGGCTCACACTGCATAATGAAGGCCTCCATGCCAGAACTCCCAGGCGCACCCCCTTGCTGTCTCCAAAGAATAAGAAGAGTCGACTGCAGTATGCAAAAATCATGTGGACAAACCACAGAAGTTTTGGGATTGTGTTCTGAGGACTGATGAAACAAAATTAGAAGTGTTTGGGCCCATGGATCAACGCTATGTTTGGAGGAGGAAGAACAAGGCCTTTGATGAAAAGAACACCTTGCTTACTGTGAAGCATGGCGGGGGGTCAATCATGCTTTGGGGCTGTTTTGCTTCTGCAGGTACAGGGAAGCTTCAGCATGTGCAAGGTACCATGAATTCTCTTCAGTACCAGGAGATAGTGGATAACAATGTGATGCAGTCCGTCACAAACCTGAGGCTTGGGAGACGTTGGACCTTTCAACAGGACAATGATCCCAAGCATACCTCCAAGTCCACTAGAGCATGGTTGCAGATTAAAGGCTGGAACATTTTGGAGTGGCCATCGCAGTCACCAGACTTAAATCCGATTGAGAACCTCTGGTGGGACTTAAAGAAAGCAGTTGCAGTGCGCAAGCCAAAGAATGTGACTGAACTGGAGGCTTTTGCCCATGACGAATGGGCGAAGATACCCGTAGATCACTGCAAGACACTTGTGTCAAGCTATGCTTCAAGTTTAAAAGCTGTTATAACTGTAAAAGGATGTTGTACCAAGTACTAAGATTGAATGTCAATTGGGGGGTTGAATAAAACTGATAATGATGTGAGCACAGAAAAGACATTTGTGGTTATTTCATTATAAATGTTATGTTATATTTGTCTGACCTACACGTGCCTCTTTGATTTAATTGTAAGCAGGATGACAGGATGATCAAAATCAATGTCAAACTGGGCAAAACAATCAATTTCAGTGGGGGTTGAATAATTTTGAATACAACTGTATACAGTGGGCGGTCCTTAAGTGGTTAAAGCATTTTCAAAGCCTCTATAGAAGTCTATGGCAAAGCTTGTTTGAAGCTTGTTTATAGTACCTGTGACTTTTGAGAGGCTTCAATTCAGCTTTAGCTTCGCTTTGTTTTGGAGAAATTGCAGGTGTAAGATATAACCGCACACACAGGGCATCTGCCAAGCTTCAAAAAAGCTTCAAAAGAGAACCAGTGAAGCCTCATCGAAGCATCAAAAACACATCATAAAAGCTTGTTGAAGCCGGAGAAGCTTTAATGTGTGTTGAAGCCAAAGCAAGTGTAAATGAGCCCTAAGTGGCTACCTATACCCTATGAATGTCAGTAACAATAGTACAAGATGGCTTTCTATTGCATTCATCCAATGAAATAACTGGATTTTGATAAGCATTCAAAAATCTGCAATGATTCTGCATAATCAGCCTACGAAAAATATTTAATTGAGTTTGGGTCTAGAGAAGGCCTTAGCTCATTCTTCACATGTCCTTTAAATCTTACCATTAACATTTACAAATATAATAATCCGTGTACAGGGAAATGCAAGTCATGTCAAATTGCAAATCTCATAAATTAACAAATCAAAATAATGTTTTTTTGTTTTTTTTTATTGCCCACTGATTCTACCTTGACATTATAGCTAACATCAGAGTTCAGAGTCAGGCAGATAAGCTAATATTGTAAGGAGTATGGGCTCCCTGGCACCACTTTCATGTCTCCAAGGTTATAATGTCTATCCAGTAGATTATTCTAATGATGAAAACCTTTTGAATGTATCCTATCAAAGTTCCTTTTTTTTTTATTATTAAAGATGAACTCCACACAGATATAAAATTCACTAATTTATGAAGCTCTAAAACAAATGATTAAATAATTAAATGTATTTTTAAGATACAGTTTACAGCCACTTAATTGTATTAGGCCGCATACACACGGTCGAACATGTCCGCTGAAACTGGTCCGCGGACATGTCCGACCGTGTGTACGGCCTAGCGGACAGGTTTCCAGCGGACGAAAATTTCTTAGCAAGCTAAGAAACTTGTCCGCTGGAAACATGTCCGTCGGACATGTCCGATGGTTAGTACACCTAATCGGACATGTCCGCTGGTTATGACGTGTAACCAGCGTCCCGAAATCCTGCGCATGCGTCAAATTGATTCGACACATGCGTGGAAGCATTGCACTTCCGTGTTTGAGAATGTCGGTGTCTTCTACGTCACCGCGTTCTCTGTCCGTGGGGATTTTGGTCTGATGGTGTGTACACACATCAGATCAAAAGCTCCCAGGAGACATGTCCGATGAAAACGGTCCGCGGACTGTTTTCATCGGACATGTCTCCTCGTGTGTACGGGGCCTTAGGGCTAACAGAAGAGGAATCAGCACATGGGACACATCCTACTGATTGTAAGCTATGTCTTATGTGTTGATTTTTGTTTGTTTGTAATTTTGGCTGCACTTACCAACACTGCCTGTTCCAAAAAGAAGTGAGGGTAAATTTCTCCAATTGGGATACAAAAAAGAACTGACAGACGTTCTATTACTTCCGATACTTTATTGTTTTTGTATGCAAGAATGCAAGACAAAGTTGAAATTAGTTTGGCAACTCTCTACTCCAGATAGAAATTATGGGCCTGATTCAGAGAGATCGGCGCATCTTTAGATAGGCGTAGCACATCTCATATGCGCTACTCCGTCATAACATTGAGAGGCAAGTACAGTATTCACAAAGCACTTGCTCCCATATGTACGCCGGCGTAACGTAAATGGGCCGGCGTAAGCTCGCCTAACTCAAAGTAGTAAGGCAGTGGGCGTGTTGTATTATAATGAAGTGTGACCCCATGTAAATGCATGGCCGAACGAACGGCAAATGCGCGCGCATGCTCAGAATCACGTCGAATTTACTCCCTAAGATACGCCGGCTCAATTCATATGACGTGAACGTAACCTACGCCCAGCCTCATTCACTTACGACTTACGCAAACGACGTAAAATACGACGGCTGTTTCGACGTTTCCGACGTCCATACCTTTGCATTACCTGCGCCTCATATAGCAAGGGTAACTTTACGCCGGACGTACGCCTTACGTAAACGGCGTAGCTTAATGCGACGGGCGCAAGTACGTTCGTGAATCGGCGTATCTAGGTCATTTGCATATTCGACGTGTAAATCTACGGAAGCGCCCCTTGCGGCCAGCGTAAATATGCACCCAAGATACGACAGCGTAGGAGACTTACGCCGGTCGTATCTTGGCAAAATTCAGGCGTATCTGATTTCCAGAATACACGTATAGATACGACGGCGCACATTTGGACTTACGACGGTGTATCTGGAGATACGTCGTTGTAAGTCCTTTCTGAATCCGGGCCTATATATATATATATATATATATATATATATATATATATATATATATAAAAAATATATACACACACTGTATATTAGGGTTGTCCCGATACCACTTTTATAAGACCGAGTACAAGTACCGCCGATACCGATTACCGATACTTTTTTTAATGACATGTGACAGTTTTCAAACCACAATACAGACTGTTCCTTACATTGGTGGCCAGTGGGAAGAATGTCCCTACATTGGTGATCAGTGAGAAGAATGTTCCTTACATTGGTGATCAGTGGGAAGAATGTTCCTTACATTGGTGATCAGTTGGAAGAATGCTCCTTACATTTGCGATCAGTGGGAAGAATGCCCCTTACATTGGCGGTTAGTGAGAAGAACGTTCCTTACATTGGTGATCAGTGGGAAGAACGTTCCTTACATTGGTGATCAGTGGGAATAACGCTCCTTACATTGGTGGTCAGTGGGAAGAATGCTCCTTACATTGGTGGTTAGTGGGAAGAATGCTCCTTACATTGGCGGTCAGTGTGAAGAATGCCCATTACATTGGCGGTCAGTGGGAAGAATGCCCCTTATATTGGTGGTCAGTGGGAGGAAAGCCCCTTACATTGGCGGTCAGTGGGAAGAATGCCCCTTATATTGGTGGTCAGTGGGAAGAATGCCCCTTACATTGGTGGTCAGTGGGAAGAATGCCTGCCTTACAGATAGCGAATACATTCATTGGGGTCACTATTTTATTATCTGTGAGTTGGAAAAGGAAACATTGATCACTGCTGAAGAAACCCCCGGGAACCTCTAATTGTTCACATCACACGTCTACCGCACAGTGATTTTTTTTTTTTATTAACCAATTCTACAGTACAAAATAGTACAAAAGCCAGTCACCATTGCAGAATCATGACTATGGGATTAAATAAGCCTGGTAATAAAAAAAAACTTTTCTGTAGTAACCACACCACACCGAGTGATTGGCCATAGCAGCCTTTGATTAAACAATATATAAATAACCAATAATTAACATATAATAACATAATCAGACCAGACAGTTTAGGGCCGCAAGGTCCGAATGGGCATAAACCCCCCCCCCCACCCAGGAACGGTACCTGCTAGTCACTTTACCAGCCTCCAGCCGCAAAACCGCCAACTCGGAGACAACTAGATCCCAACCAGTAAAAGCTCACCACATGTAGGGCGGGAGGGTGGGAAGTTCCTCCGCTCTGCTTCTCTGACTGAGCCCTCCCCTCAAAACTTCTGACTAATACCCCCCTTCTGCTCCACCCCACACAGCCTAACACCGCCCCTGGATAAAATAATTTAATAATAAATAAAGGTTCGAGTGATACTCCGGCTGCCAGTTCAGTGAGAGGGGCCTGTCTGGGTACACTAAACCCACTCAGGCAGGAGTGGTACGGAAAGTGTTACATATAGGAGAAGGACTGTTCCAAATACTATGCCTGAATCTGCTGTTCTCCAGCTTCCTACAAACTCTATCCCTTTCATCACCAGTTCATTGTTTTTACCCGGCTGGGTAATAAAGAGCACAGCAAAGACGCTTGTTGCGGACATTCCTTTACTACTGCTATATGCACCATTCACCCCTAGGAATTCGGAAGAGCCACAAGGTAAATGTGCCACCCAAAACAACCAGCAGCTCCTCCGGGGGTAATGCTACATTTATACATTTTTTTTTTAGAAAAGACCTTAGGGAATAGGATGGTGATCGTTTTAATTTTTTTATATCACATGGTATTTGTGCAGCAGTTTTTCAAACACAATTTTTTAGGAAAAAATTGATTTTAATTAATAATAAAAAAAATAGGATTTTTGTACTCACCATAAAATCCATTTCTCTGAGTTCATGGACGGACACAGCAGCCTTGACCTTAGGGTTATAACCGCTCTTCTCCAGGAGAGGTTTAGGCAGAAACACAGCAACAGAAACAGAAACACAGCACTTAAATTGTTAAAAACTTTTCTTCAGTGCAGCTCCTCCCAGGGGGCGTGGTTCCCCGGGTATAACCCACACCCTGTGTTAACAGCCTCAGTTCGTAACAAGCAGTACAAACAAAAGAGGGGTGGGTGATGTGTCCGTCCATGAACTCAGAGAAATGGATTTTACGGTGAGTACAAAAATCCTATTTTCTCTTACGTTCATGGATGGACACAGCAGCCTTGACCTTAGGGACGTCCCCAAGCAGTGTCAAAAAAAATTGAGGGGTGGGAAAACAACACAGCAAACCAAACTTCACCCCAACAAAAACCGGAGTTACTCAACGGAGGAACTCCAACCTTAAACTGCCGCCTGTAACACCCTGCGGCCGAAGGAGGCATCAGAAGATGCACTCACATCCACCTTGTAAAATTTTGAAAAAGTGTGGACCGACGACCAGGTCGCTGCCTTACACACCTGTAGTACAGAGGCTTGATGGCGGAAAGCCCAAGAGGCACCGATCGCCCTGGTCGAATGCGCCGTGACCCGAAAGGGAGGCGCCTGCCCCTTCATAGTCATAGGCCTGAAGCACAACCTGTCGGATCCACCTAGAAATGGTGGCCGACGAGACTGCCAGACCTTTTCCGGGACCAGACACCGACACAAACAGTGAGTCTGACTTCCGGAACGGAGCCGTCGCTGACAAGTACACTCGAAGGGCCCGAACCCAATCCAGGTAATGTAAAGTGGCCTCCTTCGGGTTTTTCGGCTGAGGATATAAGGATGGAAGAACAATGTCCTCATTAATGTGAAAGGCCGAAAACAACCTTTGGGAGAAAAGAAGGCTGCGGACGCAGCACCACCTTATCCTTATGGATGACTAAGTAGGGAGCCTTGCAGGACAAGGCCGCCAGTTCAGACACCCGTCTGATCGAGGAAATCGCCACCAGAAAAAACACCTTTTGTGACAGAGTCAACAAGGGAATCTTCTGAATGTCCTCAAAGGGAGCTCGTTGAAGCACTGAGAGGACCAAATTCAAGTCCCATGGGGGCAGTGCAGGGCGCACCAGAGGGGCCACATGCCGGACCCCTGCACAAACGTGCGTATCAAGGAGTGCGCTGCCAAGGGACGCTGAAAGTAAACAGCCAGAGCAGAAATCTGACTCTTAACCGTACTCAAGGCGAGAGCCTGGTCCACTCCCCGCTGTAAAAACAGCAGAATCCGGGACACCGCGTATGTACGGGGGTGCCACCTCATCTCCTCACACATAGAGATGTAGGCCTTCCACGTACTAAGGTAAATTCTCCTAGATCGCAGGGTGTTCAGTTTCTCTGTCGGGAGGAAAACCTGCGCCTCCGCAGAATCTAGGACTAGTCCCAGGTATTCCAGCCTCTGGGACGGAACTAACACTGACTTCTGGATATTCAAAAGCCAGCCAAACTCTTGGAGAGTCTGACACGTGATAGACACGTCCCCCTCGAACTCTGAGCCTGATGAAGCTCTCAGGAGAAGGTCGTCCAGATATCCCCTGATAGCGATCCCTCGCTGCCTTAGCAGGGCCAGTATCGGGGCGAGCACCTTGGTAAAAACCTGTGGTGCCGATGCCAGACCGAACAGGAGGGCCACAAATTGAAAGTGGTCCTCCCCGACCGCAAATCGCAGAAATCTCTGGTGCTTTGTGCAAATGGGAACATGCAGGTACGCGTCCATAATATCCAAGGCGCCATAAAGTCCCCCTGATGGAGTGCCGCTATCACCGAGCGAATCGACTCCATCCTGAATTTTTGCACCTTGACAAAACAATTGAGGGCCTTGAGGTCCAGGACCCCTTCCTCCTTGGGGACCACAAACAGATTGGAGTAAAACCCCTGAAACCGTTCCTGCGAGGGAACTGGCACAATCACTCCCCTGACCAGAAGATCCTGGACAGCCTCGCCAGAGCCAGCCGGCGTTCCGGAGGAAGCTGGAGGTTGGAAGGAAAGAATCTGTTTGGTGGACAAGATAGAAACTCTATCTTGTACCCCGAGGAAACAACTTCACAAACCCAATGGTCGGAAAGAAGAGACCTCCACCGAGCCGCGAATTCGCGAAGCCAGCCCCCCCCCGAGACACGGGCGCGGGCAGACCTTCATGCGGAAACCAGGTTTGTCCGCAGGCTTGTTAGGCTTGCGGTACCAGGCGCGCCTCTGCCCCGCAGCGGGGGCCTTAGAGCCCTGCAGATTTTTTCCTGCTGTGCTGGGCGCACAAAAACAAACGCTTGGGGTAGTAAAGGAGGGCCCTTGCTTACGGCGAGGCTCCTTGCCCTTCCCAGACTGTGGAAGCAGCGTGTTCTTACCACCCGTGGCATCCTTAATGATGTCATCCAGGGATGACCCAAAAAGCCGCTCACCCTTAAAGGGCAGATCCACCAAGGCCTTTTTTGAGGATTGGTCCACAGACCAGCATTTTAGGCACACAAGGCAGCGCAATACCACCGCATAGGCGGAGGCCCTGGAAAGCAAGGGGAGCGTATCCAGGACCAACTCACAGACGAACATCAGACCCAGAACCAACTGTTCAGCCAGGTCCTTACAGGTCTCAGAAGCATCCTGTGCCTCCAGCTCCTGCAGTAGGAGCTTCGCCCTTTCAGTCAGAGTCTGTGACACTAGAGTCCCAGCCAAAACCGGCCTCACAGCCGAACCCACTACAGTGAAAAGGGTGCTAACCAGCGGACAGAAATCTCCTGCATGCGTCGAATGGATTCGACGCATGCGTGGAAGTATTTTACTTCCTGGTTTGGTGACGGCGTCAACGTCACCGCCACCGCGCTGTCTGTCCGCGGGGATTTCGGTTTGATGGTGTGTACAGCCATCAGACAAAAATCTCCCAGCGGACATGTCCGATGAAAATGGTCCGCAGATCATTTTCATCGGACATGTTCTATCGTGTGTACAGGGCCTAAGAGGGCAAATTCCCTCAGTAGAGATTTCTTCTTATTTCCTGCTGCATCTCCAAGACAGGAAGTAAAGATAACTCCAACTTATGAGAAATAGTGAGGGGTTTAATCCTTCCCTACTCTATTCAAAGCTACAAATGAAAAATCTAAGGTCCTCTGTACATCCATTATCCTCAGCCCACCATACTAGTTTTCTGCTGGACCAGGCCAAAAAAAATCTCCTGTGATCCAGTGAAGGGTTCATCTGCTATGCTCCTGCACAAACGGTGCCATCAATGATCACGGTTAAGGATGTGCCGAACACCCCCCCCCCCCGGTTTGGTTTGCACCAAAAATTTGTTCGAACACGTGAACACCGTTAAAGTCTATGGGACACGAACATGAAAAATCAAAAGTGCTCATTTTAAAGGCTAATATGCATGGTATTGTCATAAATAGTGTTTGGTGACCTGGGTATGGTATGGATTTTGAGGGGGGCCCTATGCCATTTTTTTTTAAATTGGTGTAGGGTTCCCCTTAATATTCATACCCAGGGGCGGACTGACCATTGGGTCACTCGGGTACTGCCCGAGGGCCCCATGCCACTAGGGGTCCCCATCAGGGTTGCCAGGCTCAGTAAAACCAGGGACAGTATGTAAAAATCTGTGTTTTTTTTACATCTGTCCCTGATATGTCCGAAACTGACATGCTTTTGATGTGAAAATCCAGAGATTTCAGCTGCCCTGCCTCTGCACTGCCTCCTGGCCTGGTGGCCATCTGTAAGCCCGGGGGCCCCATAATCTTCTATTGCCCGGGGGCCCCATGAGTTGTCAGTCCGCCCCTGTTCATGCCAGACCTGTAGGGCCTGATATGGAATTTGGGGGACCCCCACGCAATTTGTTTTAAAATTTTGGTTTGGGGTTACCCTTAATATTCATATCAAACCCAAAGAGCCTGTTAATAAACTGAGGGGAACCCATGCTGTTTTTTTCAATGACTTTTATCTGTATTGCCGGAACCCGACAATTCATTACAGCCGCGAGTAGTTTTAAATGACTTTTTTTCCTTTATAAATGTAATTTTGCTATGGGACTGTTCTAAACACGGGGGAAATGCGTTATTTTACAGGCATACTATAGACAACCCCCAGGTACGAAATTTAAAGGAATATTTTATTGTTTCACTTTAAGTATTATTAAAATCACTGCTCCCAAAAAAAAAGCAATTTTTAAAACTTTTTTTGCATTGAAACATGACCCCTGGAGCAGGACCAGGGTCCCCAAACACTTACATATTAGCCTTTAAAATTAGAACTTTTGATTTTTCATGTTAATCTCTCATAGACTTTTAAACAGTGTTCTGCAGGCTTTCGAATTTGCCGCGAACACCGCAAATTGTTCGCTATTCGGCGATCAGGCGAACACCCGATGTTCGAGTCGAACCTACGTTCGACTCGAACATCGGGCTCATCCCTAATCACGGTGTAGTATACTGTAGAGGGTTGTCCCAGACATAACTAGTAAGAACATCTGAACTGGGAAAGTGATAAACCGAAAAAATCTGCTGCTATACCATTACAGGGAGTTAAAAAGTGAATTGAATGCTGAAATTTAGCAGTTTCCCATTTTAAAATAATAGACTTCTTTTTTTTTTTTATTATTAGACCAGAATAGGCAATCTAATCTATTTGGCCTCAGGGTTGAAACAGCACAACTATTTATTGATTTCTCCCCAAAGCTAACAAATAAAGTTCTGCAATTCAGGACTTGCTCCGATGATTTAATCTGATTGGGGCCCAGAAACTCCTGAGCGGCTCGGACAACACAATAAACAAAGCATAATGAATGGCTCCCCTAAGTGAGACTGTGGGACTCCCCACCTGGCATTCTTCATTCTTACAGGAAAGGTAAAGGAATGAAAGTGCCAAAGCTTGGAATTGAGGAGATCGGAGAGCCACAGGAAATGTGAACAAGAGAGGATTTATATTCAACATAGAACCTCAAACAGTCTTATCTAATTTGGACCTATTGTGCAAAAGATAAAAAAATATCACTTCTTATCCCTTTCAGCTCATACACCTGTACATCCCATATGGATCAGAACAATTTTTACATTTTTGCTATTGGCCTTTTCTTTCAGCTGCAACTCTGACATTACTTAACCACTTAATGTCTGAAGGTAAAACTATTTCAAAGCGATAGTAGAAAGTAGTTAAAAAATAAACACAAAATTAGGCAGTTTAAGTCATAATGTGCTAGTATGCATCGCACACTAGCACATTATGACGGACCTACCTGAACATTAAGCCCTCCAGCCTCGCGCTGTCACCGTTGAAGACCCTTCTATCTTCAACCGGTCTTCTTTCTGAGTTTGCGGGCTTTGACTATCTGATTGGTCGAGGCAGCGATGACGTCACTCTGCTGTTTACGGCACGGCTCTGAAGGATCGACATGGGTATGCCGATCCTTCAGAGCACATGCACCAGCGACATCACTGGCTGCCTCTAAAGTAAATATCTCCTAAACGTGCACATTTAGGCGTTATTTACAGACCTTAAAAAATAATCCTAAAGCCCTGTACACACGATCGGTCCATCCGTTAAAAACGGTGTGATGGACCATTTTCATCGGTTAACCGATGAAGCTGACTGATGGTCCGTCGCGCCTACACAACATCGGTTAAAAAAACGATTGTGTCAGAACGCGGTGACGTAAAACACAACGACGTGCTGGAAAAAACTAAGTTCAATGCTTTCAAGCATGCGTCGACTTGATTCTGAGCATGTGTGGATTTTTAACCGATGGTTGTGCCTACTAACGATCGGTTTTTAACAATGCTTTCAAGCATGCGTCGACTTGATTCTGAGCATGTGTGGATTTTTAACCGATGGTTGTGCCTACTAACGATCGGTTTTTAACTATCGGTTAGGAATCCATCGGTTAAATTTAAAACAAGTTGGCTTTTTATGAACCGATGGATAAATAACCGATGGCGCCCACACACGATCAGTTTGGACCGATGAAAACAGTCCATCAGACCTCTCTCATCGGTTTAACCAATCGTGTGTACGCAGCCTTATAGGCTTACCTAAAGGTAAAATTCATACATGGGAGTTTACTCCCACTTTAACCACTTCATGCCTAAGCCTTTTTCTGACAGTTGTTGTTTACAAGTTAAAATCAGTATTTTCTGCTTGAAAATTACTTAGAACCCCCCAAAATTATATATAAATAAATGTATATACTCAAGTATAAGCCGACCCGAATATAAGCCGAGGCACCTAATTTTAACACAAAAAACAGGGAAAACGCATGAAAAAAAACGACGTTTTTAAAAACGTCACTTTAATTGACCGTGTGTGGGGGAAAACGTCATTTTATGTCTTGTAAAAAACGACCAAAAAAAATTGAAGCATGCTTCAATTTTATGGGCCAGATTCACGTAGCTCAGCGGATCTATAGATCCGCTCGATCTACGTGAATTAAGATCCGCTCCAGCAAGTTTAGGAGGCAAGTGGCTAATTCACAAACCACTTACCTCCAAACTTGCGACGGCGGATCCAAAATCCCCCAGCGGAATTCAAATTCCGCGGCTAGGGGAGTGTCATATTTAAATCAGGCGCGTTCCCGCGCCGATTTAAATGCGCAGGCGCCGTCCGCGAAATTTCCCGGCGTGCATTGCTCCCACTGACGTCGCTAGGACGTCAGTGGTTGCGACGCTTACGTAAACGACGTCCGTCCGTATTCGAGAATGACTTACGCAAACGACGTTAAAAAATTTAAATTCGACGCGGGAACGTCGGCTATACTTAACATTGGCTGCGCCTGATAAAAGAAAGGGTAAGTATACGACGGAAAACCGCTACGGAAACGACGTAAGAACACTGCGACGGGTCCGCGTACGTTCGTGAATTTGCGTATCTCGCTGATTTACATATTATTTATCGTAAATCAGCGGGAACGCCCCCGGCGCCATTTTTAAATTGAAAAAAAGATCCGACAGTGTAACACATTGTAACACTGTCGGATCTAGCCCTATCTATGCGTAACTGATTCTATGAATCAGGCGCATAGATAGGACCAGTGTAAGTCAGAGATACAATGGTGTATCTGTAGATACACCGTCGTATCTCTTTGTGAATCTGGCCCTATGTGTCGTTTTTCAAAACGTCATTTTTTACTTCACAGAAATTGACCGTGTGTAGTAAAAAACGTCATTTAAAACAACGTTTTTTCACCCGCGCATGCCCAGAAGCTACTTATGAAGCAAGCTTCAATGGAAAAAGTGGTGAGAACGTAACCTCGCTTTGCTAGAACATTGTGAGAAAAACGATGGTGTGTAGGCAACTTCATCTTTGAAAATTGAAGTTTCAAAAACGTCATTTTTTACTTCACAGAAAATGTCGTTTTTTTTCATCACATAAATTGATGGTGTGTACGGGGCATAAGGGGTGGGTAATGCAGCTTCTACTGATAAACAATGCCCATCTGCAGCCTCACTGTGCCCATTTGAAGCCTCACTGTGCCCATCTGCAGCCTCACTGTGCCCATTTGCAGCCTCATTGTGCCCATCTGCAGCCTCACTGTGCCCATCTGTGCCCATTTGCAGCCTCAGCTTGTTTACAGTCTCCCGCTGTGCACTGTACTGTCGGTTTTGAGCCGCTACAAAAAATGGCGGCGACTTAGAAACACTGCAGGCCGCTGTTAAACCTCTAGAGGTGGATCACCAGTGCTATCCAGACCTCTAGAGGTGGTCACAGCAACAGTTCAAAGCGAAAGTATAAGCAGAGGGGGGCTTTTTCAGCACAAAAAAATGTCCTGAAAAGCTTGGCTTATACTCAAGTATATTCAGTATATATATATATATTAGCAGAGACCCTAGAGCAGTGATTCTCAACCTGGGGGTCGGGACCCCCTCGGGGGTCAAATGATGATTTGCCAGGAGTCACCAAATCCTGGGCTGTTCCTGAAGCCTGCACCACTCTCCCAGCCTTCTTGCGGCTGCTCAGCAGGGCTGTCTCTGGAGCCAGTGGCCACCCAGCTAGGCTGTTCCTGGAGCACACGGCCACCCACTCAGCCTCTTCGCAGCCACCCAATCAGTTTGTGGCATGGCTGGGGGGGCAGAGACTGGATGTCCGCTGACTGGTGAGGATTGTGAGGTGGGAGGGGCTGGAGGAGACCCTATCTCCTGATTTCAGCCTAGGTGTCACTGCTACGAGACACCACAAAGGTGGAGACACACTGGGTAACACTACCTGTGATTATAGATGCCATTAAAAGTCCCCACTACAGTTCTCAGATCAGCAGATGACCTTGATCAAGAGCACCTAAGTTGGCTGATCAGAACTCCCCCCAGCATTGCCACTCATCCCATTCCCCCTCCACCAAGGAGTAAGAGAAGTAATTAAAATAGAGAACACATGGAAGGGAGAGAAACAGAGGGGGAGGAAGAAAGAAAAAGGGAGAGAAAGAATAAGAGAAAAAACAAGAAAGACAGCTAGAGAGAGGGATGGGGGGAAAAAAACAAAAAATTAGGATAGCGAGAGATAAAAGGGAAAAAGAGGAGAACAAAGAAAGAGTTGTACATCCTAAAATGTACCATATGAGGTTTTAATACTGTACGAGTGGAGGGGACTCAGGGATCGCTAAATTAGGTTAGGGGCGCAAATTACGTGTCTTGCCTTGGGTGCTGACAACCCACGCTACGAAAATAATTTTACTGTTAGGGGTCCCCACAACTCGGGAAATTTTATCAAGGGGTCACAGCACTAAGAGGTTGAGAACCAATGCCCTAAAGAATAAAATGGCGATCGTTGCAATATTTTATGTCACACTGTATTTGAGCAGCTGTCTTTCAAATGCAATTTTTTTGGAAGAAATACACTTTCATGAATTAATAAAACAGTAACATTTTGCAAAAGCAAATAGATACCCAACATGCAATGCTTTAAAATTGTGCACACTCGTGGAATGTCAATAAACTACGGTACTTAAAAATCTCCATAGGCAACGCTTAAAAAATTCCTACAGGTTACTTTTCTAGAGATACAGAGGAGGTATTGCACAAGAATTATTGCTCTTGCTCTAACGATCGTGGCGATACCTCACGTGTATGGTTTTGAACACTGTTACGTACTTGTTGCGACTTACGTATGCATTTGCTTCTGCGCGTGAGCATGGAGGGATGGGGCACTTTAAAAAAATATATATATATTTTTTACACTGTCACTTTAACAAATGCTAAACATACACCAAATTAACATCTCCATGAATGGCGGCACTAGAAATAGACCTACTGAGCACCTGGCCAAGATATTTTAAGAGATTCACGCTTCAAGATTTCAAAGGATAAAAAAAGATAACATATTTCTAACTGGTTCAGTGGTTTTTCAGTGTGAATATTCAAACCTTCTATAAGCTCATGCGGTCCCATCTAAAATAAAACATGAATGGTTATAATGCTTTAAAGCTGAACTCTGGCTTTCTCTTTAGGTCTGGGCTCACACTCATGTGAATTGGATGCAAGTATTTCCACATCCAATTTGCATGACAGGAGATTGTGACCTGCTCTCTATGGAACTGATTCACACAACTACGGAGCGGCCGTGGAGCCCATCGCACAGAGGTGCGTCTTTGGCTTTGTTTTAGGCAGTGGCGGCCACTACATTAGTGGTGAAGAGGCGCCGCCCCCCTAGTCTATGCTTTCGACCCCTAATCTACATGCAGGTTGCCGGACGCATGGATTTCAATGTTTGTTTTTTTTAAGCACATGATTGGAGACTGAGCCTCTAAAAATGGTGGGCTTGGGGCGCAGAGCATCCATTTGTGTGACAATAGAGAATTAATATTCGCTATTGTCTTCCTTCTTCTCCTCCAATCCAATCAGGAAGTGGGTCTTAAGACCCAATTGGCCGAGAGAAAAAGCAACCACATTGGCCGCCGAGGAGGAGATGCAGGGAGAAGCCGCGACCTAGATATGGGTAAGTGGGGGGCTGGTGGGCGGACTGGCGAGCAACAGGGAGGGTGAAGGGTGGTTTGCCAATCGACCGAGCGACAGGGGGGAGTGGTTTGTTTGCCGCCCCCCCCCCCCCAAAAAAATGGAGTACCAGCCGGCACTGGTTTCAGGTTGGAGTTCAGGCACAAATTTGGGCCTGATTCGTCCCTGAAGACACACCGGACCCCTGTTGTGAGCTGCATCCATATTAAGTGTGAACCCAGCCTCAGGCTTGCACATTTGTACAGGCTCCTCTCCTCTACTGAAATTGCTTGGAGCTCGGATTTCACTGTACACTGTGAGCTTTTCTGCAGCAAGTCAGATAGAGCCTGCTCATTTCCTGGCTGTAAGGCGCTCAGTATTATATAGCTTTTTCCAATGAGAATGACAACTTTACATAGTGTATCCAGGGCTTTTTTTTCAGCAGGAATGCAGAAATGCGGGGGGTGCAGTTCCGGCACCTCCAGCTCCGAATACACATACACGACGCACATTCGGACTTACGACAGCGTACGTGGAGATACACCGTCGTAAGTCCTTTGTGAATCCGGGCCTATGAGTCTAGCCATAAGGACTGCGTTATGTTAAAGTGCTAGGTTGGGTAATCTCAATCCTCCTTGGTGTTTCTTCCTTGTAAGGACATCATATTTTAATCTTGGTTTAGCTGCCCCAAATATAAAGAGTGTACTGTTTGAAAAAACTTTTCAGGGCGGCCTATTGGTAAGGTCTGAAATACATACAAATATTTTGGATGGATATCCATTTTAAACAGTGAAACTGCCCACCATGAATGACATAAACGTGCCCACTGTTTTTGTTTCTGTTGTGTTTGGGTGATTGGCGGCTTTTAGGTTAGCGTATATACAGTAGGTCCTCCTCTCTCGTAATCAAATAAATACCCAAATATTTCAGCGCTTTCTCTTGCCAGTGAAACAAGAAGTCCTTCTTTAAGACATTTGCCTCCTCCTCAGCTTGGGATACCCTCAACACCTTTTTATTTATATTAACCATAAAATTACTAACCGCAGAAAATTCTATTCTTTTATCAGTGATGGAAAGGCTATTTGAGGGTTTGAAATAAATAACAATAAATCATCCGCAAAAAGCCACATTTTACATCCCATGTTGCCTATCCCAATACCCTGTATTGAGCGATTGTTTCTAATGGCAATGGCGAAATGTTCTATTGCCAGGATATATAGGATAGGCGAGAGAAGACATCCCTGTCTCGTACCATTTCCTATGACGATTTGATCTCATAGGATTCCATTGACTCTTATACCTCGTACACACAATCGGAAATTCCGCCAGCAAAAGTCCGATGTTAGCTTTTGAACAGAAATTCCGACCATGTGTTTGCTCCATCAGACTTTTGCTGTCAAGATTTCCACCAGCAAAAGATTGAGAGCTGGTTCTCAAATTTTCAGACGAAAAAAATTCCTTTCGGAAAATCCGGTCATCTGTAACAATTCCAACACGCAAAATTATGACACATGCTTGGAATCAATTTGACGCATGCTCGGAAGCATTGAACTTAATTTTCTCAGCTCATCGTAGTGTTGTATGTCACTGCGTTCTTGACGGAGAACTTTTGTGTGACCGTGTGTATGCAAGCCAATCTTTATCAGAATTCCGACTGAAAAACCATCCAAGGTTTTTCCAATGAAAAATCCGGTCGTGTGTACGCGGCATAACTCTTGCTGTCAGAGACTGATATAAAGCCAGTATTTTTACTAGAGTTGATGGTATCCTAATTTGAGTCAAAGTCTCCAACATAATGAGCCAACCTAAGAGGTTGAACACTTTTTCCGTGTCTACTGATAAAAGGCATAGGGATATTCTGTTTTTCCTAGCATAGTCCATTAGAGTTAGGGCTTTAGCAGTGTTATCTTTTGCCTCTCCGTGGGAAACAAATCCTGCCTGGTCCAAGTGTAAAAGACATAGGATAAGGGATTTTAAATGCCCGTCAATTTATATCTCTATCTATAAGTGAGATTGGACCGTAGCTGGAACAGAGAGAGGGATATTTTCCTTCTTTGGGTATTATCATTATATGAGCCTCCCGAGGTTGTCTAGTGAATGGACTTGAATCTGAGATTGCATTATATGTTTGTAATACAATTGGGGACAGTTAATTTTGCAGGGTTTTGTAGTAAAGCCCTAAAAATCCATCTGGACCAGGGCTTGTTTTTGTTGTGCTGCAGTACATATGTGTATTTTAATCTTTCTACAATAAATATTACACTATGTAAGCTTTGGGCTCCTGGCTGGTGAGCCTTTTTATATCTAGTTCACTGCCTTGTTTGTGATAAACTGAAGGTGACTGACTAATGATCATTCAATAAGGCTTGTATATGTCTCATCTCTGGTGATTGCATAGCTTGGATGAAGGTTGACACGTGCAGACATTCATCACGTTGTTTGGTATTCTCTGGTGGATATCATTCTCTGTTTCTTACTTCTTGACCTTTGGTGGGCCCATATAGTACACCTATAGATGTCTCATCTCTGGTGAGTACATAGCTTGGATGAAGGTTGACACGTGCAGACATTCATCACGTTCTTTGGTGTTCTCTGGTGGATATCATTCTCTGTTTCTTACTTCTTGACCTTTGGTGGGCCCATACTGTATAGTACACCTATAGATGTCTCATCTCTGGTGAGTGCATAGCTTGGATGAAGGTTGACACATGCAGACATTTATCACGTTCTTTGGTGTTCTCTGGTGGATATCATTCTCTGTTTCTTACTTCTTGACCTTTGGTGGGCCCATATAGTACACCTATAGATGTCTCATCTCTGGTGAGTACATAGCTTGGATTAAGGTTGACACGTGCAGACATTCATCACGTTCTTTGGTGTTCTCTGGTGCATATCCTTCTCTGCTTGTTACTTCTTGACCTTTGGTGGGCCTATACTACACCTATTGACTATGCACTGGTTGGACTTTTCACATTTATGGACTTTTTTTTACAATTGCGTCTAATCCTATTTCACCATCATTTGGATTGCTGTATTGAATTCATTGTTGCAGATATTTATTTTGTCATTGCGTTAAGCACTGCACATTTATCCGAGTGACCTGATCGACGGAACCAGATCCGTATGAGGAGATCACTACACTGAGTGGGGTGGACGTGAAAATAAAATGAATATTTTATTCTATTTCACTTAGTGTTAGAATCACATCTGACTTATATAGCATGATGGGACTGTCAGGCCTATATAAGTCAGATGCAAGCCGCGCACCTGTCATTGCAGCGAGAAGAGGCGACGTGTCAACATCGGGAGAAGGCAGAAGAAGAGAAGACGTCACAGCACAGAAGAAGAAGAAGAAGAAGACGTCACAGCACAGAAGAAGAAGAAGACGTTCAGCGCTGAAGGAGAAGGCACCGGACAGCGGGGGGAAGAACCGGGGTGCGCCGAGTCAACAGCGGAGAGCGGCGAACATAGAAGAAGACCCCCCGGATAGCGGAGAAGACCCCCCGGATAGCGGAAGAAGCCCCCCCTGAGAAGCACACCACCCCCCGCCGAAGATGTCGGAGGAAACCCGCCGGGGGGTGGGCGCTTTTATAAAAGCGACCCCCCCCGGCGGTGGAAGAGAACCAGACGGCGGCGAAGAAGAGAGGCCCCCACCCGAAGACGTCAAAGAAGAAGCCCCCACCTGGTAAAAAGAGCTAAAGAAGACAGGGGGGTGCCTCCGGAGCAGACTAATAAATTATTTTAAAAACCCTTTTGTCGTGTTTATTAACTTTTAACATTTTTCCTCCAGGTGAATGGGTAGGGGTACGATGTACCCCATATCCATTCACTTAGGGTGGGGGGCCGGTATCTGGGGGCCCCCTTATTAAAGGGGCTCCCAGATTCCGATAAGCCTCCCGCCTGCATACCCCGACAACCAACGGCCAGGGTTGTCGGGAAAGGGGCCCTGTCCTCATCAACATGGGGACAGGGTGCTCTGGGGTGGGGGGGCCGCAGTGCGCCCCCCTGCCCCAGAGCACCCAAACCCCCATGTTGATGAGGACAGGGCCCCTTCCCGACAACCCTGGCCGTTGGTTGTCGGGGTATGCGGCTCAGGAGGGGGGGGGGGCGCTCGCTCGTCCCCACTCCTTTCCTGGCCGGCCGGGTAGCGTGCTTTGGATACGGGTCTGGTATGGATTGTAGGGGGACCCCTACGCCGTTTTTTCGGCGTAGGGGGGTCTCCGTGCAACCCATACCAGACCTAAGTGCCCGTATGCTCCTGAGGGGGGAACCCATGCCGGATTTTGATTTAAAATCCGGCGGGGAGTTCCTCCTCAGGATTCATAACAAACGCCGGACACGTGTAGAATTGGCGGGAATCCAAGTCGGATCCCCGTCGCTTCTATGACGGCTTTGTCTCCATCGTGGCAAGCCAGCTCGGCGCTGGCTCCCGCGATGGGGCTCGTAGGTGCTCAATCTCGCCGAGAAAGGGAGCGAGATTGACACAATATCGCAGTCACCCACTGTACATGAGCTGTATCAGAGGCTGCACATGTTTTCTGTCCAGGGATTCGTGAGTGTGAATACATCGCTGTAGTCCCCGTTCTCTCTGTTGGCTTTACATAGTGCACTATGAGCATTCTCTTGTTCTTGTCTTTTTTCTCATGAGCCGTTTTTTCTGGATCAGCAAGTGTCAGCAATAGACTGCGGTGGGAAGCGCTGTGAAGCATTGAGCGTACCATAGGAGTCTTCTTTACTGACTCAGTCTAGATGCATGGACTGTGAATTGCCTATTGTTGCCGTCATTGTGCATTGGCACTGATTCACAAATTTTTAGCACGTTTTGGTTTTGGAATACATCTATTTCACTTTTTAGATTTGCACCCATTATATTGTGGCGCTTGTCATTTGGACAACCTGGGACACACAGGCGGAGCTCTGTAGTCTGCGGAGCAGACAGGAGGGATCTGCTAGATCTGAGCCCTTTATGTGTTTTCCATGGTACTCGGTAACCAAGTTTTCCATCCACTGGTTTGAGACGGGGACTGGCATCAAACTCAGCCCATCTACATTCCAACTGCCACAGTGTTAACCTACATGCTTTCTGGGGTCCTCTTTTGATTAAGGGACCGCTGGAAATCTGGTAAGCGGATACAATAATCTTATGGTGGAGGATCTTTTTCTATTGGATTGTCACTACAGCTTATGATCAAACATTTGTGGACTTTTTTCTTCTTTTCATTGCACTGGTGAATAGGATCTACGTTGTTTCTTCAAAGACTTTGATCACTTTTTTCCTGTTTTTCACGTTTTGCAATATTCATGGACAATCATTTGTGACATGATTTTTTGCATTTATTTATCTGATCTTTAAATTTAGCGCATCTTGTTTTTTTCTCTCTGTCATTTGGAGTGTCTACAGTATATGCACGTTGTGTACTGTACAGCATTAAGGGTTGATTCTAGCGCATTATTACCACACATCACTGCACATTTATTATTTCCATTTTTTTTAGTCACCTTGCGTGCCAGCTTCTATATTGATTAGTGCACTCACTATACTTACTGTTACATCTGAATAGGCATTTTAGGCACTGATTGAAGGATCCATCCACTAAAAATTGATAATTCAAGTCCACCATCATCGGGAGCATGACCACTTGATGATGCGCGTAGCATTAAACGGCCGTAGAGCTTGATTTATATGCCAGAGGTCCTGTTGCCATTCTGAGTCCAGTTTGGCGGCATACTATGTACGTTTATTTGCCGCATGTCTCTGTGTGCACTTTATATGGACTGCTCGTATCCATTATTGTAAAGTCCAAACGCCATTCCCTGTTGTTGTGGTTTGGTGTTTTTTAATTTGCTTTTATATATTGTAAGGGGTTAGCTCGGTAGCGGGGTGTGTGACCCCTTGGATGGGTTCACTACACACTGAATTTATACAGACTGGCAGTCGAAGACGGTTGAAAACAAAGTTTTTGGTTAATTTTTCCATCTTGCTGTAAAACAATTGCAAGCATCCAAACAGCATAAACAAAATAACATAAACATAAAATAAACCCTAGCCACTCTGGGCGTCTACCTTCCACACAAGAACCTATCTATGGAGTCTGGCTCAGCCTAGCGCTGAGCAGACAGTGCTGGTCATACAGCAGAAAACAATAGTCTTTTGATTTTTTATCACACAGAAAAATCAATCCTCTCCTCACCTCTCAGAAGACTTTCAGTACTGCTCTCCTCCTCACAAAGACTTAGGAATGATGCAGCACAAAGTGGTAATCCTCTGGGCTACTTATAGAGGCCTTAATTGCCTCATTCTGAACAGCTGAAGTTTTTTAACGGCCTTTAGCCTTTCTCTGGCTACGTTTGTGGCCGACGCCCGATAACAATCTGTGTATCGTCTAAACAAGGCAGAAATGTATGTCCCATCAGTGACAACACCCACAGATTTACCTAACTTCCTGTCACAGTATATAATTTTTAATAAATACTACGCTATGAGCAACTGAAAGGGGCCATGCTGCAATTGGGGTGAGCTTTAGGGGTTAAAACACGCAATGAGGAGGTGACATATCACCTCGTCACCTTCTGTCACACACTCACAATTTTCAGAAGGCACCGTTAATGTAATGGAGTTTTTACACTGTGGTACAGGGAACAGCACAACACATCCATCCCCTTGTTTTTAATAAATAAAGCCCACCGCATCATTTTTTAGGCCCAGCTGAGAAACAAAATGCATATTTTGATCGAAAACAAATCGATTGAATCCATTTTTTGCCTACAGTCAGAACATTTTGTAAAGGAACCAACCCTCCTATTTCTGCAGTTCCTAGCCTCAGTTCTCCGGTTTTCATCTCTACAAGTAATTAAAATTGATTCATGTCTTGCACTAATTGGTACCAATTTAGCATCGCACCTGGTAAATAATCACTGCAACCTTTCTTGAGCAAAGATCTGAAATAAACATCAGATCATTTATTAGGTCAGATGTCAGATTCCTGAACAAAGGGCGATTGAGGTTACAGACTCGGCTGTATAAACACCGCTGTTTATCATCTCTAATTTGGTCATACATCAGGTAGGCAGTAGAGGGATTGTATAGGAAGACAATATTTCCAAATTGAGGAAGACTCATTCACTGCTATTGAATTCACTGTCTGCTCTGAATATTGCCATATCTCCATTGCCTCGAAATGTTAATGCACGTGCTAAAATATGCCGAGTTAAAGTGATTATAAAGCTTTACCTTTTTTTTTATATATATATAAAATAACAAACATGCCATACTTACTTGCTCTGTGCAATGGTTTTGCACAGAGCAGCCCTGATTCTCCTCTTCTAGGGTCTCCTGTTGGCGCCCCTGTCTCCTACCCCCCACTGAGTGCCCCTATAAAAAAAACTGCTCTATATGGGGGCACTCGTGTCGGCTCACTCTTGAGCCGCCCTGTTTGTGGCTATTGACACAGATAGCATGACTCTGCCCCACCCTCCTGCTCCCTCATCACAGCCAATGGCTTCTGCTGTTATCAATCTGCCCAATGAGCAGGGAGAGAGCGGAGAGAGCCGCTGCTCTCAAACACAGCAAGATCTGGCTCAGGTAAGTATAAGGACTGGTAGGCGACACTGATAAGCAGCATTGATAGATGACACTGATGATGAGGCACTGATAGGTGGCACTGGTGGGCATTGATAGGTGGCACTGGTGGGAACTGGTAGGTGGCACTGGTGGGACTGGTGGTAGGTGGCACTGGTGGGAACTGGTAGGCGGCACGGATATGCACCTGTCGTTGGCACTGGTGGGAACTGGCAGGTGGCACTGGAGGGCACTGCAAAGCAACAGTGCCTCTCCCTGTTCGGGCCGAAGTCCCTCTATCAGAATCCGGTGATTGGAAGAGCAGGAGTGTCAGGACGCTATCTACTTTGCAGATAGATAAAGAAGCTGTGTGTTAGTGGGTGTCCTGACTCTCCTGCTCGCCCCCTCCCCCCTCAAGAGGCTTTTTCCACACCAGGGAGAAAGCCTTGCATTACGGTGTGGAGTTACAGACAGAAGAACAGGAAGTGAGGATTTATCAGAAGAAATAAGGATATTTAAAAGCAAAATGGAAGGATGAGGTAAGTGAAGGAGGACTGCACTAAGGTAAAGGAAGCTATTTAGGAATATTTTATTTATTTTTTACCTTTACAACCCCTTTAACCACTTCCATACAGGGCATTTTCACCCCCTTCCTGCCCAGACCAATTTTTAGTTTACAGCGCTGTCTCATTTTGAATGACAATTGCGCGGTCGTGCGACGTGGCTCCCAAACAAAATTGACGCCCTTTTTTTCCCACAAATAGAGCTTTCTTTTGGTGGTATTTAAGCACCTCTGCGGTTTTTATTTTTTTGCGCTATAAACAAAAGAAGAGCGACAATTTTGAAAAAAAACACAATATCTTTAACTTTTTGATTTAATAAATATCATAATTTTTTTTTAAAAAAACAATATTTTTCCCTCAGTTTAGACCGATACGTATTCTTCTACATATTTTCGGTAAAAAAATTACAATAAGCGTATTTGATCCCTACAAAATAGGAAATAGAATTATGGCATTTTTTTTTTTTTCTAGTAATGGCGGCGATCTGCGATTTTTATTGTAACCGTGATATTGCGGCAGACATATTGGACACTTTTGACACATTTTTGGGACCATTCACATTTATACAGAGATTAGTGCTATAAAACTGTACTGATTACTGTATAAATGTGACTAGCAGGGAAGGGGTTAACACTAGGGGGCGCTGAAGGGGTTAAAGATGTTCCCTAAAGTGTGTTCTAACTGTAGGGGAAGGGGAACTCACAAGGGGAGGAGATCGATGTGTGTTCCTCTGTACTGGGAACACACATTGGTCTCCTCACCGCTGACAGGACATGGATCTGTGTGTTTACACACACAGTTCCATGGTCGTGCCGTGATTGCGGGCAATCTCGGGTGCCCGGTGGACATCACGGCCGCTGGGCACGCGCATCGGGTCCCGGGAATGCAAGGACGTCATATGACGTCCACTCTGAAGGAGAAAGGGTTCTCGCCGATGTCATTTTACAATGACTCAGTAGGGAAGGTGTTAATGACAAGCCCCACTAATCACATTGCAGGAAGAAGCTAATGCCGCATACACACGATCATTTTTCAGCATGGAAAAAACTTAGTTTTTAAAAAACGTCATTTAAAATGATGGTGTGTGGGCTTCACATCATTTTTCACGTTCTGAAAAACGACAAAAAAAAAAAATTCGAACATGCTGCATTTTTTAACGTCGTTTTAAGCAATGTCGTTTTTCGGGTTGTAAAAAATGATCGTGTGTGGGCTAAAATGACGTAAAAAACCCGCGCATGCTCAGAAGCAAGTTATGAGACGGGAGCGCTCGTTCTGGTAAAACTACCGTTCATAATGGAGTAAGCACATTCATCACGCTGTAACAGACAGAAAAGCGTGAATCGTCTTTTACTTACACGAAATCGGCTAAAGCAGCCCAAAGACGAATGGAACTTCCCCTTTATAGTGCCGTCGTACTTGTTGTACGTCACCGCGCTTTGCTAGATCATTTTTTTTTAAAACGATGGTGTGTGGGCAACGTCGTTTTAATGATGACGTTGGGAAAACGTTGTTTTTTCGACATGCTGAAAAACTACGTTTTTTTTTCATGCTGAAAAATGATCGTGTGTACGCGGCATAAATCTTTCTAAATGATATGAGTCACACTCTGTTACTTATTTATATTGCTTTATTAAAGTTAGACTGATATAAAGGCCTCAGTATTTATAGCTCAGAAACGCCTGAGCATTCTATATTTTATGGGAAACCCGGTGTAACGAGGTGAACACAACATATTGTAAATGAGCTCCCTTGTCGGCCTTGATCGATGAATATATATCCTACACCAGTAAAATTAATAGGGCCTTTTACTACATGGCTGTAGACCATCAAGTGAGATAGAATTAATCAATACACCCAACAAACAGCACCTATATGGAAGATAAGAAGATTCCCCTCGTGATAAAGAAATACAGTGATGGATTACAATGGGTTTTATTGGAATAACACTTGTGGATAAACATTACATTCTGTTTACACACTTTGCATCGGAATATATGAGTTTGAGGTCAGCAGTTCTCTAACTTTTCCAGCAAGGCCTCCCAGGCTCACTATTTTATACATTATCAGTAAAAAGCTAGAACTAATTCTAGAAAAAGTCATACCAAATATTACTGGTAGGAGCGTTATATATCGGAACTACGGCATAAATAACACCCCAATCTGAATTAAAAAGATTAACCACTTCCATACCAGGCACTTACGCAGCTTCCCGCCCAAGACAATTTTCAGCTTTCAGCACTGTCGCACTTTGAATGGCAATTGCGCGCTCATGCTACACTGTACCCAAACAAAATTGGCGTCCTTTTTCCCCACAAATAGAGCTTTCTTTTGGTGGTATTTGATCACCTCTGCGATTTTTTTTTTTTTTGCGCAACAACTAAAAAAAGACTGAAAATTTGGAAAAAAAATTACGTTTTTATTTTTTTCTGTTAATTTTTTTGTAAATAAGTTTTCTCTTTCAATTACGGGCACTGATATGGCGGCACTAATGGGCACCGATGAGATGGCACTGATGGACATCGATGAGGTAGTACTGACGGGCACAGATAAGGTGGCACTGATTGGCGGCACTGGTATGCGGCACTGATGGGCACTCATAGGCGGCACTGATGGGCACACATAGGCGGCACTGATGGGCACACATAGGCGGCACTGATGAGCACACATAGGCGGCACTGATGGGCACACATAGGCGGCACTGATGGGCACTCATGGGCGGCACTGGGCACTCATAGGCGGCACAGATGGGCACTCATGGGCGGCACTTATGGGTGGCACTGATGGATACTTATGGGTGGCACAGATGGGCACTGATAGGTGGGCATGGATGGGCACTGTGGGGTGGCACTGATGGACACTGTGGGGTGGCACTGATGGACACTGGGGTTGCACTGATGGACACTGTGGGGCAGCACTGATTTTGGCAGGTTGCCAGTCAGTGCCCATTTGTGGGCACTGATTGGCATCTTTTTTCTTTTTTTGAATGCTTTTTTTTTTTAGACTTCTTTTTTTTTTTTTTTGCAGGCTTTTTTTTTTGCCCACCCTGGTGGTCCAGGGTGGGCATCCCTGGTGGTCCAGTGTGGCGATCCGAGGGGGGCTGCGCTGATAAACAATCAGCGCAAACCCCCCTGTCAGGAGAGCCGCCGATCGGCTCTCCTCTACTCATGTCTGTCAGACGCGAGTGAGGAAGAGCCATCAACGGCTCTTCCTGTTTACATCGTGATCAGCCGTGATTGGACACGGCTGATCACGTGGTAAAGAGTCTCCGCCGGAGGCTCTTTACCGAGATCGGTGATGCAGGGTGTCAGACTGACACCCCGCATCACCGATCGCCGCGCTGCGCGCCCCCACGGGCGCGCGCGGCATGAAATCCTGCAGGACATTCTGGAACGTCCTGTCAGGATTTCATAACCACTTCCCGGACGTAAATCGGCTATAGACCGGGCGGGAAGTGGTTAAAAAAAATAAAAGCAATTTGGAACACCGCATCCCTGCATAGTTAGGAGCACATGGGCTGTCCATAGAAGTACTATAGTTCATTGCAAAAAAGTTTTTTTTGGAACCCCCCCCCCCACCACCATTTTACTTAACCACTTACAGACTGGAAGATTTTCCCTCTAAACCACTTAAAGCGGATGTGCGCTGAAAAAAAAAAAAAACGCTCGTCACTCTGCTGCCCCCCCCCATCCTCGGTGAGGGAACCAGGAAGTGAAGCCCTCCGGCTTCACTGCCCGGTTCCCTACCGCGCATGCGCGAGTCGCGCTACGCCTGCCGATTGACTCCCGCTTTGTACTGGGAGCCGAGTGTTCCCAGAACACAACGGGGGACGGGACGCGAGGTGACGTCATGCCCGCAGTCTGCCCGAGACTGTGTGGCCGGAAGTGGGTGCAAATACCTGTCTTTAGACTGCTTGTGATTGGAGAAATCATAAATCCCACTTTTTGTGTCCAATCACTGTGCTGTGATTCGTTACACAAGCTGATTTTTGGGAAGGGAGGGTGTCCCTGAATGGTAGTTTGGAAATGTGGTTACCCTACCTTTGACCCACAAGAGAAGTATGGCCAATAAAGCTTTTAAATATTTGTGATGCTTGCTGGCATATGGTCTTTCCCCCTGGGCCTCTGCAAGGTGAGGATGCTATTGTAAAAACTGTGTTTCTCCCAGGCCATTGGGTCTAGGGATTGGAATCTTCCCTCCTGGAAGGAAAGCTGTAGATGCTGGTTGCTAGTGATTAGTAATAAGACCAGGTGTGTTCAGATCCTATTCCAATGTGACAGCTAGGTAGCTGTAACTGTACCGGGCCAATCATCTGCTGCTGAGGCATTCCCCACCGCATAGCCACACATTTACAGTGGGAAATTGGCTCCCTATTAGTGGCCCAGGACAGCTTCCTCGTGGACTCGCTCAGAGATCTGAACTCATCCCTACTAGTAATGTCCTGTTCTGGCCTAAAAAAAGGAAGCTGCACAAGAGAGGTGGCAAGGGAAAGTATACACAGGAATAAATATAAAAATCTCTGTCCTATATGCCTACACCTTCAAATGCAAAACAGAAACATTCTTGTATCAATGGACATAGGAAATGCTACCACAAAGTCATCTCATAAAATAATTGTACAAATATGAAAATTGTATATAGCACCATATCCAGTGTTTGCAAAGTGAATTTCACAAATAATTCAACATCCACATGTAAGCTCAATGGGCCAGATTCACAAAAGGGATACGACGGCGTATCTGCTGATACGCCGTCGTATCCCTGTTTCTATCTATGCGACTGATTCATAGAATCAGTTACGCATAGATATCCCTAAGATCCGACAGGCGTAATAGTTTTACACTGTCGGATCTTAGGATGCAGTACCGCGGCCGCCGCTGGGGGGAGTTCGCGTCGTAAACCAGCGTCGGGTATGCAAATTAGCAGTTACGGCGATCCACAAACTTTTTCCCGTCGTTACGTCGCCGCAAGTGTTAGTTTGCCGTTGCAAAGATAGGGCACCTTTTACAAAGTGTAAAATTACTATACCATGTAAAAGTATATCCGTCTTTCCCGCGTCTCTTTTGAAATTTAAAAAAAAAATAAAAAATTCCCGGCGCAAGTCTTTTTTTCACGTCGCGATTTACAAAACGTCGGCGTGCCGTAATTTCGCGCAAAGCACGTCGGGAAATTTGCGTCGGGAGCATGCGCAGTACGTCCGGCGCGGGAGCGCGCCTAATTTAAATGGTACCCGCCCCATTTGAATTGGCCCGCCTTGCGCCGGACGGATTTAGGATACACCGCCGCAAATTTCCAGGTAAGTGCTTTGTGGATCGGGCACTTAGACAGAAAATTTTCGGCGGTGTAACCTAAATCGGTTACGTCACGCTGTGCCCGGGCTACGTGAATCTGGCCCTATGTGTTTTGAATGTTTTAAACATCTTCACGAGGACCACATGTGAACAGTGTAAACCAGTAGTGTAAAATCAAACGTTTCCATACAGTTTACTGGAGTTGAAATTCTTAAATCCAGAAGGGAACAGCCGAGGGACATGAAGATAGTCAAAAAAGTGTAATAAATCTCCAATATAGTCCTCCACTTTTTACATCAAAATCTAAGGCCTAGTACACACGAGAGGATTTATCCGCGGATACGGTCCAGCGGATTTGGATCCGATGGAGTGTACTCACCATAGGATCGAAATCCGCGCCGAAATCCCCTCGCGATGACGTGTCGCACCGTTGCCGCGATGATGACGCGGCGACGAGCGCGACGCTGTCATATAAGGAATTTTACGCATGCGTCGAATCATTACGACGCATGCGGGGGATCCCTTCGGACGGATCGATCCGGTGAGTCTGTACAGACCACCGGATCGATCCGCGGGAGCCAATTCAAGCGGATAGATTTGTAGACATGTCTACAAATTTTTATCTGCTGGAATTGGGAAATTTCCGCGGATAAATATCCGCAGGAATGTACACACCATAGGATCTATCCGCTGAAACCGATCCGCTGAGATTTTTCAGCGGATGGATTCTATGGTGTGTACGGGGCCTACGAGCTTCGCAGATTAAGAGCAAAATATTCATGCAAGATTCCGAATCAGTTCTGGTCTGGAGTTAAATCCAGAGAGATGTAACAGCACACCCTGATCCTTGCCCACCATATCAATGTATGTATTCCAGGCAGTTTAATAATCAGCAGATCAGAATACTCCAACTACCATCCCTGAGCAGATCCCATCAAACTACACCTTTTGGGCTACTATCTTCATGTCCCTTCTTGATTTTCTTGACACTGTTGGGTTTTCCTATATGGATACTGTTCACATGTGCTCCCGATAAAGATGGTTGAAGCATTCAAAACATGTTGAGCTAACATGTGTTTGCTGAATTGGAAAAAGATTTGTGACCTTCACTTTGCAAACACTGGATGGTGCTTCATACAATTGTAGAAGGTACTTCCCCAGACTGATCTAATCTATTAGGGGACCGCTGTCTGCTGCAGCAGCGTGGGCTTTTTCACCCCTCCGTTCTCTCTTCACACACAGACACTCAGTACTGCTTGTTTGGAAACTCCCTATTGGAGGTTATCTGTAAACTCACTATTGCAAGAGCCTGAGCCAATCATGAGACAGCAGAAAAGGATTGTGGGAGAGCAAATAAAAAGCCAGAGGAACTAGGCCAGAGCCTCTCTTCTTGCCTGCACCCCATCAGGAGAGCATCTGCACTCTATGGCCCAGATTCACAGAGAGCGGGCGCACATTAAGCCGCCGTAGCGCAAACCAATGTAAGCTACACCGACGCAGCGCAGAGAGGCAAGCATGGAATTCAGGAAGCCAGTGCTCCCAACGCTGCGTCGGCGTGGCGTAGGTTTCGAAGGCGCAGGCCGGCGTAGGTGGAAGTGGGCTTGACCCATGCAAACCCATGCAAATGAGGCCTGACCCCATGCAAATGATGGTCCGAGCGACAGACAAGTACGTTTAACGAACTGCACATGCATCGTGACGCATCCCTCTGCGCATGCTCACAACCACTTTGGAACAACTGCCTAAGATACGCCAGATCACTGCGTGCGCCATGAACGTAACCTACGCCAATCCAGACACACATCCAGCGTAAAATACGCCGGCTTGGCCGGCTTGTGTTCCCTGGTGCAGACCTTTGCATGTCTGCTGCTGGGTTACACCTCCTTTATGGGGCTTTAACTTTACGCCAGACGTACAACTTACGCGCACCTCTCGTAGCCTGCGTCGGGCGCACGCAGGTTTGTGAATCGCTGTATTTCACTCATTTGCATGTTTGAATGACTAATCAATGGGAGCGGCACCATGCTCCCAGCCTAAATGTGCGCCCACTCTACGCTGGCGTAAGCAAGATACATCGGCGGGGTGTAGCCTGGTTTTAGGCGCATCTCTGTTTGTGGGTCTTGCGCACAGATACGACGGCGCACATTTGCACTTACGTTGCCGTAACTTGTTATACGCCGGCGTAAGTGCTTTGTGAATCCGGGCCTATGTGTGTGTGGAATTGCAGCCTACCAAGGGGCACACAGCCTGCAACTCCAGCCCAGAGGAACAGATTGTGCATGCAGCTCCAGCACAGAGGAACAGATTGTTCATGCAGCTCCAGCCCAGAGGAACAGAGGTGTCCATGCTAAAGAAGGACACCCTGCAACAGCTCAAGGACTGAATGCCACTGCGACACACCTGCATCTAAGATTGATCGATCGCTTAGGGGAGGACCGCTGACTGTGTACAGGATCTGGGGAGGGGGCTTTGCCCAGGAACCTTTAATGTTTTTCATTGAATACCACATCCAAATATTGTCCACAGAGCTCCTACATTGCCGGTGAAGATAATAAAACGCAAAAATTTGCCTCCAGGACATTACCGCAGTTGTTCTTAAAGGGGACACACCACGGGTATTGAGATCATTTTAATGGGCGAGTACTAGAGGTATTGTAGGCCACCTTGGGGTTCCCCTTTAGCCACAGCATCCCACACACACCTAAAGTTATTGGGGAGTCTATTTAATCTGTGCATATTGTTACCTATTGCTTTTGTTGTGTGCATAGTGTTCCTGACTGTTTTCTTTAAATTGTTTCTTACACAAGTCCTGGCTGACTAATGTTAACCTGAATTTTACTTTTCTTCTAGTAAACTACAAGAAGACCTGTGCTGTGTATTCCAGCTGAGTTATTCCATTAATCACATTGCTAGGCGTGCCAGAGGGGCAGAGTTGGAAGGCAGAGTAACGGACTGAACAAACAAAAGCAGCACCCTCTGGGGTTTGCTACACAATGTTGAGGTACCATTTGCTATATGCCCAGAAAATAGCACTGGGCATAGCGTTCACTATAGCAAACCTTTCATTTTCTACAACTCACAGTACAAAAGCAAAACCTGCATGAAATATAAAAATATATCCGTAACTCTTCTTACCCTTCCCTCCATTCTATCTTGTCTCTTTAGTTCTTTTTTGTTGTTTTTTCTTTCGTAGCATATATTGTTATTATATCCAAAAATGGTAGCAGCATTACTTTTTTTTCTTTATGTTTTTATTTATCAGTATATTTCAGCTTTAGAGCTCCATTGAAACAGTACAAGCCTAGGGCCAGATTCACAGAACAAATACGCCGGAGTATCTACTGATACTCTGGCGTATTTTCAAGTTTGCCGCGTTGTATCTTAATTTGTGATTCACAAACAAGATACGACGGCATTTGGCTAAGATCCGACAGGCTTACGGCTTCATACACCTTCGGATCTTAGGCTGCAATACTTCGCCCCCGGCTGGGTGGAGTTTGCGTAGTTTTCCAGCGTCGGGTATGCAAATTAGCTTTTACGGCGATCCACGAAGCTACTCGCGTGCGTTACGTCGTTTTTTCCCGTCGCAAAGTTAAGCAATCTTTTTCATGGCTTAACTTTACACTAGCCATGTTAAAGTATGGCCGTCGTTCCCGCGTCGAATTTTAATTTTTTTTACGGCGTAAGTACGTTACACACGTCGCCATTCACAAACACGTCGGGGCGCCGTAATTTCGCGCAAAGCACGTTGGGAAATTTACTAACGGAGCATGCGCAGAACGTTCGGCGCGGGAGCGCGCCTAATTTAAATGGTACACGCCCCATTTGAATTAGGCGGGCTTGCGCCGGACGTCTTTACGTTACTCCGCCGCAAGTTTATACTCAAGTGCTTTGTGGATCAAGCACTTACGAGAAAAACTTGCGGCGGTGTAACGTAAAGACGATACGTTACGCCGCCGCATTTGTACCTGAATCTGGCCCCTAATGTCTATACAATAAATCCCTGTTTATCTTCAATATATATTACCCCAACATTATACAAGGTCTAGAAATTATGACCCTTAATTTTTTTCTTTATGTATTCTCATATTACCTTACATTGTTAATATATTATTACTATATCTGGTTTGTAATTACTAAACTCAACACTAAGCATATATTTTAGCAAGTCTCCAGATAATGGTCCACATATGTTAAACTCAAATTACTGTTTTTTTTCTTTTGTTGTTGTTGCCTTCTAAAAAACACTGGAGCTTGATATAAATATCTAATTAGTGTTCTCCTTAAAGCGGTGGTTCACCCTAAAAACTACATTTTTTTATTCCACTGCCCCCCCACATTACAATTCGATTAAGGCTCTTATTATTTTTTCCATGCTGTACATACCTTATTACAGCATATTCACCCGTGCATCCGGGTTGCAAATCCCGCGGGAGTGGGCGTTCCTCACATGTGTTTGATTGACATTTTGCCCAAAAACGAGCTCCCCCCCCCGTCGCGTAAGCCGCGTCACGATTGGCGAAATGAGCTGAACGGCGATGCGCATGCGCAGTATAGCGCCGACTCGCCGTTCGGCTCCTTTCGCCAACCGTGACGCGGCTTACGCGACAGGGGGGAGCTCGTTTTTGGGCAAAACGTCAATCAAACACATGTGAGGAACGCCCACTCCCGCGGGACTCGCAACCCGGATGCACGGGTGAATATGCTGTACTAAGGTATGTACAGCAGGAAAAAAATATTAAGAGCCTTAATCGTGATGGAATGTGGGGGGGCAGTGGAATAAAAAAAAGTTGTTTTTAAGGGGGAACCACCACTTTAACTGCTACTATTTATAATGTCTATGTTTATTGACAATATATGCTTGTAATTTTGAAAATGTAATAAAATAAAAAATCCGTAACATTTTGATGATGAGACGCAGCAAGCAGATGTCATGTCAGGTGATCATGTGACTGATAATTACAATGCCTACAATCTTTCATATATAACGCATGCATTGTGTCCCTAATCACAGTATTATTCCTCTGTAAGCTCTGTTAAGTGATTTTAATTAGTCCTTTAGGGTAGGCATGGTTGTAGCTCTGTAGTATAAATAGTTCCCTTTGGGTTGAAAGAAAGAACATATTAATAATTATTCCACTGCTTGTACAGTCTGGCCAAGTTGAACACATTATTTTTGATACAATGATAAAATGAATCGGAATGACATTATTTAATACTTTTAGGCCGTGTACAGTAGGTGACTGCGATATTGCGATCATGCTCCGGTACCTACCCACGTGGTACCTACCCACGTGGGTAGGTACCGGAGCATGATGGGATTGTGACATCATAAGAGAGGCCTATATAAATCGGATGCAAACCGTGCACCCGTCATTGCAGCGAGAAGAGGCGTTGTGTCAACATCGGAAGAAGGCAGAAGAAGAGAAGAAGACGTCACAGAAGAGCCGGGCTGGCCACCGCTAGTAATTGAGCTAACACACGAAGATAGCAGTGGCCAGCCCTGAAGGAGAAGGCACCGGACAGCGAGCGGGAGAAGGCCCGGAGAGCGGAGAAGATAGAAGAAGACCCCCGGACAGTGGAGAAGACCCCCAGGAGAGCGGAGAAGACCCCCCGGAGAGCAGAAGACCCCCCCGGAGAGCGGAGAAGACCCCCGGAGAGCGGAAGAGAACCAGACGGCGGTGAAGAAGAAGCCCCCCCTGGTAAAAGAGCTAAAGAAGACAGGGGGGGCCCGCGGAGCAGACTAATAAATTATTTTAAAAACCCTGTGTTGTGTGTTTATTTACTTTTACACTTTGCCTCCAGGTGAATGGGTAGGGGTACGATGTACCCCGTATTCATTCACTTAGGGTGGGGGGACCGGTATCTGGGGGCCCCCTTATTTGAGGGGGCTCCCAGATTCCGATAAGCCCCCCGCCCGCAGACCCCGACAACCAACGGCCAGGGTTGTCGGGAACAGGCCCTGTCCTTATTAACACAGGGACAGGGTGCTCTGGGGTGGGGGGGCCCCGCAGTGCGCCCCCCTGCCCCAGAGCACCCAACCCCCCCATGTTAAGGGCATGCGGCCTGGTACGGCTCAGGAGGGGGGGGGGCGCTCGCTCGTCCCCACTCCTTTCCTGGCCGGCCTGGTAGCGTTCTTTGGTTACGGGTCTGGTATGGATTGTGGGGGACCCCCCACGTCGGTTTTTCGGCTTAGGGGGGGGGGTCTCCTTACAACCCATACCAGACCTAAGGGCCTGGTATGCTCCTGGGGGGGGGAACCCATGTCGTTTTTTTTATTTAAAATTTGGCGTGGAGTTCTCCCTCTCAGGATGCATACCAAACGCTGCAGCTAGAATTGGCGGAAATCCAAGTCGGATCTCCCGTCGCTTCTATGACGCGCTCGCTGGAATGTGCTTTGTCTATTCCAGCGAGTGCGAAATGTCGGCACCCTGTCGTCGAGAATCAGCGCGATGCTGTCGTGCTAGAAACACATTCTCGGCAACATGTACTGTACACACGGTCGGTCCATCCGATGAGAACGGTTCCGAAGGAACCAACAACTGCTGAAATAATGCTAACATTTAAAAAAATGAACTCTATTTTCATCTAATTTGAGTTTCATACAGTATATCCAATAAAGTTGATATAAATTAAGAAGTGCCGTGTGTTATTTATGACTCATTAGCGCAGCTCCCTTTCAGCACAACCCAGTGGTTGCAGTATAACGTGGCCATTGGTGTGTGTGTGAGCACTAAAGGTACTCCCAGACATAAAATCATTGAAGGTCGTTCTGTAAAATGACTGCGGGAAAACATGCATGATGCGTATGTTCAGTCTGTGCAGGGACTCTCTGACTTCTAGCAATTGGCTGGGAATAGTCTGTTCTTGCCTATTGATATTTCCTTAGAGACGGGCTGGCCTAGGGAATGTCTGTACAGTTCAGACAATTGCCCATAAACACATCATTATTTGTCAATCTGACCATTTACTGTATTAAAGTGATTGTAAACGATCACCTTGTTAAAAATTCAGGAAATGGAAGGAAAATGGAAATGAAAATGAAAGAGAACATTTTTGTATAGATACAAAAATACATTATAAATACAATTTTTCCCTTTTTTATAAGTGATCAAATTCACTCTACAAGCAGAAAATTCCCAAGCTCAACCGCACAATTGGGAAATATTTGCTGAGATTTGGTGCTCAGGCTGGGGGGATCCCCACTCCCCTAAACGAACATCTAAAGCAGAAATTCAGCTGGCTACTCGATAACTCCTTAGTATTATCCTTTATTTGGCTACATCATATACACGGGATCAATGCTGACATGTTTCGTCCATTACAGCCTTACTCGTAAGCAACGCTGTAACCTAAATGTCAAAAATTACTGCACTATCTGTAAACCACTCTGTGATACATACAAAAGTGATAAATGGTGAATAATGAACTGCTGCAACTTCATATGAGACACAAACAAAATTAAAAGTAAGCTGCGCTGTTAAATGATATTGGTTAAATTATGTGACATAAACCGTTGAAAAACATATATATGGATTAAGAAAAAACTGAAAAACACTCTGGGCCAGATTCACATAGAGATACGACGGTGTATCTCCTGACTTAGGCCAGTCGTATCTATGCGCCTGATTCATAGAATCAGTTACGCATAGATATGCCTAAGATCCGACAGGTGTAACTGTGTTACACCGTCGGATCTTAACTGCAATTAAAAAATGGCCGCTGGGGGCGTTCTCGCTGATTTACGCTGAGAAATATGTAAATCAGCGAGATACGCCAATTCACGAACGTACGCGGGCCCGACGCAGTTTGTTACGACGTTTACGTAAGCGTTTTCCCAGCGTAAAGATAAACATGCCCCCTAGGTGGCGTATCCTATGTTAAGTATGACCGTTGTTACCGTGTCAAATTTTTTTTTTTTTTACGTTGTTTGCGTACGCCGATTCACAAAACCGCGCGTCGCAAGTTACGCTCACGCCGAAACCACTGACGTCCTAGCTACGTCATTGGGAGCAATGCACGCCGGGAAAATTCGCGGACGGCACATGCGTATTTAAATCGGCGCGGGGACGCGCCTGATTTAAATAGTACACTCCCCCTAGCCGCGGAATTTGAATTCCGCCGGGGGATTTACGATCCGCCGCCGCAAGTTTGGAGCTAAGTGTTTTGTGAATTACCCACTTGCCTCTCAAACTTGCGGCAGTGGATCTTAAATCACATAGGTCACGCGGATCTAAAGATCCGCTGATCTATGTGAATCTAGCCCAGAGTCTGCATATAGCCAGATTGCAGAGCTACAGAGCGTAAATTTAAAAACAGAGAAAACTGCTCCTGCAGTTTTCTCTGATTTTTCTATTTCTGCATGGGGCTCTGTGGCTTGGAGATCCTTCAGAGATTTGGGTGGGACAGGATATCCAACCCTTCCAACCCTGTGTCCAGATCTTATAGACAGCCTGCAGGGTGTGTGCCCAGGTGCACACAGCTCATATAATGAAGGGCTGGGGAGAGCAGAAGTGAGAGGAAGGTGGAGTTGGAGCAGTGGCTGCTAGTGAGTGTCTCTGTGTGAAGACAGGCGCTGTGTGCGTTGAAGGGCTTCAAAGCTGTGTGTGCCCAAGGAGCCTAAAGCTGTGTGCATTAAGGGACTTCAAGCTGTGTGCGTTTAAGAAGCCCAAAGCTGTGTGCGTCCAAGACTGTGAGACTGGAAGATCTGGTGGTTAAGGTACCAGTACCTAGAGCAGCAGTGTTGTTGAAGAGTAGCCAGGTGGGCTTGTATTTTCAGTTATCTCTGAACATCGTTTAAACCCCTGCGTGGGATTCCTGAGTGGACTTTTGTTTTGTTTTTTCTCATTTAATAAACGTGGGACACCAGGCCCTTAACGATATATGCCTGTTTGGTGTGGACTTACTACAAGAAAACGCATCTACCACGAGAGCTAACAATCCCCTATGTCACAGTGTCCAAATTACTCAAATGTGATTCTGAGAAAAAATGTCCTTTAGCATATGTGAATCAGAACAACAATCCATACGAAATTCTTCAATGAATTTATCCACGGTGACATATGACCAAGACACCCAAGAAGAAGTGAAAGGGTAAGATAGGAAAGGTCCCCCACCTTTAAAATCTCTGCCGCTTACCAGCTAGAATTGATCCTTTGTTATAGGAGTTAAAAAAATGCCTGTGGCTTATTCCCCAGCCCAGGTCTCTGTGCTTAGCAGCAAGTCTCCTGGCCTAGGCCAACAAGGCCCAGGCCTAGAGCAGCACTTTGCAGGGGGGGCAGCACGTAAAGAGTCCCCGCCTGCTTGCGCAACACTGTTAGTGTAATGCAAGCTGCTTCTAATTTTGACTGTCCTATCATCCTGGGCCACACTGTGCTATATGTTTTCTGCTGCACCATTGGCATGGTTATATCTTCTTAGTGCTCTCCATAAAATTATCAGAAATCTGTGCTTAAAGTAGAACTATAGGCAACACTTTTTTTTTTTCATTTTGGATAGAGTAAGGGAGGGTTATAGCCCCTGTCTGTTTATTTTTTACCATCCCTGTCTCATTGCAGAGATTTCACCTTCTGCCCCATAGCCAAACAGGAAGTGAGAGGAAATCTATGCAAATTAAGGGAATACAATGCCCCCCCGCAGGCCCTAAGAACTAGTGTCCGTACTCAAAAATTTCAGGGTGTGTCTTAAACAGAAATGGGTGTGGCCTTGACAGGAAGGGGAGGGCCATATTTAATTAAGGGGGTGTGCACGTTTAGTCAGACTTAGGCAGCACAAAACCTAAATATATTACTGCTCATAAGCATGCTATGCTGAAAAGCACCCCCCATTTATGTAGTTTTTCAGCTTATGGCAAGTTGAAATTGCTATTTTTGGGACAGGTTCACTTTTATTATTGCATGCATTTATATTTTATGGATCAATATTATTGTTATCTCCCAGATATCTAACCTCAGATGGCTCCCATCCCTACAGACATCTCACAGCACTGAATAATTAGCATCAGAAGAAGAAATAAATCCCAAAATATCACAAGGCTATGTTGTAAATTAACTTTTGCACATCTACACGTCAAAATCAATACTGTGTGCATGCAGAAAAAAATTCTTTGTTAAAACATTTTATGAACTAATAATGTAGTTTTCCAACTGAAAATTTGACAAAGAGCGCAGGCAATGGAAATGTCACAATGGTACTATAGTACTGCCAGTTTTTCTAAAAAATATATCACTGTATTCAAGATGCATACAATGATATATGAAACATACAGGTGAAATTCGAAAAATTTGAATATCGTGCAAAAGTTCATTTATTTCACTAATGCAACTTAAAAGGTGAAACTAATATATGAGATAGACTTTATTTTTTTTTTTTTTTTTTTTAAAACAATTTTTATTGAACTATTAGGAGGCATACAATTATAGATAGACAGTGTACAGCACTCCGAAACAAAAAAGTGACATATGATCAGGTACAGACTTTATTGACACCCTCTATAAGGAGCCTCAAAAGGTAATTGCAAAACAAGTTGAATGTTCCCAAAGTGCTGTATCAAAGCGCATTAATATAAAGTTATGTGAAAGGGAAAAGTGTGGAAGAAAAAGGTGCACAAGCAGCAGGGATGACCGCAGCCTGGAGAGGGTTGTCAGGAAAAGGCCATTCAAAAGTGTTGGGGATTTTCACAAGGAGTGGACTGAGGCTGGAGTCAGTGCATCAAGAGCCGCCACACACAGACGGATCCTGGACATGGGCTTCAAATGTCGTATTCATCTTGTCAAGCCACTCCTGACAACAAACAACGTCAGAAGAGTCTTACTTGGGTTAAAGGCCCTGTACACACGAGCGGATATCCGATGAAAACGGTCCGCCGGACCGTTTCCATCGGACGTTTCTGGTCCGGATTTTGATCTGATGGCTGTACACACCATCAGATCAAAATCCCCGCGGAAAACATACGCGGTGACGTGGCCGCGCCGTCGCCGCGACGATGATGCGGCGACGTGCGCGACCCTGGAAGGTAAATACTTCCACGCATGCGTCGAATCACTTCGACGCATGCGAGGGATGGGGATCGGTCGGACTTATCCGGTGAGTCTGTACAGACGACCAGATAAGTCCGACGGACAGGTTTCCACTGGAAAACGGTCGGCTGGACAAATGTCCGCCGAAAAATGTCCGCTAGGCCGTACACACGACCGGATTTGTCTACTGGCACTAACGCGGATAAATCCCAGCGGACAGATCCGGTCGTGTGTACGGGGCCAAAGAAAAACACACCTGGTCTGTTGCTCAGTGGTCCCCTGTGCTTCATTAAGTCCGGGGTCACCGCAGCCGTCTACCAGGAGATTTTTGGAGCACTTCATGCTTCCTTCCGCAGACAAGCTCTATGGGGATGCAGACTTCATTTTCCAGCAGGACTTGGCACCTGCCCACACTGCCAAAAGCACCAAAACCTGGTTCAATGACCGTGGGATTACTGTGCTTGATTGGCCTGCAAACTCGCCTGACCTGAACCCCATAGAGAATCTATGGGGCATTGCCAAGAGAAAGATGAGAGACATGAGACCGAAGAATGCAGAAGAGCTGAAGGCCGCTATTGAAGCATCCTGGTCTTCCATAACACCTCAGCAGTGCCACAGGCTTCCATGCCACGCCGCCCTGAGGCAGTAATTGCTGCAAAAGGGGCCCAAACCGAGTACTGAGTACATATGCATGCTTCTACTTTTCAGAGGTCGATATTGTTCTATGTACAATCCATGTTTTATTGATTGCATGTAATATTCAAATTTTCTGAGATTGTGGATTTGGGGTTTTCATGAGCTGTAAGCCATAATCATGACAAATCACAGCTTGAACTATCTTGCTTTGTATGTAATGAATCTCATATATTAGTTTCACCTTTTAAGTTGCATTAGTGAAATAAATGAACTTTTGCAAGATATTCAAACTTTTCGAGTTTCACCTGTATTTGGTGGACATGTCCTCAGGTCCAAACCTATAGATGGTTTATACCATGACTAATATAATCCTTAGGATCAATGTATAAGCCGAAATCAAAAATGTCCTTTGTTGCAGATGCATCTTCATCTCAAATATATAATACCAGCCACAAAGCAAACTCACCCAGTGTTGGAAATCTCCATCTCTCAGCTTTATCAAAAGTCGTATACAGGGAACACTCATCAAAGAGAAACAAAAATCCAACTTAAACTATGTGAATTGATCACTTTCCACACTTACAACACACAAAGAGATTATTGGAACTTTAGTATCAACCCTCCTGGTCTAGAAAGGCACCCCTGATGGCTTCTGCAGTACTTGCTACCTTACAACATGTGCTATCATTTAAAAGAGACGTGTACAACATACACTATATGGTCAAAGTATGTGGACACCTGACCATCACACCTATCAAAGGCAAAGGCAGTTGACACTTCTTAAAATTAATAAATTCAAGTGATTCTGGTGAAATGTACTGTTAATGCTACAGCAAACAAAGACACTTTAGACATTCTTGGACCAAGCATGACTGTGACCCTGTTCACCAAGCCAGCTCCATAAAGACATAGGTTGATGAGCTTGGTGAGGAGTAACTCAAGTGACCTGCACAGAGCTCTGATCTTAACCCTACTGAGCACCTTTGGAATGATTAAAGCGGGAGTTCACCCGAAAAACAATTTTCAACATTAGATTGAGGCTCGTTTTGTGAAGGGGAATCGGGTGTTTTTTTTTTTAAATCGAAGAATTACTTACCGTTTTAGAGAGCGATCTTCTCCGCCGCTTCCGGGTATGGTCTTCGGGACTGGGCGTTCCTATTTGATTGACAGGCTTCCGACAGGCTTCCGACGGTCGCATACATTGCGTCACGAGTAGCCGAAAGAAGCCGAACGTCGGTGCGGCTCTATACGGCGCCTGTGCACCGACGTTCGGCTACTTTTGGAAAATCGTGACGCGATGTATGCGACCGTCGGAAGCCTGTCGGAAGCCTGTCAATCAAATAGGAACGCCCAGTCCCGAAGACCATACCCGGAAGCGGCGGAGAAGATCTATCTCTAAAACGGTAAGTACTGCTTCGATTTAAAAAAAAACACCCGATTCCCCTTCACAAAACGAGCCTCAATCTAATGTTAAAAATTGCGTTTTTGGGTGAACCTCCACTTTAAGAACGCTGATGATGAGCCAAGTCTTCTTGGCCAGCATCTGCATGTGACCTCTCAGAAGTTATTTTGGGTGAATTGGCACAAATTTACAAAAGCATACTCCAAAATCTTGTGGAAAGCCTTCCCTGTAGAGTGAAGGCCTCTAACTTTAAAGAAGAGAAGGCGTAAACCCCATAATAAAAAAGCTTTGGCTTTAGAATAGAATATCCAACAAGTTCATATGGTGTGATGGTGAGATGTCTTCAAACTCTTGGCCGTGTGGCGTAAATAAAAACATAAGCTACAGAGCCCATTACATTGGACTACTCTGAAATAGATTGACACAACTGAGTGTTTTTTATCTTATATCTCATTATTTAAATGATGTCCTGTGAGGATCTGCCAATTGTAACTGATTCTAGAGCACACTACATTGTCAATTACACATGCAAATATCTTACAGATTAGTAACAGAACTGGGACTTCTTTCATACAGAGATTAAATTCAATCAGCATAAGAGGAATGAAGATTTGCTTTAATATGTAATAAATTACTGTGTGCACTTGACTGTGATGATTGAATATTTCATGGCTTAAAAAGATTCCCAAGAGACCATCTTTAAAAATCCATAAAGTACTGGGAATTGTCTTGTAGTGGGGCAAAGGAATATTAACCATGATAAAGTATATATAGAAAAATCATTAGCTTAAAGCTGTACCTTGGGTACAAAAACTTTCTATTAAATGTATTTCTTAACCTCCCTGGCGGTATGATTATTTCAGAAAAAAGGCGCTGAAAGCGGTACCATTATTTGCAAGGAAATTTGGCTTTTTATATTGTAGGCCTGTAATTTTTAGAAATAACTCACTTAAATCTGACCAAACAAGATTCTAATAGGCATCCCGGGTATGACATTTTTTTTTAAAACAAAATTATAAATTATAATATAATAAATAATTATAAATAATGCCTGACCTCACAAATGCTCTTCTGGAAGAATGGTCAAACATTCCCATAGACACACTCCTAAACCTTGTGGACAGCCTTCCCAGAAGAGTTGAAGCTGTTATAGCTGCAAAGGGTGGGCCAACTCAATATGGAACCCTACGGACTAAGACTGGGATACTAAAAAAGTTCATGTGTGTGTAAAGGCAGGCATATCAATACTTTTGTTAATATAGGGTATATACATGTATGACTCTTGAATTTTTCTTAAGTCTGGAATTCAGCATAAAAAAATCTGTAAATTTTGCACCAACACTGTAGAGGTTACCATTTATTTCCCTAAAGCAGGGGTAGTGAATTAAAATTCACGGGGGTCCGGTCGGAAAAAAATTCTTCCAGCGGAGGTCCGAATGTCATATTGGTGCTATTACGCCACATGATATCCTCCACTTCACAGCGCCCCCCCACCACACACATGCACACACCTTTAAGACCCACACACCATCGAAATCGACATAAAAATCTCAAAATACATTTCTTTCATTTTTAGGCAGCACAGATCAGTTGCGGTGCATAGAAACAGAATGCATTTTGCACCACACTGCTCAGCACGCAGGGGCGCTGTTTCAATGTGAACAGGACACATAGAAAACAGAGACCTGTGTTTTGCCAGTGCAGAAATCATAGAACCCCTTTTACATCAGTGTCCTCAGCCCCCCCCCTTACATCACATCCCCCTGCCTCATCACAAACCCCCCATTACAGACTGCCCCCCCAAATCACAGATCCCCCATCCCAGACTGACCCCCCAAATCACAGACCCCCATCACATACCGATCCCCCCCAATCACAGATGGACACCCCCAGCACAGACTGATTCCCCACAATCACAGATGGACCCCCCAATCACAGATCCCCTATCACAGGCTGACCCCCCCCAAATCAGATCCCCCAAATCACAGACCCCCTATTACAGACTGATCCCCCAATCACAGATGGACCCCCCACAATCACAGACCACCCCATCACAGACTGAACCCCCCCACAATCACAACC
Source organism: Rana temporaria (assembly GCF_905171775.1). Taxonomy (NCBI): domain Eukaryota; kingdom Metazoa; phylum Chordata; class Amphibia; order Anura; family Ranidae; genus Rana; species Rana temporaria. The sequence continues at coordinate 499,668,216 of NC_053490.1, forward strand.
CCCCCCCCCAAATCAGACCCCACATCAGACTGATCCCCCCCAATTACAAACTGAACCCCCCATAATCACAGAACACCCCATCACAGACTGAACCCCCCACAAACACAGATCCCCCCATCACAGACTGACCCCCCAAATCAGACCCCCTATAACAGACTGACCCACCAATCACAGACTGACCCCCCAAATTCACAGACCACCCAATCACAGACTGAACCCCCCCCAATCACAGACCCCACTATCATAGACTGATCCCCCCCACAATCACAGACTGAACCCCCCCCCCACAATCACAGATCCCCCCCATCACAGACTGACCCACCAATCAGACTGACCCCCCAAATCACAGACCGACCCCCCAAATCAGACTTAAACCCCCCCCCAATTACAAACTGAACCCCCCCCCCCCCCACCCACAATCACAGAACACCCCATCTTAGACTGAACCCCCCACAATCAGAGATCTCCCTATCACAGACTGACCCCCCCAAATCAGACCCCCTATCACAGACTGACCCACCAATCAGACGGACCCCCCCCCCATCCCTACAATAACAGACCCTCCCCCCCCCCCATCGCAGACTGACTCCCCCCCATCACAATCCTCTCAATAGCAAACCCCTGTTTTGTCCTGCACAGCACAACACTCCCCCTCCCCACAGAAAACCTACCTTATTCACACAGGACATGGAGCGTGGCCGCTCTGGACAATGGGTGGGACCTTTCCCATTAAAAGCGAGTGATTTGTTGCTGGGACCGACCTGCTGCCTAGCAACCAATCACCCACTTTTTAACTTAAAAAGTCCCGCCCATTGTCCAGCGCGGTCGTGATTCAAGTTTGTGTGAATAAGGTAGACAGGCAGTGTGGGGAGGGGGGAGTGCAGAGACGGCACAGACCTGCTGCGCCTGCCACGCTGTGTAAATAGCGGCATCGGCAGGCGGGCGAGCCGGCCACAGAGACACACAGGCGAGGCTGCGGTCCGGATAGAATGGCCACTGGGGCCGGAACCGGACCGCGGTCCGCCATTTAGTGACGCCCGCCCTAAAGTATCTTATTGTGAAAAGCCACATACAGTATACAGTTAGCACAGAAACAATAGCATTAAGGCTGCATTCACACCTGAGCGTAGCTTGTTTGGTGTTTTTTTCGTATTCATGCGTATTTGCGCGTTTGCATACAGCGTCGTCCAACGTTTTTGTACTTCGAAGTTTTATTATTTTAGCCAATAAGACAAATTATCATCTTTTCATCACTTGTTGCTATGTTGGTAGATTTTATTTATCTTCTGCCTGGGTGAAATGTTCTATTGATTAAAGCGTCAAAACGCCCATAGCAAACACTCGTTGTCGCGCTAGTCGCTTGAATCAAGTGTTTCCATTACTTTCTATGGGAAATACAAACGCTCAAAAACGCCCAAACTGCCCGATTCGCACAACAAAAAAGGGTCCGGAACTTGTTTGAGCTTCAGGCGCTCGGCGTCAGGCGTTTTGGAGTGGAGATGTGAACCATCTCCATTGAGAATAATGTATTTTTTCCCCTCTAGCTTTTGGAGCGTCGCGCTTCAGGCGACAAAACGCTCAGGTGTGAATGTAGCCTTACATACACTCATAACCGGCTATGAATTAAAGACAAGAGTGTTGTAAATGATACAGTAGTACAAGATAATGATGCTTACATAAACAGATAATGGTGCTTACATAAACACACCATAATGCTTAAACCCTAGAGCACAGGGGTCAATAGTGTGTAAAGCACTCAGTGATCAGGAGTAAGTAATACACAGACAGTAGAGGTGTGTAGGACATGGACAGCAGGAGTCAGGAGTTTGTGATGTACAGAGCACAGCTGTCAGGAGTGCGGAACACACCGGGTATAGGCGTCAGAAGTGTGTAATAGATAGAGTGCAGGGGTCAGGAGTAAGTAATGCACAGAGTTCAGTAGTGTGTAAAACACAGAGAGCAAGGGTCAAAACAGCAGAAAATGCAGAAAGTAGAGGTCAAGAGAAATTAAAGCACAGAGTTCAGGGGTCAGGAGTGCGTAACATACAAAGTACAGGGGTCAGGAGAGCAAAATGCACAGGTCAGTAGACAGAGTACAACACAAAATGACTAATGCACCCATCAGTACATGCACGGAGTATAGGAGTCAATAGGAGTCAATAGTGCATAACACAGAGTGCAGGGATCAGGGGTATGTAATGCACAACGTTCAGAAGTCAGACGTGCATAAGACACAGAGAGCAGGGGTCAAGAGTGCTTAACATAAAGTGTGTGTGGTGTTGGGAGTTCACAACATACAGAGTACAGGGACTGGGAGTGTGTAATACACAGAGTGCAAGGTTCAGGAATGCATAACACACAGAGTGAAGGGGTCAAGAGTAAGTAAAGCACAGAGTGCGGGGTTGGGAGTGCACAACATACAGAGTGCAGGGATCAGGGGTGCATAATACACAGAGTGGAGGGGTCAGCAGTGAGTAATATACAGGGTGCAGCAGTCAGGAGTAAGTAATGCACAGAGTTCAGGGGTCAGGAGTTCATAACATCCAGAGCACAGGGATCAGGAGTGCATAAGACACAGAAAGCAGGGTTCAGGAGTGTGTAACATACAGAGTACAGAGGTTAGGAGTGTGTAACATACAGAGTACAGGGGTTAGGAGTGCGTAACATACAGAGTACAGGGGTTAGGAGTGCCTAACATACAGAGTACAGGGGTTAGGAGTGCCTAAAATACAGAGTACAGGGGTTAGGAGTGCCTAACATACAGAGTACAGGGGTTTGGAGTGCCTAACATACAGAGTACGGGGGTTTGGAGTGCCTAACATACAGAGTACGGGGGTTAGGAGTGCCTAACATACAGAGTACAGGGGTTAGGAGTGCGTAATACAGAGTGCAGGGGTCATGAGAGCAAAAAGCACAGGTCAGTGTACAAGGTACAACAAAAAATTACCCCCCTCCCTACGTCAAAATAAAGCCCACCCCTCATCACCTACCCCCATCATCAGTATAGATCTCCCCCTCCCACTAGTACATTTTCCCTTCCACAGCACACTTCTACCCACAGAGGGAAGTGTTTTTCAATACAGTATGTAACGAGAGTGCTGCTAATTATATGTCGTACATTTGGTCACAGCACTCAAGCATCTCCATAATCTTATAGATATTTTTCACAAAGCTCAATTTCTTTCATTTCTATACATGTTATGCATGTTGAGAGATTTTCCAAGTTCTCCTAATTCCTCTGTCTCTAAGCATGACAGCTGGGTCTAGAGTTTTCTCTGCATTTGTACTGTATCCTGAAACCACCAGTATGTACACTTAATCCAGTACCAGGGGAGATCAAGCATGGAGATGTATGAGATTTACATACGACTTGCCAGGCAATGGAGTCACGATTTTACTATAAAGCTTTCATCGAGGCATGGTTATACCTGGAAAAACTCACGATCTGACTACAAGATACAAAAGATGGTAAAGGCTTTTGGGAGTTAGAAAATGCAAGTATCTTGTGCAAAAAAGAAACGTTCTTGCAAAACATTAAACTAAGCAATATAGCAAATGGCTTTTTTATTATTATTATTATTATTATTATTATTATTATTATTATTATTATTAACAGAAATGTTAAAGCGGAACTGAACTTTATCAAAAAGGGGAAGTTCTACTTGTTTGCATCCTCCCCCTTCCACTTTAACAATCAGCACTTTTTTTGGGAGGGGGGTACCTGGTTTTGACAGGTACTCGCTTCCACTTCCGATCAGATTGCCACAGCGATCTGAGAGCAAGTTCGGCTCCCCCTCCTTCCCCTACAGCCTTCCGGGACACATCACAGGTCTAGGAAGACTGTGGGACCATTCACAAAGCACAGCACGGATCATGCATGCACAGTGTGAAGTCGGCTGTAAAACAGGTTTCCATTTATTCTACACCAGATTACCTAATGACGCGTACACACGATTTTTTTTATGTCATTAAAAACGATCGTGTGTGGGCTCCAGAGCATTTTTCACAACGTAAAAAATTGCCATTAAAAATTTAGAACATGCTCTAAATTTTCACGTTGTTTTTAACGTTGTCGTTTGTGGGCTTTAACGACGTAAAAAAAACGTGCATGCTCAGAAGCAAGTTATGAGATGGGAGCGCTTGTTCTGGTAAAACTAGTGTTCGTAATGGAGAAAGCACATTCATCACGCTGTAACAGACTGAAAAGCGTGAATCGTCTCTCACCAAACTTTTACTAACACAAAATCAGCAAAAGCAGCCCCAAGGGTGGCGCCATCCGAATGGAACTTCCCCTTTATAGTGCCGTCGTACGTGTTGTACGTCACTGCGCTTTGCTAGAGCATTTTTTTTCACGATCGTGTGTAGGCAAGGCCGGCTTACCAAAAATCGGGTTGAAAAAAACTTTGCTTTTTCTTGACCATTAAAAATGCTCGTGTGTACGCGGCATACATACTTTATCTGGGTGCCCCCTTATTAAAGGGGGCTCCCAGATTCCGATAAGCCCCCCGCCGTTTTTTCGGGGTAGGGTGTTCTCCTTACAATCCATACCAGACTTAAGGGCCTGGTATGCCCCCTGGGGCGAACCCATGCCGTTTTTTTATTTAAAATTTGGTGTGGAGTTCCCCTCATGATTCATACCAAACGCCGCGGCTAGAATTGGCGGGAACCCAAGTCGGATCCCTGTCGCTTCTATGACGGCATTTTCCCCATCGCGGCGAGCCGGCTCGGTGCTGGCTCCCGCGCCGGGGCTCGTATGTGGTCAATCTCGCCGAGTAAGGGAGCGAGATTGACACAATATTGCGGTCACCCACTGTAAGTCTCTTCATGGATGTTTAAACACACTGCTCCATTACTTCTGCCTTACTTCCTGGACAGACTTTAGGTCATGACACACCTGAGGGTAGATGATGCAGGGTGTGTGCTAATGAGATCAGCTGGTCCACTCCTTCCTGTGTCATGACCAAAATGTTGTCAGGAAGTAAGGCAGAAGTAATCAAGCAGTGTGTTTAAGCAGCTATGAAGAGAGTGAGGTAAGTCTGAGTAGAATTAATAGAAAGTTGAGTTATTTTTGCAAAAAAGGTACATTAATTTTAAATTGGTACATTGGGGAGCTGGAGTTTAGAAAAAAAAGGTAAACTTATTTTGTAACTTCACCTTAACAAAGTCATTTCCCCATCTTAATCTTGACCTTTGCAATCGGGGGGGCCATGAGGATTGAGCGGGCTATTCTATGGGAGGCGTTATTCCAGATAAAGTTTAGAAAGTTCCTATGTAATGCTTTCAGCTAAGTCATTGAGATCAGTACATGAATAATTTCAAAGAAATACAATAGCTTAGGAAGTATAGACATTTTGAGGACATTTATCCTCCCAATGAGAGATAACGGGAGCTTCGTCCATAACTTCAGTAATCTTGAAACGAAAATAATTTGTTCCGCATTGACTTCAATGGCATGCAATACCACATGTGACCAAACGTGGGGGCGCAAAAGGCTTGGGGACACCTCGGCTGAACTTGGAAAACCTTGGAAAATCTCGGGAACGGAGTATTTCCAAGTTATTCTGAGTATTTCTGAACGGCTCTGATCGGCTCCCCCGCTCCTCTGGCCAAATGCGGTATTGCACACCGCTTTGGCTTAAATCCTGCTCGTTTTGCGAGACAACACTTGTAAACCAAATCAGGATTTAAAAAAAATATATACTTGTATTGAGAAACGCTCGTTAACCGCATTACTCGCAATCCGAGGTTTCACTGTATTTTAACCACTTCCCGACCGCCGCATGTACATATACGTCGGCAGAATGGCACGTACAGGCACATTGGCGTACCTGTACGTCCCTGCCTAGACGTGGGTCGGGGGTCCGATCGGGACCCCCCCGCTACACGCGGCGGTCAGGTTCCCTCGGGGAGCGATCCGGGACGACGGCGCGGCTATTTGTTTATAGCCGCTCCGTCGCGATCGCTCCCCCGGAGCTGAAGAACGGGGAGAGCCGTATGTAAACACGGCTTCCCCGTGCTTCACTATGGCGCTGCATCGATCGAGTGATCCCCTTTATAGGGGAGACTCGATCAATGACGTCATTCCTACAGCCACACCCCCCTACAGTTGTAAACACACACTAAGTGTACACTAAATCCTACAGCGCCACCTGTGGTTAACTCCCAAACTGCAACTGTCATTTCCACAATAAACAATGCCATTTAAATGCATTTTTTGCTGTGAAAATGACAATGGTCCCAAAAATGTGTCAAAATTGTCCGAAGTGTCCGCCATAATGTCGCAGTCACGAAAAAAATCGCTGATCGCCGCCATTAGTAGTAAAAACAAAAAAAATTATAAAAATGCAATAAAACTATCCCCTATATTGTAAACGCTATAAATTTTGCGCAAACCAATCGATAAACGCTTATTGCGATTTTTTTTACCAAAAATAGGTAGAAGAATACGTATCGGCCTAAACTGAGGAAAAAAAAATGTTATATATGTTTTTGGGGGATATTTATTATAGCAAAAAGTAAAAAATATTGCATTTTTTTCAAAATTGTCGCTCTATTTTTGTTTATAGCGCAAAAAATAAAAACCGCCGAGGTGATCAAATACCACCAAAAGAAAGCTCTATTTGTGGGGAAAAAAGGACGCCAATTTTGTTTGGGAGCCACGTCGCACGACCGCGCAATTGTCTGTTAAAGCGACGCAGTCCCGAACTGTAAAAACACCTTGGGTCTTTAGACAGCATATTGGTCCGGGGCTTAAGTGGTTAAAAATACATTTACTGATCTATTAATGATTACAGAGCTACATTAAATTGTGTATTTTATTTTAAACTAGAGATAAGCTTTAAAAAAAAATATATATATATATATTGTATATATATATATATATATATTGTATATATATATATATATATGGTGGTAATCATACCATGTTTTATTACTTAGTAAATTGCTGCCTATGTGACTATCACCAGAGGTAGAAAATACGTTTTTTTTTTTTTTAAACTTTTACTACAAAGACATGAAGGCCCCATCTAATTCCATCCTGCTCATGTAGCCATTGCAGCCACCGTCATATAGTGAGAATACTAGGGTCAGATTATAGGAAGGTTCTTAATTATGGATATTTTTCTTTCAAATAGCAACTAAATATATTGTTGGTGCCTTTGCTCTTGCAGAAAATAAATGGGCCTAATGGATTTAATGGTGCATTTTCCTCCCTTCTAAGGCATTTAAATCTATTAAAGTGGCCTACTCCTAATGAAGCCCCTTTCCCTTGCTGTGTGGGTAAATTTATATAAATGGCCTGTTAGATAAATGCCAAGTCTATTTGTGTTTGTCTGTTACATGTGATTCCATTCATTGGAGTTTCTTGGTAACCTTCCAGATGAGGATCTCAGGGAGCAAGGAAGCATTCTCCTCTAACAAGGTCACATGTTCAAGAAGAATACTTGGAGGAAATTAGTCATATATCAGGGATATTTTATATAAAAAAAAAGGAAACACATACATTTTCCAGTAAAAATATTCCAATCTATTGGAAAGGCCAAATGTATAGTCTATGGTTCCATCTTTCTATTTATTTGCTTTAGATCTCAAGAGTCAAGTGCACCTGTCGTGTGCAACATTGCACCAAAACTCGTAGCTGCTCGCTGTGCTACCTCCAGCTGTAATATTGGCAATGCATACATTTGTTTCCTATGTTGTTTCACTAACTCGGCCTTTCTCAACAGAGAAGGACCCTTGAAATAACTTTCTGATCTCAGGGGAACCCCAGCCTAGATGTGCCCCTAGGATGTGCCCCTCTATGGAGATGGTTCCCGAACGCCGAAAGCCGCCTGAAAAAAAGGTCCGGGACCTTTTTTTCAGGCGGCTTTCGGCGTTCGGCGTAGAGATGTGAACCATCTCCATAGAGGGCAATGTGTTTCCAGCCCTCTGGCGGCAGCGGCGTCACACTACAGGCGACAAAACGCCTAGGTGTGAATGGGGACTAATATCTACAACTCATGATACATTAGTGTGATGGTCAGTGGAAAGAATGCTCCGAGTCCTTACACTTTTGGTCATTAGGAAGAATTACCTTCTTACAGATAGCTACAAAGATCAATGGTGTCAATGGGAACCTACCGTATCTTAGAGGCAGAAATTTCTCATTGTTCAGGGAATGTCTAGGAACCTCTGGAGGGATCCAAGTATTCCAAGGAACCCTGGTTGAGAAACCCTGGACGAAACTTAGCCTAGGTTGAGACAAATGCGTCTCTGCCAGCCACGTTTTTCATGGGCAACAGTGGCAGCTGGTGTTTTTTTTGGGGGGGGGGCAGCAAACAACTATCCCCCAACCCCCCCGAGTGGCCGATCGCACCCCCGAGCGGCCGGCAGCACCCCCCCCTCCACTGTTTGGCAATGATGCTGCTCTATAGAGCTGCACAATTCTGCATACAATGAGAATCACCATTTTTTTGCTTAGAATAAACATCACGATTCTCCCACGATACTTGGCGTAAGATCATCTTTCACATTATACAAAAAAATTGGACTAACTTTACTACAGGCAGTCCCCGAGTTACGAACATCCGACTTGCAAACGACTCCTACTTACGAAAAAAGGCGGCGTGGCGTCACTCTAGGCAGCGTGCGCTCCACGCTGGTTCCCGGAAATCGCCATCTTGCAGAACGGGACACATCCCACACTGCAGTACTACATGTACTGCATGCCCCGCGTACAGGACTGCATGCCCAGAAGCACCCGGAACACCCCACATTGCACAGCCAGAAGAGCCTGGCTGGAGTTAGGCCCCGTACACACGACCGAGTTTCTCGGCAGAATTCAGCCAGAAACTCGGTCAGAGCTGAATTCTGCCGAGAAACCCGGCCGTGTGTACACTTTCGGCCGAGGAAGCCGACAAGGATCTCGGCGAGGAAATAGAGAACATGTTCTCTATTTCCTCGTTGTTCAATGGGAAATTTCGGCTCGCCGAGATCCTTGGCGGCTTCACAAGGAACTCGACGGGCAAAACGATCTGTTTTGCCCGTCGAGTTCCTCGGACGCGTGTACGGGGCCTAACACTTAAAAAGGGTACTGTTCTGACTTACAAACAAATTTGACTTAAGAACAAACCTACAGTCCCTAGCTTGTTCGTAACTTGGGCACTTCCTGTATTTCGTTTTTTTTTATTCACTGCAGTGTATTTTCCCCCCCAAAAAACGAAAAAAAAAATGCAGTTGACATAAAATATTGCAACGACCGCCATTTTATTCTCTAGGGTGTTTGCTAAAATATATATAATTATATAATGTTTGGGGGTTCTAAGTAATTTTTTAGCAAAAAAAGTACTAATTTTAACTAGTTAGCAACAAATGTCAGAAAAAGGCTTAGGGGCCAGATTCAGATACCATGGCGTATCTTTATTTGGGCGTAGCGTATCCTATTTACGCTACGCCGCCGCAACTTAGACAGGCAAGTGCTGTATTCACAAAGCACTTGCTCTGTAAGTTGCGGCGGCGTAGCGTAAATGGGCCGGCGTAAGCCCGCGTAATTCAAAGTAGGCTGGTAGGGGGCGTGTTGTATGGAAATGAATCGTGACCCCACGTAAATGACGCGCCTAACGAACGGCGCATGCGCACGCATGCTCAGTATCACGTCAAATTTTCTCCGTAAATTACGCCGGCTCAATGCTTAGTCGACGTGAACCTACGCCCATCCCCATTCACGTACGACTTACGCAAACGACGTAAAATACGACGCTGTTCCGACGTTTCCGATGTCCATACCTTAACATGACTTACCCCTGCTTTATGAGGGGTAAAGTTACGCCAGTCGTACGCCTTACTTAAACAGCGTATTTTAATACGCCGGGCGCAAGTACGTTTGTGAATCGGCGTATCTAGCTCATTTGCATATTCGACGCGGAAATATACAGAAGCGGCCCTAGCGGCCAGTGTAAATATGCACCCCAAGATACGACGGCGTAGGAGACTTACGCCGCTCATATCTTGGCAACAGTGAGGCGTATCTGATTCTATGAATCAGTCGCAAAGATACAACGGCGCACATTCGGACTTATGACGGTGTACGTGGAGATACACCTTTGTAAGTCCTTTGTGAATCTGGGCCTTAGTCTTTAAGTGGTTAAACGGACCTCATTTACAGACCGAAGTTCATCCCTTTCATCTAAAAGAAGAATGATCAAAATGTTTCTTTTTATCTCTCAGCGCTGAGCAATGTTGTAATAAACTTTGCCGGTTTCTGTCAAAATATCCAACTCATCAAAATATCCAACTACCTCACTTCCAGTGACTCTCCAGCAGCTGTAATTGGAGATTTCAATGAGTTGGCTGTTTGGACAGAACACTGGCAGGGTATATACACTCCGGTACATGACAAGTTGGATGTTTTGACAGAATATCGGCTAAGTAGGAAAAAAGTTGTCGCTGTCTTTAAGGCGGCCATGTTGTTAGTGGGCGGACTAACAATGATTACTCATTATATCGTGTACTGTAGTGGATACGCTGTCGGTGTTCGACAGCTCTAAACAGAGAACTGCTCTGCATTTGTTCCATGAATCATGGAAATGCTGGATTAAGATTATGAGTGGGGGTTGAATCAAGTTCACGATATTTTAATGATTAATTGTGCAGCTCTGGTGTCCTATGGATGCATAGAGCAGGATTTAGGAGCGAGCATGCACCAGTGCCCTCCATAACATGCTGCTTGCTATTGGGGGCACTGGCCAAGAGGAAGGAGCCAGGACACTGACGGGGTCCTGAGAAGAGGAGGATCGGGGCAGCTCTGGGCAAAACCACTGCACAGTGCAGGTAAGTATGACATGTTTGTTATTAAAAAAACAAAAAAACAAGCAGAACCTTTAATTCCACTTTAATGGTTCTTCTCCGGGCTCTCCAGTGCCATCGGGGACCCAGAGAAAGAATCCACCGCCATCAGATGAAGAGCATAGAGATGAATGGTGACCAGATGGTCACCATTCATCTCTATGACGTCACGTCCGGGCAATGGATGTCAAAAAAGCGGCGATCTTGGCTGGAAAGCATCAGATCTATATTTTTTTTTATCTGCTTTCCAGCCTAAAGGAGAGATGTGGAGTCTTATAGACCCCATATCGCTCCATAAAGAGGACCTGTCACACACCATTCCTATTACCCCGACCTTGAGATCCCTCCACTGGCTTCCCGTACAGGATCGGGTGACATTCAAGACACTGCCTCACCCACAAATGTATACAGGGGAACGCTCCCCGATACTTAAGCGAGAAAATAAACCCCTACGTCACCAAGCGCGTTCTCCGGTCAACCGACCAAAACCTTCTCCAAATTCCTAAATCCCGCTACAAATCGAAGGGAGAACGTAGATTTTCGGTCCAAGGACCACGGCTCTGGAATGCTCTACCATCCGCTTGGAGGAAAACCATCAGGCCTTTAGGAAAAAACTAAAGACCCACCTCTTCTGAAGGACCGACACGACTCTGGACGGGAAGCGCCTTGAGGCGATTTAGTTCGCATTTGTTGCGCTATACAAGTTACTCACTCACTCACTCACTCACTTACAAAGGATGTTTACATTCCTTGTAATAGGAATAAAAGTGATACAAAAAAAAAGGTAAAAAGAAAGTGTAAAAATAAAAAACTTACAATAAGAAAAAAATATGTAATTGCCCCTGTCCCCATGTGCTCGCGCACAAAAGCGAACGCACGCATAAGTCCTGCCCACATATGGAAACACTGTTCAAACCACATATGTGAGGTGTCACCGCGTGCGTTAGGGCGAGAGAAACAATTCTCGCACTAGTCCTTCTCTGTCACTCTAAACATGTAACCTGTAAAAATTCTTAAAGCTTTGCCAAAGGAGATTTTTAAGTACAGAAGTTTGGCACCATTCTACGAGTGTGCACAATTTTAAGGCGTGACATGTTGGGTATCTATTTAATTGGTGTAACATCATCTTTCACACTGTACAAAAAATGTGGGCTAATTTTACTGTTTTGTTATTTTAGAATTTTCCCAAAAAAACACGTTTTAAAAATTGTTGCACAAATATCGTGTGACATAAAAAGTTTTATCGACCGCCATTTTGTTCCCTAAGGTCTCCGCTAAAAAACATATATCATTTGGGGGTTCTGAGTAATTTTATAGCAAAAAAATTATGATTTTTACATGTAGGAGAGAAGTGCCAGAATAGGCCCGGTATTGTGAGACTTCCTAGCCGACTCTGGGGCAGATCCACAGAGAGAGTACGCCGGCGTATCTACTGATACGCCGGCGTACTTTCAAATTTCCCGCGTCGTATCTTTAGTTTGAATCCTCAAACCAAGATACGACGGCATCTGGGTTTGATCCGACAGGCGTACGGCTTCGCACGCCTTCGGATCGTAGATGCAATACTTCGGCGTCCGCTGGGTGGAGTTCTCGTCGTTTTCCGCGTCGGGTATGCAAATTAGCTATTTTCGACAATCCACGAACGTACGCACGGCCGTCGCATTCTCTTACGTCGTCTGTAGTCGGCTTTTTCCGGCGTATAGTTAAAGCTCGTATTTTGCGGCGTATAGTTAGACTTGCCATGTTAAGTATGGCCGTCGTTCCCGCGTTTAATTTGATTTTTTTTTTTATTTAATTTTTTTTGCGCAAGTCGTCCGTGAATCGGAATGTACGTAATTCACGTCTAAGTTAAAAAAAAAATGACGTCCTAGCGACGTCATTTAGCGCAATGAACGGCGGGAAATTTCGGGACGGCGCATGCGCAATTCATTCGGCGCGGGGACGCGCTTCATTTAAATGAAACCCGCCCCCTAATCGGCGATTTGAATTCCGCCGCCAGAGATAGACTACGCCGCCGTAACTTACGGCGCGAAATCTTCCTGGATTTAAACTAAAGCCAGGTAAGGTACGGAGGCGTAGCGTATCTCTGATATGCTGTGCGGGTGCAGATCTCTGTGGATCTGCCCCTCTGTGCCTACACACCGCCAGCTTGGCATACATTAGAAGCTTGTTAGGAATATACAATACTACATTATTTCCTCTTACTAACAATGATAAACATTCTCCTATTATCCTTGTACAATCACTATAAGCTGAATCTATTAGGTCATTCCACTTTAAAGTACATTTTACACTATTTTATACTTTTACAACATGTTTTTAATTTGAGTCTACTAACATTTGGCCTCGTTGTAAAAAACTGTTTTTCGAATACATAAAGAAATATTTATTTGGCTTGTAAAAGCGCTGACTGTTTCGCTTAGTAAAACAACGCACTGTAAATGATTTTGTTTCCCTTAAAGCTATTATTGAAAGTTCCTACTTTGAATAGTACTGAACCTTTTGCTGACTGTGTCTGCCTTGCAGTCGTATTTATAGTGCGCATTTTCTAGTAATTACACAACTAATTCTCTATATGGATTGAACTTTGATGACTTAATATAATTATATATTTCATGCTGTTATTACTTCAAATAGAAATAATATGGTTGAGTGACGATGAGAAGCTAGGAGGCTAATGAACAATAATGATTTATTTTTCATATTTTTATAGATTTTCTTTTTTTTGCTGATGTAAATTGCAAAAGAATAAACTTCTTTCACATTTGAAATCCCTTTTTGGATATAATTATCAAGTATTATGAGTTCCTGCATTTGCAAAATCCAAAAGGAACTTGCTGTCTTCTGCTGTCATTTCTTCTACCATGTGTTTGCATTGAAAAGCAAAATTTATATATGTACTTATAGCAAAAAAAGGTGTGATCATAGGCGTGCGCACAGGTAGCCAGATTCAGGTACGTTTACGCCGGCGTATCAGTAGATACGCCGTCGTAACTCTGAATCTACGCCGGCGTTAATTTAAGCGTATTCTGGAAACCAGATACGCTTAAATAAGGCTAAGATACGAGCGGCGTAAGTCTCCTACGCCGTCGTATCTTAGGGCGCAATTTTCCCGCTGGCCGCTAGGTGGCGCTTCCGTTGAGTTCGGCGTAGAATATGTAAATGACTAGGTACACCGATTCATGAACGTACGTGCGCCCTGCACATTTGTTTTACGTCGTTTACGTATGGCTTTTTCCGGCGTAAAGTTATTCCAACAAATAGCTGGCCTAACCAATGTTAAGTATGGCCGTTGTTCCCGCGTCAAAATTTGAAAATTTTACGTTGTTTGCGTAAGTCGTCCGCGAATGGGGCTGGACGGAATTTACGTTCACGTCGAAACCAATACGTCCTTGCGGCGTACTTTGGAGCAATGCACCCTGGAATATATACACGGACGGCGTCAATCACGTCGGGTCACCAAACATTAACATAAAACACGCTCCCCCATCCTCATTTGAATTAGGCGCGCTTAAGCCGGCCCCATTTACGCTACGCCGCCGTAAGTTAGGAGGCAAGTGCTTTGTGAATACGTTTTTGCTCTCCTCAGGCGGACTCCCCACCGTACAGCTTCCTCTCAAAGGAACAACGCTTGGGATCTTCTCAGGATTGGGGACCCAGTCGATCACTGGGGCCCAGCCACAGCTCCAACGCTCCGAACCAACATGGTCCCGGAACCGGGAGCACCGCGTGGCATGCACACCCCGGCCTGGTAGGCCATTTCGCCGGGGGCCATGAAGTGGTCACCCTAAAGGTGGGCGCCACACTCCAGAAGACCCTGCATCATTGGCGTCTGTTCCACAAGTACCCTCTCCCAGCATGCCCCGCGAGAACACTCCCTCCTGATTGGCTGCTGGTAAAAGGCACCCAAGTCTTAAAGCGGGGGTTCACCCAAAAATCAACTTTCTGTCACTAGATCCAGCATACTGCTGACATCTGCAGTATGCTGGATTTTTTTTTTGTACTTATCATTTTAACGGTCTTTCTTCTCCCGCACCGAGCGGAGTATCCTTCCGGGTATAGGCGTTCCTTAATCAAGTGCAGTTGATTGACGGGCTTGGATAGCGCGTCACACTTTCCGAAAATAGCCGACGTGACTCTCTGCAATTTACGGCGCCTGTGCAGTCAGCTCTACACGGCAGGCGCTGTATAGCGCCGTAAGCAGCCGAGAGTCACGTCGGCTATTTTCGGATGGCGTGACGCGCTATCCAAGCCCGTCAATCAACTGCGCTTGATTTAGGAACGCCTACTCCCCGAAGAATTCCCCACTCGGAGAAGAAAGACCGCTAAAACGATAAGTACAAAAAATTGAAATCCAGCATACTGCAGATGTCAGCAGTATGCTGGATCTAGTGACAGAAAGTTGATTTTTGGCTGAACCTCCGCTTTAACTCCACTGGTGCCACCCGTCGTCCCGGGGTGGAACAACACCCCAGCAACAACGGAATGAGCCCACAGTACAGCCAAGCTGAAACAGAGGCCCTACCTAAAAAATTGCAATTGAAATCAGAGTCCTTACACTCTGATTACCCCTTAAATCTGGACAGCACCGGTACTTGGAAGTAACCCGGCACTACACTTCTATGAGGAAACTCGCTTTGATATGCGAGTGCTTTGGATTACAAGCATTCTTCTGGAATGGAATATGCTGGTAATCCAAGGTTCCACTGTATATTGTTGTGAAATTGTACATGTTACCACACTATTCGCACCTTAGTGCATTGTGATACCATTCATACCATGCGCAGCTCAGTGTACAAATGCGGCATTTGCCATGGTGAATGAAATTCTGCATATGGATGCGAGCTATGTAATCCCAGCATGACCAATCAAGGTGACCGAATTGCCCAAAACCCAGACGAAAACCAGGTGAAGTTGCTGGCACCAGTGAGGCAGTTGATAGTTGGATGGTGGGTGAGTAAAGTTCAGTTTTAAAATATTATTGACCCCAAATTATTGGAAATATGGGCATTTACCATGTAAATGTCTCTTTAAAAATGTATTTAAAGGGGTTGTAAAGGTTTGTTTTTTTATTTTCTAAATGGGTTCCTTTAAGCTAGTGCATTGTTGGTTCACTTACCTTTTCCTTCGATTTCCCTTCTAAATGTTTTTTTTCTTTGTCTAAATTTCTCACTTCCTGTTTCTCCTCAGTAAACTTACCCCCATTATCCGAGCCGTTCTAACTGGGGTTAGTCAGCCAGTACAGCTTACTGAGGAGGAACAGGAAGTGAGAAATTCAGACAAAGAAAACAAAGAAAAAAAAACATTTAGAAGGGAAATTGAAGGAAAAGGTAAGTGAACCAACAATGCACTAGCTTAACCCCCCTGGCGGTATTCCCGAGTCTGACTCGGGGTGAGATTTTCATACCAAAAGCGGTAACCCCGAGTCAGACTCGGGCTTGCCTCGCTGCAGCAGCAGACAAAGTTACTTACCTTGTCCCTGGATCCAGCGATGCCACCGCACTGTGTGAGCGAGCGGGACCTCGCTCGATTCACACAGCGTCCTCCTGTGCCGCCGATCTCCGTTCCCTGCGACGTTACGACGCACGGGAGCGGAGAACGGCACCAAATTCAAAAAACATAAACAAACACATTACATACAGTATACTGTAATCTTATAGATTACAGTACTGTATGTAAAAAATACACACACCCCTTGTCCCTAGTGGTCTGTCCAGTGTCCTGCATGTACTTTTATATAATAAAAACTGTTCTTTCTCCATGCAAACTGTAGATTGTCCATAGCAACCAAAAGTGTCCCTTTATGTCAAAAATGGTTTTAGATCAGCTAGAAAACAGCGATAATAAATTATAATCACTTGCAGAATTGTGCGATAGCGATTTGTGGGGAAATTCGTCATAAAAAAAAAAAAATAATGACAGCAACAATTCTGCAACTGAGCAAATTTCAGTGATTTGAGTTGATTACATTATTGAATAATTTTTATTAGAATTATATTATCATTTGTTATAATTATTTATAGTTATTTATTATATTATCATTTATAATTTTGTTTTAAAAAAAATGTCATACCCAGGATGCCTATGATGGGCCGTACAATCGACCGAAAATGTCTGCTGAAACTGGTCCGCGGGCCAGTTTCAGCATACATGTTCGGTCGTGTGTAGGCCCGAGCGTGCAGGATTCCAGCATACATTTGCCCGCCGGGCCTTTTCCCAGCGGGCAAATATTTCTGGACTTGTTTTAAAACAGCCCGCTGGAATCCTGCCCGCTCGGACATGTTCGGTCGTCTGTACAGACCTACCGTACATGTCCGAGCGCCCGCCATCCCTCGCATGCGTCGAATGACTTTGATGCATGCGTGGAAGCATTTTACTGGCAGGGCCGCCCACGTCGCCGCGTCATCGTCGCGGCGACGGCACGGACACGCCCCGCGTATTGTTTACGCGCGGATTTCTGTACGATGGTTAGTACAGCCATCGTACAGAAATCCCCGGGCAGACATGTACGGTGAAACGGTCCGGCGGACCGGTTTCATCGTACATGTTTGCCGTGTGTACGCGGCCTTAGTCTCTTGTTTGGTCAGATTTAAGTGAGATATTCCTAAAAATTACAGACCTACAGTATAAAACGCCAAATTTCCTTGCAAATAATGGTACCGCTTTCAGCATCTTTTTCCTGAAAGAATCATACCGCCAGGGAGGTTAAAGGAACCTATTTAGAAAATAAAAAACAAACCTTTGCAACCCCTTTTAAGGTTGCAAAAATAGCACAAATATGCGCTCACTGATGACACCCCACCCTTTCCCTTTAAAGCATGTGCTATCACATTGCAGCATTCCTATTGTGTGACCCTCCGAGCCCTAATGTAGATTGCAACTCAAAAGCTGAAGAGTTTCCCCACTTTGTGAGTGACAGTAAATCAGGATTAATCCCAGTCTTTTTTATTAGATAAACAATAATGAGGCTTCTAATGACCCAGCTCTTAAATGATAAGGACATGGAGACATGAATGTGATGGCTGAGAAGGCCGCATTTCTTCAGGGAAATTGCACATAAAAGGAGAGCATTAAAAATGATCCTTGGGGGCAATTTAACTTTATTATAGTTATTCCTGGCTGAAGACACTGGGGTTATCAGTGTCTTTCTGAGCACAGCTACCAACTCTTAACCCTGTGCTTTCAATGTGGAGCACACTGATAAAGTACATTACAGAGAAATGGAGCAGCACTAGGAAGTCTAAAAGAAACGAGATTTAAGTTTTTCTCCTGTAGAAACCAGATTCCATTTTTTCCACGTCATATAAGAGAATGAAAGCTAACATCTTCCTGAGAGCCTTTCACCAATGTGATGCAATGCTGAGATCCCAAATACCACAGTCCATGACCCTGAGGCCTCGTACACACGACCGAGTTTCTCGGCAAAAACCAGCAAGAAACTTGCTGGGAGAAATTTTTTTGCCGAGGAAACCGGTCGTGTGTACATTTTCGTTGAGGAAACTGTCGAGAAACTCGACGAGCCAAAAAGAGAGCATGTTTTCTATTTCCTTGACGGGAATGGAGAAAATTGGCTTGTCAAGTTTCTCGACGGCTTCACAAGGAACTCGACGAGGAAAACGATGTGTTTCGCCCGTCGAGTTTCTCGCTCGTGTGTATGAGGCCTTAGGCTGCATTCACACGTGAGCATTGTGTCGTTGAGATGGCGTTTGTACAGTATGCGCATTTTTAAAAAGTGTTTTGGTGTTTTTTGGCTAATAGAGAAAAATACAGTATTATCCGTTTCATCATTTGTTGCTTTTTCATCTGCTTTTATTTATATATATATATATATATATATATATATATATATATATATATATATATATATATATATATATATATATATATATATATATATATATATATACATATAAATATATATTATTTTTTTTGTTGGGAGATAGAGGTTAGCAGTAAATGTATAAATTATTTATTTACTTATTTATGTATGTATTTATTTTTGTTAGGTTAGGGGTTAGGGTTGGGAGTTAATATTAGGGTTAGGGGTCAGGCCTCGTACACACGACACAAGAAACTTGCTGGGATTTTTTTTTTGCCGAGAAAACCGGTCGTGTGTACACTTTGACGAGGAAACTGTCGAGGAACTCGTTGAGCCAAAAAGAGAGCATGTCTTCTTTTTCCTCTACGGGAATGGGGAAATTTGGCTCGCCGAGATCCTCGACAGCCTAACAAGGAACTCGACGAGCAAAACGATGTGTTTCGCCCGTCGAGTTTCTCGGTCGTGTGTACGAGGCTTTAGTGGTTAGTATTAAGGTTAGGCATTACGGTTAATTCATTAATACATTTTTATATATTATTATTATTATTATTATTTGTAATTTATTTATTTTTTATTTATTAGTCATTATTGTTATTTCATTTAAGGTATACTCCACTTTTAGACCCGGTTCACACTGGGGCGACTCGTCAGGCGACGCAGCCGCCTGACAAGTCGCGTCCCATTCTAGTGAATAGAACCGTTCTAATAGGAGCGACGCAAGTCGCTCAGACTTAGAAAAAGGTTCTTGTACTACTTCGGGGGCGACTCGGGGCGACCTGCATTGACTTCTATACAGAAGTAATTTTGCAAGTCGCCTTAGATGTCGTCTTCATGTCGCCTAGCCGAGTCGCCCCCAAAGTCGTGCCGCCCCTGTGTGAACCGGCTCTTAAGTACACAATGGGGTTTATTTACTAAAGTTGGAAAGCGCAAAATTGTCCTCACTTCTGCATAAAAACCAAAGAGCTTCCAGGTTTTATTATCAAAACTTAATTGAACAAGCTGGGGTTAGAAGCTCATTGGTTTCTATGCAGAAGTGAGCCTTATTTTGCGCTTTCCAACTTTAGTAAATAAAGCCATTGTTTACTTAAAAGTGGAGTATGCCTTAAATGAAACAAAACACATAAATAAATACAAATACTCACTAATAAATTAAATTAAAAATAATAATAAATAAAAATGTAATAATTAATTAACTGTAATGCCTAACCTTAATACTAACCACTAACCCCTAACCCTAATATTAACTCCTAACCCTAACCCCTAACCCTAATACTAACCAATGAGCTTCTAACCCTAGCTTGTTCAATTAAGTTTTGGTAATAAAACCTGGAAGCTCGTTGGTTTTTATGCAGAAGTGAGCCTGATTTTGTGCTTTACAGCTTTAGTAAATAAACCTCATTGTGTACTTAAAAGTGGGGTATGCCTGTATTTATTTACAATTATTATTATTTCTTTTTATTTAATTATTGCATTTGAGCAGAAAAAGATTCAACAATAAGCAGCTAAAATGCTCAAGAATGCACCATTTGCAAATTTTCATGCATTTCTATAGTAAAAAAGAAAGGCTTAGAAAATGCACCAATCTACCCAATCCGCTCAGGAACTTTTTTGAGCTTCAGGCGTTTGGCTTCTGACAACATGGAGTGCATATGTGAACCAACTCCGTAGAGAATAATTGATTTTTTTTTCTCCTATACCGTTTTGGGGCTTCGAGCTACAAAACGCTCAGGTATAAATGCAGCCTTAAAGCGAAACTAAGCTATCTTAGCACCACAAACCGAAAACACTATTTATTTATTTAATTATTTAAACAAGCAAAGCAAACCCATTCATCCATCCATGTCTAAATGCTTTATTTTGTTGAGAAATCAGTTTGAAAAACACCCTCCTTGCAGATTCTAATTGGGTAGAGTTACTGACTCAGCCCAGAAATCCAGTACTGCAATACAAGAAAGCTAAGTACCGTATATAAGGTACCAGTATAGATGGGATGACTTTTACCTTGACATTCATGGTAAGATTGACCAACAAACATCGTAGACACTCAAGCCTCGTACACATGACCGAGTTTCTCGGCAAAAACCAGCAAGAAACTTGCTGTTTTTTTTTTTTTTTTCCCGAGGAAACTGGTCGTGTGTACACATTTCGACGAGGAAACTGTTGAGGATCTCGTCGAGCCAAAAAGAGAGCATGTCTTCTTTTTCCTTGACGGGAATGGAGAAATTTGGCTCACCGAGATTCTCGACAGCCTAACAAGGAACTCGACAAGCAAAACGATGTGTTTCGCCCGTCGAGTTCCTCGGTCGTGTGTACGAGGCCTAAGGTAAACTGGGCTTCTGAAAGGTAACTACATCTTCTTTCTAAATACCTGTATCCAGTACTAGATTTACATCTCAGGAGACCAAAGGGACAGATTACCCTCATATCTGACCTGCATGGTTTGTGTGGGCCTTAACCCTCACCCAAATCATGCAGCATTGTGATGCGTAAAACAGAAAAAAGACTGACCATTTGAATATATGAACAAGAAACCCCTTATAATTTTTAACAACTGACCATTTGTTGACCACGTATTGTCCGTATTGAATTTTTGCTTCCTGAGTATTATCGAAATTGCTCATTTATAGCCCATAAATTGTCAAGATTTACCTTTTTTGCCCACGTGTTGTCATATCACAATATTAATTTAATGGGGGTCAATCACAATAAAATAATGCATGCTGCCAAAACCTGGCACTGCAAGTATCCACAAACCTGAGTTTTCAATAAGTGTGTATAGACAGTATAAAGTACAGTAGTGTATTTAGGTTTTGTGCTGCCCTAGGCCTGACTAAACTCGTGCACCCCCTAATTTAAATATGACCCACCCCTTCCTGTCAAGGACACACCCCTTTCTGTTTAAGACCCACCCTAAAATTTTGAAGTGGGGACACTAGTTCTGAGGGCCTGGGGGGGGGGGGGCAATGGATTCCCTTAATTTGCATAGATTTCCACTCACTTCCTGTTTGGCTATGGGGCAGGAAGTGAAGGGAAACCTCTGCAATGGGACAGGGATGGTAAAAAAAATTAACTGACAGGCGCTATAACCCCCCCCCCCCTTTTACTCTATCCAAAATGAAAAAAAAAAGTGTTGCCTATAGTTCTACTTTAATCACAAATTTCTGATAATTTTATGGAGAGGACTAAGAAGATATAACCATGCCAATAGTGCAGCAGAAAACATATAGCACAGTGAGGAAGGTTTGTGGTCCAGGATGATAGGACAGTCAAAATTTGAAGCTTCACCCCCCACAGTTGCGGAATGCCGTTCGCCTGCATACTGGAAGCAGTGTGGCCGCTTTATGGTGGCGCTAGACTAATATGCCTCTCAGCCCATTGGCCTGGCCTAGGAACAAGGCCTAGGCCAGGATACAGCATTGATAAAGTATGTAATCACTCCTATCCGTAGTTAAAAACTGATCAAAGAATATTATAATTTCCATGCAAAGGAATAAAAAAAATTACAAATTTTAACAACTATACATTTAAATGAATTATACTGTACATATAGGATGCATCGATGACATCTTTCTTTGAGGTATAAATATAAACTTTAATGACTTGCAGTGTTACATAACACCTTACAGAGGAAAACAAGATTCCTGCACTTTAATAACTCCGTGAGTGCCTTCAAGAGCTCTTTGTAACATGAAGAAGAACAGGAAATGGCAGATTTTGATGAACCATTTTCAGCATTAACAAGATGTCAATCAATAGACTCAATAATATACCTTTGGTCTACCAGTGATTGAATCAAGGTAACCAATCCTTCATACTAAGGAAGCCGCAGGCACTTTTGAGCTTTGACAACCTCGAGAGGCTTCTGCACGCTATAGGGGACATCATATTAAAAAAGGAGATGCAGCTTGAAATGTTTGGTAACCTAGTCAGTCTAGATGGTGCCTATAAAACAGAAGCAATTACAGTGTTGTATGCAGGCAGGGAAACTGAAGGGAGGACAAACTGAATATAAAGATGCCAAGCTCCTCAGATAACTACGTTCCTTGCTGTGCATGCCTGGATGGAAGAGAACCAATCACACCTAGGTTAAGCAAGAACCCGAACATTTAGTCCAAAATTATTAATGTAAAGGCTTACTTATAGAAGATTTATATTTGCCTCCCTTTTAGCTTTACTCTTTCAGCTTGAGTTTAGGGCTGCTAAGACATCTAGACTCAGATAGTTGCTGTCCGTTGCCTGAGGTCATACATTTGTGCCTTAGCTTCTGAGCGTGCCTAACAGTGTGATATAATAAAGTTCCAGTTTTAACAGTGATTTTAAAATAGGATGCTTTGTTATTTTATCCTGCTATGTACATTTTGAAGCTGGAAGATGTCCATGATGTCAAGCAGCTCACAGTGGAGCAATTGTTAGACTTTAAGAGACCTCTTTGCTTTCATATTGTTAGTGAGTATTTCTTTATTGGTAACTGTTAGGTATGGTATAAGCCAGTGGTGGCTGGTGGAATTTCTTTTGGGGGGGGCGGCAAACAAAATGCCACCCCCGTCCGACGGTCAGTAGCACTTATCCCATCACTGACGGCCTCTCCCTGCTTTGCGGCTATACCTCACATGTGTAGTTTGAACACCATTTACATTTGTGAGCGTGACTTACGTATGCGTTTGCAGCAAACTGCTCCTGTTGGGCAGGCGCTGCTTTAAATTTAGAAGGGATCTGAGTGTTAGTTGACTCGGACATGTGTAATTTTGGCTAATTTTAGCCTCTGTTCCAGCCATGGCTGTGCTGGGAGTAACCACCAATGTTCGCCTGGGGGTGTTATTACCACTCCAGGCCAAAGGGTGGCAGCAGCAGAGTCAGGGTGTATTGGGTGTCTCCCTCGGCAGCCAATCAGGGGGGGTGATCGTCCTGCTGTGCATGCTGGGGAGGTCGTCGGTCGTCGTCGTCGTCGGTCGTCGGTCTGTCGTCCCACCACCTCGTGGCCCACCTGGTCGGGGGTGCTAGTTCCTGAAATCCTGGCTCCGGGACCACGTTGGTCCGGGGATGTGATCTGTCTAAGTAGGCCCAGTAGTCAGACTGGGTCTGCACTTTCAAGGTGATCCTGTGCTGTCTGTCCTAGAGGAAGGAGGCCTGGAAACTTCATCGAAGGATGTACTATACACTGAGAGGCTTGATAGTGATCGCCTGTCAGATCTGAGTTCTATAGAAGTGAATCTGGAGAGATCCGGGTGCTGAATCCTGTGTTAAGGGGATTCAGGACCGAAAGTGTCTCCTCGTAAAGGAAGGTCTGTGGCAGAGACTGTTTTATTCTGTGCGCCATTCAGGCTGCAAGCCAGTGAGAGGGACCTGACCGGGTGAAGAATACCCACTCTGGCTAGAGTGGCGACGAGAACTGTTTGCTGGAAGCAGGAGTGTTTCCGAATTGGGATTATACACCTGAACCTATCTACTTGTTTACCCTTTCACCCCTTCAACCACTTCTTCTTTCCTTACCAAGTTCTGAAAATATGCAAATGGAAATGAGTCTGGACTACTAGAATGGACTTTTGACGGTACAAGTAATGAATGTAAAAAATCTATAAATATTTATTCATAAAAAAAAGAGTATATGAAAAAAGATATACAAAATTTTGTGAAAACAGAACATTATCAGCATATTAACTCAGTACATATTATAAAGAATATTACAAAAAAGCTTATACTTATGCAAATATACTCATGACATGAGATCATATAGCACAGGAGAGTGTATATAAACTTTTAATCCTTGAAACTGAGTTTGAAATGCGGAATGGTAAGTCTTGCTTTTACTCTCGACATGTTTCGCGTACAGGACGCTTCATCAGGAGCATAGAGGTAGGTTAAACAGGTCTCCGCACAGCTTTGTGGAACAGACCGTTGATAATAAAGTATGGTATATACAGCGTTGTTGCCTAAACAGCCTATTAGGGCATGTATTAGGTCCTTTAAAACACTGTTGTATATGACGGTAAAAAGGTTTGGCTGACGCACGTTTGGTTGAAAGGCTGTACGTGTTAGTGCAACACAGACACATCATCTCCTCCATGCTCCTCACTGGTCCCGGCTGAATGCCTGCTCCCTGGACATCAAGATAAATACTGCACTAGTCAAGGGACTATCTCCTGTTCTGTACTGGGGTTACTATCCTCTACCCTGTCATTTCTTCCCCTTTGATGTCCAACTGACTCAACATTTGGAGATACATCCGTTCCAGGGACACGGTTTAGGGACTTTGGATGGGATAACCGGTTGCCTACCTTCCACCTTTCAACCAAACGTGCGTCAGCCAAAGCTTTTTACCATCATATACAACAGTGTTTTAAAAGACCTAAAACATGCCCTAATAGGCTGTTTAGGCAACAACGCTGTATATACCATACTTTATTATTAACGGTCTGTTCCACAAAGCTGTGCGGAGACCTGTTTAACCTACCTCTATGCTCCTGATAAAGCGTCCTGGACGCGAAACATGTCGAGAGTAAAAGCAAGACTTACCATTCCGCATATCAAACTCAGTTTCAAGGATTACAAGTTTATATTCACTCTCCTGTGCTATATGATCTCATGTCATGAGTATATTTGCATAAGTATAAACTTTTTTGTAATATTCTTTATAATATGTACTGAGTTAATATGCTGATAATGTACTGTTTTTTTACGAAATTTTGTATATCTTTTTTCATGATTAAATATTTATAGATTTTTTACATTCATTACTTGTACCGTCAAAAGTCCATTCTAGTAGTCCAGACTAATTTCCATTTCCATATTATCGGAACGTTGGTACATTTTAATAGTTGCATTCACAGTAGTTAGTCGCCCTGTGCTTTATGCATTTTTTTGGCTAGATCCACTTAAAAGTTCTGCAAATAAATCTTAGAAAAAGAAGTGTAAAGTGTGAACATTGAACTTTTTCAACTCTCTTCTACTACCCTGGACGGCGAAGATATAGAGGTAACATGCTGCCCGAAATACTCAGCAGCTCCTCCGGGAGTAAGGCTCCATTCACACCTAGGCGTTTTTACGCCTGTAGCGCGACGCGCACAAACGCCAGAGGGACGAAAAGTAATGAAAGGCAATGGGGATGGTTCACATCTGAACGCCTAAACGCCTGTAGCCTGTAGCCTGTAGCTCAAAAAAGTTCCGGACCCTTTTTTGTCGCTCCTAGCGCGCGATATGCGCGTATTTGAGCGTTTTTTTTTTACATTGAAGTCAATGTAAAACGCCTGATACGCGCGTATTGCGCGTAAACACGCGCTTGTACAAGCGTTTTGACGCCTGTGTTGCTGAAATCCAATACAGGAAATGGAAAAAAAAGTACATAATATCATACAGGAAGTCCACAAATCACCATTTTTATTTGTAAAAATACATTGGAGTCCAGCAGCATTGCAGCATGGAGGCTGAATTGGATGAAATCCTTTCTGGCGTGGATGCTGAAAAATTCATCAGCATGGTAAAGCAGCACCCTGTCCTTTATGACATTAGTCATCCTGCCTACATCTGCGAACTGTTCGGAGGAGGGCATGGGACGAGATTGGCACTCAGTTGTACCCGAACTGGGATAGAATAAAGGAGAAGGATAAAAAAGGTAAAGTCTGCAAACAGCAAACTTACCATAGTGAGATAATAGGATAAAAAATTCCTAGGAGAGCAACAAGTGATGTCAGGGATGATCATTTTTCTTATTGGCTAATATGGAAAAAGACAAAGTACAAAAACGTCGAACGCCACTGTGCGAAAACGCGCGCAAACGCGCATATACGCGCGACAAAAACGTCGGTAAAAATCGCCTGTAAAAACGCCTGTACGCCCTACGCCTAGGTGTGAATGCAGCCTTAGTGCTACACGTTCGTTTCTGTGCACAAACACGAAGGGACGGAGCGCTTTAAATTTACAATTTTCCTTCTTATTTATTTTATGATTTATTTTTAATTTTTACACTGTCCCTTTAAAAAAAATTCTGATCATTTTTATTGCTGTCACAAGGAATGTAAATATCCCTTGTGACAGTAATAATCAGTTACAGGTACTCTTTATCTATAAGGTCCCAAATTTCTCCTTTGCATTTAAAAGTATTCAAAATGCCACATTTTTTAATGCTGTAAGTTTTGTTTGATTTGGCGCCTTTAAATCTTCCATAAACTAGAAGTGATGTCATGACATCGCTTTCGGATACTAGATCCGGGACCTGATTAAAACCGATTCTGGCTTTGTTTGGGTCTCTGGCCAGCCAGCGGACGAGCCGGCTGGTCGCTCGGGCCTCCCACTGGGACGGGAGAGCACAGGAATGCTGCGGAAGGCAGCGGGAGAAGGGGGACATCCCCTCCCGCTTCTTTGGATAACAGGCGAGCTGTTAGCCGCATCAGTTGTTGTCCCAAGATAGCTGACCGTTGCTCTAAAAAGCATCATCCCGGTGCACCCCTTTCAAGCCGAGGCCGAAAATTTGCGTAGGTCGGCATAAAGGGGTTTAATGATGCTTAAATTCTTTAAATATCATGCCTGGGGGGTCCCCTTAATGTGCCTGTAAAGTGGTGCATTTGTAGCATATACAGAGCATTTTACAGAAAAACTGACATTTATAAAGAAAAAAATCCCATTTAAAATGACTTGCGGTTACATTTGCCAGACCTGGCTATTAAAAAAATTTAAAATAAAACTACATGCCAAGATGTACAGTTTTCAAAACAAAGGCTGACGTGGGGTCCCCCCCAAAATCCATAACAGACCCTTATCTGAGCATGCAGCCTGGCAGGTCAGGTGCTCGTTTGTCGCCCCCCCTGAAACATACAAGGTCACATGCCCTCAACATGCCCCCACACCAAAGCACCTTGTCCCCATGTTGATGGGGACGAGGGCCAACCCTTGGGGACAACCCTGGGCTGTGGGTGTCGGGTCTGTGGGTGGGGGGTTTTCCCAGATCCCAGCCCCCCCATGTGAACGAGTATTAGGTACATATGTGAACAGGGTTTCACTCCCTTTAAACCACATGTCTAGGAAACTGGAAAAAATATCCCATGCAGTGGGGCTGTAAGTGCACTCCAATAGTTAAAGTGGCTCTAAATGGACAAGTTTTTTTTTACCTTAATGAGTCTATGCACTAAGGTATAAAACCTTCTGTAAGGAGCCCCCAACCCCCTTATACTTAATCCAGCGATGTGCACAAGAGTAGAGGCTCTCTCGGCTCTCTCTCTCCTCACTGGACAGAGAAGCAGCAGTGATAGCCATTGGCTACCACTGCTGTCAATCATAGTCAATGAGAAGGAAAGGGGCCGAGCTGCGCTCTGTGTGTCAATGGACATACAGAGTCGTCTCAGTAGTGAACACACACAAGTGCCCCCATAGCAAACAGCTTGCTATGGGAGCACTCGGAAGGGGGAAGGAGGGAGGAGTGCTGGTGGGGAACTCAAGGAGAATGAGGGCTGTTCTGTGCAAAACCATTGTATGACATTTTTTTATTTTTTTATTTTACCTTTAGATTTCCTTTAATTGCTTGTTTAGGTTTGTGGGAGCTTACTGACCTGATCCTCTGCACTGCTAGACTAGTCCCCACAGAAACATATTTCCTATGCACCAGTGGTCTAAAATTCTTACGATATCAAGACCAATGCAGCCCGACACTGAAGAATAGTCCAATGTCAAAGCGTTGGGAAGTGCTGTCTAGGAAGGGGGAGGGCAGGAAAGTAAAAGCACTTCTTCCCTTGTGTAGATTAAACAAGCCATCGAGTCTTGCAGTGCGGATGGAGCCCCACCACGAGGAATCATTTTCAAGCTTCCTGGAGTTGGGCTTTAATAAAGCAAAGGGCAGCCGGAAAAGTGCAATTACCCACAGCAGCCAATCAAACTGTCTATGTTGCTTTGAATTGACTGGTTTCTATAGTTACAGTACATCATTGTTCAATGCACTGCCTTGTTATAGAAGCCCATAGAGATTGTAATCAGAGAAAAGACTGATCTTTCATACAGTGACAAAGGTATAGGGCTGATTTTAATCAAAGACCTGCTGAAAAGCAGGTTCTCCAGAGGTCATGGTGGTAAGCAGTGCCAAATGCCAATTTAACTGTATAGCCTGTGAATATGATAGATAATCCAATAAAAAAAACATGTTAAGCTTCCACAATACCTGTGCTGTCTTCATACACAACAGTCACAGTCTTCCAGCTGTAGTGTAAGACCAGATCCAGCACAGCTCGGCTGATGGCAGCATAGTCAGGGTGAAGGTTAATAAAATACGTGTCTTTGTTGTCCACTGACGGGTGTTTCCATCGCGTTTGGATGTGGGGAACTTCTAGAGCGTTGCAGATAGACTGGACTGCACTGACGGAGGAACTGTGTGATGGTCCAAACAATGCAGCCACACCAAGAGCCAACTGGTCGCATGCTGAGGATGAAAGACAATTATGGTTAGCTACATCTAGTTATGCTTCTAAGATTAATCTTATATACAGTAAAACCTTGGTTTGAGAGTAACTCGGTTTGAGAGGGTTTTGCAAGACAAGCAAAATGTTTTAATACATTTTGCCTTGATATACAAGCAATGTCTTGATATAAGAGTAGCGTCATGTCACAGCTGAGTATAAAAAAGAAGAGAGGAGCCTCTAAGTGTAGCAATATGGTTACTGTATATACTCGAGTATAAGCCGACCCGAATATAAGCCGAGGCACCTAATTTTACCACAAAAAAATAAGAAAATGTATTGACTCGAGTATAAGCCTAGGGTGCCTCACTGTACCTCACTTTGTCTCACTGTGTATATGAGTATGCCTCACTGTGTCCATGCCTCACTGTGCCCATGCCTCACTGTGCCCATGCCTCACTGTGTCCATGACTAGACTGACGTTTAACATGGGAGTCTATGAAAGGGGTGCCCGGCTTTGCAAAATCGGTGCTCCCCAGCCGTAGGTCCCCCAGACAACAAACTTTGCACAATTGTAAAGGAGAAATGGGGCTACATGTGTGCCAAGATCTGGGTCCAGGGGACCTACAACCAGCCGGTACCGGGTCCCCAAATTCACCAGAGAAATTACCGTTTACCGTGGGAGTCTATGGAAGGGGTGCCCGGCTTTGGAAAATTGGTGCTCCCCGGCCGTTGGCAGGGCCGGACTGGCCAACCGGGATAGCGGGAAAAATCCCGGTGGGCCGGCTGCCTGGCTGTTCCTGGAGGCCGCTGTGAGGGCAGCGGCGCCTGAAAGAAATATGGCTGCGGCCGGGCCGACCTACATGCAACGGCGCATGCGCCAGCGGCTCAGCGCCGTTCCGAAGCTAGCCGTGCACGAGAAAGCTCGTACAGGCTCGGCAAGTTTCGGGAATGCGGGCGCATGCGCAGTGACACGACGGCGCCGAGCGGCGCCATTTTTAAAATGCGCGTCGCTCACTGAGGTGAGGTCTTGCACACGCCTGTGCCTCTGAGTCTTCCTACATTCCCTCCCTGCAGGCTGCAGGCAGCGTCTGAACTCCTTCCTTCCCCCTCCGACCTCCTGACCGCCCATACAGCGTCTAAACTCCTCCCCTCCGACCGCCCATGCAGCCTCTGACCTCCTGTTCCCCCCTCCACAGCATCTGACCTCCTGCAGCCGCTGACCTCCTGTTCCCCCCCCTCTGCATCCTATGACCTGTCCCCTCCCCACAGCCTCTGACCTCCTGCAGCCTCTGACCTCCTGTTCCCCCCCCTCTGCATCCTATGACCTGTCCCCTCCCCACAGCCTCTGACCTCCTGCCCCCCCTGCAGCCTCTGACCTCCTGTCCCCCCCCCCCCTCTGCATCCTATGACCTGTCCCCTCCCCACAGCCTCTGACCTCCTGCCCCCCTGCAGCCTCTGATCTCCTGTTCCCCCCTCCACAGCATCTGACCTCCTACCCCCGTGCAACCTCCTGCCGCCCCCTCTGCAGCCTATGACCTGCCCCCCCCCAGCCTCTGACCTCCTGTTCCCCCTCTGCAGCCTCTGACCTCCTGTTCCCCCCTCAACAGCCTCTGACCTCCTGTTCCCCCCTCAACAGCCTCTGACCTCCTGTCCCCCCCTCTGCAGCCTATGACCTGTCCCCTCCCCACAGCCTCTGACCTCCTGCCCCCCCTCTGCAGCCTCTGACCTCCTGTCCCCCCCTCTGCAGCCTATGACCTGTCCCCTCCCCACAGCCTCTGACCTCCTGTTCCCCCTCTGACCTCTTGTCCCCCCCTCAACAGCCTCTGACCTCCTGTCCCCCCCCCTCTGCAGCCTATGACCTGTTCTCTCCCCACAGCCTCTGACCTCCTGCCCCCCCTCTGCAGCCTCTGACCTCCTGTCCCCCCCTCTGCAGCCTCTGACCTCCTGTCCCCCCCTCTGCAGCCTATGACCTCCTGTTCCCCCTCTGCAGCCTCTGACCTCCTGTTCCCCCCCCCTGCAGCCTCTGACCTCCTGTCCCCCCCTCTGCAGCCTATGACCTGTCCCCTCTCCACAGCCTCTGACCTCCTGTTCCCCCTCTGCACAGCATCCGACCTCCTGCCCCCCCTGCAGCCTATGACCTGTCCCCTCTCCATAGCCTCTGACCTCCTGTTCCCCCCTCCACAGCATTCTGACCTCCTGCCCCCCCTTCCGCAGCCTCTGACCTCCTGTCCCCCTCCGCAGTCTCTGACCTCCTGTCCCCCTCCGCAGTTTCTGACCTCCTGCCCCCCTGCAGCCTCTGACCTCCTGTCCCCCCCTCTGCAGCCTATGACCTGTCCCCTCCCCACAGCCTCTGACCTCCTGCCCCCCCTCTGACATCCTGTCCCCCCCTCTGCAGCCTATGACCTGTCCCCTCCCCACAGCCTCTGACCTCCTGTTCCCCCTCTGACCTCCTGTTCCCCCTCTGCAGCCTCTGACCTCCTGTTCCCCCCTCAACAGCATCTGACCTCCTGCCCCCCCTGCAGCCTCTGACCTCCTGCCCCCCCCCTCTGCAGCCTATGACCTGTCCTCTCCCCACAGCCTCTAACCTCCTGCCCCCCTGCAGCCTCTGACCTCCTGTCCCCCCCTCTGCAGCCTATGACCTGTCCCCTCCCCACAGCCTCTGACCTCCTGTTCCCCCTCTGACCTCCTGTTCCCCCTCTGCAGCCTCTGACCTCCTGTTCCCCCCTCAACAGCATCTGACCTCCTGCCCCCCCTGCAGCCTCTGACCTCCTGTCCCCCCCCTCTGCAGCCTATGACCTGTCCTCTCCCCATAGCCTCTGACCTCCTGCCGCCTCTGACCTCCTGTCCCCCCCTCTGCAGCCTATGACCTGTCCCTTCCCCACAGCCTCTGGCCTCCTGTTCCCCCTCTGCAGCCTCTGACCTCCTGTTCCCCCCTCAACAGCATCTGACCTCCTGCCCCCCCTGCAGCCTCTGACCTCCTGTCCCCCCCTCTGCAGCCTATGACCTGTCCTCTCCCCACAGCCTCTAACCTCCTGCCCCCCCTGCAGCCTCTGACCTCCTGTCCCCCCCTCTGCAGCCTATGACCTGTCCCCTCCCCACAGCCTCTGACCTCCTGTTCCCCCCCTGCAGCCTCTGACCTCCTGTCCCCCCCTCTGCAGCCTATGACCTGTCCCCTCTCCACAGCCTCTGACCTCCTGTTCCCCCTCTGCACAGCATCTGACCTCCTGCCCCCCCTGCAGCCTATGACCTGTCCCCTCTCCATAGCCTCTGACCTCCTGTTCCCCCCCTCCACAGCATTCTGACCTCCTGTCCCCCTCCGCAGCCTCTGACCTCCTGTCCCCCCCTCTGCAGCCTATGACCTGTCCCCTCCCCACAGCCTCTGACCTCCTGCCCCCCCTCTGCAGCCTCTGACATCCTGTCCCCCCCTCTGCAGCCTATGACCTGTCCCCTCCCCGCAGCCTCTGACCTCCTGTTCCCCCTCTGCAGCCTCTGACCTCCTGTTCCCCCTCTGCAGCCTCTGACCTCCTGTTCCCCCCTCTGCAGCCTCTGACCTCCTGTTCCCCCCTCTGCAGCCTATGACCTGTCCCCTCTCCACAGCCTCTGACCTCCTGTTCCCCCTCTGCACAGCATCTGACCTCCTGCCCCCCCTGCAGCCTATGACCTGTCCCCTCTCCATAGCCTCTGACCTCCTGTTCCCCCTCTGCAGCCTCTGAGCTCCTGTTCCCCCTCTGCAGCCTCTGACCTCCTGTTCCCCCCTCTGCAGCCTCTGACCTCCTGTTCCCCCCTCTGCAGCCTATGACCTGTCCCCTCTCCACAGCCTCTGACCTCCTGTTCCCCCTCTGCACAGCATCTGACCTCCTGCCCCCCCTGCAGCCTATGACCTGTCCCCTCTCCATAGCCTCTGACCTCCTGTTCCCCCTCTGCAGCCTCTGAGCTCCTGTTCCCCCCTCCACAGCATTCTGATCTCCTGCCCCCCCCCCCCCTCCGCAGCCTCTGACCTCCTGTCCCCCTCCGCAGTCTCTGACCTCCTGTCCCCCTCCGCAGCCTCTGACCTCCTGTCCCCCCCTCTGCAGCTTTTGATTTCCCCTGTACCATCCGCAGCCTCTGACCATCTCTTGTCTTATATCAGATCTGAAGAGGAGTCGAGAGTGGGAGTGCTGCCAGGATGGGGGTTCACGGGAAAGTCAGACATGTATGGACTGTGGAGAGGAAACTATGGGACCAAGCTGGAGCCGAGTTATTGAGCCACGCATGGTGCACCTGAAAGGAGGTCAGTGACAGCACCGTCAGGCCAGTCTGAGGAGGGGGGGGGGGGTGTCAATACAATATTGTAAGGGGGCACTGATCTAAAGGTTCCCCCCTTATATCAGTAAACCCCCTTAGCTTAGTGTTCACTTTCTGCGTTAGGTGGTCTCTGGTCACCAGAGTCCTCTCCACATTCCCAGAGTTTCACTTTACAACATAGTCTGCAGGATTCAACCTTACAGTGCAAGGGGGCACTCTTATGTAAAGGGGAATGCAGTGGACTCTGATATAAGTGTGGTCTCTGGTCACCCGTGCCCACCTTTATATTAGAGTTTGACCCCTTTCACACTGAGACGCTTTGCAGGTGCTATAACACTAAAGATAGCGCCTGCAAAGGGCCCTGAAAGAGCCGCTTCTGCCCATTGAAATAAATAGGCACCGCAGATATACTGCCGGCAAAGCGCATGATGTTGGGCTGGTATAATGCTATGGGGCTGGTATGAAATAATTTCCAGGGCTGGTTTTTATTCCCAGTCCGGCCCTGGCCGTTGGTCCCCCGAACAACAAACTTTGCACACTTGTAGAGGAAGAGCTATATGTGTGCCAAGTTTGGGGTCCAGGGGACCTACGGCCGGCCAGTCCCAGGTCCCCAAAGTCCGGGAGATCAGGCACAAAAGGTGACTCGAGTATAAGCAGAGGGGGGCATTTTCAGCACAAAAAAATGTGCTGAAAAGTTTGGCTTATACTCGAGTATATACGCTACATTTAATGAAGGTACAACATTTAGCAATATATGTAAAACGGGGGTATTCCTGTGCTATTATGGGTAAAAAGAGTTGCTCAAGGGTGCCACAAACACCGTAAGGGTCAAACACTACCCACAAAAGAATCACAAAGAAATCAAATAGTGGTGTTGCGCTCCCTCATGAAATATAAACCTCTCACAGAAGTCACAGTGCCACCTGTTACTGTTAGGCCTCGTACACACGACCGGATCTGTCCGTTGGGATTTATCCGCGGATCAGTTCCAGCAGACAAATCCGGTCGTGTGTACGGCCTAGCAGAGATTTCTCCAGCCTACGGTTTTCAAGCGGATAAAAATTTCTTAGCATGCTAAGAAATCTATCCGCTGGAAACCTGTCCGTTGGACTGATCCGGTCATCTGTACAGACTCACCGGATAAGTCCAAGCGATCCCCATCCCTCGCATGCGTCGAAGTGATTCGACGCATGCGTGGAAGTATTTACTTTCCAGGGTCGCGCACGTCGCCGCGTCATTGTCGCGGCGACAGCGGGGATTTTGATCTGATGGTGTGTACAGCCCATCGGATCAAAATCGGAGCAGAAATGTCCACTGGAAACGGTCCGGCGGACCGTTTCCAACGGATATCCTCTCGTCTGTACACCAGCAACACTACAACATTTAGCAAGTTATTGCTAAACTTAGAGGTGCCTCCCTTTTATACCCTGTAAAAAAAATGCTTCAATTTACAAGTGCTTTGGATTACAAGCATGTTTCTGGAACGAATTATGCTCGCAAACCAAGGCTTTACTGTATTTGGTAACATGTCCATTAGGTTACATTGATAGTATTCTGCTAGATCCAGATCCACAAAAGGGATACGCCGGCATATCTACTGATACGCCGTCGTATCCCTGTTCCTATCTATGCGACTAATTCACAGAATCAGTTACGCATAGATATTCCTAAGATCCGGCAGGTGTAATAGTTTTACACTGTCGGATCTTAGGATGCAGTACCGCGGCCGCCGCTGGGGGCATTTCTCGTCGAAATTCCGCTTCGGGTATGCAAATTAGCACTTACGGACATCCACGAAGCGGTTTCCCTTCGTGAAGTCTCCGTAAATTGTTAGTTTGCAAACGCAAAGATAGGGTACCTTTTACAAAGTGTAAAGTTAGTACACCTTGTAAAAGTATACCCTTCTTTCCCACGACGCTGTCAAAAAAATTTTTCCCGCCGCATCTCTTTTTTTTCCCGACGCAACTTTTTTTACCCGGCGCGATTCACAAAACTCGGCGCAACGTAACTTCGCGCAAAGCACGTCGGGAAAATCGCGTCGGGAGCATGTGCCGTACGTCCGGTGCGGGAGCGCGCCTAATTTAAATGGGACTCGCCCCATTAGATTGGGCACGTCTTGCACCGGACGGATTTAAGTTACACCGCTGAAAATTTCTAGGTAAGTGCTTTGTGGATCGGGCACTTAGGTAGAGATTTTGCGGCGGTGTAACTTAAATAGGAAAAGTTAAGTTACGGACGCTCGTTGTGGATCTGGCCCAAAATATCTACCAGGGACAGTGTGATTCATCACATTAGCCATAGCATGCGTGCAGATCTGGGAACTAAGCATAGAGATCTCCCGAGAATAGTACCCAAGAGATGTAATAAATTGTCGGGAGGTTTTCCGGCATGTACCAAAATTTAAAACGGTCCAAGGTCCTCCCACCATCAAGACCAGGGGTCGCCAAATTTCCAAAAAACTGTCAATCTACTGTCCTTTTGGCTTTAGAGGGGGCCAGAGTGTTGCCAGTAGAGTTACAAAATGCCCCATTGTCAGTGGGACTAAACCACTGGGGCAGTCTGGGGTAGTCTTCGCTCCAATTCATCCCAAAGGTGTTCTATCGGGTTAAGGTCAGACCAGTTAAGTTCCTCCACCCGAAACTCGCTCATCCATGTCTTTATGGACCTTGCTTTGTGCACTGATGTGCATTCATGTTGTAACAGGAAGGGGTCGTCCCCAAACTGTTCCCACAAAGTTGGGAGCATGAAATTGTCCAAAATGTCTTGGTATGCTGACGCCCTAAGAGTCCCCTTCACTGGAACTAAGGGGCCAAGCCCAACCCCTGAAAAACAACCCCACACCATAATCCTCCTCCACTAAATGATTTGGACCAGTGCACAAAGCAAGGTCAATAAAGACATGGATGAGCGAGTTTGGGGGTGACAGGCCTGCACAAAATCCTGACCTCAACCCGATAGAACACCTCAGGTATGAAATAGAGCAGAGACTTAATATAGTGTATGTGTAATATATTTTTTTGCAAATCAACCCACAAAGCATTGCAACTGCGATCCGTGGATTCCAGGCTCCTGCAGACTCTTCCTTTAGTTATATGTCGGTACCAAGTTAAGGACTTTTAGTTGAAGAACTAGAGGAAGTGTCCATGGTCATCACCGCACTCAGGTTCCATTGAGAACCACAAATCCATCTTTCGTTGTCAGGGGGAAGGGGGTCCCATTTGCACCATATTACATGTTACACCCTGAATCTGGGTGTAATTTAACATAGTCCAGTAGGTGGAGTTAGCCTTTAAAATATGTTAGAAAATATTTGCGCACTATTACTGATCTGTTCCAATGCTCCTATCAATGCAAAACATCAATGTGAAATGTTTCCTTTTTTTTTGCAGATAGTCATCTAATATCCACAGGAAACTTGAACTGAGTGATGGTTGATGACCCCAGTGCAGTTCTCAAAAGCAGCCACACTGAAGTAATGCATGGTAAAACACATGTTACCGTCATTTTAAATGGCACCCAACAGACTAAACCAATGCATCACCACTGCTTCTGCGTTTCAGTGCGCCACAATACCTGATTGGATACCGCAGTGCATTATTGTGCACTGCATCAGGAAAAATAATTTGGGTCTGATTTTTAGGTCAGTTGTGATGCTTTAACACAATGCATAATAAAGATTTGCTTGTGCAAATGTATGGGATTTTAAAGGCACTTAATATATACCCAAATATACAGAAGCGTGGTAAAAACATTTTACATTGTTTATTGATCCATATTAAAAAACAGCCAAAGTTATAATAAGAACAATCTGATTAATGGCGTTGCCACAACATTTAATCACCATAGTTGATCACATATGGACTGTTATAGATGCCATTGCCTATATATGGAAAATAAGCCTTGCTAAGCTTTGCCCAATCAGGGCACAGTAAAAGCTGGTTGTTAAGAAGCGGGGCTGGGAAGTCAGTCGCGGTGTCCTTAATAATCGATCAGTCATTTGCTGTCAATGGGATACCCCGCTGTTAGCTGAAAAAAAAAAAAAAACATAGTAAAAAAAAAACTGTGTGGGGTTCCCCCCAAAATCCATACCCAGACATGCAGCTTGGCAGGTTGGGAAAGGGTGGCATGAGCAAGCACCCCTACTGAACCATACCAGGACACATGCCCTCAATATTAGGGGGTGCTTTTGGCAGGGTAGGCTCTGGCCTCCCCCGAAGCACCTTGTCCCCATGTTGATGGAGACAAGTGTCTCTTACCCACAATCCTGGGCTGTGGTTGTTGGGGTCTGTGGGTGGGGGACTTAAAAAGGGGGCTCCCAGATCCTGCCACCCCCCCATGTGAATTAGTATGGGATACATAGTGTCCCTACCCATTCACCAAAAAATTGATAAAAACACAGTTTTTGACAATTCTTGTATTAAAAAATAAAAAAAGTCTGCTCCAATGTGAATCCATCGTGAATCACGCCGTACCCGAAAAATAAAAAAAAATGCTGCACACTCATTGACAGCTGACCATCAAATGCCTCTTCCACTGTTTGACAGTTCTTATATAGGCAAGGGCGGAGCCACCTGGTGACACCGCCCCCTTGTGTTGTCCCCGACCCAGCATGCACTTGTCCAGGATCTACAACTGTCCATATCTGATCAATTATAATGGTTAACTTAAGTGTAGACATCATCAATCTGATTATTATTATTATTCATTTGGCTGTTTTTTTAAATATGGATCAATAGACTATGTAAAATGTTTTAACCAACCTTCTGTATAATTGGGTATATATTGAGTGCCTTAAAAATCCAATACATCAACAATCAATACACACGCACATTTTTACTCTATTAAGGATGTAGCACTATTATAACATCTAGACTGGATCAGATGTTTACACAATGCACATAACACAAGTTAAGGCCATGCGTTAACGCACAACAATGGGCTTGATAGGTCTGAATAGGCATGAACAGTAATATTTAAAAACAAATGAGTCTGGAAATATGGTGCTGGTTAGTCTAGATCAGGGGTCTCCAAACTTTTCAAACCAAGGGCCAGTTTATTGTCCTTGAGACTTTAGGAGGGCCAGATTGTGGCCTGCAGGGGCAGAAAAATGTCCTAAGCCCAGCATCAGTGAGAATAAATATGACCTCAAGGTTGGTGATCAGTAGGAGGAATAGTAGTGCCCCATATTAGTAACAGGAATAGTATCCCATCATTGGTATTAGTAGAATAAATAGTGCCCCCTTGTTGGTGTCCGTGGGAGGAATAATGCCCAAGGGCCGGATAAAGGCTAGCAAAGGGCCACATCTGGCCCTCGGGCCGCAGTTTGGAGACCCCTGGTCTAGATATATGAAATTAAGTAAAGTTTATTGAAATTGCACATCTTTAAGTTGGGAATACCTCTCCGGGAAGCTTCAAAGCTGTCAAACAAGTTGATTCTCTGGATGTCGTAGGTTAGTGTAGATGTAGTGTTGGGCACCAGTGTTCGGTTTCTGTTGATATTGGTGACTGCAAACTTGAAAGCTAGTTCTTCCATATTCACCGGCTCATTTTCCTGTGTCTCGAAAATACCTCCTGCAAACCAGAGATAAAGCAGCAGCATGGTTACTGATGTGTCAGAGCTACAGTATGTTCAAAATAGCCAAAGTAGGCATGTAATGTGATAGCTACATACAGTATTTAGTCAGCTAGAAAAATGAACACGTAGCTACTAAAATCCTCTTTAAAAAATCCTCAGCATTTCCAGCTGATCCAGAGAAAAGAAAAGCCAACACAGCATGTCCAAGTTGACCTAAAAAGATCCTGTGCTTTTCCCATGGGTGAGCCTGCGGTTTGCCCTACAGGCATATTGGTGGCCCAACTGGCTGAATGTGGTTGCCTTTCTTACATTTGTTCCCCTGCTGCTCTATTTAACCATGACTTGGAGCTTGTACACTGCCTAGAACTTTTTCTCCACCTTCATATAACAATGTTAGAGTCGGCATTTGTGATGGGCAAACTATGCAATTGTACAAGACCCCCACATACTTAAAGGGGTTGTAAAGGTACAATTTGTTTCCTAAATAGCTTCCTTTACCTTAGTGCAGTCCTCCTTCACTTACCTCATCCTTCCATTTTGCTTTTAAATGTCCTTATTTCTTCTGAGAAATCCTCACTTCCTGTTCTTCTGTCTGTAACTCCACACAGTAATGCAAGGCTTTCTCCCTGGTGTGGAGTGTTGTTCTTGCCCCCTCTCTTGGACTACAGGAGAGTCAGGACGCCCACTAACACACAGCTTGTTTCTCTATCTGCAACGTAGAGAACATCCTGACTCTTCTGTAGTCCAAGGGAGGGGGCGAGCACGACACTCCACACCAGGGAGAAAGCCTTGCATTACTGTGTGGAGTTACAGACAGAAGAACAGGAAGTGAGGATTTCTCAGAAGAAATAAGGACATTTAAAAGCAAAAGGATGAGGTAAGTGAAGGAGGACTGCACTAAGGTAAAGGAAGCTATTTAGGAAAAAAAAAATTGTACCTTTACAACCCCTTTAAGGGCAGGGTTTTTTTTCAGCAGGAACTAGGGGGAACTCAGTTCCACCACCTCTGGTTTAGGTCTTCTGCTCCCTGCTCACCACACAGAAGTCCAGCTTCTGCATTTACAAGTGAGGCCCCGTACACACAGCCGAGAAACTCGACGAGCAAAACACATCGTTTTGCTCGTCGAGTTTCTTGTGCAGCTGCCGATGATCTCGGCGAGCCAAATTTCCTCATTGAGTAACGAGGAAATAGAGAACATGTTCTCTATTTGGCCCGACGAGATTCTCGTCGGTTTCCTCAGCCGACAGTGTACACACAGCCGGGTTTCTCGGTAGAATACAGCTCCGATCGGGTTTCTGGCTGAATTCTGCAGAGAAACTCGGTCGTGTGTACGGGGCCTGATAGCCTAGCTCCCACAGGTCAGATCTCCTGAGCAGATCCCACTGAGTGCAGGACAGTGACAAGGGAAATACAGAACAGGTGCCCAGTGTTCAGTGCAGTTATGGGTAGGGGAGGGCGCATGATAGGCTAAACCCTCTGTGGTCTCCATTTTTCCCCCTGGTGACCAGATGTTGATGCTCCAACTGCATGATCTCCCTTGTAAATGACTGTAGTATAGTAAAGTATACTGGGAGGTACTACAGCCGGATGGTTGCTTCAGCTTAAAATTGCCAGCCTTGCAATGCCTCATGTGTCCTTTAGTTCTGCAACAGTTGGAGGACCGCAGGTTGGACACCCATGCTATAAGACCCCTTTCACACTGGGGCGGTTTGACCTGAAACAACAGCTGCTGTTTCTCCCGTGTGAAAGCCCTGAGGGTGCGCTATCAGGACCACTTCAAAAGACCTGCTAACCGCATCTTTGGAGCAGTGAAGAAGCAGTGTATTTACCGCTCCTCCACCGCTCCTTCCCATTGAAAGCAATGTTTTTTGTTTGCACAATTTAGAGTATAGGATTTCCTATTATCTGTGCCCAGTCTTACCACACAGAGTTAATCCAGCTCTAAGCAATCCTCTTTTATTGTTCAGTGAGATAAATCTTGACAAACAGAGAAAAACTTTGTCAAGAGCTATAGGCAGAAGTGACATTTTGATGTCGCTTCTGCCCTGCAATGGTATGTAGTCAGGTGGGGCCCTTCTTCCCATTACTCTGCAGCCAGCCAAGCAGGGGACAGGATCCGATCGCTGGTGACTCCGGTAAGTGGCAGAGGGCACTGGAGTGTGGCAGGAGGGGGGACCCTCTCAAGCCACCGATAAAAGTGATCTTACAGCGAATCCGCCGCTGAGACCACTTTTATCTAAAAGCGGACTGCCCACTGAAGAAGAGGATATGGTGGTTATGGCAGCTACAGTAGCTGTCATAAAAATGATATTTCACTTTAATGAGCCACCGTATAATGATGGCGGACGGTCCATAAGTCGTTAAATTAAAAAGTAATATTTAATAATGTGTCCATGATTACAGAGCTGCGTTAATTTATGTCCTACTGTATATATCTGCCTAGGATTCAGCTTTAACCACTTCCCGACCTCCTCATGTACATTTACGTCGGCAGAATGGCACGGACAGGCACATGTACGTACCTGTACGTCCTCTGCTAGACTTGGTTGGGGGTTTCGATCGGGACCCCCCCCCGGTACATGCGGAGGTCGGGTCCGCTCGGGGAGCGATCCGGGACGACGGCGCGGCTATTTGTTTATAGCCGCTCTGTCGCGATCGCTCCCCGGAGCTGAAGAACGGGGAGAGCCGTGTGTAAACACGGCTTCCCCGTGCTTCACTGTGGCGGCGCATCGATCGGGTGATCCCCTTTATAGGGGAGACTCGATCGATGACGTCAGACCTACAGCCACACCCCCCTACACTAGTAAACACATACATAGTGATCCCTAAATGTTACAGCGTCCCCTGTGTTTAACTCCCAAACTGCAACTGTCATTTTCACAATAAACAATGCAATTTAAATGCATTTTTTGCTGTGAAAATGACAATGGTCCCAAAAAAAATCGCTGATCGCCGCCATTACTAGTAAAAAAAAAAAAAAAAAAAAAAAAAAAAAAAAACTATCCCCTATTTTGTAAACGCTATAAATTTTGCGCAAACCAACCGATAAACGATTATTGCGATTTTTTTTAACAAAAATAGGTAGAAGAATACGTATCGGCCTAAACTGAGGAAAAAAAATGTATATATGTTTTTGGGGGATATTTATTATAGCAAAAAGTAAAAAATATTGATTTTTTTTCAAAATTGTCACTCTATTTTTGTTTATAGCGCAAAAAATAAAAACCGCAGAGGTGATCAAATACCACCAAAAGAAAGCTCTATTTGTGGGGAAAAAAGGACGCCAATTTTGTTTGGGAGCCACGTCGCTCGACCGCACAATTGTCTGTTAAAGCGACGCAGTCCCGAACTGTAAAAACCCCTTGGGTCTTTAGCCAGCATATTGGTCCGGGGCTTAAGTGGTTAAGTAGGTAGACTGGAATTGAAGCTGAATTCTGCTTTGTTTTGTCACACCGGTGCCCTTTAGGCCTGTGACTAAATACAACTGACATATTACACTTATACCTCAACTGTCACTGTTTCAATATGCAGAATTAAATTTTATTTTTTTATTAAAAAACAAGCACGTCCTAATAGACTGGCCTCTTCTGTCCAGGGCAGACTTGTCAAAATCCTCCATGTCGACAGCCAGACAGGATTTCATACCGACCGTCCCCATGAGGCTCTTTTTCTCTAAATTGTTAAAGCATTTTCTTACTCCATCTCTCCAGTGTATCAATCAGTGCTGGCTTAGAATATAAATCTGAATAGAGCCCACGCATGAAGAATCTTAGCAAAACTAAGCTTAATAGAATCCTATTTTTGCTGACGCGGTACATCTGTACGTAGGACAACAACCTGCGATATCCCACCGGAGAAACCCAGATCTTGTTTCTTTACTGTCTCAGAATTCCGACTAATTTTAGAAAATAGGTTTCCAAATTGCTGAGATTGGCTACAACCCAAGGGGGGAAAAATGAGGTGAAGGTTTTATAGCAGAAATATGGAATTTAATTGGGTATAGAGAGTATGGCAGTTTACAGAAATTCTCTGGAGTCAAATTGTCAGCTCAATATGGCCAATAAGTTTCCAAAAGTATATAAATTGTAGGATTAGAAGGCGGTATTATTGGGGGGGGGGGGGGTAGAGCAATCAACACCTCGTTGGAATACTTGTTTGGAGATACATAATTCAGCACATTGTTAAAAAGATGTCAGTGCATAGCAATACAAATATGCTTTCATAGAGAAACCTTTGCTACATGCATCAAAAATCTTTTCATAAAAATATATTTGTAAAACAACCATAAAATCATCCCATAAAACCAGGAGACATGTCCCTTCCCCCTTTGCCTCT
The DNA here is from genome assembly GCF_905171775.1 of Rana temporaria. Taxonomy (NCBI): domain Eukaryota; kingdom Metazoa; phylum Chordata; class Amphibia; order Anura; family Ranidae; genus Rana; species Rana temporaria. The sequence continues at coordinate 499,711,432 of NC_053490.1, forward strand.
TATCAATATTGCTACCATCTACCCTGTTTTATCAACTACCCTTAGGTAAGAGTGTTAGGACCACTGAGTTGTGCTCCCCCTATTCCCTTTCTAATTAATTATGATTAATTAGTAACTTATCATTATTTACCTCTTATCATAGGTATTCCCAGTTCCTAGATGCTCCTGATGAGTGGAGATTGTCCACGAAACGCGTCAAGCTTACCCTATTGATGTTGTGTCACAGTAATCATGATTACTATTATGGGCGTGATGTTGTTCGAATCATAAATTGTAATGTGTTATATATTATGATTTTACACTTTTTTGGATATACTGCTGGTTACATCATTTATCATGTGTTACATTGTTTACCATGTTACTATTAGAATATCTTATGATTTACCAATCATGTTTCTATCTTGTATTTTAACATATTTATTGATTTACTATGTATACCTACAATGCACTATACCCTAATGTGTTATTAATAAACACTTTTTCGCCCTGGAAATCAGCGCAAAATCGTGGGTGCGCGATATACGCCAATATTCGCTTCCCGCGCTGTGTTTAAACCACTGCGCCGGCATAAACCGAGCGCAGTACACTCGGGTATAGTCGGGCAGGCTCGGCTCCTCTCGTGGTCACGTCCTGTGTGTCCTGTACGTCCTTTACGTACAGGACGCACAGGACAGGACGCCTGAGGGCTTTCACACTGAGGCGAAGCGCTGGCAGGAGAATAAAAATCTCCTGCCAGCAGCATCTTGGGAGCAGTGAGAGAAGCGGTGTGTTTACCGCTCCTTCACCGCTCCTTCCCATTAAAATCAATGGGATACGCAGAAATACCGCCGGCAATGCGCCTCTGCAGAAGCGCATCGCGGGCGGTGTTAACCCTTTTTCGGCCGCTAGCGGGAGTTAATACCGCACCGCTAGCGGCCGAATTCCGCTGCAATTGTGACGGTATAGCGCCGCTAAAAATAGCGGCGCTATACCCCCACCGCACATCCTGCCCCAGTGTGAAAGGGGCCTGCATGTCAGAAATTACTCATACAGATAGCAGAGCAATCAGGCAGCAGACAGCTATGACATTAGTGCTCTGGGTTTAGACAAATACAGACTATGGGCTAGATTCAGCAAGAATTTACGCCGGCGTATCTATAGATACGCCGCGTAAATTCAAAGCTGCGCCGGCGTATCTTTCTGTATTCAGAAAGCAAGATACGCCGAAATTAGGCTAAGATCCGACTGGCCTAAATCTTACGCCGTCGTATCTTAGGGTGCATATTTACGCTGGCCGCTAGGTGGCGCTGCCATCGATTTCAGCGTAGAATATGCAAATGAGCTGGATACGCCGATTCAGAAACGTACGCGCGCCCGGCGGATTTTTTTTCGTCGTTTGCGTAAGGCTTTTTCCGGCGTAACGTTACTCCTGCTATATGAGGCATAGCGAATGTTAAGTATGGACGTCGTTCCCGCCTCGAATTTTGAAAACTTTACGTCGTTTGCGAATAGGGCTTGATACAACATATACAATACAAGTCATTTTGTAATTGAATGTTAATGAAAATGACCTTTCGCTTGAACAGTACATTTATTTACACAGGTACTCCCAAAGGGAAATGACATCTAAAGAGATGCAGACCCTGACACGTTCCTCATGAGTGCCCTGCAGGTGCGGCAGCTGATTGAAAATGATAAAATCACTCCCATTAGATTCACTCTAGACATGGACACAGACAAACTGATATTCCTTCTCCCCCCCTCTATTTGTGGGGGGAAAAGGCATCAATTTTATTTGTGTCCAGTGTCGCAGGACCGAGCAATTGTCAGTTAAAGTAACACAAAAAATGGCCTGGTCATTAAGGGGGGTAAACATGTCTGATCGGTGTATGTTTGCAGGTAATTAGCACACCTGCAGGAAACCCAAACTCCATCCATAACTAGGATTTGGGGACAGGAACCCAGTGCAGCATTAGACTCCTATAATTCCTCAAACTAACATTAAAGGGGTTGTAAAGGTACAATTTCTTCCTACATATCTTCCTTTACCTTAGTGCAGTCCTCCTTCACTTACCTCATCCTAACATTTTGCTTTTAAATGTCCTTATTTCTTCTGAGAAATCCTCACTTCCTGTTCTTCTGTCTGTAACTACACACCGTAATGTGAGGCTTTCTCCCTGGTGTGGAGTGTCGTGCTCGCACCCTCCCTTGGACCACATGAGAGTCAGGACGCCCACTAACACACAGCTCCTTTCTCTATCTGCAATGTAGAGAGCGTCCTGACTCTCCTGTAGTCCAAGGGAGGGGGCGACACTCCACACCAGGGAGAAAGCCTCGAATTACTGTGTGGAGTTACAGACAGAAGAACAGGAAGTGAGGATTTCTCAGAAGAAATAAGGACATATAAAAGCAAAATGGAAGGATGAGGTAAGTGAAGGAGGACTGCACTAAGGTAAAGGAAGCTATTCAGGGGAAAACATTACCTTTACAACCCCTTTACATCTGAAATTCACTTTATACTATTTACTGTTCTGATGATGGTAGACTGAATTCTGATTGATCAGTTTGACTGGTATGGTCCCTTTCACTGCCTTACATTGTTCACCCTTCCAGTATAGAAAAGCAACATTGGCTGCTGTGTACATCTATGGGGAGTCAGAGATGATTTCAGCACCATGGACAGCATCCAGTGCACTCCAGTAATATAAAGGCATTTCCAGCTCGCCCACAGCTGATATAGTCCCAGCTACATACAAGCAGATTGGTTTACTTAGATCCCCATACACACTATGGGCCAGATCCACGAAGAAGTTACGTCGGCGTATCTATTGATACGCCGCGTAACTTCTACGATGCTCCGGCGTATCTTTGTTTTGTATCCACAAAACAAGATACGCCTGAAGCTGGGCTAGATCCGACTGACGTACGTCTTAGTACACCGTCGGATCTAAGGTACATATTTACGCTGGCCGCTAGGTGACGCTTCCGCTGATTTCCGCGTCGAGTATGCAAATTAGCTAGATACGCCAATCCACAAACGTACGTCCGGCTGGCGCATTTTTTTTACATCGTTTACGTAAGGCTTTTTCCGGCATAAAGTTACCCCTGCTCTATGAGGCGTACGCAATGTTAAAGCGGGAGTTCACCCAATTCGTTTTTTGGGGTATGGGTCTTCGGGAGCGGGCGTTCCTTCTTGATTGACAGTCTTCCGAGAGGCTTCCGATGGTCACATCCATCGCGTCACTCGTAGCCGAAAGAAGCCGAACGTCGGTGCGGCTCTATACTGCGCCTGCGCACCGACGTTCGGCTTCTTTCGGAAAATCGTGACGCAATGGATGCGACCGTCGGAAGCCTCTCGGAAGACTGTCAATCAAGAAGGAACGCCCAGTCCCGCAGCCCATACCCGGAAGCGACGGAGAAGATGCATCTCGTAAACGGTAAGTACGGATCATATTTTAAAACATCTAGCCGATTCCCTTAACCTCCCTGGCGGTATGATTCTGTCTGGAATTACGTACCAAAAGCGGTACAATTATTTTGCAAGGAAATTTGGCGTTTTATACTGTAGGCCTGTAATTTTTAGAAATAACTCACTTAAATCTGACCAAACAAGAGTCTTGTAGGCATCCCGGGTATGATTTTTTTTTTAAACAAAATTATAAATTATAATATAATAAATAATTATAACAAATAATAATATAATTATAATAAAAATTATTCAATAATGTAATCAACTCAAAATCACTGAAATGTGCTCAGTTGCAGAATTGTCGCTGTCATTATTATTATTTTTTATGACGAATTTCCCCACAAATCGCTATCGCACATTTCTGCAAGTGATTATAATTTATTATCGCTGTTTTCTAGCTGCTCTAAAACCATTTTTGACATAAAGGGACACTTTTGGACAATCTACAGTTTTTAGGCAGAAATTACATTTTTTATTTTATAAAAGTACATGTAGGACACTGGGCAGACCACTAGGGACAAGGGGGGTGTGTATTTTTTACATACAGTACTGTAATCTATAAGATTACAGTATACTGTATGTAAAGTGTTTGTTTACTTTTTTGAATTTGGCGCCGTTCTCCGCTCCCGTGCGTCGTAACGTCGCAGGGAACGGAGATCGGCGGCACACGGGGAGACTGTGAATCGAGCGAGGAGGACCCGCTCGCTCACACAGCGGGTGGCATCGCTGGATCCAGGAACAAGGTGAGTAACTTGCCTGTGGATCCAGCGAAAGGTAAGCCGCGCCGCTGCACGTCCACCCCGAGCGTGACTCGGGGTTACCGATCCTAGCATAAAAAATTAACCCCGAGTCACGCTCGGGTTTACCGCCAGGGAGGCTAGACAAAACGAGCATTCATCTAGGGGAAAAAAGTAATATATACGGGTGAACCTCCGCTTTAAGTATGGACGTCGGCCAGCGTAGAATTTTCCGTTGTGTGCGTAAAACGTTCGCGAATATGGCTTTGCGTAAATTACGTTCACGTTGAAAGCATTGACTATTTGCGGCGTGATTTCGAGCATGCGCACTGGGATACCCCACGGACGGCGCATGCGACCTTCAAAAAATACGTCATTTAGGTGGGGTCAAGATGAATTAACATAAAACACGCCCACATCTTTATCATTTGAATTCCGCGCCCTTACGCCGGCAGATTTACGCTACGCCGCCGTAACTTTAGAGGCAAGTGCTTTGTGAATACAGCACTTGCCTCTCAAAGTTGCAGGGGCGAAGCGTTACTACGATACGCTACGCCTGCCTAAAATTACGTCGCGCTACCTGGATCTGGCCCTATTAGATTTTCTGCAGAGTTTTGTCTTCAGATTTACCAAAACCATCTAATATGAGGTCAAACCTTAAGAGTTTCAATTTGTATGCAATCAGGCAGGCCCTTGCACTACATGGTTTTGGTAAATCTGAAGACTTAAAGGGGTTGTAAAGGTTCATGTTTTTTCACCTTAATGCATCCTATGCCATGGTCTACTGCAGAGTCCTCTAACATCCTCCATAACTTCCATCCCTCCCCCCCCCCCCCTCCCCCAGTGACACCCAACTCCATCCAGAGCCAGGGTCTTTCAGCATTTCAACACATGCATTTCCATACTTTTATTTTGAGTATAACATAGGCGTGCGCACAGGGTGTGCCAGGTGTGCCTGGGCACACCCTAATCACCCTGTGCTACGCAGATTACCCCTGCTGCTTGGCTGCAGAGAAAGAGACTGGGGAAATGTTGTCCTCTGTGCCTTTCTCTGTGTCAGAGGTGAGCCACCAGGGGTCTGTTTAGATCCCTGATAGTTCACCTAAAAAAATGAAAAAGAAATTCAAATAAATGATTGTAAAAAAATATTGTAAAAAAGAATAATAAATAAAGAATAATATTTTTTTTTTTTTGTAAAAGAGTAAAAATAAACAAATAATAATTAAAATAAACTACTGACACCAATCTCTGCCCTATTGACATGGCCCCCTGCTCTTTGTGACACTGTATATATGTATATATATATATATATATATATATATATATATATATATATATATATATACACTCGAGTATAAGCCAAGTTTTTCAGCACATTTTTTGGTGCTGAAAATGTTAAAATGCCCCCCTCAGGTTATACTCAAGTCACCTTTTTGCACCTGATCTCCCGGACTTTGGGGGCCCGGTGCTGGCCGGCCGTAGGTCCCCTGGACCCCAAACTTGGCACACATGTAGCCACACACTTCCTCTACAAGGTTGTTGTCTGGGGGACCTATAGCTGGGGAGCACTGATTTTTCAAAGCCTTTCATAGACTCCCATGTTAAAGTCAGTCTAGTCATGGACACAGTGAAGCATGGGCACAGTGAGGCATGGACACAGTGAGGCATGGACACAGTGAGGCATGGACACAGTGAGGCATGCACATGGACACAGTGAGGCAAAGTACGGCACAGTGAGGCACAGTGAGGCATGGGCATGGTGAGGCATGGACACAGTGAGGCATGGACACAGTGAGGCATGCACATGGACACAGTGAGGCACCATGAGGCACAGTGAGGCATGGGCACAGTGAGGCATGGACACAGTGAGGCATGGGCATAGTGAGGCATTGGCACAGTGAGGCAAGGCCATAGTGAGGCATGGGCACAGTAAGGCATGGACACAGTGAGGCAAGGGCATAGTGAGGCATGGGCACAGTGAGGCATGGACACAGTGAGGCATGGGCATAGTGAGGCATGCACATGGACACAGTGAGTTAAAGTGAGGCACAGTGAGGCATGCAGATGGACACCCTAGTTTTATACTCGAGTCAATACGTTTTCCCATTTTTTTGTGGTAAAATTAGGTGCCTCGGCATATATTCGGGTCGGCTTATACTCGAGTATATACAGTATATAAAATATACTGTATATATAGACCTATGTGAGTTTGAGCTTTGGGGTGCACACCCTTATGCAATAGGCTGCGCACAGCTATGGAGTATAAACTTTATTTCTTTGACAGAACATATCTGGGCTATTTCTCAAAATGACTGAGTGAGAACCACTTCCCTAGACAACAGTAAATACCAAAGGGATCCCAGCCACTCAGGAGGTGCTCCGCTCCTACCCACCCCCACACCTGCTGCTGTAAACATTTCCTAGACTATTACCACAGGTTCTCTACAACCCATTTCTGTACTCATTATGGCTCACTGCCACCCATTTACTTACACCTGGCTCATGAGAACACAAATAGCCTCTCCTATAAATAGGTATTGAACTATCACCACATGTGTTTCACAATTTGCTGTTCCCTAAAGAGTAAAATGTCCTACTCATTGTGGATTTACTTTTTTTTTCATGTGCATGCATATACGGCTCTCTACTTCTTTCATATAACATATATTTTAGTTGGTGGAAAGAGCTGCAATATATTGTGATTCCCAGCTATACCAGGGCTCGAGTCCTGCGGGAACGGCGTCCCTGCACTTTTTTTACAGCAGGAATGCCGTTCCCTTTGCAGGACTCGAGCAGAGATTAGGGTCAGGCAGTGGGCAGGTTTAGGCAGCGGAGCAGCAGGCGTCCCCCCCCCACTGAAGAGTCAGCAAGGCTGAGCGGGCGGGTTCAGAGACAGTGGGTGGGATTAGGAAGCGGCGCGCAATTCCATAAGACTCACAGAGAGAGGAACCTGAGGTAGTGGCTGAAGGGGGGAAATCTGTACTGTAGGGGGGGTCTGTACTGAAAGGGGGAATCTGTACTGTGGGGGGGGGAAATCTGTACTGAAGGGGGGAAATCTGTACTGTGGGGGGGATCTGTACTGAAGGGGCAGGAATCTGTACTAAATGGGGGGGATCTGTCCTGAAGGGGGAGGGTCTGTATTGAATGGGGGTGATCTGTACTGAATGGGGGGATCTGTACTGAAGGGGGAGGGTCTGTATTGAATGGGGGTGATCTGTACTGAATGGGGGGATTTGTACTGAATGGGGGGATTTGTACTGAATGGGGGATCTGTACTGAATGGGGGGGATCTGTACTGAATGGGGGAGGGATTTGTACTGAAGGGGGATCTGTACTGAATGGGGGGATCTGTACTGAATGGGGGGATCTGTACTGAAGGGGGGATCTGTACTGAAGGGGGGATCTGTACTGAATGGGGGAGGGATTTGTACTGAATGGGGTGATCTGTACTGAAGGGGGGTGATCTGTACTGAATAGGGGGATCTGTACTGAATGGGGGGGTCTGTACTGAATGGGGGAGGGATTTGTACTGAAGGGGGATCTGTACTGAATGGGGGGATCTGTACTGAATGGGGGGGTCTGTACTGAATAGGGGGGATCTGTACTGAATGGGGGGGATTTATACTGAATGGGGGGGATATGTACTGAATGGGGGGGATATGTACTGAATGGGGAGGGGATCTGTACTGAAGGGGGAATCTGTACTGAAGGGGGGTCTGTACTGAAGGGGGGTCTGTACTGAATGGGGGGGGGATCTGTACTGTGGGGGAGGGGAAATCTGTACTGAAGGGAGGGAGTAAGTAAGTAAGTTTGCAGAGGCTAAAAACCTAACCTACCTAAGGCGGTGTTGTATCACAGTGGCTTAGCTGTGTTAACTGTCTGACGTTTTTAATGGTATTCAGCAATGAGGGGGTTAATGTACTTCCACTGATGCATTGGTGACCAGTGGCAGTTTATTAACCCCTTTGTGCTGCATTAGGGACACCAGTGTCAGTGTTTATTACCCCTATTTGGTGCAGCATGAAAAGGTTCATAAACACTGACACTGGTGTCACTAATGCAGCACAAAGGAGTTAATAAACTGCCACTGGTCACTAATGCATCAGTGGCCAGTGGTGTATTTGATACTACCCACCCCATACAATCCGCACCCCTCTTATCTACATACCAGTGGATCTTTTTTTTTTTTTCGACAATATTTTGACTCAAACTTGTCTTGCATACACACGGTCACACCAAATTCCGACCGCCAAGAACACGGTGACGTACAACACTACGACGAGCCGAGAAAAATTAAGTTCAATGTTTTCGAGCATGCGTCGACTTGATTCCAAGCATGCGTAGGATTTTTCTCCGTCGGAATTGCATACAGACGATCGGAATTTCCCAACAAGAACTTTTCCCGTCGGAAAACTCTCAAATTTTTCTTGGCGGAAATTTCAACAGAAAAATTCCATTGGAGCCTACACACGGTTGGAATTTCCGACCAAAAGCTCCCATCTGACTTTTCTTGTCGGAATTTCCGATCGTGTGTATGCGGCATTAGTGAAAAACTATGCTTGGAATTCCAAGAGGAAGATTAATTTCCTCAGGTTGCTACTACAAAGTTCAGTCCATCATTTACATGTTCAAGGACTTTACTAAAGGAAAATAGACTTTGCCTAGTGCAGCTTCTCCAGAGCTTAATAAAGGAGCAGAAGCTCTGCTGGCTTCCATTATCCAATCATGTGTAAGCAAAATGCTGTTTTTTTTTATTTTCCGTTGCACATGATTGGGTATTCTTTGCAAATGAAGCTTTAGCTCATTTACAAAGCTTTGGAGCAACTGCACTTTGCAACGTGCACAGCCTAGTTGCCTTTAGTAAATCAACCGCTTATTGTCCTCAAATTGCTACTAAAGGTTACTGGAGTGTCCTATGATAACCCTCACACACATTTTTAGATGTGTACTAGACATGTGCAAATCTTGTTTTTTCGTTATCGTTTTAACAAACGATAACGAAAGCGCAAGTAACGAAAACCGAAAGATCCGACATAAAAAATGCTTTATTTTCGTTTTCGTTACGGTAAAAATTCGATATAGAGAGATTCAACATTATAGAGAAAAGATTTGACATCATAGAGAAAAGATTCAACATCATAGAGAAAAGATTCGACATCATAGAGAAAAGATTCGACACTATAGAAATAAGATTCGACATTACAGAGAATAGATTTCGATTTATGAGAAAATAGATTTCGATTTATGAGAAAATAGATTCGACATTATAGAGAATAGATTCGACATTATTACTAGTCATACAACATTAGAATTCTTGTAGGCGGAATATTCAAACGGAAATGTACGATTCGACGTAAAGTTTCGACGTTCCGGCGAATATTCTTTTGACCATTCGACAGAAACCAAGTATTATTGGATTTTCGGACGAAAGCTATTTCCCAACGAAAAACGAAATAAATCAAAACGATTTTCGGGAGTAACTAAATAAATTTATTTTCCAAACGAAAACGAAAAAACGAAACAAAATATTCCAGTCTGCACATGTCTAATGTGTACATACTCCAGTTGCTATATAACCTTATGCTATCACCCTCATCTAGCGCCGGTGTTTACTACTGGTTAATGAGTCTGAAGAATTATCGGAATTGTATGCCTGGCTGTGGGCAGTAATCTGGAAAAGAACCCTGGGAAGCTACTCAATGGCTCCTTTGGGGGTAGTGCTATACACACACGTTATGCTAATAACACAAGGTTTACTTTGATTTATTGCCTCATTTATTGCTTCTTTTTTATTTTCGCTCATAAACCTGACTCTGTTGCACCACCTGCCCTCTCTCACTGAGCTCCTTTACCACCACGACATGATATTCTTTCCCTCGGATATGTAAAGATAAATAATAGAACGTAAATGGAACATTTGCCTTGAAAGTGCTGGTCACATCTGCTCTAACACACCGAGTATAATTGCACTCAACATTTCACAATCAAGTGATGAAACATGACCTTTTCAATAAATAGACACAGACGGTACTTGCGCAGAATAAACAATCGGGTCTTCTAGGAATTTGTGGATTAAAGACCTGACTGTTATCATATCCAGCCTTTGCGACATTGTGAGTGGAGAGGTTTACTGTAGGAGAACTGAGAAGGGTAATGGAGGACATAAAGGCGGTGAACCTTGTGCCGCTGTACAAGGACCCCGATGGAAGAGGTGAGTACATCAAAGAGGGGGTCACTACGAGGAGGACAAATACCTGGTACTGCTGGTATGGAGGACCATGTGACTCCCTTCCCTACCTTCTATGTGACCGTGCTTATAACTATTAAGGGCTTACTTAAAGTGGAGTTCCACCCATTTTTTTTATGTTTGTCTGTGCTGCATGCTCTAATCTCATAGTGTTCAGAATGGACAATTTTTATTTAATTTGTTGCTTGTAAATACCTTTATTTTGTAGTCCTTCATTACTTCCTCCTCCTTATTTGCCTAGGCTATTTGCAAGGGTTTCTGGGATAGGCATCATGTTTCCCAGTAGTCCTTGCAAACCTGACTGAAAACTATTACATTGCTTGTGCACTGAGCATGTGCGAGATATGCAAAGCTGAAATCCAGGAAGTCATACAGTCTGGCTTCATGATGCCCACACTTAAGATGGCCACGGTCTATTTCTAGATTATAAACTATCTAAATGCTGTAACAACCTAACAAAACGGACCTTAGTTTACAGACTAACTTTACTAGAATACATTAAGCTTGTGTATTACAGGGGTATTTATATTTAAAAAGTGAAATTTAGGGTGGAACTCCCCTTTAATTTGCTTTCAGCAACTAAATGGAGTGTGGTGGGTGAGTGAAGGACAAAGCTGTGAATTTGCTGTGAATGCCTGGTTTCTAAGTTGGTAAAGACCAACAGCAGTGGTCATTGATGTAATGACATCAACCAGTATTCCCTTTCACTTAATAAGCTGTCAGCTGCCAGCAGGGCCATGTTTAACATTGATTGGACCCTGGGCAAACTTTTTCTTGGGCCCTCCAAAATTCACTTAGAAACTATTTGCAGGCAGTGCAGGCTCAAGGCGCAGCTGCTTTGGGCCCCACAACAAAGACTGGGCCCAGGGCAGCTTCCCCTTTTGCCCCGTGTTAAAGACAGACCGGGCTACCAGCCAGAAAATGCCATTTGCGGTCAGAGTCTGTCAGGAGAGGATCATCTTGGTGGTTGGTGTAATTTGACTTGGATCCACATTGTTGGATGATATGATTGGCAATGGATTTACATAATTTTTTTAATTAAGACTTTTTCGTGGTGTTGTGTGTTCATTTAATTGTATATATTTTTTGTGTGACTGATTAATCAAGGGTATTGTGTACCCCTTACTCATTCATGTGGAAGGAAAGGGCTACATCTGGAGGCCCCCTATTTTAAAGGGGGGGTCACAGATTCCAAGAAGTCTCCCACATGCATCCACTGAGCCAGAGATGTGGGGAATATGCCTTGGTCTCCATTAACACGGGGGCAAGACGCTTTGCAAGGGAGGACCCTGGCAAAAGTATTTTTCCCACGTAGAGGGCAGTTAACCTGTTATAATTAAGAAGAGCCTGCATTGTTCAAAGTCTCTCCCTGTCCTTCTTGCCTACACAAATAGGAGTCTGGTATGGATTTTATGGTGGCCCCCTTGCTTTTTTTTTGTCTTTTGCATGGGGTATCCTCTTAAAATCTATACCAGAACCGAAAAGGGACTCACCATTTTTCTCTTGCAGAGCATCACAGGTTGTTATGGTGCACCATAATACCCAAAAACTGTGTGGCCGCTGGAACCCTAGCAACCAATGGCTTCACTGGTTGCTGGAATGAAGGTGGTAAACCTGCACAGCATATTTAGTTGCTAGGATGCAGTAGCCTAGCAACCAAGGAGTAGAAACTCCCTAAATTCTTTAGGGGTTGTGCTAGGCAGGCACTGCGCCCTCCCCCTTCCAATCTCTCCCTCTTCAACAGGGTATAACATAATTACAACATACACTGTTACTGGTGGGTGTGTCCAAGACAGCCGGCAGGGTGATGTCAGGATAAAGAAGCATGGGAGGTCTGCGAGACAGGAAGTGGTGCATCACCCAATGTTTCCTATGGCAAAAAGTAAACGTTTTCATGTAGAGAGCCAAGATATTGGGTTAGGAGTATTGTGCTGTACAGCATAGACCTATACAATCAATTGGAGTTAATTTTTCTGTGACTGGAGTTGGGCTTTAAATATAGTGCAATTAGAAGCCTATGTAGGTGACAAAGAAGCTTAGTGGTTGGCAGCACTGGGCTCCTAGGTTGAAACCTCAACACGGATTCTGTCTGCATGGCGTTTGTAAGTTCTTTCTTTGTTTTCATACGTTTCTTAACACACTCCAAAGATGCGATGGTAGCTTAACTGGTTAAATTAGCTCTGGTATGTTTGTACAAATTGGCTGTGAATATGTTATCCAAGCCACTGCAACCAAGCCAAGTAACTGGGGAGGGTTGAAGACAAACCCGGCAACCAGGGCAGGACTTGGTGGTGGGGGCCCCTGGGCTTGAGTGTTGAAGGGGCCCCCTGGAGCCGAGAATTGGGGGGGGGTCAAAGATGTTGAGCGAGGGGGGGGGACATAGTTGTTGAGCGGGGGGGGTGCATTAAAGTTGTTGAGCGGGGGGGCGAATTGAAGTTGTTGAGCGGGGGGGGGTGCCTCTCACCTGTGCATGGAATGTGTCGGCTCTCTTCCCTTCAGCAGACATCCACACACGGCTCCGGTTCCTCCTGGGGGGGTTTTGCAGTTGTTGAGCGGGAGGGGAGTGCCTCTCACCTGTGCTGACAGCTGGGGCCACAGACTGTCATTAGCCCGGCTGTCGGCTTTCTTCCCTTCAGCAGCCACAGTCCTCCACACCGCTCCGGTTCCTCCTGCTTCCGTGCTGCCTCCTCTTGCAGTGCGGGAAAATTAACCCTTTAGCGGGACTGCGGGAAGAAGCTGTCTGTGCGGGAGAGTCCCGCAGAATCCATACGTGTTGGGAGGTATGCGCAGGGCCGCCATCAGGAATTTAAAGGCATGGGCCCCCTGGAGCAGAGAACCGGGGGGGGGGGTGCTGCCGCCTGAAATTGGTGAAGCGGGGGGGCCTGCCGCAAATTGAGAAGTGGGGGGGGCCTTTACAAAAAAAAGAAGAAATAAAGAAAAATATATATAAAAAAAAGGGGGTAGCCATCCGGGGCCCTGGGGACCTCTGGGCCCTTTAATAAAAAGAAACCTCTGGGCCCTTTAATAAAAAATAAATAAATAAATTAATAAATAAACATTTATAAAAAATTCATAAAAAAAGGGAGGTTGCCATCCGGGGGGGCCTCTGGGCCTTTTAATAAAAAATAAAAAAATATAAACAAAAATAAAAAAATAAACATTTATAAAAAATAAATAAACAAGGGGGGTTGCCACATGGGGCCCTGGGGACCTCTGAACCCTTTAAAGTGGAGTTTCCATCCCAATTTTTTTTTTCATTATTGTGCTCATTAGACCTAAAAAAGTAAAAAAAAAAAACATTTTTTTTACTCATCTGGAAATGCCTGTTGCTATGCGGTCCTACGAAATCTGCCTTTGAAATCACCTATGATTCTGACATCATCTCCCTCTAATGCTCCTGGGAAATGTGTGTCATCATTTCCCAGGATGCAGTGCGCTGTCCAATTATCACTCCCCATTCAAGACTTCCAGGAAGTAAGTGCCTGTAGGCTTCACAATGCCCACAAGCAAAATGCCAACGGTGTAGACATAGTTTTATAAACTATCTTTTTTGAATATCTATGCGGATCGGCGGCGGATTGTAAAATAGTAAGTGACCGGATTTATATTATAAAAATGCAGGATGAAAGGACATACATTTAAAAAATGCTAATTGTGGTTGGAACTTCGCTTTAATAAAAAAAAATGATATATAAACAAATTTTTTAATTTCTTTATAAAAAAAAAAGGGGGGGTTGCCATCCGGGGGCCCTGGAGACCTCTGGGCCCTTTAATAATAATAATAAAATATATATATATATAAAACATTTTTTTTAATAAAAAATAAATAAAAAAGGGGGGCTGCTGTCTGGGGCCCGGGGGGCTCCGGGGCCCTGGGGACCTCCGGACCCCTAAAAAAAAAAAAAAATTATTATTATTTTTTTTTTTTTTCAAAAGGGGCCCCCTATTGGACGGGGCCCATGGGCTTGAGCCCAGTCAAGCCCAATGGTAAGTCCGGCCCTGCCAGCAACGTACCTCTTAAAAAATTGGCCAACAAATTCTATGAAAAAGGCTTTCAAGTGAATCGAATATGGTGCTGAATTGCTGAGAGTCGGGTACAAGTGAATTGATACATACATACAGGAGCAAACATACAGTTGCATTCTGCAAGAACCTTTACATTGCATAAAGGATGATCAACACAAATGTATGAAAATATAGGTGGTTAAAGGAGGTAAACAGCATATGAGGAAATAGATGACTACTGTGTCCACTTTTTATTCCACGTAGACAACATCTTCAAGGAAATGGGACCTCCTAGTCTCCTGTAGACGTCTACGTGAACGAAACATGCAGGGGATATTAGCCTATAATGTTCGGTTTGTGCAAATGTTATAGCGTCTACAAACTATTGGATATATTTATGGAATTTTTATTTATTTATTTTACTAGTAATGGCAGTGATCACCAATTTTTAGAGGGATTGCGGTCAGGGGCGGACAAATCGTGACACTAAGTGACACTTTTTGGGGACGAGTGACATTATTTCAGTGATCAGTGGTAAAAAAAAAATGCTGTACTAATGACATTAGCAGGGAAGAGGTTAACATCAGGGGCAATCAAAGGGTTAAATGTGTTCCCAAATGTGTTCCCAACTGTGTAGGGGAGGTGCTTTGACTGGGGAAAAATCCACATCTCCCCCTCTCACAGAACGGCTGTCTGCCTTATTTGCATAGGCAGACCGCCATTCCGCCTCTCCGGAGAACAATCGATGGGTCCCGGCGGGGCAGGCAAGGGACCTTCTTTAAGAAGGGGGCCTTCAGATCCCAGTCCACCCCATTTTTTTACAATTTTTTTACCAGAATTTTTTTTTTATTATTCAGCTGTCAGCGGGGAAGCCTATTGACAGCTTAGGCCCCGTACACACGACAGAGGAACTCGACGTGCTTGGCATGTCGAGTTCCTCGTCGAGTTTTGGGATGAAGCCGCCGAGGAGCTCGGCGGGCCGCCTTCTCCTATAGAACAACGAGGACAACGAGAAAATAGAGAACATGTTCTCTATTTTCTCGTCGAGTTCCTCGGCGGCTCCATCGAGCCAAAACTGTACAGACGACAGAGATTCTCGGCAGAATCCGGGTTTTGACCGAGTTTCTCGGTGAATTCTGCCGAGAAACTCTGTCGTGTGTACGAGGCCTTATCAGTTGGTAAGAACTCCGTAGACGGCTTCCTGATCCCGCAGTCACTCAACAACCAGCTTTTACTGACCCCCTGATTGGGCAAAGCTTTGTGCAATCGGGGCACAGAATGCACCATGCATTGCTTAGTGCAATGCAGGATGTTCAGCGAACACCCGCCATACACCCAGCAAATTTTGGTGTTCCTTGAAAGGGGTTAACAGCCAATGATCGCCCAACTCTATTTGGCACGTGATTTTACAATGCACTTTCACTTCCTTTTTGGGACTTTTTTTTTTTTTACTTCTGTTTCTCCAACAAATGTTGTGTTGCTTGGTGATGTGCTGTGATAAAATGTCAGAAAAAAATGCATAAAAAATGCTCATAGTGGCTCATTTTGCACAGGAGTTTATGGGAAATTGTTTTTATAAGACATTATATACACAGTACCTCCCCTTTTTGTAAATATGTTATTATATATTTTCCTGTGACAACACTGAAGCTACAATAACACTTTGCTACAATGTAAAGTAGTGAGTGTACAGCTTGTATAACAGTGTAAATTTGCTGTCCCCTCAAAATAACTTAACACACAGCCATTAATGTCTAAACCGCTGGCAACAAAAGTGAGTACACTCCTAAGTGAAAATTTCCAAATTGGGCACATTTAGCCATGTTCCCTCCCCAGGGGCATGTGACTCATTGGTGTTACAAGGTCTCAGGTGTGAATGGGGAGCAGACATGTTAAATTTGGTGTTAATCGCTCTCCCTCTCTCATACTGGTCACTGGAAGTTCAACATGGCAAGTCATGGAAAAGAACTCTGAGGATCTGAAAAAAAATGTTTTTCTCTACATAAAGATGGCCTAGGCTATAAGAAGATTAACCTGACCCTGAAACTGAGCTGCAGCACAATGGCCAAGACCATACAGTTGTTTAACAGGACAGGTTCCACTCAGAACAGGCCTCGCCATGGTCGACCAAAGAAGTTGAGTGCACGTGCTCAGCGTCATATCCAGAGGTTGTCTATGGGAAATAGACGTATGAGTGCTGTCAGCATTGCTGCAGAGTTTGAAGGGGTTGGGGGGTCAGCCTGTCAGTGCTCAGACCATACGCTGTACACTGCATCAAATTGGTCTGCATGGCTGTCTTCCCCAGTGGCATCTTAAGAGCATTATAGGCCCCCGGGCAATACAGTGCACTGGGGCCCTGTCTACACAATCGTGCACGAGAATTTACTGACAAAAATCATGAAATTTACTGGCAGAACCACATTTATTTTACTGGCACTGCAAAAAAAAAGTACCTAAAATTACAGTTTTACAAATTTCTTCATTGACATGAAGGTTAGGTTACTATAACCCAGCCTTCTCAGAGTTTCCTCTTACATCAGAGTCTGCAGGATTCCCCCTTAGGCCTCGTACACACGAGAGGATCCATCCGCTGGAATTGATCCGCGGACCGGCTCCAGCGGATAGATCCCCTGGTGTGTACAATCCAGCGGATCTGTTTCCGCGGATTTTTATCCCCTGGGATGGATTTCCAGTGGATAAAAATTTGAAGACATGCTTTCAAATCTATCCGCTTGAATCCATCCCAACGGATTGATCCGCTGGTCTGTACAGACTCACCGGATCAATCCGTCCGAATGAATCCCCCGCATGCGTAGTAATGATTCAACGCATGCGTGGAATTCCTTATATGACAGCGTCGCGCACGTCGCCGCGTCATCATCGCGGCGACGGCACGACACGTCATCGCGATGGGATTTTGGCACGGATTTCGATCCGATGGTGAGTACACTCCATCGGATCAAAATCCTCGCAAATCCTCGAGAGGATTTATCCGCGGAAACGGTCCGGTGGACCGTATCCGCGGATAAATCCTCTCGTGTGTACGGGGCCTCACAGTGAAAGGGGAACGCTGCAGATCATGATGTAAGGGGGAACTCTGATGTGGAGGGGGACTCTGGTGACCAGAGACTACCTTATATCAGAGTTCACTGCTTTCTCTTTATACCAGAGTTCCCACTTACATCAGGGTCCTTGCACTGTAAGGGGAAATCCTGCAGACTCTGATGTAAAGGGGAACACCAGGAACTCTGATGTGGGGGGCACTCTGGTGACCAGAAACCACCTTCCGTAGAGTAAATACACTAAGGTAAGGGGGGGGGCTCACTAATATTTTTGTATTCACTCCCCCCTTACATCAGCAACCACCTGCCCCTTAGACTGGCCTGGCGGCGCTATCACTGACCTCCTCTCAGGTGCAACATGCACGGCTCAGTCAGATGGCTCCAGCTTGGCTGCTCTGGTTTTATCCTACAGTCTCCTCATGTCTGACTTCTCCCGTGACCCCCATCCCGGAGGCGCTCCCACTCTTGACTCTTCTTCAGACTCTTCCTCAGAGACTGTAGACGCGATACAGTTCTACAGTTCTGACCCGCTGCTCTCCACCATTTTTTACTGGGATTGCTGGGCAGCCGATGGGGGTCCCCCAGGCAAGTGGGGCCCCCGGGCAACTGCCCAGCGTGCCCAATGGAAAAGACAGCCCTGGTCTTCCCAGAAGGAAGCCTCTTCTAAAGATGATGCACAAGAAAGCCCGCAAACAGTTTGCTGAAGACAAGCAGACTAAGGACATGGATTACTGGAACCATGTCCTGTGGTCTGATGAGACCAAGATAAACGTATTTGGTTCAGATGGTTGTGTGGCGGCAACCAGGTGAGGAGTACAAAGACAAGTGTGTCTTCTCTACAGTCAATCATGGTGGTGGGAGTGTCATGGTCTGGGGCTGCATCAGTGCTGCCGGCACTGGGGAGCTACAGTTCATTGAGGGAACCATAAATGCCAACATGTACTGTGACATACTAAAGCAACTTCATTTGTAGAGTGCACCGTCTTTTTGCCTTTAGTAAATCAACTCAAGTGGCAACAGTGCACTAAGATCTTCCAGAGTTGGTAATAACTCAATAATTCAAATTTCTGCCTGTAACGCATTAGCGGACATTCGTCGCTGACAGCCATGTGCTGAGGAAATACAACACAAGTAACACTTCACAGATGGTGACTTCTTAATTGGCTGGAGTTTGCTATTATTTATTGCAGCAGGAAGAAAACGTGAAAGGAGATTACCCAGCAGGTGCTGGTGGAGAAACCCGTGTGTAGAGATATTAATTAGCTGTAACTTTGTATTCCAACGTCTGTCATTTGTAAACACACAAAATAACTATACACTTTGGTAACTACAGGTGCCAATACATCTGCAAAAGAAAACAGCCAAACGGCCTTCGTAATGTATTATAACGAGAGCCCAACACATGTACAACTTTAAGGATAACTAAACCCAAGAACAAAAAAATGCAATATGTTGCAGCATTATGTTACAGTCATTAAATGCGTTGGCTGCATTTGTTTTTATTTTTTAAAGAACACTTTCGCCAAATACATAAAATACCTGTTGATTCTGCCAGAAACGCAAAATATCAATATCACTTCTTGAGAGCCTACAGAATTGTGACAGATGGGCATGGGCATCCGCTCCATAGGGCAAGGGGGGGGGGGGCAATTGACCCCCCCTGTAAAATCGAGAAGGTGTTGAAAAGTCTCATGGTCGCGGGCTGTCTGAGCAGTCCCGGGCCAGATGTCACACAGGCACAGCGAGCAGAGTGAAGCTGCCTCCCCCTCCAGTGTTTATGTGTACACAGGGGGAGGGAACCTGCTAAATGTGCCGCACTGATGACTGATCTGTGGTACTGAATGGAATGGGGGTTCGTCTGTGCTGAAGGAGGGGTTTGTGCTGAATGGGGGGTCCATCTGTGCTGAATGGGGAGTCTGTACTGAATGGGGGGTATGTTCTGAAGGGGGGGTCCATCTGTAATAAAAGAGGGGTCTGGGCTTAAGGGGGGTCCATCTGTGCTGAAGGGGGGGTCTGTGATACATTTGCCTATATGTCTCAGTTTACTGCTCCCTGCTAGCCATATGGGTAGAGGTAGAAAGGAATTTCATGTGATTCATTCCTCTGACAGGTTATTGACGTGCTAATGTCCCCTCACTATTTCTAAAGGTTAATTGATCTATTGTGTTGTGTGAAGGAGAGCTGTGTTTAAGTGGCTTGTGTTAATTATTCTGATTGCTTCATTGTGGTAATTATCTCTCTATATGCGGGGTCGAGCGGTCTGGTTGATGTATTCAGTACAGCTAGTGCTCAGCGTCATTGATGTCATTGTCTAAAGAAAATGTGTTTTCAGCATCGGCCCCGTCGTGTCTACCTAGTCATCTGTATGGAAGCCCCAGTGTGAGGGGGGCGGAGATTTGTCATTGTAACAGTTTTGGAAATGACATATAAGCTGTGTGATATAACATTAAAGTCTGTGTTGTTCAAGCAGTAAGCTTGTCTCATGTGTGGCTTTCTGGGCGATTCCAGGGATATCCCTCCTCGTGGAATATTGGGGTGATTTTCGTTATGGGAAGAAGGGAACGTTGACGGGGATATCATACCGATACCGTCACAATTGGTTGGTAGCAGTGGGATTTTTCCCTTCTATTCCCCTTCACACCCGGATTCCAAGCAGACACTGGAAGAACTACTGGAAGTTCGTGGAAGGATTGCTAGCAACAAAACCAAGCGGGTCATCATAGCAGAATCAATGGAGCTAGACCAGGAGGACGGGATTGCAGCAACGCCAGCAGTACAAGAGATGGAGACACCAGTGATTCAGGAGGAGGAATCGCCAGCCAACAAGCTAATGAGAGAGAAGCTAGCGTGGTTCGGCCCGAACCCAGCGGCGGATGTGGTGCTGAAAGTGATGGACCTGTTAGTAAACGCAGAACTACAGAAGGATAAACAAATAAGAGACGCAGAACTACAGAAGGATAAACAAATAAGAGACGCAGAGCTACAGTTAAAACTGGCAGCAGTCCAACAAGCAGCCGCACATTCTCCAAACAGTGAGTACAGCACAGCAGACGCAAGGAAGATTCCGTTTAGCGCTTTTAAAGCTTTTGATGAAAAGGACTGTGAGATTGATAACTTCCTGGCGGATTTTGAGCGACAATGTAACCTGCACCGAATAGCTAGAGGAGAGTGGGTTGCAATATTGTCAGGCAAACTGTCAGGCAAAGCTTCTGATGCTTTCCGTACCGTGCCAGATCAGGATATCCATAGCTACGCCCGGGTTAAAGAAGCGCTCCTGGCTCGTTATGCAGTAACCCCAGAGTCCCACCGACAGAAGTTCAGGGACTCACGCAAAACCACGAAAGACTCTTATGCGGAATGGGCATGCCAATTGTCCCGGTCGGCCTCTAACTGGGCTAACAGCAGCCAGGCCACCACCGCAGAGGACATTTTGCAACTAATGCTCCTGGAGCAATTTTACAATCACATCCAGACGGACGTCAAAGACTGGGTGAGAGATCGCAGGCCCATGACTCTACCAGAGGCCGCTAAGTTGGCGGATGAATATGCAGATACTCGCAAGACGAACCAGGTCACACCACAGGAACAACCTCCACCACAAACGGTGCCCTCACACCCACCAGCCGCTAGATACCAACCTCCTAACAGACCGGTGACATCTAGCCCTCGCTATCCACGCCAGGAGGGCAACGAACAACGCTGCTTCCGGTGCAAACAGCTGGGTCACTTCAAGCAGAATTGCCCCATGAATGACAACACCAGGTCAAATTGGTCTCAACCTGGGTACCGCCCACCAGCAGCAGCCCATTGTGTAGACTCGGCTTGGGATCCCCAGGAGCTGGGTCAGGAAGAACCATTGGGCACCCCTTACGAAGCCCTCATGGTACAATCTGTTATTACGGACAACAGGGAACACCATTGTCAGCTGGTCATGGGCGACAGCCCTGAGCCGGAGGGGCCCTGGAGGGAGCTGGGCAGAAAGAGGCACCGCCGGCCACCCTTCAAGAAGAAGAGGTCCTGGAAGCCGTATAACAAGCTGACCTGGGAGGAGAAGAAGCGACTGGAGGAGAGGGAGTCGCAGCGGGCGTCCCAGATGCGTGCCGAGATGTTCGCCAAGGGCCCACCGGTGGCCCCTTACACCACCACCCAGTTCCTGATGATGAAGGACCACGTGGAGAGCCTGCAGGACATGAGCAAGCAGGATCTGATCCGTGAGTACATAGAGCTGGAGGAGTGCATAAGCCGCATGGAGGAGGAGAACAACCACCTGAGGTCACAGCAGGCTGACCCCCCCAGGCTCCATGAACTGGAGATGGAGCTGGAGAAGCTTCAAGAGGAGAACCGGCGGCTGCAGAGGGAGCAGGGGGTGGCTGACCTTATGGGGCTCTGATTCCCCTCCCCCCCCCCGGACTCTGAGCACCAGTGCTACAGCATTTCAACAAATATAACTTTTTCTTTTTATGAATCTCCTGGGATTGTCACTTCAGAGCCATAACCTGCCCCCTCCCATAGCGGGACACCTAGACGGCGGCGCACAGACCCATTCGCTGTCTTCACACTGACTTCTGGTGACTTTGCAGATCGCACAAAGACTTGGGGACTGACCAGCGTGTGATCTGACGACCCGGTGACATACCTGAGTCTGAAGCAGTTGCCAAGGGAGGTCAGTCATGCCAAACGGAGTTAACCTCGGACTAAAAGCTCTGAACCCGTCAACCCTACTGGACCAGGGAAGGTCCAACCGGGTTTGCCGGAGCAGGGAGCAAAAGGGGGGCCATTGTGATACATTTGCCTATATGTCTCAGTTTACTGCTCCCTGCTTACCATATGGGTAGAGGTAGAAAGGAATTTCATGTGATTCATTCCTCTGACAGGTTATTGACGTGCTAATGTCCCCTCACTATTTCTAAAGGTTAATTGATCTATTGTGTTGTGTGAAGGAGAGCTGTGTTTAAGTGGCTTGTGTTAATTATTCTGATTGCTTCATTGTGGTAATTATCTCTCTATATGCGGGGTCGAGCGGTCTGGTTGATGTATTCAGTACAGCTAGTGCTCAGCGTCATTGATGTCATTGTCTAAAGAAAATGTGTTTTCAGCATCGGCCCCGTCGTGTCTACCTAGTCATCTGTATGGAAGCCCCAGTGTGAGGGGGGCGGAGATTTGTCATTGTAACAGTTTTGGAAATGACATATAAGCTGTGTGATATAACATTAAAGTCTGTGTTGTTCAAGCAGTAAGCTTGTCTCATGTGTGGCTTTCTGGGCGATTCCAGGGATATCCCTCCTCGTGGAATATTGGGGTGATTTTCGTTATGGGAAGAAGGGAACGTTGACGGGGATATCATACCGATACCGTCACAGGGTCTGTGCTGAATTGAGGGGTCTGTGCAGAATGGGGGGGTCTGTGCTGAAAGGGGGTCTGAACATTCTCTAGGCTATATTTATATGGGCATAGTGAAGCTGAATTATCTCAAGAGCTATTTCACACTGCCAGCTGGCCGCGTTATCGGTAAAAAGAGGCGATTTACCATAATTTTAGCTGCGCTATTCGGCCGCTAGCGGGGTGCTTTTAACCCCCACTAGCGTTTGAAGAAAGGGTTAAATGCAACTGTGTATCGCCGCTGCCGAAGCGCCCCCCGCCCCTGAAAAAATTTCAGCGGACGCCCATGCAGATGGGTGGATCCACAGCGGGCAGAGAGGGACCAGGCATCCAACACATTTTACATGGCAGCCACGGGGGGCAGCCACAGTATACAGAAGAAGACCAGGCATCTGACACATGGAGAAGTCTGTTACATAGTTGTTAAGGTTGATTAAAACCTATCCAGTTCAACCAGTTCAGTTGGGTGGATGTGTGTGTGTGTGTGTGTGTGTGTTTGTGTAAATACAATTTCCCATATTCCGGTATATAGCGCTCGCTGAGATGCCCATCTAAAATTATTGAGGCTCTAATAGGCTTCAAAAAAGGTGGGCTTGGGGCACAGAGCACTGCACCCAGTTGTGTGACAATAACAAATAAATATTCGCTATTGTCACACTGATTCTCCTCCCGGTCAATCAGGAAGCGGGCCTTGAGGTCGAAAGGAGAAGCGATCCTAGTGACATAGGAGGGGGAGAAGGGAGGAGACACAAGGCCACCGTGATGCCGAGGAGGAGATGCCCAAGAAGCCACTGCCTGTGTTGCCCAGAGGGAAGCGCAGGGTAGACTGACCGACCGGGGGGGGAGGGTGCGTGATTGACCGACTGGGGGTGGTGTGTGATTGACCAACCGAGGGGGGTGGTATCTATGGGTGTATTGTTTGACGCCCCATAAAAAAAAAAAAACACCAGCCGCCAGTGGAAGCAATCCACCATCCATGAGTTTGATTGACCACCAGAATTTGATTGATAGTGAAGTTGAAACTGGGCAAAACAATTGACAGCTTTAATACAGTTTATTGGAAGGTCGGATCAAAGATTTAAAAAATAAACAATAGCAATATCTATGATGCCGCGTATACACGACCGTTTTTCAGGATGAGAGAAATAGAATTTTTTAAATTGGTCATTAAAAACGATCGTGTGTGGGCTCCAGGGCATTTTTCTCGACGTGAAAAATGGTCATTAAAAATCTAGAATATGCTCTATTTTTTCTTTGTTCACGTTGTCGTGTAGGCTTTAATGACGGTTAAAAAACACGCATGCTCAGAAGCAAGTTATGACACGGGAGCACTCGTTCTGGTAAAACTAGCGTTTGTAATGGAGATAGCACATTCGTCACGATGTAACAGACTGAAAAGCACGAAGACTGAAAAGCGTGAATCGTCTCTCACCAAATTTTTACTAACACGAAATCAGCAAAAGCATCCCAAAGGGTGGCGCCATCCGAATGGAACTTGCCCTTTATAGTGCCGCCGTACGTGTTGCACGTCACCACGTCACCACGCTTTGCTCGAGCATTTATTTTTCACGATCGTGTGTATGCAAGGCAGGCTTGACAAGAATCTTGCTGAGAAAAACGTTGTTTTTTTCCATGACATTAAAAACGGATGTGTGTACGCGGCATAAAAGCAATTGTTTTTTTTTTGGCTGTTCATTCATATAGGTAGATTCAGGTAGAATGCCGCAACTTTGCGGCGGCGTAGCTTAAATTCCTTAAGCTACGCCTAAAGTTAGCTAGGCAAGTACATGATTCACAATGTACTTGCCTGCTAAGTTATGACGGCGTAGCCTAAATCGGCGGGCGTAAGGGCGCCTAATTCAAATGTGTTGGGGGGGGCGTGTTTAATGCTAATGAGGCTTGACCTCGCGTTTTTTACGTTTTTTTTATACTGTGCATGCGCCGGGCGCCTACATTTCCAAGTGTGCATTGCGGCTACGTACGCCGCAAGGGCCCATTGATTTCGACGTGGACGTAAACGACGTAAATCCCAATTCGCGGACGACTTACGCAAACGGCGTAAAAAATTTGAATCTCGCGGCGGGAACTGCGGCCATACTTTAACATTGTTATTCCACCTAATAGGTGGAATAACTTTAGGCCTGCTAATGCCTTACGGAAACGGCGTAAATCGACTGCGGCGGCCGGGCGTACGTTCGTGAATCGGCATATCAACTCATTTACATATTCTACGCCGACCGCAATGGAAGCGCCACCTAGCGGCCAGCAGAAATATTGCAATCTAAGATAGGACGGCGCAAGCCGTCGTATCTTAGATATGTTTAAGCGTATCTCTGTTTGAGCATACGCTTAAACATAGGTCGGCGTAGATTCTGAGTTAGGTCGACTTATCTACTGATAAGTCGGCCTAACTCTACCTGAATCTACCTAATAGTAATTTCATTTCCATTATTTCCTTCTATCGAAACCACCATTTTATGTCTCCGATTGCCTTGTGATTTTGTCAAACAATGGAATCAAAAGTTGGATTGTGCTTTCAAATTGCCCCTCATGGCCAGTTTTAGGTTACATGTACCCAATAACAGGGACAACCACCCCATATAAAAAAAAAAAATGCCCTACAAGATAACAGATTGCTAAGAAATTTTCATTTTCATAAGCAAGTTTTACATTGAGCTCTAGAAATACTTTAGAACCGTATAATGATACAAATAATACATAACGCAAACAGAACTATTTTAATTGCATGCTATTAAATTGGAAATTGCATCTAAAAAGCAAACAGTCACATAAAAAAGATTAAAAGAAATACTACAAATGCTCCAAAGAACTGATTCAAGCTCATTTCTGATTGACTGTACCAATTAGAATGTATTAGTGATGCCTTCTTTCATCCATCCCTTTCATTACTATAATTAAAGTACATTACAATCAAAGTAAAGGGCTTGACTGGATGTCAAGGTAACGTTGATACGACAGAGTCATTGTAAAGAAGAGAACACATCTATTGGAGAGGAAGATCTTCTTTTCTAATAAAAGATTGGAATTCTTGTGGAGGTAACCCGCAGGTGACCTTCCACAGTGCAGCCAATGCCTTGATTGACTACGCTCCCCCGAAGCCTCGATCACAATAAAACTGAATTACGGGGCACTGGAGAGAGATCTCACCCAAGAACTGTTCATCGTTATAAGACTTTCAACACACAATTTAGCCAGTTGGCCACAGTTATCATAGATAGCAATAACATATGGGCGCACTTCTACTCCGATCATCGCTTCAGAATCCCAAGGAGGAGTCTTGCAATATCCACTTCCACTCTCCCTCAACACATATATTAGGATGAGAACGCATGACTTATCGAAGGGATTACATACCTAGTACTCTTATATACTATGGGCCAGATTCTCAAACGAGATACGACGGCGTATCTCCAGATACGCCGGCGTATATCTCTGAGTTGCACGGTCGTATCTATGCGCCTGATTCTTATAATCAGTTACGCATAGATTTCCCGTAGATCCGACTGTGTAACTGCATATTTACGCTGGCCGCTAGGTGGCGCTTCCGTCGAATTCCGCGTCGAGTATGCAAATTTGCTAGATACGCGAATTCACGAACGTACGCCCGGCCGACGCAGTAAAGTTACGCCGTTTACGTTAGGCTTTTCCCGGCGTATAGTTACCCCTGCTATATGGTGGCGTAAGTGCGGCGTACCAATGTTAAGTATGGCCGTCGTTCCCACGTCGAAATTTGAAAAAGTTACGCTGTGTGCGTAAGTCGTCCGTGAATGGGGCTGGACGTCATTCACGTCGAAACCAATGACGTCCTTGCGGCGTACTTTGGAGCAATGCACACTGGGAAATTCCACGGACGGCGCGTGCGCCGTTCGGGAAAAACGTCAATCACGTCGGATCACAGTACATTTACATAAAACACGCCCCCATGATCCAAATTTGAATTAGGCGGGCTTACGCCGGCCGATTTACGCTACGCCGCCGCAACTTACGGAGCAAGTGCTTTGAGAATACAGCACTTGCCCGTCTAAGTTGCGGAGGCGAAACCTAAATCGGATACGTTACGCCGCCGCAAAGATACGCGCTTCTATGTTAATCTAGCCCTATGATGCTTAAAACAGAGCGTTCAGTGTGATCCTTTGACCCTAGGTTCACATCTATGCGGTTGATGCATTTTTCTGCGTGTTTTTTAAAATGCGTTTTTGCATGCAGTTTTCATGTGCTTTGCATTTTTTTTTCCTCTGTGAATAGCTGGTTGTTAGCCACTTGCTTACTGGGGACTTAAACCCCCTTCCTGCCCAGGCCAATTTTCAGCTTTCAGCGCTGTCACACTTTGAATGACAATTGCGCGGTCATACAACACTGTACCCAATTGAAGTTTTTCGCATTTTTTTTCACACAAATAGAGCTTTCTATTGGTGGTATTTAATCACGGCTGGGTTTCTTATTTTTTGCTAAAACAACTAAAAAAGGCCAAACATTTTGAAAAAAATAAATAACAAAAAACTGTTTCGTAGTTTGTTATAACATTTTGAAAACAGGTCATTTTTGGCCTTCATTGATGTGCACTGATAAGGTGGCACTGATGGGCACTAATAGGCTGCACTTATGGGCACTGATAATGCGGTACTGATGAGCACTGATAGGCACTGATAGGTGGCACTGATGAGGCGACACTGGTGGGCACTGATGAGGCGGCACTGGTGGGCACTGATAGGCAGTGCTGATAGGTGGCACTGGTGGATGATACTGATGGGCACTGGTAGGCGACACTGAAAGGGAGCACTGATAGGTGGCACTGATGATGAGGCATTGATGGGTGGCATTGGTGGGCATTGATAGGTGGCACATGTGGGTACTGTTAGGTAGCACTGGTGGAAACTGCATAGCAGCAGTGGCTCTCCGTGATCAGGACCGATGTCCCTCTGTCAGAAACCACTAATCGTCTTTTTTTTTCAACTCACGCAATTAGAGAAGGCAATAATCACATATAAAGTGGGTGAGTAGAATTGTAAGTCAATCTTGAGCGCTCAGTGGGGTTGTGGCCAAGTGTAGCGAGTTATGTCCATCTCTCCTCTCATGGAGCAGCCTTCAGGGTCTAGTAAGCTTTCTGCCCTGAGGGTAGTTGGAGCATCCCTATATTTTCAACCTTCCTCTAACCAAGTCTATGGGCAGCCTAAAAAAATTGACTACAGTTAGTGAACTTTACAATTACACAATTTTTTCTGCATCGACTTGTCTGATTGGTGGCGATAACACGCAGAATATCTTAAATGCACCAAAACTGGAGATGCCATGGTGAGTGACTGAACCAAACCTAAATCACACCATTCAGGAAAGACTGGGTGGTATCTAATTTCTCCATTAAAAAATATAAAAATTCCAAGGAATACAGCTGTGACCTTCCAAAGTAATATATTTGTGTAATTCCATTTATAAATTGCATTCTAGCCGTTTCTCCTGCTGAGGTTCCTGTCACATATTGCTCCTCTAGGTTCCAAGGACAGCCTGAGTTTCCCAGACTGAGCAGAGTAGAGTAATTTATTGCAGGACGCTTCGCTTTATTTATAAAGACAGATAAATAAATGTTTTTCCTTTTTGTTAATGGAAATTTGTGAAGCTGATGTTCAGTGTCAAAAATTGTAAAACCGGCCTAAAAATGACACTAAGTGGCAAAATTTTACCAATATTAAAGCTATTCCATCTTAAAAAAAATAAAAAATAAATATATATATATATATATATATATATATATACATATATATATATACATATATATATATATATATATTATATATATATATATATATATATATATATATATATATATATATATATATATATATATATATATATATATATATATATATATATTGCTATCCATTTTTTTTTTTATTATTATTCGCCCCTGTGCACTCATCTCTATTGAAAAAATGGCAATTAATAACAGCAAAGTCGTGACAATTCCTACTTTAGAAGCCAGACTCAACATTGGTCACCTCTGAACTACAAATCCTGGCGTTCTTCCAAAAGGATGTTAAAGTGACTCTAAACAATCCGCTAAAGGCGAGGTTCACACTGGTATGACAAACACTTGGGAGCTCATGTCGCATGACGTACGAAAATCAATGTCTCCCTATGAGAGCCGTCTTAACTGGTCCAACACAAGTCGGTCCGATTTTGAAAATGCTCCCTGTACTACTTTGGTCCGACTTTGATCCTACTGAATATCACTGAAGTCGGATCGCCGTCTTGACTGATCTGACTCTGGCATGCGACTTGTGCTCTGATGATCTTGAGGGGGAACTCCACACAAAATTTTTTAAAAAAAGTCATGGGTTCCCCCTCCAAGAGCATACCAGGCCCTTCAGTCTGGTATTGATATTAAGGGGAATACCCTACGCCGGAAAAACGGTGTGGGTGTCCCCCCCCCAAATCCAAACCAGACCCTTATCCGAGCACACAGCCTGGCCGGTCAGAAAAGGGGTTGGGGACGAGCGAGTGCCTCCCTCCTGAACCGTACCAGGCCGCATGCCCTCAAAATGGGGGGTGGGTGCTTTGGGGCAGAGTGCCCTGCACCCCCCACCCTAAAGCACCCTGGGCCGGATTCAGCAAGAATTTACGCCGGCGTATCTATAGATGCGCCGCGTAAATTCAAAGCTGCGCCAGCGTATCTTCTTTCTGTATTCAGAAAGCAAGATACCCTGAAATTAGGCTAAGATCTGACTGGCGTAAGTCTCTTACGCTGTCGTATCTTAGGGTGCATATTTACGCTGGCCGCTAGGTGGCGCTTCCGTCGTTTTCGTCGTAGAATATGCAAATGACCTAGATACGCCGATTCACAAAGGAACGTGCGTCCGGCGTTTGCGTAAGGCTTTTCCGGCGTAACGTTGCTCCTGCTTCTATCAGGCGTACGCAATGTTAAGTATGGACGTCGTTCCCGTGTCGAATTTTGAATTTTTTACGTTGTTTGCGTAAATTGTTCGCGAATAGGGCTGGACGTAATTTACGTTCACGTCGAAACCAATACGTCCTTGCGGCGTACTTTTGAGCAATGCACACTGGGATATGTACACGGACGGTGCATGCGCCGTTC
Organism: Rana temporaria; assembly: GCF_905171775.1. NCBI lineage: Eukaryota > Metazoa > Chordata > Amphibia > Anura > Ranidae > Rana > Rana temporaria. The sequence goes on from NC_053490.1 coordinate 499,741,421, forward strand.
GTAAAAAACGTCAATCACGTCGGGTCACCACCCATTTACATAAAACACGCCCCCCTCATCCTCATTTGAATTAGGCGCGCTTACGCCGGCCCCATTTACGCTACGCCGCCGTAACCTAGGAGGCAAGTGCTTTGTGAATACAGCACTTGCCTCTCTGATTTACGGCGGCGTAGCGTAAATACGATATGCTACGCCGCCGTAACAATGTGCCCGGCTACCTGAATCTAGCCCCTTGTCCCCATGTTTATGATGACAAGGGAACTGGAAGGGGCCATCGCCAAACTGTTCCCACAAAGTTGGGAGCATGAAATTGTCCAAAATGTCTTGGTATACTGACACCTTAAGAGTTCCCTTCACTGGAACTAAGGGACCAAGCCCAGTCCCTGAAAAACAACCCCACACCATAATCCCCCCTCCACCAAATGATTTGGACCAGTGCACAAAGCAAGGTCCATAAAGACATGGATGAGCGAGTTTGGGTTGGAGGAAATTGACTGGCCTGCACAAAGTCCTGACCTCAACCTAATAGAACACCTTTGGGATGAATTAGAGTGAATTAGACATTCTCGTCCAACATCAGCGCCTAACCTCACAAATGCGCTTTTGGAAGAATGGTCAAACATTCCCATAGACACACTCCTAAACCTTGTGGACAGCCTTCCCAGAAGAGTTGAAGCTGTTATAGCTGCAAAGGGTGGGCCAACTCAATAATGAACCCTATGGACTAAGACTGGGATGCCATTAGAGTTCATGTGTGTGTAAAGGCAGATGTCCCAAAACGTGTGGTAATATAGTGTATTTAGTTGCCTGAAGCCTCCTGAGATACTTACATCATGCATCCCAGCAGGCCCTGGTGTACTCTACAGCAGTGATTCTCAAACTTAGTCCTCAAGTACCCCAACTGGTTCTTATAGCTGGCTACCTGATGACAGCAGATGTATGTCTTTAGGGGACCAGCTGCAAGAACCCAGGGGGGACAGCCCATTCTTGATGATGTCGGAGGAGAACATGACAGCTTAGGACCATGTAAGGAGTGGATCCATACCGGGGGTGGATCCAGGGGCAACAGGTCTATTGCCCCCCCCCCGGAAGAAATTAGTTGTGGCCGGTGAGTCAGCGGGTGAGTATGCAGGCGGACCGGTAAGTGAGCCGACGGGTGGTTCGGCGGGCAAGTGAGTGTGCAGGCGGTGCGGTGGGTAAGCCGCTGAGCCACCCAGCTGCCCGTGCGCACAGTCACATTGACTGTGTAAACGGGCGGGCAGATGGGCAGCTCGGCTGGGGTGGGTGAGAGAGTGGACACAGCTGGGCGGGCAGGTGAGAGAGCAGACAGGCAGCTGGGAGTCTCGGTGAGTGAGCTGGCCAATCAGCAGGCAGCAGAGCAGAGACATTACATCATCTCTCACTGCCCAGCGCCCATTCTGCATCCCTGCAGTTCCGCCCTCACTCACTGTGCAGGCAGCCATGGGCAGCAGAGAGATTGCATCATCTCTCTGGTGCCTGGGACACAGGAAGTGACAATCCCCACCTTAGCAGGAAAGCGACTGTAACGGAACCCCCAAATGGGACAGGGGTTAGCGCTGTTTAAGATATTCCATTCCGAACCCAAGACAGCTTATCGACACTCCACAATCCAGCGACCATGACCCATACAGATTTCCCCCAGAAACGAGAAACACAGCTCTGTTCTCTGGTTCAAACGAATAGCCAATCTTTATTGAGAAGGCAGGCTCTTATATACACCAACAAGAATACTGCAGTAATCAAATGGACAATGACACATCTTTTAGTCAGACTTTCTGGCACCAGCTCTGACATAATCTACATGAGCTAATTAACTAATCATTTACCCAGACAAGGTGACTCCGAGATATGACCTTTAGACTGTGCTAACTCACAACACACATCTATCATCAATAGAACTTTCACACAATACAGTGTCAATTAGCATAACACAATGAAAGGTTCTTAAGAGCCATACTAAGGTTAATTTACATCACAGTAGCAGACGATATTAACCCCTAACAGTCTATGTTCCCACATTGAGTGAGTCACTCGTTCAATTGACCTGTTGGGTTCAGAATCAACAAACAGTAATATTTCAAGATATTCTGAATGTCCATTATGTTCTGGCTCATACTTTGTACGAGCTTCTGGGTGCCACGGGCCCTCCCGTTACAGTGACAATCTGCAGGTGACGTTGCAAGTGGACAATTCACAACTTGTGGCAGGTGACGTGGGAAGTGGACAATCCGCAACGTGTGGCAGGTGACATGGCAAGTGGACAATCCACAACTTGTGGCAGGAGACGTGGGAAGTGGACAATCCGCAACGTGTGGCAGGTGACGGGGGAAGTGGACAATCCGCAACGTGTGGCAGGTAACGTGGCAACTGACAATCCACAAAGTATACGCATATACTGTACAGAATTTATTTCAGCTGTTTCTACACAATAGCTGTGTAATTGGACCTCCTCTTTAAGGTGCAGTCTTGTTCACGCCATATGCTGTCCCTTTACTGTATAAATTAAGATTTGTATATAAAAAAATATTTTTAGGCAGCCAGTCTATACAATGTTGCCCCACCTTCCCCCATCTGCTGTTGGTTTATGAAATTTTACCTAAACGTTCCTTTAAAAATGAACAGCGTGCACGCTGTGATGGCGAAAAACTAATTAAAAAAAATAGTTTTGGAAACAGCTTAATTGCTGCATAACATTTCCTCCGGTCTTAATATGTTTTATTTTTATATTGTCCTTCTGAGCATTTGTAGGCGTTGTGGAGTGGATTAATTGCAATCGCTGTGATCAGTGCAGGAGAATGCAAAAATATTTGCTTTTATCTCATGTCAAAGATAGGTCTTCCTTTCATGAAAACACAATCTGCTGTATTCAGACACAACATTAATTAGACTCAATTTCACTGCATTGGCAAAAAAGTACAACTTTACTAGGGCGCATCTGAGTTCAATAGAAACGTCAATTTTTGAGAATTAAGATTTTTTTTTTCTCACGTTTAACAGAAATAACAGCAGTGAAAAAATAAAAAAAAATAAAAGATTGCTTGAAAACATTTCACAGCATTCAAGTACATCTCCATGTAATGCTTGTGTAGCAAGTTGTTAAAGTGGTTCTAAAGGCTCAAGGTTTTTTACCCTCATGTATTCTATGCATGAAGTAAAAAGAAAACTTTCCCTGTGCGGCAGCCCACCCAGCACCCCCTATTAGTTACCTGAGCCCCCTCGCAATCTAGTGTTGTGCACGAGAGCATCGACTCTCCAGGGACCCTCACCATTGGCTCCCGCTGCTGTCAATCACAGCCAGTGAGCCAATGAGGAAAGAGAGGGTGTGGGGCCGAGTTATGGATCTGTAGGTGACTGGACATGCAGAGAAGCGGCTCAGGAGCAAGTCTGCTTGGGTGCACTCGGCAGGAGGGAGGGGCCAGGAGCGCCAGCAGGGGACCTGAGTAAGCTGCTCTGGGCAAAACCACTGAAAAGAGCAAATGAGTATGACGTGTTATTAAAAAAAAAAACCTTTAACATCACTTTAACCTAGTCCCTACGCTTTTGCCTACAGTCTAATTTTCTGTAATGGTGAGCAGGGCCGTTTGAAGGAATTAGGGGGCCCCAAGCAAAATGGACATGGAGGCCCCACCCCCCCCCACACGCACACAAAGCGCAGAACCACTAGTACCCCAGAATAGAATGAATTATAAATATGGTGTAGATCAACCAATGAAGTTTATTTATAAAAATATCTTACAAATCAGTGTAAGGCCCCGTACACACGACCGAGAAACTCGACGTGCCAAACACATCGAGTTCCTCGTCGAGTTCAGTGTGGAAGCCACCGAGGAGCTCGGCGGGCCGACTTTCCCCATTGAACAACGAGGAAATAGAGAACATGTTCTCTTTTCGGCCCGACGAGTTCCTCGACGGGTTCCTCGCTGAAAAGTGTACACACGACCGAGTTTCTCGGCAGAATCCAGCTCCGACCGAGTTTCTGGCTGAATTCTGCCGAGAAACTCGGTCGTGTGTACGGGGTCTGAGATATAGCCAATAAAAGTGATCACAAAATGGTAAAATATGAATAAAAGCAATGTGGGAAGCATAAAGTTGCCAGCATCTTTATGCTTCCCACATTGCTTTTATTCATATTTTACCATTCTGTGATCACTTTCCATCCACCCGGCTGTGCCAGTGTGCCAGTGAGCTCTCTTCTTTCTATTCACAGTCACTGAGAGACTCTTACTATCACCATATAGCATCACTTGTTACAACTTTCGTTTGTGTTATCATGCACTTGTGCTTATATATACCGGTATATGTCACATTAATTTATTATGAGTTGATGATCCATTATCACTGTGGTCATTCTCACATTCTTTTTACTCCCCCCCCCCCCCCCCCCCCCCATATGTTTTTCCATTCTCACCTCCCCTTTTTACCTGTAGGCTGTAGCGTGGCCGAGCTCCTCTTCCTCCTGTCAGTTAGGTGTCCTGCCGTATTTTTGGAGACTCTGTGCCGCACATGCGCTGTACAAGGGGGGTCCTTATCCGCCGGGCGGAACTTATTCTGCAGAACACGGCCGGTCCTGTGCGGTACAGGAGATTCAGTTTCCTGTTCCCGGCCGGATTGAAAGGAAGTCAGCACTCAGTCCAGCCGGGAACAGGACACTGAATCTACTGTACCGCGTGGTACTCGGCCGGACTGACAGGAGGAAAGAAGAGGAGCTCGGCCACGCTACAGCCTGGGAAGGGGAAGTTGGGGGCCCCAGGCCAGCTCGGGACCCCAAGCAATTGTTTGTTTTGCCTGTCCTGTAGCGACAGGCCTGATGGTGAGCACAAGACCCCAGTAACCATCTCTCTGATTCACCACTTTTCAGGTTCCTCACTCATCTCAGGCATACACATACACTTATACAATAGATAAAAATATCCAAGTATGTCATATCACATCAAGCATAATACAACATAGATTCTGCTGAGGTTCTTGAGAAAGGGACTTCTTAAAGCCCATACACACGATCGGACTTTCCGACAACAACGGTCCGACAGACGTGTTATTTTTAGTCGGACAATCCGACCGTCTGTATGCTCCATCGGACAATTGTTGTCAGAATTTCCATGGACAAATGTTCGCTGTGCAGGCTCTCAAACTTTCCGACAACAAATGTGTTATGTCGATTCATCTGATCGTGTGTTCACAAGTCCATCAGACTAAAATCCAAAGTACAAACACGCATGCTCGGAACCAATGCTAAACATCAGACAACAATAGCAGAGGTTACCCAAAGGGTGGCGGTAAAGAGCTGAAAAACCACGTGGTTTGGTGAATGTTGGCTGAAAATGTTCTGCTGTGTGTATGCAGAACAAGTTCACGGCCAACACCCCTTCAGACAAAAAGCCACGGAAAAGTCAGACTTTTCCATCGGAATTTCCGATCGTGTTTACAGGGCTTTAGAATAGGGATGGGAGCAGGTTTAGGTATACTGTAGTTAAAGTTTGACTGGACTTCAACTTTAACTAAGCAGTTGTTTAGCGGAGTGTTCTAATATATTAAAATCAAATGTATTCTGTTTTAGAAATATAACAGTAAAAATACGAAACATCATGTTAAATGTGAACTTTACAGCAAAAATGACTCTCTGGTAAAAGTTACAACAATAAAATGAATTTGTACATTCTTGTTTCTTTTTAAATAAGCCTGAAAATGTGAGCGTGCCCTTGCTACTATAAGTAAAGTGGTTGGAATTTTTATGTATAGTCAAACATCATTTCCCATTAATTATATTGCTATAGTTATATTTTCCATGTTTGACAACAGAAAAGGAGAACTGGCAGTGACTGTTAATACATTTTTCAATGCCGGCTGCTTTATATTCCTTCACATATTTATAACTGTACCAGGCAGAAGTGGAAAACGTGGAGCTTCTTCAATATATCTGTTATAATATGAGTATATTAGATCTGTAATCTGTGTGTCTTCCTGGACAATAGATCTTCCTGCCATCCTCCAGTATCTATGGTACCAGTTCAATGACCTAGTGGGGCTCCAGAAGAGAAGACAAATGTCTCCAATAGCTTGGAATGCCCCGGAGGTAATCACCCACCAGCTCTAGATAATAAATATTATTTTCTGGGTATGAGGTTATACGGGGTTCAGCCTATTCGGCAGTAAGCAGATATTTCAGAATACATTCACGTATCTCTAACTTCTGATCCATCTCTAGCAAGAAACTTCAGTGCAAAGGCAAGGAAAAAAAATATATGAAATACATTTGGCTCAAACCTGTAGACATGTACTTTTGGTCCGGATGTAAATTCGGACACATTTTTTTTTTTTTGGAGATTTGGATGTATCCAAATCTCTGAATTAAATCCGCGCGGAATACATCTGCGGTGACGTGTCGCACCGTCGCCGCGACGATGACGCGGCGACGTGCGCGACACTGGAAGGTAAGTACTTCCACGCATGCGTCGAATCATTACGACGCATGCGAGGGAGGGGAGCGGACGGATTGATTAGGTGAGTCTGTACAGACGACCGGATCAATCCGCTGGACACGATTCAAGCGGATAGATTTCTTAGCATGCTAAGAAATTTCTATCCGCTTGAAATCGATCGGCCGGAGGAATCTCCACGGATAAATATCCGCTAGGCCGTACAGACGACCGGATTTGTCCGCTGGAACTGATCCGCGGATCAATCCCAGCGGACAGATCCGGTCGTGTGTACGAGGCCTTAAAGTAATCCTTTTACTGAGAGTAATAACAAGAACTGTCATTATTGGTCTTTTTCTAAAAATGCTAGTTGTCTGGCTAATGTTATAATGATCGTCTGGTTTTAGGCTGGAATTACACGTATGTGTACTTCCCCTGATACGTCTCCCTGCAGGGATGTAGTCCCAAGGGAGGGGGCGAGCACGCTGACTAACCCCCAGCCAGAACGGCTTGGATGATGGGGGCGAGCTTACTGAGGAGGAACAGGAAGTGGGATATTCAGACAAAGAAAAAAAAAAACATTTAAATTTGAAGGTAAAACTAGGGAAAAGGTAAGTGAACCAACAATGCACTAGCTTAAAGGAACCTATTCAGAAAAAAAAAACGGACCTTTACAACCCCTTTAACTTTGTATTGGATGTCAATGTCACAATATAAGTTATGTGGTGTTACTTAACTAATGATCTTAAGCTGTGAATTTACATTCTGGTATTGATTTACATGCATGCATAAAGATTTATCCAGTGTAGGAGATTAACAAAACCAGCTATGTTATCAATTAGAGTCCAGAATAAGGTATACTATATGTCCCATTTTCCTGGGGACAGTCCCCATTTTGAGGGGTGTGTCCCCGGGAAAAGGGTGTTCCTGGAATAGTCTTCGGGAGTCTGGCAGCATAGCTTATATCTTGTAATGTCCAGGCGCCAAATTGAAATGCCCAGCACAAGCGTTAGCTTAAATGATTGCCACTGGAACAGCCTGTGCAGAAGCCTAGGTTTATTCACATGCATGGGTAGCTCCATTGGCACTAATTGTAATTGTTACTTGTATGGCACAATTTTGGCTATGCTGCCAGGCTCTGGGGAACATGCAGGGAGTGCCTGCAACAGAGAGGGAAGGTAACAGAAGGATGTTGAGCATATCACATTGGGAAACTATTAAAGGGGTTGTAATGGTTTGTTTTTTTATTTTCTAAATAGGTTCCTTTAGGCTAGTGCATTGTTGGTTCACGTACCTTTTCCTTCAATTTCCCTTCTTAATGTTGTTTTTTGGTTTATTTGTCTGAATTTCTCACTTCCTGTTCCTCCTTAGTAAGTTGTTCTGGCTGACTAACCCCCAGCCAGAACGGCTCGGTTGATGGGGGCAAGCTTACTGAGGAGAAACAGGAAGTGAGAAATTCAGACAAAGAAAATAAAAACATTTAGAAGGGAAATCGCAGGAAACGGTAAGTGAACCAACAATGCACTAGCTTAAAGGAACCTATTTAGAAAATAAAAAACTAACCTTTACAACCCCTTTAAGTATTACATGCAGTAGTTACTCCCAACCCTTGCAACCTGTGTGTTACTTCCTCCTGATCCCTGCAATCTGTGTGTTACTCACCCTGAACACTGTAGTCTGTGTGTTACTTGCTTCTAACCCCTTTTACTTATTTCTTCCCTCTTTACTCTGTGTGTTACTTACACTTGCACTGTAGTTTACTCACTCTTGACCCATAGCAGCATAGGCTCAGATTTTATTTACCATACATCTTTAAGTCCCTCCCACTGTTACCTCAATTTGGCCATGCCCACATTTTGCTGTGGTAAGCTATGTGTACTGCATCAATCCTCTATTCTTGGTGCCTAAAGGCATTTTGATGTTCTACCTGGGATGTCTTGCTTTGTTCCAAAAGTCTGTGACCAATTGTTTCATGGCATGTTAAAAATAGGGGGTGTGATTTTGTGGGTATGGCTACAAATAGGGGGTGTGGTTGGAAAAGTAGGCCCACAATCCTGAATTGTGATGTAGGGGCGGGTGATATAATGTGCATGTACAGTATGTTCTTTATTCACAGCTATGTTTCAATAAACTGTATATTTTTTATAATTATCTTTGATGTACTGTTACTTGGGCCATTAAAGTCCTGTAAGGGGGAGTTCTCTCCACTTTTCTTTATTCACAGCTTGACCACTAATCTGAAACGGGAAAGTGTGTCTAATTTGCATTTGATAAAGTAAATCCAGTAAGTGACCTGGCAACTCCAAATCCATATAGAAGATTTATTAGTTACATGAAAAGAGTATACAAGAAGGCTAACATGTTTCGGCAAACCACCTTAATCACTTGCTGTGATCAAGGCGGTTTGCCAAAACATGTTAGCCTTCTTGTATACTCTTTTCATGTAACTAATAAATATTCTATACAGATTTGGAGTTGCTGGCTCACTTATTGGATTTGTTTGCTCATTTTTTGTCTGGAGGACATCGGAGCCAGGGCACCCATCTGTGGACTCCAATAATGAACTTCATTAAGGCCCCTTTCACACCAAGGAGTTCTTCAGGTGTTTTAGCGCTAAAAATAGCGCCTAAATAACGCCTGAAAAAATCCTGCCCTGTAGTCTTCAGTGTGAAAGCCCAAAGGCTTTCACACTGAGGCGGTGCGCTAGCAGGACCGCTCCAAAAGCCCTGCTGGCCGCATCTTTGGAGCTGTGTGTTTACTGCTGCTGCCCATTGAAATCAATGGGACAGTGTGGCTATAACCCTTTCTCTGTTTCTAGTGGGGGTTAAAACCACACCGCTAGCGGCTGAATATCGCGGCAAAAACTACGGTATAGTGGCGCTAAAAATAGCGCTGTTATACCGCCAGCGCACCTCCCGTGCCCAGTGAGAAAGGGGCCTTAGAGGTTCCTCCGTTCAGAGCGCTGCATCTGTTGTCTATCTGTTATGCATCTGATAAAGGGTGTTATGATACACACCTGGGGACAGATCCACAAAAGGATTTCGCAGGCGTATCTACTGATACGCCGGCGTAATTTTAAATTTCCTGCGTCGTATCTTTGTTTTGTATCCACAAAACAAGATACGACGGCATCTGGGCTCGATCCGACAGGCATACGTCTTAGTACGCCATCGGATCTAAGCTGCAATTTTTCGGCGGCCGCTAGTTTATTAGCTAGTTACGGCGATCCACGAACGTACGTCGGCCCGGCGCATTTTTTTACGTCGCTTTTTCCGGCGTATAGTTAAAGCTGCTATATGGTGGCGTACTCAATGTTAAGTATGGCCGTCGTTCCTGCGTAAATTTTGAATTTTTTACGTCGTTTGCGTAAGTCGTTCGCGAATAGGAATTTGCGTAGAATGACGTCACCGTCGTAAGCATTGGCTTCTTCCGGTCAAATTTCGAGCATGCGCACTGGGATACCCCCAGGGACGGCGTATGCGTAGTTAAAAAAAAACGTTGTTTACGTCAGGTCACGAGGTATTTACGTAAAACACGCCCCCATTACATCCATTTGAATTACGCGCCCTTACGCCGCAAGAGATACACTACGCCGCCGTAACTTACGGCGCGAATTCGTTGAGGATTCAAACCAAAAACAAGTAAGTTACAGCGGCGTAGTGTATCTTAGATACAATACGCTCGGCGCACTAATGGATCTACCCCCTGATGTATCCCAACACCATGCTCCACCAGCCTCTGACAGCTGTCATAACGCAGATCAGTGTGCACTGATGTGACCCATGATGGGTTTACACACATCAACATTCATCTCAATGCATGCGCTAAGATGTGTGTCCATTGATTTCAATGCATGATGTGGGTCCAGCCTTGGTGCATACAGAGCCGCTGACTACAAAGCCTCATCTTGAATAGGCCATTTAGTTTTGGTTACCAGTCCATAAAAAGGATGTTACATAACTGGAGAGAGTGCAGAAAAAGGGAAGGGCGACCCAACTAATAAAAGGGATGGAAGGACACAGCTATAAGGATACATTAACTGAGCAGAATGTATTCAGCCTTCAGAAGAGGCAATTAAAGGGGTGTAATCACCTTGCATAAATACATAAAGGAATTGAAAGCCGCCATATTGTACTGTACACATTGTTAATTACAAAGGGATTTAAATCACTTACACACCAGAGAGCAATTAGTATTGTTAGCTACAGACTTAGCATCAGATCTACCCTACGTGACCTCCTGTGTCTGACAGCATGAGTGGTTCTGAAGATAGAATGTCAACTCTTACCTGGATAAAATGATTAATAAGCATTTTGTGACAACCCATAACTGCAATAAAAAAAATCACACGTCTTCGCTCTAGCAGCTGTAAAAGCTCCAGGGAATAAATGGTTGGCAAGACTTTGAAAGGTCATTGACGGTGTTCAGGGCACACGCTATCAACACACCACTATCAAAGAAAAGGGCATTGTCCTCCAGTGAAGGGAAAGGCATACATCGGGGTTGGGAATTTCCAGCTGAAAGGTAGCCAGTATATTAAAAAAAAGTGTCTACAACTTTACATTTTTTGGGGGGGTGATGAGGCATGGGAGGGGGTAGGCAAAAAGGATAACTGTATATACTTTCTATCCTTTACTTTATGCTTACATGTTTATTTACTTTTTTGTTGTTGTTTGTTTTTGTTTTTTACTTTGAAGATGAATTTCTCCACAGTGGCTGTAGCTAAGAGGTCTTCTTTTGAAGCAAATTTACTGCTTATTAAAGTGTTATTAAACTCTTTTGTTGTTTTTAAATTAATGAGGGCTCTGGGATTTACACCAAAATGTGCTAGTATGCACCACATATTAGCACATTATGACAGACTTACCTGTCATCATTAAGGCTCCATTCACATCTAGGCGTTTTCACGCCAGACGCCCGCCGCTATTGCAGCCTGCAATACGCTGGAGGGGTGATTTTACATTGTCGGTTATGGAGATGGTTCACATCTCCACGCCGAACGCCTGAAGCTTAAAACAAGTCCCGGACCCTTTTTTTCGGGCGGCTTCGGCGTTCGGGCATAGCCGACAGTGTAAAATCACCCCTCCAGCAAAAAAAAAAGGCTGAAAAACGATGCGTTTTGTCGCCGCAAATCGCGGGACAAAACGCCTATTTAATGTCGCCGCAATACACCGCATATCGCCGACGCAAAGGTGTGAATGCAGCCTTAATTAATGTGCCCTTCAGTGCTATACTGTCACCTATCCCACTGGTCATGGGAACTTCCATCTTTCCCCGGCCTTCCTCCTGTTCTATCTATTTGACTGCTTGAATAGCTGGGGTGCCTTGAAATCACTCCCATGCATGTGCATGGAAGTCACATCATCACAGCACACAGCAGTTGCCATAAAAGGTACACTGACCTGCACATGTGTGGCTCAGTGTACATGACAGCTGACAGGCAGGGAAACCATTTACGACAAAAGAGGCTAATAATTCAGGGATCACAAAATGGCAGACCGCGGTCCAGACACGGACTATGTGACAGCCATGTCCTCTCCAAGATCTCCCGCCCGGCGCCGCTGTCATCCTCACACCAGGGCAGGGGGCCGAAGGTGCTGCAGATCTACACAGTGAGCAAGAGTCATTTCAAATTAACATGCAGGTAATCGTCCGCTTATTAACAAAATAGGTTGGGTGGCTCCGCCCTCTGACCAGATCTGCAGCATCTCCCGTCCCCTGCCCTTCTGTGAGGATGACAGCGGTGGCTGGGTGGGGGACCCACGAGAAGACACCCCAGGCATCTGTCCTTCCAAAGGCAGGAGTATGCAGGGGAGGCTTCCATTGAAAGAGGAACTGTGATGTCAAGGGCATTGTGATGTGAAGGGGCACAGCAGTGTAAAGGGGCACTGTTATGTGAAGGGGCACAGCTGTGTAAAGGGGCACTTTGATGTGAAGAGGACTGCAATGTAAAGGGGAACTCTGATGTAAAGGGGCACTGTAATGTGAAGGGGACGGCAATGTAAAGGGGCACATTGATGTGGAGGGGACTGCAATGCATGTAATGTGTAGGGGACTGTAAAGTAAAAAGGCACTGCAATGTAAAGGGGCACTGTGATGTAAAAGGTCACTGCAATATTTAGGGGCACTGCAATGCAAAAGGTGATATGAAGGAGACTGCAATGTGAAGGGGCACTGATGTGAAGGGGCACATCAATGGAAAGGGGCACTGTAATGTGAAGGGGACTGCAACGTAAAGGGGCACTCTGATGTAAAGGGGCACTGTGATGTGAGGGGCACTGTAATGGTAAGTGGACTGCATCGTAAAGGGGCACTCTGATGTAAAGGGGCACTGTGATGTAAGGGGCACTGTAATGGTAAGAGGACTGCAATGTAAAGGGGCACATTAATGTGGAGGGGACTGTAAAATAAAAGGGCACTGCAATGTAAAGGGCACTGTGATGTAAAAGGTCACTGCAATATTTAGGGGCACTGCAATGCAAAAGGGGACTGTGATGTGAAGGAGACTGCAATGTGAAGGGGGACTGATGTGAAGGGGCACATCAATGTAAAGGGGCACTGTAATGTGAAGGGGACTGCAAAGTAAAGGGGCACTGTGATGTGAGGGGCACTGTAATGGTAAGAGGACTGCATCGTAAAGGGGCACTCTGATGTAAAGGGGCACTATAATGGTAAGAGGACTGCAATGTAAAGGGGCACATTGATGTGGAGGGTACTGCAATGCAAAGATGCACTGTAATGTCTAGGGAACTGCAAAGTAAAGGGGCACTGTGATGTAAAGAGGCACTGTGATGTAAAGGGGCACTGTGATGTAAAGGGGCAATGTAATGTAAAAGGGCACTGCAATATTTAGGGGCGCTGCAATGTAAAAGTGGACTGTGATGTTAAGGAGACTGCAATGTGAAGGGGCACTGTAATGGGAAGGAGGACTGCCATGTAAAGGGGCATTGTGATGTGAAGGGCTACAGCAATGTAAGGGGGTATTGTCATGTTAAGGGGTACAGCAAAGTAAAGGAGGACTGTGATTTAAAGGGGCACTGTGATTTGAAGGGTACTACATTGCAATGTGGTGACTGTGATGTAAAAGGGGGGGGGGTTGTGATGTAAAGGAGAGTGGGACTGTGATGTAATGGGGGGGCTGTGATGTTAAGAGGGGTTGTGATGTGAAGGGCTGACTGATGACACATATAAACAAGGGACTATGATGTGAAGGGGGGACTAAGGACACTGATATAATTTGGGGGCTATGATGTGATGGGTAAGCTGAAGACATTGATGTACAGGGGATTTTTTCTTTCACCGCTCCAGGTGAGTCTCGTAGATCATCAAGGGTAGTTTGAACCACCAGGGTGCCGGCAATGCTGATTATAGCAAAAACGAAAAGAACTCTGGACAGCCGCACTCCAAAATGACTTGAAATAAAGTTGGTCTTTTAATGTAAAAAGTACATACAGGCACTGCAAACAACAGATACAGATTGGCCGACGCGTTTCACGCTGCAATTCAGCGCTTAGTCATGGCTAAGCGCTGAATTGCAGCGTGAAACGCGTCGGCCAATCTGTATCTGTTGTTTGCAGTGCCTGTATGTACTTTTTACATTAAAAGACCAACTTTATTTCAAGTCATTTTGGAGTGCGGCTGTCCAGAGTTCTTTTCGTTTTTGCTATTGATGTACAGGGGACTGTGATGTAAAGGGTACACATTACCCTTCTGTCATAAAAGCCCTACCTGTCAGAATTTTTTTTAGGTGGGTTTAATACCACTTTAAGAATACAGGGAGTGCAGAATTATTAAGCAAATGAGTATTTTGACCACATCATCCTCTTTATGCATGTTGTCTTACTCCAAGCTGTATAGGCTTGAAAGCCTACTACCAATTAAGCATATTAGGTAATGTACATCTCTGTAATGAGAAGGTGTGTGGTCTAATGACATCAACACCCTATATCAGGTGTGCATAATTATTAGTCAACTTCCTTTCCTTTGGCAAAATGGGTCAAAAGAAGGACTTGACAGGCTCAGAAAAGTCAAAAATAGTGAGATATCTTGCAGAGGGATGCAGCACTCTTAAAATTGCAAAGCTTCTGAAGCGTGATCATCGAACAATCAAGCGTTTCATTCAAAATAGTCAACAGGGTTGCAAGAAGCGTGTGGAAAAACCAAGGCGCAACATAACTGCCCATGAACTGAGAAAAGTCAAGCGTGCAGCTGCCAAGATGCCACTTGCCACCAGTTTGGCCATATTTCAGAGCTGCAACATCACTGGAGTGCCCAAAAGCACAAGGTGTGCAATACTCAGAGACATGGCCAAGGTAAGAAAGGCTGAAAGACGACCACCACTGAACAAGACACACAAGCTGAAACGTCAAGACTGGGCCAAGAAATATCTCAAGACTGATTTTTCTAAGGTTTTATGGACTGATGAAATGAGAGTGAGTCTTGATGGGCCAGATGGATGGGCCTGTGGCTGGATTGGTAAAGGGCAGAGAGCTCCAGTCCGACTCAGACGCCAGCAAGGTGGAGGTGGAGTACTGGTTTGGGCTGGTATCATCAAAGATGAGCTTGTGGGGCCTTTTCGGGTTGAGGATGGAGTCAAGCTCAACTCCCAGTCCTACTGCCAGTTTCTGGAAGACACCTTCTTCAAGCAGTGGTACTGGAAGAAGTCTGCATCCTTCAAGAAAAACATGATTTTCATGCAGGACTATGCTCCATCACACACGTCCAAGTACTCCACAGCGTGGCTGGCAAGAAAGGGTATAAAAGAAGAAAAACTAATGACATGGCCTCCTTGTTCACCTGATCTGAACCCCATTGAGAACCTGTGGTCCATCATCAAATGTGAGATTTACAAGGAGGGAAAATAGTACACCTCTCTGAACAGTGTCTGGGAGGCTGTGGTTGCTGCTGCACGCAATGTTGATGGTGAACAGATCAAAACACTGACATAATCCATGGATGGCAGGCTTTTGAGTGTCCTTGCAAAGAAAGGTGGCTATATTGGTCACCGATTTGTTTTTGTTTTGTTTTTGAATGTCAGAAATGTATATTTGTGAATGTTGAGATGTTATATTGGTTTCACTGGTAAAAATAAATAATTGAAATGGGTATATATATATTTTTGTTAAGTTGCCTAATAATTATGCACAGTAATAGTCACCTGCACACACAGATATCCCCCTAAAATAGCTAAAACTAAAAACAAACTAAAAACTACTTCCAAAAATATTCAGCTTTGATATTAATGAGTTTTTTGGGTTCATTGAGAACATGGTTGTTGTTCAATAATAAAATCAATCCTCAAAAATACAACTTGCCTAATAATTCTGCACTCCCTGTATGTAAACACTTTAATGTCTATACTCTGGGCACAGGTACACGTTAGGTCATTTGAATATCAGAGAACAATGTTTTTGTGTGCAGAACTTCTGTGAAATTTGAATTTGTAGATCTGGAATCTATTCCCAAATTCTTTCAGGTGTCTATCTGCCATCCCTCCTCCTTCACAGTATGCTCGCTGGTAAATTACAGGAGCACTTTATAAAGTACCGGTATATGTTTCAGAGGAAACAGAAAGTATTCTTTTTAGCTTCCATTTCCAAGAACAAAGATATGTGATGATCCATCAAAGCAATCAGACAATGGAGTCGTGTGTTTGAAAAGCACATCAATCTCGCCTGCACTTCTCCATATACACAGGAATACTCAGGAGTGTCATAAGACTTTATACTGACACGACTTCATCTGAAGGATAGATCACCCTCTTCAATCAATTCCAGGTATTCATGGAGCAGAGATGAGAGGATGCAATAGATGCAAAGCGTATTAATCACCTTGGGGTACATTTCATGGGATCAGAAGCTTTCTAGTAATGTACAATGACTATTCCTGAAGTCCGCGGAGATGCCAGTGACCTCGAGTCTCCATACCTTCCCCTGTTACCAATTAATCATATAGTTCTCTGTTTGGTTAATGTGGATCTAAAGCTAAAAATGTATCCCCCAGTTAGAGACAAATGGCCATAAAAAAACTCACAGGTGTTACATTTAACCCTTTTTAATTCTATTTGAAAACGAAACAAACAAAGTTTTGGCTTTAAAGTGTATCTACGGTCAAAATTTCTAGCCTATTCTTATTATTCTGAACCATCGTAAAGTTTGAAAACACATTTCCTTCCTTGGATCCTGTGACATGTAGTCACTATGCCCTATCAGTAGGCACTGCTGTGTCACACATTACACAGAGCCTGCCTTTTGAGCTACAGAGGTGCTGAGATGAGGAGTTTCAGGGGGCAGAGTCAGACTAGGAATCACTGCCTGCGGGCAGCAAGGTACCATGGGATATGTAGTCCTTTAGAAAAGGAAAGTTAACAACAGAGGAGAAGCTGCAAACAATGTGTCAAGGCAGATGTTGATTGTCCATCTCCTACACCTTTAAGTATAATTAAAGGCAGCAGCGGCCCGTATATATGGGGCGCAGGGGCACTACCCCCATAATCAATGTGCCCATCCCCTAATTTTCATGCAGGGTGCTGGACGCATTAATTCCAACAGGTTTCTTTTTTTTTTTTTTTAACTCATGATTAGATTTAGAGGCTCTAATTGGCTTCAAAAAAGGGTGGGCTCAGGGAGTAGAGCACTGCGCCCTGAGCCCACCCAGTTGTGTAACAATAGAAAATTTATATTTGTTATTGTCTTCCTGATTTTCCTCCTGGCCAATCAGGAAGCAGCTCCTGAGACCCGATTGGCCAGGGAGTCATCCTGTTCAGCCGGAGGAGAAGCATCCTTCCCCCTAAGTTAAGATCAGTCTTCCGCAGGGGTTGGTGGTGGATCGCTGCCGTGTTCCGTACATCTAACGCCAGAGGAGGGTGCGTGGTGATTGCCGCCTTCCCGTCCGTCTTCCAGGCAGGTTGCTTGCGGCGATCACTGCCTTTCTTTCTGTCCGTCCCTGTCCCTGCCCATTACGTAGTGTTAATTTGCCTCCAGGGATGGACTGGCCATTGGGACTACAGCGAGTTTCCCGGTGGGCCGATGGCTCAGTGGGCCAGCTTCAGTGACAGCAGACCGCCGCCCCCCTCCGCTCCTCTGTCTCTCCCTTCCCGCAGCGCTCACCTGGAGGACCAGAGGAGCAGGGGGGACGACAGAGGAGCACGGGGAGGGGACAGACAGCTAACTCAACAGCTATGGCCTGGGAGTTTCTCACTTCTGCCTAATCTTGTCCCATAAGGCGGGGGAACCAAACTCATTCTTTGCCCCAGGTGAAATAATGTCTAGCTTCCCCACTGGTACTGCCTATAAGAGTACCAGCCGTTCTACTCTAATTAAGTACAACGGCTAGTGACTAGTGAAGGGGGAGAGGGGGCTTGGGTGGCCGGGGGGCAGGGACGGGAGTTGTCCGGACGCCATGGGAGAGACCTGTCAAAGTGGGCCAGTCTGGATGAAGTCCAGGGCCAAATTTGTGTCCCAGTCCAGCCCTGTTTGCCTCCCCCACCGGAATATTTAGCTTTGGCTATGGGACAGGAAGTGAAGGTAAATTCCCCCAATGGGACACAGATGGCACCATGGCCAAGACCAAAGAGCTCTCCAAGGATGTCAAGGACAAGTTTGTAGACCTACACAAGGCTGGAATAGGCTACAAGACCATAGACAATCAGCTTGGTGAGAGGATGACAACAGTTTGTGTTATTATGCACAAATGGAAGAAACACAAAATAACCGTCAATCTCCTTCGGTCTGGGGCTCCATGCAAGTTCTCACATCGTGGAGTTTAAATTGTCATGAGAACGGTGAGGAATCAGCCCAGAACTACACGGAAGAACCTTGTCAATGATTTCAAGGCAGTTGGGACCATAGTCACCAAGAAAACAATTGGTAACACACTATGCCGTGAAGGACTGAAATCCTGCAGTGCCCGCAAGGTCCCCCTGCTCAAGAAAGCACATGTACAGGCCCGAATGAAGTTTGCTAATGAACATCTGAATAATTCAGAGGAGAACTCGGTGAAAGTGTTGTGGACAGATGAGACCAAAATCAAGTTCTTTGGTATCAATTCAGCTTGCCATGTTTGGAGCAGGAGGAATGCTTCTTATCAACAACACCATCCCCGCCAAGAGACATGGAGGTGCAAACATAATGCTTTGGGGGTGTTTTTATGCTAAGAGGACAGTACAGGGACGATGGACGGGGCCATGTACCTTCAAATCTTGGGTGAGAACCTCCTTCCCTCAGCCAGGGCATTGAAAATGGGTCATGGATGGGCATTCTAGCATGTCAATGACCCAAAACACACGGTCAAGACAACAAAGGAGTGGCTCAAGAATAAGCACATTAAGGTCCTGGAGTGGCCTAGCCAGTCTCCAGACCTTAATCCCATAGAAAATATGTGGAGGGAGCTGAAGGTTTTCCAGTTACCAAACGTCAGCCTCGAAACCTTAATGACTTGGAGAGGATCTGCAAAGAAGAGTGGGACAACATTCCTCCTGAGATGTGTGCAAACCTGGTGGCCAACTACAAGAAACATCTGACCTCTGTGATTGCCAACAAGGGTTTTGCCACCAAGTACTAAGGGGTCAAATACTTATTTCACACATTAAAATGCAAATAAATTTATAACTTTTTTTAGTTCTTCTGGATATTTTTGTTGTTGTTCTGTCTCTCACTGTTAAAATAAACCTACCATTAAAATTATAAATGGATCATTTCTTTGTCAGTGGGCAAACGTCCAAAATCAACAGGGGATCAAATACTTTTTCCCCCTCACTGTATATAGCTATTATCTATCTATCTATCTATCTATCTATCTATCTATCTATCTATCTATCTATCTATCTATCTATCTATCTATCTATCTATCTATCTTTCTATCTATCACATTTTCTGCCATTCTCCTTTAATTTCCATGATGGACTTTGTTAAAGGGGAGGGGGGGCAGGCTTTGGTGAGCAGAGACCCCCTTTACACAATAGTCCACAGCATGCACCCTTAAATCAAGTTTCCCAGAACACCCCTTACATCAGATTTGATGTATATGGGGTCTGTGCGGACTCTGATGTATACGGGGTCTGTGCGGACTCTGATGTATACGGGGTCTGTGCGGACTCTGATGTATACGGGGTCTGTGCGGACTCTGATGTATACGGGGTCTGTGCGGACTCTGATGTATATGGGGTCTGTGCGGACTCTGATGTATATGGGGTCTGTGCGGACTCTGATGTAAATGGGGTCTGTTTGGACTCTGATGTAAATGGGGTCTGTGCGGACTCTGATGTAAATGGGTTCTGTGCGGACTCTGATGTATATGGGGTGGCCAACTATAAGAAACGTCTGACCTCTGTGATTGCCAACAAGGGTTTTGCCACCAAGTACTAAGGGGTCAAATACTTATTTCACTCATTAAAATGCAAATTCATTTACAACTTTTTTCAGTTCTTCTGGATATTTTTGTTGTTGTTCTGTCTCTCACTGTTAGAATAAACCTTCCATTAAAATTATAAATGGATCATTTCTTTGTCAGTGAGCAAATGTCCAAAATCAACAGGGGATCAAATACCTTTTCCCCTCAGTGGGCCGGATTCAGAAACGAGATACGACGGCGTATCTCCTGATACGCCGTCGTATCTCTGAGTGCGGGAGGTCGTATTTATGCGCCTGATTCAGAGAATCAGTTACGCATAGATTTCCCTAAGATCCGACTGGTGTAAGTGTCTTACACCATCGTATGGCTGCATATTCACGCTGGCCGCTAGGTGGCGCTTCCGTATAGATACGCAAGGGATATGCTAATTAGGTATTTACGCCGATTCAGAAACGTACGTCGCGCCGGCGCATTTACGTCGTTTACATTAGGCTTTTTGCCGTGTATAGTTACCCCTGCTATATGAGGTGTAGCTAATGTTAAGTATGGCCGTCGTTCCCGCGCCGAGTTTTGAAAATTTTACGTCGTTTGAGTAAGTCGTTCGCGAATAGGGCTGGACGTCATTTACGTTCACGTCGAATCCAATACGTCCGTGCGGCGTACTTTGGAGCAATGCACACTGGGATATTTTAAGGACGGCGCATGCGCCGTTCAAAAAAAAACGTCAAAAATGCGGGGTCAAGTAAAATTTAAATAAAACACGCCCACAACATCCCCATTTGAATTAGGCGGGCTTACGCCGCAACACATACGGTACGCCGCCGTAACTAAGGGCGCAAGTTCTTTCTGCATACGGAACTTGCGCCCAAAGTTACAGCGGCGTAACGTATCGGAGATACGTTACGGCCGCGTTACGTTAGAAATCGGAGATACGTTACGGCCGCGTTACGCTAGAAATCGGAGATACGTTACGGCCGCAGAAAGATGCGCTCATCTTTCTGATTCGGGCCCACTGTATATTGCTATTATCTATCTATCTATCTATCTATCTATCTATCTATCTATCTATCTATCTATCTATCTATCTATCTATCGATCTATCTATCTATCTAATTTGTATGTAATTCTCCTTTAATTTCCATGATCTCCTAGGCTGCTTGTCATCATTGCCAAGTCTTCCATATGAGATTGGAGATGTACAAACAAGAGCACAGCAGCATGCAGATTTGCTATCGGTGTAATAACTGTCATTTTCACATTCCAGTCCCACTCCACTAGGCTTAATTCAAGCAAATCCAAAATAGCAGAAAAAAAAGGATCAATATTCGCTCAAGTGTTGGCACGAGCTTGCATTTTATTCCCCCTGAGACTGTTATCTCTGGGAAAAAGTAATAATACGTATTACTATACCAGGCTGTGTTTAATAAAACCCCCTTTTTTTTAATATGGGGCTGACAGGCAATTTCTTGTGATTCCTTTATGTCCTCTTAGATGTGCTTAAAGGGTTGGACTTCAAGGCAGGCGGAATTTTATAGTATAACCGCTCAAACAAGATGTTCTTTTGCTATTGATCTAGAAGCAAAATGGGGGAAGAGGGTAAATCTTACATGATTTCATTGTGGATACCGAAAGTCCAATTCCATGGATCTCCCTGTAATATTTGCTATATGTTCTTCATTGATCAGAGATAAAAATCAACTCCCGGGAAAAAACAAATCTATACACAGCTAAAATACATATATGAAAACGGATTTGCTTGGAAAAGGAATTTTAAGTCTGTTCAGCCAGTTTTGTAATCCAGGAACCCCTGCCAGAGTGCATAACCAGGTCTTGGACCTCCATACACAATACAGTGCAGTTAAACAATGCTTAGTTAAGGACACATAGGCTAACATAGAGGTGATATTATAGTTTGAAAAAAAACACACGATCAGATTTTCCGACGGGAATTGAGTGATGATGGGCTGTTGTCAGAAAATCTGACCACTTGTACGCTCCATCTGACAATTGTTGTCGAATTTTCCTCCGACAAATGTGGGATAGCATAGCATGCTCTTTAACCACTTGCCGACTGCCGCACAAACTTATACCGCCAGGGGTGGACTGGCCATTGGGACTTCCAGGAGTTTCCCGGTGGGCCGATAGCTCAGTGGGCCAGCTTCAGTGACAGCGGACCGCCCCCCTCTGCATGGGGGGGACCAGAAGGAGCACGGGGGAGGGGACAGACAGCTGACTCAACAGCTATGGCCTGGGAGTTTCCAGCCGCCATAGGAGAGACCTGTCAAAGTGGGCAAGTCTGGATGAAGTCCAGGGCCGAATTTTTGTCCCAGTCCAGCCCTGTATACTGCGAAAGAATGGCACGACTGGGCAAATGGGCGTATATCTACGTCCCCTTTAATTTTCCGGCCGTGTGGTCGCACGAGCGGCGCCGCCGCCTGTCGCAAGCTCCGTGACCGTGCCCGTGGGAACCACGGACTCGATGTCCGTCGGTGTCCCACGATCGGGGGCGCAGAGCTGAAGAACAGGGAAATGTCAGTGTAAACACAACGGGCCAGATTCAGAAAGAGATACGACGGTGTATCTCCTGATACGCCGTCGTATCTCTGAGTTCTGCCGGTCGTATCTATGCGACTGATTCAGAGAATCAGTTACGCATAGATATTCCTAAGATCCGCCAGGTGTAAGTGTCTTACACCGTCGGATCTTAGGCTGCAATTCCAGGCCGGCCGCTAGGTGGCGTTTCGGTTTTTTTTTACGCGACAAATATGCAAATGAGGAGTTACGCCGATTCATAAACGAACGACTGCACGGCGCTTTTTTTTTACGTCGTTTGCGTTCGGCTTTTTCCGGCGTAAAGTTACCCCTGGGTCTATGAGGCGCAGCCAATGTTAAGTATGGCCGGCGTTCCCTCGCCGAGTTTTTAAATGTTTTTGTCGTTTGCGTAAGTCGTTCGCGAATATGGATGGACGTAATTTACGTTCACGACGAAAGCAATGACGTCCTTGCGACGTCATTTAGAGCAATGCACACTGGGAGATTTTACGGACGGCGCATGCGCCGTTCAAGTAAAATGTCAAAAACGCGGGGGTCAAGGGAAACTAAAATAAAACACGCCCCCTACATCCCCATTTGAATTACGCTACGTCGCTCTAACTAAGGGCGCAAGTTCTTTGTGAATAAAGAACTTGCGCCCAAATTTAGAGCGGCGTAATGTATCAGAGATACGTTACGCAGGCCGGACAGATACGCCAATGTATCTGAATCCAGCCCAACATCTCACTGTTCTTCCTAGTGATATGTCACTGATCATCTGTTCCCTCTCATCAGGAACAGCGATTAGTGATGTGTCACTCGTAGCCACGCCCCTAACCGTTAAAATCACTCCCTAGGACACACTTAACCCCTTCAGCGCCCCCTACAGGTTGACCCCTTTACTGCCAGTGTAATTATTACAGTAATCAGTGGATTTTTATAGCACTGATCGTCGGTCCCAAAAATGTGTCAAAAGTGTCCGATGTGTCCGCCATAATGTCGCAGTCACGATAAAAATCGCTGATCGCCGCCATTACTAGTAAAAAAAATAATGAAGTGGAAGATAAGGGACAGAGTGAGAGATAAGGGACAGAGTGAGAGATAAGGGACAGAGTGGGAGATAAGGGACAGAGTGGGAGATAAGGAACAGAGTGGGAGATAAGAGACAAAGTGGGAGATAAAGGAAAGAGTGGGAGATAAGGGACAGAGTGAGAGATAAGGGACAGAGTGGGAGATAAGGGACAGAGTGGTAGATAAGGGACAGAGTGGGTGTATGGTGCATGGATGAGCAACAGAGACACCTTTGGACAGCAGCATTGTCAGTCTAGGGAGAAGGTAGTGTTTAGGCATGTGCAATTAATTTCGTTTAACGCATTTCCACAAATTCGTTAATTCGGAAATATCTGAATTAACTAAAACCCGTTTACAAAATGTTTCAGAATATTTGTAAATTTGAATATTCGATATTTGAAAATTTGGAAATTCGAAAATCCATAATTTCAGAAATTCCGAGATTTGAAAATCAAAAAAATCAAAAATAAGAATGAAAATTCAAAACAACGAAAATCCAAAAATACGAACGAAAATTTAAAAACCCGAAAATTCGGAAATCTGAAATAATAACAAACTAATAATAACTTAAAGTGGATGTAAACCCACTCTCATCCTTTCTAAACTACCTACATAGTGCTGATCTATAAGGATATAGATGCCTCCTGTATGTATCCTTACCTGGTAATAGTGCATAAAGGGGGCGCTAATTGTCAATAGTGATAATACATAATAAATAAGTGAGTGAAAAATATAAAATTATATAAGATGATCTGACTTATATTCGTGATTGAGACGTCGTCAGGAAGCGTCAATCACACTTCCTGACGACGTGTCAATTACGAAACGTACGTCGAGGCGCCTGGTTACGTACAACGACGCACTTCCGGTCCCGTTGGTTCTCCGGCTTGGAACCGCACGCAAGCTCCCCAGCGAGGAACTCTCTCCATACCTCCATTGCAACGCTGACTAGCCTCAGTGCCAGGTCCAAGGCACTACACAAGTAAGAGGCCATTTGGCAATGCTGTATTTTATGGACATTTTTTATTAAATAGTACTTCACTATGGTGGTTTCCCTCACTCTTTGCTTGAAACTATGAGATTGTTTGGACCAAGGGAACGTAGAGCCGCGCAGTTGAATCATGGATACTGGTTCAGTGACCAAATGCTTTATTTGACCTCTTTTTAACAAAACAGGTCAACGCCTTGTGGTAAGGAGCCATCCATTTGTGCACCTTTGGGGATATTTCTGATCTTGGTGGAGGTGGACATCTCTTGTATCGAATTTCCAGCACTGTACTATTGAGTTTTATTATTTCAACATGGACACTTATGAATGGACTTTATTTATTTATTTATTCATTTATCTATTAACTCACATCTATTATGTGTAGTTTTGTGTCACTATTTGCTATTTCTGCTTATTGTTGGTTCAGTCGGATCAGTCGGATCATCTTATATAATTTTATATTTTGCACTATTACCAATATACATTTTTTGACCTAGGTCTCAAAAAAAATTTTTGGGGAGCTGCTCACCATTTATTGTTTGTTACACAAACAATATAATATTAATTAATTTTTTTAGCGTGAGACATCACATTTTCCATGTATCCTTACCTGTCAAATGTCTCCCCTCTGTCTGTTATAAGAACTGAAAAACTGCAGATTCTGTGGGTGGGTCTGTTGTCTGGAGCTCGGTGGGTGGAGTCGTGATGTCAGTAGACTCCCCGCCCTCCTCTACACTCCCCTTGTCAACATGCATTTTGTCCTGTGTATTCCTTACACTAAATTCTGCTATGATCACTAACATCCAGTCAAAATCCAGAAAAGTAACCACATGACTTCAGAAAAGGAGTGGGGGTGGGAATTAAAAAATAATGCCTGTCTCAGGCCAACACCCGAAGAAACACAGTGCCAACACCCGGGAAATATGTTGGCCGCCCGAGCAGTGTACTAGGGTGGCTAAGGGGGCTTCAATCGGAGGTGAGTATTAAATTATGAGCTAGTATGCTATGTATACTAGCTCATTATGCCTTTGTCTTGCAGGTGGTGCTTTTTTTTTTTTAATAGTGGGTTTACTTCCTCTTTAAAGTGTTACTAAATCCACAACAGTAAAATCAGTGGGCTAGATTCATAAAGAATTTACGCCGGCGTATCTATTGATACGCCACGTAAATTCAAATTTGCACCGGCGTATCTTCTTTCTGTATTCAGAAAGCAAGATACGCCGAAATTAGGCTAATATCCGACTGGCGTAAGTCTCTTACGCCGTCGTATCTTAGGGTGCATATTTACGCTGGCCGCTAGGTGGTGCTGCCGTAGATTTCAGCGTAGAATATGCAAATGAGCTGGATACGCCAATTAAGAAACATATGTGCGCCCGGCGGATTTTTTTTTCCGGCGTAACGTTACTCCTGCTATATGAGACATAGCCAATGTTAAGTATGGACGTCGTTCCCGCATCGAATTTTGAAAATTTTACGTCGTTTGCGTAAGTCGTTTGCTTATAGGGCTTTGCATAAATTACGTTCACGTCGAAAGCATTGACTATTTGCGACGTGATTAGGAGCATGCGCACTGGAATACGTTCACGGCCGGCGCATGCGCCGTTCGTGAGAAACGTCATTTACGTGGGGTCATGTTTTATTTACATAAAACACGCCCACCTCTTGCAAATTTGAATTCGGCACGCTTACACCAGCTGATTTACGCTACGCCGCCGCAACATACGGAGCAAGTGCTTTGTGAATACTGCACTTGCCCGTCTAAGTTGCGGCGGCGTAGCGTAAATAACATACGCTACGCCCGCACAAACTTACGGAGGGCTACGTGAATCTAGCCCTGTGTGTATATGCAGTAACGCATGCTTGTTATACTCACTGTGGAACGTAAGGGGTTAATCCTCTACATTGTGTATATAGGCTGTTTGATCCTGTCTTCTCTGTTCCTCCTCTTCTTTCACTGTCTCCAAAAAATAACCTGATATGTACAGAGCCAGGGGACGGGCTGCACATGCTCAGTTTGGTGTGTATTGCTAGAGAGTTTTTTTTTATTTTCTTGGGAGAGTACATGTGATCAGTACAGGGCCAATCAGCACTATCCAGCCAGAGGGTCAGGGGAGAATCAAAACTCCTCCTACAAGCTTTACTAGGAACTGATGGAAGTCACAAGACTGCTATATACTGCTGATGAGAAAAGGTATTTAGCAGTTTGTATTTACTAAAATCATTGCATTTCCTTGTTCTGTGTGCTGTGGGAGACCAGATATAGTGAATGCAGGGTCCCTGGGTTTAATAACACTTTATGTAAAAATGCCTTTCTGATTTTTCTGACGTACAGCTATGAGCATTGTGAGTCTGAATCTCCAGGACACAATATCCTGCAATACTATATATGGACTTACAGTAAATAATGTAACAATACTTTGCTGGCTATTTAAGTCCTGCTATGTACACACTCGCCAATTTATGTACACACTCGCGACTGCGGTGAAATTACCACTTTGTTAAAGCATTTCATCTACGCAGCAGTTTTGTGACACAATAGCTGAAATCTCCAAGTGCTCAAAACACTTTGAAGAGAACAATAGGCTTTGCTTTTAGGAGAAACTCCCAGCAGTCCCCAGCTGTCAGGCTCAAATCCGTCCATAATGGTGTTTTCAGCCGCACTTACGTAGAAAATAAATCATACACTCAAATACGGCATGACATCCCTTCCCCCCCTCCGTACAGTGACTCATTCATTCATAGTAATGTGTCTGTGGGTAATGTAGCATCCTTTAAGGAAGAACTCTGGTCGAAACAGAAAAAAACGTTTATGTCTTTTTTCTTCTTTTTTAGCTCTTTGAATTTCACTCAATAACAATTACATCTCCGCCTCTGTAGTTTAACCACTTAAGGACCGCCGCATGACTATATACTTCGACAAAATGGCACGGCTGGGAACATAGACGTATATATACGTCCTCTTTAAGAGCCCAGCCGTGGGTCGCGAGCACGCCGCCGCCGGCGCGCTCGTGACCAGGTCCGAAGCTCCGTGAACGCGCCCGCGGAACCCGCGGACCCGATCGCCGCGGGTGTCCCGCGATCGAGTCACAGGAGCTGAAGAACGGGGAGAGATGAGTGTAAACACACCTTCCCTGTTCTTCTCTGTGGCAGTGTCACTGATCATCTGTTCCCTGATATAGGGAACGACGATCACTGACATCACATGTCCAGCTCCGCCCCCCTACAGTAAGAAACACAAAAAAGGTCACACTTAACCCCTACAGCGCCCCCTACTGGTTAACCCCTTCACTGCCATTGTAATTTTCACAGTAAACAGTTCATTTTTATAGCACTTTTCGCTGTGAAAATGACGGTCACAAAAATGTGTCAAAATTGTCCGAAGTGTCCACCATAATGTCGCAGTCATGAAAAAAAATCGCTGATCGCCGCCATTAGTAGTAAAAAAAAAAATATTAATAAAAATGCCATAAAACTATCCCCTATTTTGTAAACGCTTGAAATTTTGCGCAAACCAATCGATAAATGCTTATTGCGATTTTTTTTACCACTAATATGTAGAAGAATACGTATCGGCCTAAACTGAAGAAAAAATATGTTTTTTTATATCTTTTTTGGGGATATTTATTATAGCAAAAAGTAAAAAATATTGCATTTTTTTCAAAATTATCGCTCTATTTTTGTTTATAGCGCAAAAAATAAAAACCGCAGAGGTGATCAAATATCACCAAAAGAAAGCTATATTTGTGGGAAAAAAAGGACATCAATTTTGTTTGGGAGCCACGTCGCACGACCGCGCAATCGTCAGTTAAAGCGACGCAGTGCTGAATCGCAAAAAGGGGCCAGGTCCTTCACCTGCAAAATGGTCCGGGTCTTAACTGGTTAAAGGGCATAGAATAAGCTTTTTTGCTACAGAGATTTCTGTTTCAATATTTTTATTAATGCTCCGTTCACATCTGAGCGATCCGGATCGTGGACGGAATCGCTGCGATTCTACCCTGCGATTCAAAATAGCGCCAAATCGCAGGACGCCAATGCGATCCTCGTCACTTCCAATGGCACCCCCGATCACGGCGAGATTGGGCCTGAAAAATCGTGTTAAAATCGTGCAAACAAAATCGTGGGACGCCTGTCACCCGAAAGTAGTACAAGAACTTATTTTGGGTGACAGGTGTCCGTGATTCTGTTTGCGCAATTTTACCACAATTCATCGGGCGAAAATCAGGGTGCCATCCAGGTCGCAAGCAACTTCGGTGGCTTCCCCCTGCGTCTCCTCCTTGGCGGCTCCCCCCTGCTTCTGCTCCCAACCAATACGGTCACGTCTCCTCTCGGCCATTAATAGGATGCATTAAGATGAAAAAACACGTAGGTTTACGACCACTTTAAGACTGGGTTCCCACTAGAACACGCATCGGCTCACAGCAGGAGTCTAGTGTGTCTCCATTCACCGTTTCAGGTCCGATTTCAGCCTGAATTTTGGGATGAATTCGGACCTGAAATGCACCAAAAGACACACAGGGTTCCTATGCAATTCGCATCGGAGCCTCTGCTGAGATTTGTGAACCGTCTCCATAGACAGCCAGTCACAATCTCCTGGTATGCAAATTGGATGAGGCGAAACCCGAATCCAATTGGCATAAGTGTGAACCCAGCCTTAAGTCTTACCAAAATTCTTTAGACTTTTATTGTAAATTCAAAAAAAGACAATTAGCTAGATTCAGGTCGGAGAGCCTAACGTTAGGCAGGCGTAGCGTATCTCATATACGCTACGCCGCCGTAAGTTAGAGAGGCAAGTGCTGTATTCACAAAGCACTTGCGTCCTAAGTTACGGCGGCGTAGCGTAAATGTGCCGGCCTAAGCGCGCATAATTCAAATGAGGAACAGGGGGGCGTGTTTTATGTTAATGAATCGTGACCCGACGTGATTGACGTTTTTAACGAACGGCGCATGCGCCGTCCGTGGACATATCCCAGTGTGCATTGCTCCAAAGTACGCCGCAAGGACTTATTGGTTTCAACGTGAACGTAAATTACGTCCAGCCCCATTCACGGACGACTTACGCAAACGGCGTAAAATTTTTAAAATTTGACGCGGGAAGGACGTCCATACTTAACATTGGCTAGGCCAGCTTTTTGGTGGAATAACTTTACGCCTGAAAACGCCTTACGTAAACGGCGTATCTTTACTGCGACGGGCAAGCGTACGTTCGTGAATAGGCGTATCTCGCTGATTTACGCATTCTAGGTGTAAATCAGCGTTCACGCCCCTAGCGGCTGGCGGAACTAGACAGCTAAGATACGACAGCGCAGGCTGTCGTATCTTAGCTACATTTAAGTGTATATCAATTTGAGAATACACTTAAATGTACGACGGCGCAGATTCAGAGTTACGACGGCGTATCTACTGATACGCCGGCGTAAACCTCTCTGAATCTGGCTAAATGAATACAATACATTGTAAGGGTTTCCAGTGTAAGGATACAAAGCGTAACAATATGTGTAGGTTAGGAAAAGGTACACATCTCAGTTGTAATAAACAACGGTGGAAGTTAGGTTGTTTCCCAATCTTAATAAGACATTGAGAGTATATGGTCATGAGAACCAGCGGCGGTGTGCCCATAAGGGGCGCATGGGCGCCGCCCCCTCTCTCCTGGCACCGCTCTATCACCATAGATCAGTGGTTCTCAACATGGGGGTCGAATGACGATTTGCTAGGGGTCACCAAATCCTGGGCTGTTCCTGAAGCCCACACTCTCCCAGTCTTTTTTTTTGGAAGCGCCTGATTAGAGCTGTAGGCTCTAATAGGCGCCCAAAAAGGTGAACAGCGGTCACCATGCTTGACGCTTGCTGTTTACTCAGCGTTGTCTTAGCAAAGTGAAGGAATTAGCATTGCTAACACTGAACCACCTCTCAGCCAATCAGGTGCTCGGGTCTGTTACCTGTCACCTGATTGGCTAAAATGTCAGGCGCTGTGATTGGATGCCTGATAGAGAGGAACAGAAGAAGACATCGAGCAGGACACCGCTGCGAAACAGGTAAGTGCCGGGCGATGCACACTGACAGCATTTGATGGGGCAGAGTAGCGGCAATTGATGGGCACACTGGCAGCATTTAATGTGGCACAGTAGCGGCAATTGATGGGCACACTGGCAGCATTTAATGGGGCACAGTAGCGGCAATTGATGGGCACAGTGTCAAAAATTGATGGGCACAGTAGCGACAATTTATGGGCACACTGGCAGCAATTGATGGGCACAGTAGCGGCAATTGATGTGCACACTGGCAGTATTTGATGGGTAGAGTAGCTGCATTTGATGGCACAGTGGCTGCGCTTGATGGGTACAGTGGCTGCGTTTGATGGGCACAGTGGCTGCGTTTGATGGGCACAGTGGCTGCATTTGATGGACACAGTGGCTGCGCTTAATGTGCACAGTGACTGCGCTTGATGGGCACACTGACAGTATTTTATGGGTACTAGGCATGTGCATTTCGTTTCGTTCCGAATCGAAATTCGGACAAATTTTTCATTATTCGGACATTCGGATGCATACGAATTCCCGAATTGCAATATTAATTAATTTACCGAATCCGAACGAACGTTTTCGACTCCGAATCGAAAACCCGCGGACGAAATTTGATCGGAATTCGAATAAATAAATAAATAAATAAATGAATAAATAAATTCGATCGGAAAAAAAAAAATTTAATCGAATTCGAAAACAAATTCTATTCGAAAAGAGACTATTTGTTTTCGAATCCTGTCCAAATATTTTCGAATTCGACTGGATTTTTTTAAATTCGGTAGAAAACGAACGAATTCCGAAAACAGTCAAAATATTTTCGCATTCGACCGGATTTTTCGAAATTCGGTCGAAAACGAACGAATTCCGAAAACGAATTTAACACATGTAACGAATCTAACTTAACGAAATTAATTAAATAACTAATTAAAACGAAACGAAACAAAACAAATGTTTCTCTTTTGCACATGCCTAATGGGTACAGTAGCTGCATTTGATGGCACAGTGGCTGCGCTTGATGGGTACAGTGGCTGCGTTTGATGGGCACAGTGGCTGCGCTTAATGTGCACAGTGGCTGCGTTTGATGGGCACAGTGACGGCAATTGATGGGCACAGTGGCTGCGTTTGATGGGCACAGTGGCTGCGTTTGATGGGCACAGTGGCTGCGCTTAATGGGCACAGTGGCTGCGTTTGATGGGCACAGTGGTGGCAATTGATGGGCACAGTAGTTGTTTTGATGGGCACAGTGGCGGCAATTGATGGGCACAGTGGCTGCGCTTAATGTGCACAGTGGCTGCATTTTATGGGCACAGTGGCGGCAATTGATGGGCACAGTAGCTGTGTTTGATGGGCACAGTGGCTGCGCTTGATGACTCTTAATGGTATAGTGGTCGTATCCGGCCTGAAGATGGCTCCTGTCATAAGATCTGGATTCCCTTATCCCTGCTTTACAGTATGATAGAAGGAAAGGTCTATCACCCATCTAAACCTGTTTCTACCCAAACATTAAACATGGGAACTACAAATGTAAAGCAACTGGTAATATTAGTTCCTGGTAGACTTCCATCAGGGGGATTTATTCTAGACTTTATATAGATGGCAAGTCTTACCAACATTCAGTGACCAGAGGCTGCAGTCCCTTCCAGAATCCTTTGCAGCTGCTAAGTCTGTCGGCACTGGATTGCTATAAACCCTGAAATAAACGGAGTGTTCTTTCTGACTCCGCACATTTATTTCCACGGCGCATTAACAGTTCACTGATTAGAAGCGATACTCGGGCTGCTTTTTAAACAAGCTCTCACATCTCCCTCATTGCAGGTTCCTTTCGCTTATTTTCAGATTTTGAGCTATTTTGTCAGAAGCAAGTGTGCCAGGCTGCCAGCCTTAACATAAATCTAAAAAAAACGACCGTAGCGAATTCTCAGACAAGTTGTGAAAAGCTGCTTCTGGCACCCCGTGGCTGAGATTTCATAGCAGCAGATTTTGCTGCCGCAGTCAGTGGGAGAGCTTAAAAAACTTTCACTCGGCATTTCCATCATCCGGAAAAACACGAGATGTGTCGCTTCCTAAACAGCCGAATATTTCCAGAGACGGCTTCCAGGCGCTGCGTGTGTTATATAGAATGATAGTCACTAGCCAGATAAAGAAAAAATCGCAATATCTAGTCCTAAAGTAACATCATTGTGCAGTGTAATGCCGCGTACACACCAGACACAAGAAAAGTCCCATGTGAGCTTTTGGAAATTCTGACCATTAGGTAGATTCAGGTACGGCCGCGCAATTTTAAGACGGCGTAGCCTAGCGTGTTTACACTACGCCGCCTTAAGTAAGAGAGGCAAGTACATGATTCACAAAGTACTTGCCTCCTTACTTAGGGTGGCATAGTGTAAACGCGGCGGGCGTAAGGGCGCCTAATTCAAATGGGTTGGGGGGGGGGCGTGTTTCATGGTAATGAGGCTTGACCTTACGTTTTTGAAGTTTTTTGTCACTGCGCATGCGTCGGGCGACTACATTTCCCAGTGTGCATTGCGGCTAAGTACGCCGTACGGGCCTATTGATTTCGACGTGGACGTAAACTACGTAAATCCCGATTCGCGGACGACTTACGCAAACTACGTAAAAATTTCGAATTTCGCGGCGGGAACGGCGGCCATACTTGACATTGCTATTCCACTAGAGCCTAGCTCTAACTTTACGCGGCCTATCTCTTACGTAAACGGTGTAAAAGTACTGCGTCGGCCTGGCGTACTTTCGTGAATCGGCGCATCCCCTCATTTACATAATCTACGCCGGCCGCAAAGGAAGCGCCACCTAGCGGGCATCAGAACAATTGCAATCTAAGATAGGACGGCGCAAGCCGTCGTATCTTAGATATGTTTAAGAGTATCTCTGTTTGAGCATACGCTTAAACATACGGCGGGGTCGATTCTGAGTTAGCCCGGCTTATCTACTGATAAGCCGGCCTAACTCTACCTGAATCTACCTTCTGTCGGAATTTCCGTTAAGAAAAATCTGAGAGCTGGTTCTTAAATTTTACGATGGGAAAAGTTCTTATCGTAAATTCCAATCGTCTGTAGGCAATTCCGACTGAGAAAAATCCTATGTATGCTCGGAATCAAGTCGACGCATGCTCGGAAGCATTGAACTTCATTTTTCTTGGCTTGTCGTAGTGTTGTACGTCACCGCATTCTTGATGGTCGAGAATTTGGTGTGAAGCCTCGTACACACGACCGAGGAACTCGACGGGCGAAACGCATCGTTTTCCTCGTCGAGTTCCTTGTTAGGCTGTCGAGGAACTCGACAAGGCAAGTTTCTCCATTCCCGTCGAGGAAAAAGAAGACATGCTCTCTTTTTGGCTCGACGAGATCCTTGACAGTTTCCTCGTCGAAGAGTGTACACACGACCGGTTTCCTCGGCAAAAAAAAAATCCCAGCAAGTTTCTTGCTGGTTTTTGCCAAGAAACTCGGTCGTGTGTACGAGGCCTGATAGTGTGTATGCAAGACAAGTTTAAGCCAAAATTCCGTCGGAAAAAAATCCACGGTTTTCGTGTCGGAATTTTTCAGATTGTGTGAGATTAGGCCTCATTCACACACACGTACCAATCTTTACCCACTTGCCATCCAAAATGTACTTTTTTTTGCTAGAAAATTACTTAGAACCGCCAAACTTTATACTGTATATATGGGGACCGCCTACGCATGAAACCATCAATTGCAATACACATGTTACATATCACTGCGCACGCCGGAGTAAAAGCAATAATTTTAGCACCAGACCTCCTCCGTAACACTAAACTGATGACCTATAGGGGTCCTTTAACCCCCATGGCGGTATTCCCGAGTCTGGCTTGGGGTGGAATTTCAGGAGCAAAAGCGGTAACCCCAAGCCAGACTCGGGATCGCCCCGCAGTGTCCACAGGCAGGGAATTACTTACCTTGTCCCTGGATCCTGCAATGTCTCCCCGCTGTGTGATGGAGCTGTGTCCTTGATCGATTCACACAGTGCCTGTGTGCCGCCGAGCTCCGTTTCCTGCGACGTTACGACACACGGGGGCGGAGAATAGCGTCAAATTCAAAAAAGTAAATACACACAATACATACAGTATACTGTAATCTTATAGATTACAGTACTGTATTAAATACTAGGCATGTGCAATCTTTTAAGTTACGAATACGTTTTCCGTCAATTTTCGTTATTTTAGTGGATTCGTTAACATACGAATGAACGGTTTAGCGCAATTAATAACGAATAACGATATTTTCAAAATAACGAATATGAAAAACAACGAAGATATGAAAGATGAAAGAAACGAAAACATAGAAACAACGAAAATACCGAACCCAAAAAAAAAAATTATTACGAAAAACAAAATGAACGAAAATGCAAACTTACTAATATTCGAAGACCGAAAAGAAAACAACCGAAATGCCGAACAAAGAATAAAAAACGACAATCAAAAATAACGAAAAATAAATTACGAATCTTCGGAAAACGGAAATGAAAACAACGAAAATACAAAATAATGTAAATTAGCTTTCGTTAGTACTGAAATATTTCTGGACATTGACCAATAGCCACTGAGCGCTGTCCCTTTCCTCTGAAGAGGTTTGTTCCTTCCCCCAATGAGCTTCTTTCTCATTACCTCCTGGCTCCTTGTGTCTTTTTCTGTGTTAGACTGCAGTGCATCTACTTTCTAGATTTGTATTTGTAATATCTGACATATTTTAGTTTTCTTCTACGTCAGACTTCATTCTAGACAGGGTGTGTGGGCTAACTAAGACAGGCAAGTCAATCACAGTAAAGTACGAATTACAAAATTACGACGAGTAGTGTGTGGAATAAACGTAAAATGTATTCTAACAGAATTACGAATGCAATAAAATCTACAAAAGTACGTTTTTACAATCAAAGGAAATTAGACATGAAAATACGAATGATCATAAAGCAACGAAAATATATTTCTTACGAAAATACGAATGTGGCATGATGGAAAATATATTGTAAATACGAATAGCAAAACAACGAAAATTAAACTAACGTAAAAACGAAGGAACGAATAAAATCATTTTAAAAATACGAACGCGGCAGAATACAAAATATCCGCGGAACGTTTTCATCGGACATGTCTGCTGGGAGGTTTAGGTCTGATGTGTGTACACACCATCAGACCAAAATCCCCGCGGACAGATGTTCTCTGACGCGGAAGTTCAATGCTTCCACGCATGCA
The DNA here is from genome assembly GCF_905171775.1 of Rana temporaria. Classification (NCBI taxonomy): domain Eukaryota; kingdom Metazoa; phylum Chordata; class Amphibia; order Anura; family Ranidae; genus Rana; species Rana temporaria. The sequence continues at coordinate 499,777,042 of NC_053490.1, forward strand.
TTGAATCAATTCGACGCATGCGGGGGATTTCGGGCCGCTGGTTATACGTCATAACCAGCGGACATGTCCGATGAGTCATACTGACCATCGGACATGTCCGACGGACATGGTTCCAGCGGAAAAGTTTCTCAGCATGCTAAGAAACTTTTGTCCGCTGGAAACCTGTCCGCTAGCCCAGGAATCCGGTCCGGTAGGCCGTACACACGGTCGGACATGTCCGCGGAAACTGGTCCGCGGACCAGTTTCAGCAGACATGTTCGGTCGTGTGTACGAGGCCTTAGTGTTTTTGTTACTGAGATTTCCTTGCGTTTTCTAGACATTTGCTTTAATATAGTGTGACATAAAACATTGGAACTACCACTATTTTATTCTATACGTGTGCAAAAAAAGGTTCTTGCAGCAAAAGGTGTTCCCTGTTTATTCCTTGATGTGTAATTTTCAGCTCTTACTGTAGTGTATCTTTAACCACTTGACGTCTGTGCTGTACGTCCTCCCGCTCACGCGCTCCAGGGGGCGCTTTGTGATCACTGAGCTCTTGGGACTCGGCTGATCACAGAGCAGGGTAATAAGGGCCAATCACAGCGGGCCCTTTACCACATGATCGGAAGTAAACAAAAGTCAGTTACCAGCTTTTTTCCTCTTCATGCTGTCAGCATGACGAAAAGAATAAAGCCGGTAACTGGCTTCTGTTAGAGGGACATTGGTCCCCTAAGTGCCCACCAGTGCTGCAAATCAGTGCCCTCCAGTGCTGCAAATCTATTTCCACCAGTGCCACCTATCAGTGCCCATCAGTACTGCTAATCAGTGCCCACCAGTGCCTATCAGTGCTGCCAACCAGTGCCCCATCATCAGTGCCTCCTGATCAGTGCCCATAAGTGCCACTTATCAGTGCTCATCAGTGCCGCCTATCACTGCCCATTAGTGCCACCTATCAGTGCCCCTCAGTCCCACCTATCAATGCCCATCAGTGCTGCCTATCACTGCAGCCTCATCAGTGCCTCCTGATCAGTGCCCATCAGCGCCACCTATCAGTGCCCATCAGTGCCGCCTATCAGTTCAGCCTATCAGTGCCACCTTATCAGTGCCACCTCATCAGTGCCCAACAGTGCAGCCTATCAGTACCCATCAGTGCAGCCTCATCAGTGCCCATCAGCGAAGGAGAAAAATCACCCGTTTGCAAAATTTTATAACAAAATATAAAAAATATATATTTTATTTCAAAAATGTTGGTCTTCTTTTGATTGTTTAGCAAAAAATAAAAACCCCAGTGATGATTAACTACCACCAAAAGAAAGGCGGTGAATAATAAAAAAAAAAGATAAAAATGTAATTTGGGTACAGTGTTGCATTATTGCGCAATTGTCATTCAAAGTGTGACAGCGCTGAAAGCTAAAAATTGGCCTGGGCAGGAAGGGGGTAAAAGTGCCCAGTAAGCAAGTGGTTAAAATATATATATATATATACAGTATATATATATATATATATATATATATATATATATATATATATATATATATATATATATATATATATATATATATATATATATATATATATATATATATATATATATATATATGTTTGTATATATGATGGACAAAATATGTAAAATGCATTATTATAATTCTAGCTGTTGTACATTTATGGCCTTTATGGTAGAACGCTGATATGAAGCTTTCCATGGATTGATAAAACCTCAGTGAATGTTCTGATGATGTTTGTCAGATATTCCAGATAAAAGGCGAGCCGCTATCTCTCTGCGCAGTAATTGCGCACTTAGTCCTGTGATTACAGACCTGGGTCTTCTTTCCCTGAACACTGTTTGTGTTCTCGGTCTCTTTGAACCTTCCGGGGAAGTGTATCCCTGGATCTGCATGCCAAGAGTAATGCGATTTCTTTTCTGCCGTGCCGGTGAGAAGTAGAAGAGAGCGAATAATTAGAGATCCACCCCACTGGAGTTTCACACAAATCGCTTCTGTCATCATGCCTGAAAGCTCTGAACATATCAGCTTTCTTTTTCTCTTTAAAGGGCTCATTCACTCCACCCGACATTATTATTATTATTTGTATACAGGATTTATATAGTGCCAACAGTTTACAAAATGACATGTGTTAGGGTGTACATAATACGCGCCCGCGAGTGTGTGTTGTGCACATCCAATGTAATGCATCATTAAAATGCAGCACAATGCTTGCCATTTTTTTTCTTTTTTTTTTTTCCCTTTTTTTTTTAAGTGTCACTTAAGCCACATCATTAAAAACGATCAATAAATGGTGAATTACATACTCTTCATACTCACTTTTCACAAACCCTTCCTTCGGCTCTCTTTCTTTTTTGTGTTAGTTTTCGTGCTTCTTTGAGGTATTTCACACCTTTTCACGCTTTTCACAGTTTTTTTGGGCACTAAAGCCCCATACACACCATCAGATTATCTGCAGATTTTTGTCTTCAGATTTACCAAAACCATGTAGTACAAGGGCCTGCCTGATTGCATACAAATTGAAACTCTTAAGGTTTGACCTCCTATTAGATGGTTTTGGTAAATCTGCAGAAAAAAATCTGCAGATAATCTGATGGTGTGTATGGGGCTTTAGGCATGTTTTCTGCTCGAAAAAGCTCCACTCAAAAACGCGAATTTGGTGGGTGTTTTTTTCTGCCTGTAAACTCCTCAAAAAAGCCACGGTGTGGATGGACACATTGGATAACATGGAGGGGAGTTTTCCAGGCAGTAATAAATGAGAGTTTAAAAAAGCTCAAAAGCCTGTAGGAGCCGCTTCTTTGAGATGCAGTGTGTATGAACCCTCAAGCCGCGTACACGCGGTCAGGCCTCGTACACACGACTGAGTTTATTGGCAAAAACCAGCAAGAAACTTGCTGGACGATAATTTTCTGCCGAGGAAACCGGTCGTGTGTACATTTTCGTCGAGGAAACTGTCGAGAAACTCGACGAGCCAAAAAGAGTGATAATGGTATATGGAGGAATGGATGGCTTCTTACCACAAGGTGTTGACCTAATTGTTTAGAAAAGGTCAAATAGAGCAGTTAGTCACTAAACCAGTTCAGAGATTCAGTTGCGCGGCTCTACGATTCCTAGACTCGGGTACTCTCATGATATTTGAACAAAGAGGGAGAGGGAAACCACCATAGTGAAGTACTATTTAATAAAATGTATCAAAAATATACAGCGTCGCTAAATGGCCTCTTACTTGTGTAGTGCCTTAGACCCGGCACTGAGGCTAGTCAGCGTGGCAGGTAGAAAATGTGATGAGAGTTCCTCGCTGGGGAACTGGCGTGTGTTCCAGGCCAGATGGGAGTTCCTCGCTGGGGAACTGGCGTGCGTTCCAGGCCAGAGAGCCAGCGGGACCGGAAGTGCGTCGTTCGTAAGTAACCAGGTGCCTCGACGTACGTTTCGTGATTGACACGTCGCCAGGAAGCAACCCGAGCCAAAAAGAGAGCAAGTTCTCTATTTCCTTTGACGGGAGTCTCAAATTGGCTCGTCGAGTTCCTGGTCGGGCTGGTTTCCGACGAGAAACTCGAGCGTGTGTATGCTAAGAAACCCGCGCTTACTCAGAATAAAGTATGAGACAGGAGTAAAAGTAGCATTTGTAATGGAGATAACACATTTGTCACGCTGTAACAGACTGAAAAGTGCGAATTGTCTCTTACCAAACTTTTACTTAACACGCAAACACATGAGATTAGCAAAACCAGCCCCAGTGGGTTTAGCCAGTGGAATCGAACTTCCCCTGCCATTGTATGTGTTGCGTGTCACCGCGTTTGAGAACGAGGAGATGTGGTCTTTTACGTGTGTACGCAAAGCAAGTTTGTCGACAAGCCTAACAAGGAACTCGACGAGGAAAACGATGTGTCTCGCCCGACAAGTTCCTCGGTCGTGTGTACGAGGCTTCAGAATTTCAAATGGAAAAAGTCCTATTTTCAGACTTTTTCCGTCTGAATTTCCGACGGACTTAGATAGAGAGCAGGTTCTCTATTTTTCCGTCGGAAATTCCGATTAGGTTTTGCCCGGTCAAAAGTCCCACCGTGTGTACGCGGCATAAGACAATGCCTTATAGCACATTGGAATGCACTGCAGAGTGAAAAAGTGCAACATGTCTTAGAAAGAAAAGGAAGGAAGGAAGGAAGGAAGGAAGGAAGGAAGGAAGGAAGGAAGGAAGAAAAAAATAAGATATAGAAAGTGAAAGAGAGAAGGAGAAAAAAAGCAAGAAAGAAATGAAGGAAAGATAGAGAAATAGTAAAGAGGGAAAGAGAAAGAAAGAGAGAAAGGAAGGAAGGAAAATAAAAGAAAAGAGAAGGATGTAAAAAATGGAGAAAGAAAGAGAGAGAGAGGAAGGAAGAAAGGTAGGATAGAGATAGAGAAAGAGTGAAAGAAAGAAAGAACAAAACAAAGGAAGAGAACGAAAGAAAATATAGAGAAAGTGAAAGAAAGAAGGAGAGAGAGAGAGAGAGAGAGAGAGAGAGAGAGAGAGAGAGAGAATTGAAGGAAGGCAGGCAGGAAGGAAGGAAGACAGGAAGGAAAAGAAGAGAGAGAGAGAAGGAGAAAGAAAGTCAAGAAGAAAGAAAAGATAGAGAAATAGAGAGAAAAGGAGAAAGAAAGAAAGGAAGAAAGAAAAGATGGCGAAAAAGAGAGAGAAAAGGAGAAAGAAAGAAAGAAACAAAATATGGCAAAAAAGAGAGAGAAGGAGAAAGAAAGGAAGAAAGAAAGAAAGAAAGAAAGAAAGAGAAAGGAAGAAAGAAAAGATGTCAAAAAAGAGAGAGAGAAGGAGAAAGAAAGAAATTAATAAAGAAAAGATGGAGAAAGAGAGCGAGAGAGAAGGAGAAAGAAAGAAAGAAAGAAAGAAAGAAAGAAAGAAAGAAAGAAAGAAAGAAAGAAAGAAAGAAAGAAAGAAAGAAAGAAAGGATGGCGAAAAAGAGAGACAGAATAAGGCCCCGTACACACGACCAGTTTCCTCGGCAGAATTCAGCTTCCGACCGAGTTTCTGGCTGAATTCTGCCGAGAAACCCGGCCGTGTGTACACTTTCGGCCGAGGAAGCCGACGAGGAGCTCGGCGAGGAAATAGAGAACATGTTCTCTATTTCCTCGTTGTTCTATGGGAGCTCTCTCCCCGCCGAGCTCCTCGGCGGCTTCAGTGCTGAACTGGCCGAGGAACTCGATGTGTTTGGCACGTCGAGTTCCTCGGCCGTGTGTACGGGGCTTAAGAAAGAAAGAAATTTAAAAAAGATGGAGAAAGAGAGCGAGAGAAGGAGGAAGACAGAAAGAAAAGATGGAGAAAGAGAGAGAGAGAAGGAGCAAGAAAGAAAGAAAGAAAGGATGGCGAAAAAGAGAGACAGAAAGAGAAAGAAAGAAATTTAAAAAAGATGGAGAAAGAGAGCGATAGAGAAGGAGGAAGACAGAAATAAAAGATGGAGAAAGAGAGAGAGAAGGACGAAGACAGAAAGAAAAGATGGAGAGAGAGAAGGAGCAAGAAAGGAATGAAGAAAAGATAGAGAAGGTGTGAGAGAAAGAAAGAAAGAAAGAAAGAAAGAAAGAAAGAAAGAAAGAAAGAAAGAAAGAAAGAAAGAAAGAAAGGATGGCGAAAAAGAGAGACAGAAAGAGAAAGAAAGAAATTTAAAAAAGATATGGAGAAAGAGAGCGATAGAGAAGGAGGAAGACAGAAATAAAAGATGGAGAAAGAGAGAGAGAAGGAGGAAGACAGAAATAAAAGATGGAGAGAGAGAGAGAGAGAGAGAAGGAGCAAGAAAGGAAGGAAGAAAAGATAGAGAAGGTGTGAGAGAAAGTAAGTAAGAAAGAAAGAAAGAAAGAAAGAAAGAAAAGAGAAAATCTGAATGACCAAAATGGGGAATATTGCAATCCAGTCAATTTCTGTTCATGATCATTTACTAATGTTAAAAGTGTACAGTAAAACCTTGGTTTGAGAATAACTTGGTTTGAGAGCGTTTTGCAAGACAAGCAAAATGTTTTAATACATTTTGCCTTGATATACAAGCGATTTCTTGATATAAGAGTAGCGTCATGTCTAAGTATAAAAAAGAAGAGAGGAGCCTCTAAGTGTAGCAATATGGTTACATTGAATGAAAGTACAACATTTAGCAACTTATTGCCACACTTAGAGGCGCCTCTCTTCTCTTTTATACCCTGTAAAAAAAAATGCTTTGATATACAAGTGCTTTGGATTACAATCATGTTTCTGGAAGGAATTATGCTCGCAAACCAAGGTTTTACTGTATCTCTTATTGTATCACTTTATACGTTTCCTATTATACTTACTTAATGTATACCTTGTATACTTTCAAAACCTTTCAATAAAAAATATATTGTGGAAAAAAAATGAGAAAGAAAGAAATTGAGAAAGAAATAAAGAAAGAAAAGGATAGAGAGAGAGAGAGAGAGCGAAAGAGAGAATGAGATAAAATGAGAGAGAGAAAGAAGAAATAAATAAACAAAGAAATAAAGAATGAAAGAGAGAGAGAGAGAGAGAAATAAATAAAGAAATAAAGATTGAAAGAGAGAGAGAGAGAGAGAGAGAGAGATAAAGAAAAAAAAAAAGAGAGAGAGAGAGAGAGAGAGAGAGAGAGAGAGAGAGAGAGAGAGAGAGAAATAAATAAATAAAGAAATAAAGAATGAAAGAGAGAGAGAGAGAGAGAGAGAGAGAGAGAGAAAGAAAGAGAGAGAGAGAGAGAGAGAGAGAGAGAGAGAGAGAGAGAGAGAAATAAATAAATAAAGAAATAAAGGATGAAAGAGAGAGAGAGAGAAATAAAGAAAGAAATAACGAGAGAGAGAGAGAAATAAACTGAGAAATAAAGAATGAAAGAGAGAGAGAGAGAGAGAGAGAGAGAGAGAAATAAATAAAGAAATAAATAACGAGAGAGAGAGAACTAAAGAAAGATTTATCGTGTGTCTCCAGCAGTGTTGTGTTCTCCATTCCCTGCACACAGAGGGATGACAGTAGTGGAGAGTAGTGGAGAGCAGGGGCGGACTGACAACTCATGGGGCCCCCGGGCAATAAGATTATGGGGCCACACAGTGTACACACACACACACAGTTTACATACACAGTATACACACACAGTATACATACACACAGAATACACATACAAACACTGAAAAGGTACTGAAGAGGCAGGACAGCAATAATCCTGGGATTAAAAAACCCCACAGATTTTGACATACTGTCCCTGGTTTTACTGAGGCTGGCAACCCTGATGAGGCCCCCTAGTGTCATGGGGCCCTCGGGCAGTGCCCGAATGGTCAGTCTGCCCCTGGTGGAGAGTAGTGGAGAGGTCGGGTATACCTCGGTGTATTCAGCACAATCACAGCACAGAAGCACAGCCCTGCGGATATCTGCAGTACACTATTTACATTCCTCCCAAGGACTAGAGAAGTGAGAGTTTAATTAATATCGCTACAGAGCTAACAATGAATTATTGAAGCAGTTAGAAAGAGGTAAACTTTTAAGCGGCGTGAAAACAATGAGTGATTTCAGACGCCTGAAATGCGTCCTCTGTGTACCAGTTACTGGCCGCCCTTAGCAGAGTCTGGAGAAAGCCGATTGATTTTTTAAATTTGTTTGGAACTACTGGGAGCTGTGTGGCTGTAAGGTAAATCTGAACTTCGGTCTTAGTTCCAGTCTTGCACAGTTGTACTGTCTCCTCTCCTGTACTGAAATGACTTCATCTGATTTTGCCACACATTGTGAGAAGGACTCTGTGCAGGCCAGTCAAGCTCCTCCACTCTAAACTTGCTCATTCATGTCTTTAGGGACCATGCTTTGTGCCAGTGGCGGCCCATCCAGAAGGGGGTATGGGTGCCCCCCCATCCATGCATCCGGTCCCCTAATCTACATATTAGGCCGCCGGACTATGGATTCCAATGTGGGGTGGGTGTTTTTTTGAAGCACAGGATTAGAGCCAGAGGCTCTAATAGGCTTCAAAAAATGGTGAGCTCGGGGCACAGAGCACTGCGCTCTAAACACACCCAGTTGTGTGACCATAGCGAATTAATTTTCGCTATTTCCACATAAAAGTTCCTCCCCACCAATCAGGAGGCAGGCCGTGAGACCTTTGACCGAAGCGTCATGGGCAGACCGTGCTGGAGGACACCACAGCCCGCCACCTAGTTCGGGTAAGTGCCGGCCGGGGGGGAGTTAGTGCCGCCCCCCAAAGGAAAAACCCACTAGCAGACACTGTTTTCTACACTGGTGCGCAGTCATGTTGGAACAGGAAGGGGCCATCCCCAAACTGTTCCCACAAAGTTGGGAGAATGAAATTCCAAAATGTCTTGGTATGCTGACACCTTAAGAGTTCCCTTCACTAGAATCAAGGGGCCAAACCCCTGAAAAACAACCCCACACCATAATCCCCCCTCTACCAATTGATTTGGACAAAGTCCATAAAGACATGGATGAGGAAGTTTGGGGTGGAGGAATTTGACTGGCCTGCACAGAGTCCTGACCTCAACCCGATAGAACATCTTTGGGATGAATTAGGGTGAAGACTGCAAGCCAGGCCTTCTCATCCATCATCAGTGCCTGATCTCACAAATGCGCTTCTGGAAGAATGATCAAACATTCCCATAGACACACTCCTAAACCTTGTGGACGACCTTTCCAGAAGAGTTGAAGCTGTTATAGCTGCAAAGGGTGGGCAAACTCAATATTGAACCCTACGGACTAAACTGGGATGACATTAAAGTTCATGTGCGTGTAAAGGCAGGTGTCCCAATACTTTTGGTAATATAGGGGGTAATCCACAAAGAAGCGGCGCAATGTAACTTTTCGGATTTAAGTTACACCGCCGCAAAATTTCCACGTTAGGTGCCGATCCACAAAGCACTTACCTAGAAATTTTGAGCGGTGTAACTTAAATCCGGCCGGCGCAAGGCGTTCCTCTTCTCCGGGGGGGCGATTCCCATTTAAATGAGGCGCGCTCCCGCGCCGGCCGTACTGCGCATGCTCGTGACGTCATTTTCCCGACGTGCATAGCGCGAAATTACGTTACGCCGGGCTTTGTGGATCGCGACGGGACAATAAAGTTGCGTCGGGTAAAAAAAAAAAAATTTAAATTAAAAAAAAATTGCGTCGCTAGCAAGAAAGGTCTGTTTTTACAAGGTGTAAACAGTTTACACCTTGTAAAAGCAGCCCTAATTTTGCGTTTGCAAAATAAAACTTACGGAGAAAAAACGAAGCTGAAAAGCTTTGTGGATCTCCGTAAGTCCTAATTTGCATACCCGAGGCGGCATTTCGATGCGAAATGCCCCCAGCGGCAGATGCGGTACTGCATCCTAAGATCCGGCAGTGTAATTCAATTACACATGCCGGATCTTCTCCCTAACTATGAGAAACTGATTCTGTGGATCAGTTCCATAGTTAGGACCAGGGATACGACGGCGTAACAGCAGTTACTCCGTCGTATCTCTTTTGAGGATCTGGCCCATAGTGTGTGTGTGTATATATATATATATATATATATATATATTGTCCATATATATCAGATATATAAGCCTGATGCAGCTTAGAGAGCCTAATAGGTGTGCTCCAGTCAGGGCCGCCATTAGGGGGATACAGGCAGTACACTTGTAAGGGGCCCAGTGGTCCCCAGGGGCCCGGATGGCATCCCCCTTTTTTTTTCAGCACCTAAAGCCCCCCCCCCCCACCTCTAAGGAGCCCACTGGTCCCCAGGGGCCCGGATGGCATCCCTCTTCTTTTTTTTTTTGTCAGCATCCAAAGCCCTCACGACCTTAATTTGCGGCGGCAGCCCCCCCAGCTTCTCAATACACAAAGTAAACAGCTTACATTATCATACAAGTACATGGTACAGAAGACACAATCAGGAATATAAAATGTTCGGGTAACATATTCTTTAACCACTTAGGGACCGCCTGCCGCAGGAATACGTCGGCTGTTTGAAGAGGAATACCGTTGTTATGGCAGCAGCTACTGTATCTACCATAACCCCGGTATCCTCTTCTTCAGCGGGCGGTCCGCTACAAGATAAAAGTGGTCTCTGCGGCGGATACACCGCAAGATCACTTTTATTGTCAACGAGAGAGGGGCTCCCCCCTCCCGCCGCTCCCCGGTGCCCTCCACTGCTTACCGGAGCCGACAGCAGCAGCAGAGGAGATCGGGTCCGCTCCCTTGCTTGGTATGGAGACGAGTGAGGGGGAAGATGGCCCCCATCTGTCTCCATATCACTGCAGGGCGCAACCGACGTCAAAACATCACTACTGCCCAATGCTCTTAAAGGGACATTTTTTTTTTAAATTACATAAATTGTTTATAAAGTTTTTTTATTGCATTGTATTCCAAATATGAGATCTGAGGTCTTTTTTACCCCAGATCTCATATTTAAGAGGACCTGTCATGCTTTTTTCTATTACAAGGGATGTTTACATTCCTTGTAATAGGAATAAAAGTGACCCAATTTTTTTTTTTAAAACGGTGTTAAAATAAAGTAAAATAAATATGAAAAAAAAATAAAAAATTTAAAGCGCCCCGTCCCGACGAGCTCACGTGCAGAAGCGACCGCATACGTGAGCAGCACCCACTGTGTTCAAACCACGCATGTGAGGTATCGTCGTGATCGTTAGAGCCAGAGCAATAATTCTAGCACTGGATCTCCTCTGTAACTCAAAACATGCGACCTAAAGAATTTTTTTAATCGTTGCCTATGGAGATTTTTAAGGGTAGAAGTTTGTCGCCATTCCACGAGCAACAAGCAACTTTTAAGAGTGACATGTAGGGTATCAATTTACTCGGCGTAACTTTATCTTTCACAATTAGTGTTGAGCGGAATACGCCATATTCGATTTCGCGATATATCACGAATATATAGCCGAATATTCGTGAAATATTCGCTAAAATCGAATATTCGTGATATTTAAAAAAAAAAAATTGCGAAGTTTCGCTAATGCGAATTTATTGCGAACATTTTGCGAATTTTTTTTTTTTTTTTTCTGATTGGCTCTGATGCAAAAGAAGGGCGGAGAAAGTATTCTCGAATATTCGGAAATCGAATATTCGGAATATTTTATCAAAAAAAAAAATGTTGTGAAATATTTTGACAACTGTGGTAGGAGAACTTTCTTTTGCATCAGAGCCAATCAGAGTTCTCCTACCACAGTTGTCAAAATATTTCACAACATTTTTTAGTTTGATAAAATATTCCGAATATTCGAGAATACTTTCTCCGCCCTTCTTTTGCATCAGAGCCAATCAGAAAAAAAAAAAAATTCGCAAAATGTTCGCAATAAATTCGCATTAGCGAAATTTCGCAATTTTTTTTTTATATTCGGAATAGCGAATATTGGCCGCGAAATTCGAGATATTCGCGAATACTCGAATATGCCATATTCGAGCCGAATATTCGCAATACGAATATTCGTGACCAACACTATTCACAATATATAAAGAAATTGGGCTAACTTTATTGTCTTATCTTTTAATTAAAAAAAAGTGTATTTTTTCCCAAAAAAGTGCTCTTTTAGGACCGCATCGAAAATACGGTGTGACAAAAAGTACTGCAACGACCGCCATTTTATTTTTCTAGGGTGTTAGAAAAAAATAGATATAATGTTTGGGGGTTCTAAGTAATTTAGCGGGAAAAAAAAAACAGTTTTTAACTTGTAAACACCAATAGCCGGATTCAGAAAGACTGGCTTAACTTTGAGGCGGCGTAGCATATCGTATTTACGCTACGCCGCCGTAAGTCAGAGAGGCAAGTGCTGTATTCACAAAGCACTTGCCTCCTAAGTTACGGCGGCGTAGCGTAAATGGGCCGGCCTAAGCGCGCCTAATTTAAATGAGGAACAGGGGGGCATGTTTTATGTTACTGACTCGTGACCCGACATGATTGACGTTTTTAACGAACGGCGCATGCGCCGTCCGTGGACATATCCCAGTGTGCATTGCTCCAAAGTACGCCGCAAGGACGTATTGGTTTCGACGTGAACGTAAATTACGTCCAGCCCCATTCACGGACAACTTACGCAAACAACGTAAACATTTCAAAATTTGACGCGGGAGCGACGTCCATATTTTACATTGGCTAGGCCAGCTTTTTGTTCAATTAACTTTACGCCGGAAAACGCCTTACGTAAATGGTGTATCCTTACCGCGACCGGCAAGCGTACATTCGTGAATAGGCGTATCTCGCTGATTTACGCATTCTAGGCGTAAATCAGCCTTTTTTACGCCCCTAGCGGCCGGCGGAACTAGACAGCTAACATACGACGGCGTAGGCCGTCGTATCTTAGCTACATTTAAGTGTATCTCAATTTGAGAATACACTTAAATGTACGACGGCGCAGATTCAGAGTTACGATGGCGTATCTACTGATACGCCGGCGTAAACGTCTCTGAATCTGGCTACAAATCTCAGAAAGAGGCTCTGTCCTTAAGTGGTTAATCTGGAGTTTAGTGCCACTTTAGCTGCAGTCAAGAAAAAGATCTCCTCCCTTGCCTGTGCTGTGTGGCAGAGCTGTGTGAATCTCAGTACTGGATAGACAAAAATACGAATCCTTTGGCAGGTAAAACCCCTTTCTGTCTATTTTATCTCTGTGTATATAAAGCTGTTTGTCGGCGTTTAGCTCCGCGTTGTTGTTAGTGAACTGACTGTCTAAATATGTTGGGTAAGAAAATCTCGTCTTCTAGCGCGCGCGGCTGACAGGTAACACTTTAATGGCGTCGTCTGCAGGAGATTTCCTCCCCAGTCTGGCGCCTGAATGAATTCTTGGTTTCCTGCTTGCGTTACGCCAGCCGGTGTAACTCTTTCAGAAGCATGCCACCCCACATGATTCTGCCACCCCAGCAGGAATGCAATGAGCTGATGCCGAAGAATTTAAGAAGTTCTCCTTTTCTTTTTTATGGCTGATGAGTATGATCGGCGGAGTCCTGGTTGATGGACCTCAATACGGTACATTGCCGGCGATGAATTATTCATCTTCCTATCACTCCCACATCATTTACCTTTTATTCTGCTTTGCCTGCACAGATAGCATTGATTTTCCCATCACATGCTGAGGCATTAATAACACGGAAGAGAAGATATCGTCTCGCACAAAGAAAAGAAAGAGAAAGTGGAGTTGACGTCTGTTACTAATGGCGCGGCTTAACACCCGAAAGTAGTATAGGACCTAGTTAGCCTTAACTTGTCACCGACGCAGGGTAGTGGCATCCAGTTCAAATGTGCGGTGTCTTGGAAGAGCGATCCGCATTTGGATCGCTCTTCGGAGAGCAATTGACAGGCAGTGAGAAGGTCTCTGCAGCTAAAGGTGGAAGCGGTTGAAAAGTGTGGCTCGACCACAGGGTTTTAGTGCCCCGAATTTCATGTGTTAACCAGCCTTTATAGATGGCTATACACTTTACAATCTGATTGTACAATCTCTGTGGACTTACCCAACCTTTATAATATGAGGACAATCCTAAACAATCCATTTCATTAGTAATAAATCAGAAAAAAACTCTTTCACTACGTACAGTGGCCCAGATTCAAGAAGCTATTGCGCCCGCGCAACCATAGGTTGCGCGGCGCAATAGCTGTTTTGCTCCCGCGTAGCGAATGCCCCTGATTCAGGAACATCGCTACGCGGACTGCAGCCTAGGATATGACAGACATAAGCCTCCTTATGCCTTCATATCTCAGGCTGCATTCTTGCGTTGGCCGCTAGGGGGCGCGGCCATTGTGATCGGTGTGTAGTATGCAAATTGCATACTACCACCGATTCACAAAAGTTGCGCGGGTCCTGCGCACGCAAGGTACAGAGTTTCCGTACGGCGACTTTAGCGTAAGGCTGCTCCTACTCATAGTAGGCGCAGCCAATGCTAAAGTATAGCCACCCTTCCCGCTCGTGAAATTTGAATTTCACGTCGTTTACGTAAGTGATTCGTGAATGGCGCTGGACGCCATTCACGTTCACTTAGAAGCAAATGACGTCCTTGCGACGTCATTTGCCGCAATGCACGTCAGGAAAGTTTCCCGACGGAGCATGCGCTGTTCGCTCGGCGCGGGAGCGCGCCTAATTTAAATGATTCCCGCCCCCGGCGGGATCATTTACATTAGGCGCCCTTACGCAGGGCAAATTAGCATAGCGCCCGCGCAATTTACGGAGCTACTGCTCCGTGAATCGCGGGCAAATCGAAATATTTGCGTGGGCGCAGAGCAAAAATCGTTGCCCTTTGCCCACGCAAATATTGCGCGGTTCTACCTGAATCTGGGCCAGTGGGTATAGAAAATAATCATCCCCCCCCCCCAGCCTTTAAAATAATCATCAAGTGGTTCCACCGCTTGATCGTTCTTATAGGTGGCGGAAAGGGACATCCCTCCCGCCGCCATCCGGTGCTTCTCCGGGGCTCTCCCGTGCCATCAGGGGCCCGGAGAAAGAATCGCCCAGCGCCGAATAGGAATCATAGAGATGACTGGTGACCAGATGGTCACCAGTCATCTCTATGACCATCGGAGGCCCGGGCACGATGTGATGACATCACGCCCGGGTACCGGAATGTAAACAAAGGCGCAATTGCGGCTAGTAAGCATGGGATCGGTGATTTTTTTTTCATAATCTCATGCTTTCCAGCCTGGAGGAGAGATGTGGGGTCTTATTGACCCCGTATCTCTCCTTAAAAAGGACCTGTCACACACCTTTCCTATTACAAGGGATGTTTACATTCCTTGTAATAGGAAAAAAAGTGATAAGAAGTTTTTTTTTTTTTAAAAAGTGTAAAAAAAAAATAAAGTAAAAAAAAAAAAAAATGTAAAACTCTCACCAGAGGCGGTTCGTCCATAGAGGGCGCTGGAGCGCCGCCCCCTCTGGCTCTCGCCCGCCACTGAGTCTAATGACATACATTCATGCATTGCATGAATGTATGTTATTGTTGCCAGCTGCCGCTGGTCTATTCAGAGATGGCCGTAACTTGAGCGCCGGCCACCTGAATAACGGCAGCTGGTTGGCTGTGCGGAAGTGCCTATCAGAGCCAGCGGCTCTGATAGGCTTTCCGAGTACAGCCCTCGGCTCCCGGATGTCTTATCCTCGGAACGTACGGGGGCTGCGTTCCTTGGATAAGACTGACTGCAGTCTCAGCCAATCAGGTTCCCCGATTCTGGTTATCGGTAACCTGATTGGCTGAAGCGTCACCAAGGAGGCGGGAGAAGACATCGAGGGACGCGAAAGAAGTAAGGTAAGTGCATTTTACAGGGCACAGCGGCGAAAATGGGCACGGTGGTGACAAAGGGCACAGTGGTGGCAAAGAGCACAGTGGCATCAAAGGGCACAGTGGCATCAATGGGCACAGTGGTGACAAAGGGCGCAGTGGTGACAAAGGGCGCAGTGGTGACAATTAAAGGGCACAGTGACATGCACAGTGGCGACAATGGGCACAGTGGCGACAATTGGCACAGTGGTGACAATTGGCACAATGGCGACAATTGGCACAGTGGCTGCGTTTGATGGCATGGCACAGTGGTGACAATTGATGGTACAGTGGCTGTGTTTGATGGCATGGCACAGTGGCTGCGTTTGATAGCATGGCACAGTGGCTGCGTTTGATGGCATGGCACAGTGGTGACAATTGATGGCACAGTGGCTGCGTTTGATGGCATGGCACAGTGGTGACAATTGATGGCACAGTGGCTGCATTTGATGGCATGGCACATTGGCTGCATTTGATGGCATGGCACAGTGATGACAATTGATGGCACAGTGGCTGCGTTTAATGGCATGGCACAGTGGTGACAATTGATGGCACAGTGGCTGTGTTTGATGGCATGGCACAGTGGCTGCATTTGATGGCATGGCACAGTGGTGACAATTGATGGCACAGTGGCTGCATTTGATGGCATGGCACAGTGGTGACAATTGATGGCACAGTGGCTGCGTTTGATGGCATGGCACAGTGGTGACAATTGATGGAACAGGGGCTGTGTTTGATGGCATGGCACAGTGGCTGCATTTGATGGCATGGCACAGTGGTGACAATTGATGGCACAGTGGCTGCATTTGATGGCATGGCACAGTGGTGACAATTGATGGCACAGTGGCTGCGTTTGATGGCATGGCACAGTGGTGACAATTGATGGAACAGGGGCTGTGTTTGATGGCATGGCACAGTGGCTGCATTTGATGGCATGGCACAGTGGTGACAATTGATGGCACAGTGGCTGCATTTGATGGCATGGCACAGTGGTGACAATTGATGGCACAGTGGCTGCGATAGATGGCATGGCACAGTGGTGACAATTGAAGGAACAGTGGCTGTGTTTGATGGCATGGCACAGTGGCTGCATTTGATGGCATGGCACAGTGGTGACAATTGATGGCACAGTGGCTGCATTTGATGGGCACAGTAAGGCTGCAATTTTTTATTCTTTTTTTTTTTTTCGTTTGCGCCCCCCCAAAAAATGTTGAGCACCAGCCGCCACTGGCTCTCACCTTTATATTCACCTTCATGGCTACACTCATTCCATCTCGGCAGACAATAAACACTTCTGAGAATTGCTGTGCATGGTTATGATCACACTAGAATCCTAGGCGTCTCTATATATCATAACATTGGGCATTCGTGACATTTTTGTATTCGAATGAGAAAAACTCAACTATTTCTTAGATAAGAGATGAAGACAAGAGAGGGAGAAATAACAGAATACATAACCCAAGTCTGAATTGTCCACATTCAGTAATTGCCTTAAAAAAAAAAGAGAGAAAAATAAATAAAGTTTTACAACCATTAGGCGGGCAGCTCCAGATCTAGTAATTTACCAAGCAGGCGGGATAATGTGTCCGTGTTGTAGTGAGATTTGTCTTTGGAACAAGGTTCTTATATGAAATTGACCTGCAGCTTGTCTGTGTTTTCATAGAGCCTCTGCAATTACATTTTTCCATTTTTTAGATCTTATGTGAAAATTACTTTGTCACCCTGTATTATAATAACAGAGCCCGCAGCACATATTCTGGACGTCCGTGCGCCCGCATTTCTGTAACCTTGTTGACATTTTGGCCTAACAACACTTACCTGCGTGATACTTACATTTTGCATATTAAAATCACCGCTATTTTATGTAATGGCAGTTTTACCGAGACGATCAATAAACACTCTCCTCCAGAGGAATGTTACACATAGCATGAATTATCGCAATTTGTATTCTGAAATTGTACCTGTGCTATGTACATGCAAAATACCATAACCACTTGCCTACTGGGCACTTTCACCCCCTTCCTGCCCAGGCCAATTTTCACCTTTCAGTGCTGTTGTACCATGAATGACAATTGCGCAGTCATGCTACATTGTACCCATATGACATTTTTATCTTTTTTTTTTTTTAGACAGATAGGGCCAGATCCAGAGAGAATTAGATGGGCGCAGCGTATCAGAGATACGCTACGCCACCGTACCTTACCTGGCGGAATTTTGAATCCTCAACGAATTTGCGCCGTAAGTTACGGCGGCGTAGTGTATTTCTGGCGGCGGAATTCAAATCGGCGATTAGGGGGCGGGTTTCATTTAAATGAAGCGTGTCCCGCGCAGAATGAACTGCGCATGCGTCGTCCCGAAATTTCCCGCCGTGCATTGCGCTAAATGACGTCGCTAGGATGTCATTTTTTAAACTTAGACGTGAGTTACGTCCATCCCGATTCACGGACGACTTATGCAAAAAATAAAAAAAAATTCAAACTTCGACGCGGGAACGACGGCCATACTTAACATGGCAATTCTATCTATACGGCGCAAAATACCAGATTTTACTATACGCCGGAAAAAGCCGACTACAGACGACGTTAGAAAATGCGACGGCCAAGGGTACGTTCGTGGATCATCGGAAATAGCTAATTTGCATACCCGACACAGAAAACGACGAGAACTCCACCCAGCGGGCGCCGAAGTATTGCATCTACGATCCGAAGGCGTACACCTGTCGGATCTAACCCAGATGCCGTCGTATCTTGGTTTGAGGATTCAAACTAAAGATACGACGCGGGTAATTTGAAAGTACGCCGGCGTATCAGTAGATACGCTGGCGTACTTGCTCTGTGGATCTGCCCTATAGAGCTTTCTTTTGGTGATATTCAATCACCACTGGGGGGATTTATTTTTTGCTAAACAAATAATAAAAAAAAATAATAATCTTGAAAACGTTTTTTTTTTTTAGATTCTGTTATAAAATCGTGTAAATAAGTAATTTTTCACCTTTACTGATGTGCACTGAAGAGGCGACACTTATAGGCTACACTCATGGGCACTGATAAGGCTGTACTGATGGGCACTGGAAAAAAGAGAGAGTGATGAGCGCAAACGGATGGGCACTGATGGGCAATAATGGGCTGCACCTGATGGGCACCGATTCCTTTACCTCATTTTAAGTGGTTTGTACACTTTTAGATTTGAGCAGCATTCTCTATTAGATTGCACACTTTTTTTTTTATATTTTTACTTTGTATCTTTTCCTGGTTTATATCCTTGATTATTCATTTTGGCTAGCGCAGAAGATCCCTCCCTTTTTACATGATGGGCACTGATAGGTGGCGATGATAGGCAGCACTGATAGGCACTGACAGTCAGCACTGATGGGCACTAATTAGCAGCACTTATAGGCAGCAATGATAGGTATCACTGATAGGCACTGACAGGCAGCACTGATGGGCACTAATTAGCGGCACTGACAGGCAGCACTGATGAGCAGTGATTAGCAGCACTGATGGGTACTGTTGGGGCTGCACTGATAATCAGGGCACTGATCACTGATTATCAGTGTAGATGTCCCCTATGTGGATTGTCGCCTACCTGCTCTCTGATAACCGGCAAATCATGTTTACACTGTGACCAGCTGTAATTGGACACAGCTGGTCACATGGTAAAAAGCCGCTGTGATTGGCTCTTTACCCCGACCTGTGATCACAGATCTCCGGCGACAATGTCCTGTATAGATGTCCTGGTGGAAATGTGCAACCAGGCTATAGCCATCATTCGGCTCTTGTACAGTCGTGAAGAGGTTAAAAATACCTTAAGCCTATGTATTCTTAGTAAATGTGGTAAAGCTTCACTTTGTAAACAATTCCCAATCAGATGCAAGGAAAACATTTATTTTTGTTGCTTGAACATGATTGAATGATAGAAATCGACAGAACTTTACCACATTTACTAAGGCTGGCCAGGTTTGAAATCTGGCCAGGTCAGCAGGAACCAGACAGATTCCGATCCATATGAGCAGGCGGGTTGTACTGAAGTCCATTTATCAATCAATTTTAGTACAACTAGTCTGTCGGCTATAGCCGCCCGCAATGATCACTGTATTTTAACAGCGGGGAAACCTCCCTTTGTCAGAATGCAATGGGAGGGATTTCTTCATCAACACTGACTATATTGATGGGAAAATCAAGTGATTTTCTTTCCTTCAACCCTTGAAGGAAAGAAAATTGCATAATCTGCGGCTTGCTTACTAAGTGTCATCAAACCCACATCATACAAAACTATCAATAAATGGTGTATTATACGCTGTACATTCTCACTCTAGTCACTATGAGATTCGTTTTCTCTATTCTGCAAAAAACCTGGTTGATCCTTCTGCTCTCTATCTCCACCTTCTGTCCAACTCCCCAAATCAGCCAGGAATTTTGCAGCTGTAGTGGCGACTCTGCACATGCTCAGTTTCCAGTGAGTTTCTATGCTGAGCATTTCCTCCCTATTACATTTGAGCAGCCCATGTGACTATAGAGTCACACATGTGGGCGTATACACAGTGGTAAATGACAGCCCACTCCCTCCTCCTTCTCCATGCCAACTAATCTGCTAAACACAATAGGGTGGGATATTACATGTTGATTAAAGCGGAGTTCCGGCCACAATTTCACTTTTTAAATATAAATACCCCTGTAATACACAAGCTTAATGTATTCTAGTAAAGTTAGTCTGTAAACTAAGGTCCGTTTTGTTAGGTTGTTACAGCATTTAGACACTTTATAAAATAGAAATTGACTGGGGCCATCTTAAGTGTGGGCATCATGAAGCCAGACTGTATGACTTCATGGATTTCAGCCTTGCACATGCTCAGTGCTGCACAAGCAGTGTCAGATCAGGTTTCAGCACCTGTGCTGTCCAAGTCACATGATTCTTTGAGACTGGGGAGTGCACAGACTCCTGGAAAGTTACACCCACTACATTCCCAGGAGTCTGTGCGGTGTAGGTTAGGAAGCTTAAGCACCTAGGTGCAGGAAGTGGGAAGATTAACTATTCTACCTAGCAACAACACTTTGAAGGCATCTAAAAAAAAAAAAAAAAATCGTAAAGGACTAATGACATTTTTTTAAAACTACTGATGTAATGTTAAATTTATGGGTGGAACTCCACTTTAATAGAGGCTTCATCTCCCTCTTATTCTAATACACTGACTGGAGGGGTGTGACACAGCCTTGGAATGGCAGAAATCTACCCACACCATGTTATTGCCAGAACATAATAAAGATTACATTTCAAATATATATTTGCATGACAATTTAAAAACGTTTATTGATTTTGAGTTTTTATTTTTACTCTGTATTCTAAAGGCTGTTTTATTTTTATTATTTTGAACATGTGACCAACAGCAAAGGACTAGAAGCTCCTCCTGCTTATGTTTCCCTGCAGACAGGCTGGAAAAGATCTGGGTCATGTGACAGCTGTATATCAATCAGGAAAAAGGTACTTAGATTTTTTTTTTTATTAAAATAATTACAGTTCGATCATCCATATACATAAATAGAAGGGATAATGCCAATTAACCACTTGAGGACCGTCGCATACAGATATATATACATCTGCAGAATGGCACGGCTGGGCACAAGGGCGTACATGTACGTCCCCTTTAAGAGCCCAGCCATGGGTCGCGCAGCGCCGCCAGCGGCACGCTCGCAACCCGGTCCTCTTTTCCGTGACCATCCCGCCGGTGTCCTGCGATCGGGTCACAGAGAGGAAGAATGGGGAGAGGTAAGTGTATACAAACTTCTCCGCATGCTTCCTAGTGAGACTGACACTGATCGTCTGTTCCCTGCCACGCCCCCCGCAGCAAGAAACACACATTAGGGCACACTTAACCCCTACAACACCCCCTCCTGGTTAACCCCTTCATTGCCAGTGTAATTTTTACAGTAACCAGTGCATTTTTATAGCACTGTTCGCTGTAGAAATGACAATGGTCCCAAAATAGTGTCAAAAGTGTCTGATGTGTCCGCCATAATGTCACAGTCACGATAAAAATCGCTGATCGCCGCCATTACTAGAAAAAAAATTATTAATAAAAATGCATTAATACTACCCCCTATTTGGTAGACGCTATAAATTTTGTGCAAACCAATAAATAAACGCTTGAACGCATGAACTGTGCCTTTACATGCACACAGTCTTAGCCCGTAGGGTTCAATATTGAGTTGGCCCTCCCTTTGCAGCTATAACAGCTTCAACTCTTCTGGGAAGGCCGTCCACAAGGCTTAGGAGTGTGTTGGGGATGTTTGACCATTCTTCCAGAAGCGCATATGTGAGGTCAGACATTGATTTCGGACGAGAAGGCCTGGCTCGCAGTCTCCGCTCCAATTCACCCCAAAGACGTTCTATTGGGTTGAGGTCAGGACTCTGTGAAGGCCAGTCAAGTTTCTTCACCCCAAACTCACTCATCAATGTCTTTATGGACCTTGCTTTGTGCACTGGTGTGCAGTCATGTTGGAACAGGAAGGGACTATTCCCAAACTGTTCCCACAAAGTTGGGAGAATGAAATTGTCCAAAATGTCTTGGCATGCTGACACCCTAAGAGTTCTCTTCACTGGAATTAAGGGGCCAAGCCCAACCCCTGTAAAAAAAAACCACACCATAAACCCCCCCCCCCCCTCCACCAAATGATTTGGACCAGTGCACAAAGTCCATAAAGACATGGATGAGCGAGTTTGGGGTGGAGGAACTTGACTGGCCTGCACAGATTCCTGACCTCAACCCCGATAGAATGCCTTTGGGATAAATTAGAGCGCACACCGAGAGCCAGACCTTCTCGGCCAACATCAGTGCCTGACTTCACAAATGCGCTTCTAGAAGAATGGTCAGATATTCCCATAGACACACTCCTACACCTTGTGGACAGCCTTGCCAGAAGAGTTGAAGTTGTTATAGCTGCAGGCTGTGGGCCAACTCAATATTGAACCCTATGGACTAAGACTGGATGACATTAAAGTGTATGTGCGTGTAAAGGCAGTAGTCCCAATACTTTTGACAATATAGTGTATGTACAGAGAGTATCACGGGCAGGTAACCAACAATAATGAATCTCATGGAAAGGACAGCAAAAGAAAAGACGAAAAATGAATGGCCGGTCTTGAATGAGCCTAGCGCCGGCTCAGAACTATCTTACATGCTGTGGCTTGCTGGCTGTGCATAATGCCAGGGAGGGCGTCCCTCCCCACTGGGATCCCATTGTTTCAATTTCATTCCCCTCAGTATCTGTGTCTGGTGACATATAAGAAAAATAACAAGTTGGAACAAAGCTTGCACGAAAGAGCTCCTATTCCCAAGATCCCCATATCCTGAGCTAGGAAGCTGTGTACGATCAATCTCACATCCCAACATAAAGCACTCACGAGAAAGGCCACGGAACATACTGGGAAAAAGGTATTGACAAAGGATATCTAATAATGTGCAGCCAGCCTGAGCAACTCAGACCATTATTACCACAATATACCCTCTGCAAACAGAAAACAGCTACCAAGGTATAATGACACTGGCGAGCCCCTGGAGGCAGAGAGGAATCAAACCTCTTTTACTTGGAAAAACTGATTAAAAGATATTAGGGTTAATTTACTAAAGTTAAATAAATAGGCTTTATGGGGGCACCGCGCTGACATTTACTTACTACTAGAGCTGCACAATTAATCGTCAAGAATCGTTATCGCGATCCTTTTCCCGTTGCGATTCTTCACACAGGGTTTCACGATCTTTGACATGAAAAGAATTTTCTCTCTGCTCTCAGCCAAAAGTCTGGGCAGCCTGCCAAGTTTTGAAAACATTCTTCATCAGTGGAAAGTTAAGTCTAAACATTGTATCACATTGACTTTTACATCAAAGGAATACACATCTGTATGTAAATTAGGAACGTTTAACCACTTAAACACCAAACCTTTTTCTGACAGCTCTTTTCAAGTTAAAATCTTTGGGCTAGATTCAGGTAGCCCGCCGTAAGTTTGTGCGGGCGTATCGTATGTTATTTACGCTACGCCGCCGCAATTTAGAGAGGCAAGTGCAGTATTCACAAAGCACTTGCTCCGTAAGTTGCGGCGGCGTAGCGTAAATCTGCCGGCGTAAGCGCGCCAAATTCAAATTGAGAAGAGGTGGGCATGTTTTATGTAAATAAAACATGACCCCACGTAAATGATGTCTCTAACGAACGGCGCATGCGCCGTTCGTAAAAGAATCCCAGTGCGCATTCTCAAAATTAAGCCGCAAATCGTCAATGCTTTAGACGTGAACGTAATTTACGCAAAGCCCTATTCGCGAACGACCTGCGCAAACGACGTAAACATTTCAAAATTCGACGCGGGAACAATGTCCATACTTAACATTGCGTACGCCTCATATAGCAGGAGTAACCTTACGCGGAAAAAGCCTAACGTAAACAACGTAAAAAAATGCGCCGGGCGTACGTACGTTTGTGAATCGGCGTATCTACCGAATTAGCATATTCCTCGCGTAAATCAACGGAAGCGCCAGCTAGCGGCCAGCGTAAATATGCAACTAAGATACGACGGCGTAAGAGACTTACGCCAGTCGGATCTTAGGCAAATTTCGGCGTATCTTGATTTCTGAATACAGAAAGAAGATACACCGGCGCAGATTAGAATTTACGTGGCGTATCAATAGATAACCCGGCGTAAATTCTTTCTGAATCTAGCCCAATGTTTTTTTTGCTAGAAAATTACTTGGAACCCCCAAACATTATATACTTTTTTAGTAGAGAACCTAGAGAATAAAATGGCGGTTGTTGCAATATTTTATGTGGCACTGTATTTGCGCAGCAGTCTTTTTAAATGCAATTTTTTGGGAAAAAATTACTTTAATGAATTAAAAAAAAAAAATAGCCAGTAAAGTTAGCCATTTTTTTTTTTTTTTGTATAAATGTAAAAGATTTTACATCGTGAGAATCGTGAGAGAATCGTGATCTTCATTCTAAGCAAAAAAATCGTGATTCTCATTTTGGCCAGAATCGTGCAGCTCTACTTACTACAACATATAAATCCAAACTACTCCAGTGTAGAGATGGGCAGAACATCCTACTGTTTGGTTTGCACTTTGCAGCAGAACTCCCAACCAGGGGAAAAGTTTTGCCCCGACCCAAAAACTCCATTGGAGTCTATGGGAGTCGAAACATGAGAAATCAAAAGTGCCCATTTTGAAGGCTTATATGCAAGTAATTGGTGGTCCGTGTACTGCCCTGGGGGACATGTATCAATTCAAAAGCATTGAATTTAATGATGCTTAAAGTGCAATGATAAAAATGAAAAATGTCCTTAAATATAGTGCCTGGGGGGTCTCCTTAGTCTGCCTATAAAGTGGTGCATCTGTAGCATGTAGAGAACATGCTGCAGCAAAAATTACATTTCTAAAGAAAACAAGTCAAATCACATTTAAATTGACTCGCGGTTGCAATTGCACCTGGCTATTTAAAAAAAAAAAAAGGCGTAGGGCCCCCCTACAACTGTCTCTGTTTTTAGTACTCTTTGACACTTTTTTGGTGAATGGGTAGGGGTACCATGTACCCCATACTCATTCACATGGGGGGGGGATCTGGGGGCTCCCATCTTAAAGGGGGCTTCCATATTCTGATAAGCCCCCTGCCTGCAGACCCCCACGATCACAGCCCAGGGTTGTGAGCCCCCCCAACCCAAAGCACACACCCCCACATGTTTAGGGTATATGTCCTGGTATGGTTGAGGATGGGGGTCTCGCTCAACCCCTCCCTTTCCTGACCTGCCAAGCTGCATGCTCGGATAAGGGTCTAGTATGGTCTTTAGGGGGGACCCAGCACTATTTAAAAAAAAATGTTGGCGTGGTGTTCATCTTAAAATCCATACCAGACCCTATGGGCTGAGGGGGGGCCCCACGCCGTATTTTTTTTATTCAGCCCATTGACAGCTGATCCAAGGGAGGGGACGAGCACGACACTCCACACCAGGGAGAAAGCCTTGCATTACTGTGTGTAGTTACAGACAGAAGAACAGGAAGTGAGGATTTCTCAGAAGAAATAAGGACATTTAAAAGCAAAATGGAAGGATGAGGTAAGTGAAGGAGGACTGCACTAAGGTAAAGGAAGCTATTTAGGAAAAAAAAAGATGGTACCTTCACAACCCCTTTAAATGCATTTAAAACATCTGACGGGGAATAGAAAGGTTCATTGGAAGTACAGGTGCACATTATATAACTGTATTCAACAACGTGCCTTGAACACAGACAACCACTATTTAATCTGGAGCCCTTCATAAACAACACACTCAGGCTCATTATGGAGCTCACAATCTCCCGAGCTCTCTGCTAATTATAGCTGTTCTATGTCATATATTTTGTTTGTTACCAATAATTCACATTCTCAGCCTTCTTTTCAAAAGACCTGCGAATACAAAAGTTCCATTTTCCCTCAACAAAATAGCAGCGGCTCCGTTGGCCATTAACGGTAAATTGTTTGTCTGCCTCCTCACTCCTTTGGGTGCCGGGGCTTATGTTTTATGAAATGAGAACTGGAAATGGGAGCGTGTCATTATAAACAATGTATAAAAATAGAACCCGTACAAACAGAATTAAATGCATTCACATTTTATCAGAATACCAATAAGGCGATAAATAGGCAAGGCTACTTTCAGCAGTTGCTGCCAGATGTAATTCTAACTAATTTCAGAGCTTTGAACCAAAATTCCCAGGTCCGCCCACCTGCTGCAGCCATAATGGGAGCGGAGGAGTCTCATTTCAGAGTGCAAGGTTGAAATTTCCCCAGGTGAAATAATAGCAATGGGGGTTAAAGAGAGAAGTCCATCTTTTTTACCCTATTTCAAGCTATACCCATGTAACATGGTCACAATTTGCAGAATCTCCAAACCCAAACTACCGCCCCATTTACAGAATGCTACAGCCACCTGCCACCACTCATTTATTACACTATCAGTGAGCACAGGTGTGACGGACTGCTCCCCCTCCCACCTGGGTGCTTCCACCAATAAACCGCATTATCCACTCTGGAACCAGAAACCAGGTATTATATTTGCGCATTGCATCCAAGAATTAGATGATACTAGCTGAAACTGATGTTATTGTAACTTCACTCAGAATATTTACCACACAAAATCAGGTAAGAGCTTGATCACCCTATCCTAAACAATGCAGATTGTAAACAGTAATATTTTCAGTACATCTAACAGGATATACTGTTAGATGTACTGAAAATATTACTGTACATAAACAGTTAAAGAGATTGTAAACTGTGACGGTATTGGTATGATATCCCCGTCAAACAGTCCCTTCTTCCCATAACGAAAATCACCCAATACTCCACAAGTAGGAGTCCATGGAATCGCCCCAAATAGCCACACATGAGTCCAGGCTTACTGCTAGAACAAGACAGCTTTTAATGCGTATAACACAGAGCTTATATGTGGTTACAACTGTTACAATGACAATCTCGGCCCCCCTCACACAGTGGGGGATCTTCAATACAGATCCTTTGAAATAAGGGTATCTA
Organism: Rana temporaria; assembly: GCF_905171775.1. Lineage (NCBI taxonomy): Eukaryota > Metazoa > Chordata > Amphibia > Anura > Ranidae > Rana > Rana temporaria. The sequence goes on from NC_053490.1 coordinate 499,803,783, forward strand.
GCCGGTTCGGCTCCGCTATGTTTAACCTGATCAGACACATTCCTTTATCAATTAACATTTAGAACAATACACACAAGAGAGTCAATTAACTCTTTGAATTAGGGAGCTGGCTGAGGAAGGGTCATTAACATATCAATAGTTTTAAACAAGCAGGGAGAATTACACTGAAGCATCCTTCACAATGGCCCCCCTTTTTCTCCCTGCTTCCGGCAACCCGGTTGGACCTTCCCTGGTCCAGTAGGGTTGACGGGTTCAGAGCTTTTAGTCCGAGGTTAACTCCGTTTGGCGTGACTGACCTCCCTTGGCAACTGTTTCAGACTCAGGTATGCCACCGGGTCGTCAGATCACACGCCGGTCAGTCCCCAAGTCTTTGTGTGATCTGCAGAGTCACCAGAAGTCAGTGTGAAGACGGCGAATGGGTCTGTGCGCCGCCGTCTAGGTGTCCCGCTATGGGAGGGGGCAGGTTATGGCTCTGAAGTGACAATCACAGGAGATTCATAAAAAGAAAAAGTTATATTTGTTGAAATGCTGTAGCACTGGTGCTCAGAGTCCGGGGGGGATCAGTGCCCCATAGGGTCAGCCACCCTCTGCTCCCTCCGCAGCCGCCGGTTCTCCTCTTTGAGCTTCTCCAGCTCCATCTCCAGTTCCTGGAGCCTGGGGGGGTCAGCCCGCTGTGACCTCAGATGGTTGTTCTCCTCCTCCATGCGGCTTATGCACTCCTCCAGCTCCATGTACTCACGGATCAGCTCCTGCTTGCTCATGTCCTGCAGGCTCTCCACGTGGTCCTTCATCATCAGGAACTGGGTGGTGGTGTAAGGGGCCACCGGTGGGCCCTTGGCGAACATCTCGGCCCGCATCTGGGACGCCCGCTGCAACTCCCTCTCCTCCAGTCGCTTCTTCTCCTCCCAGGTCAGCTTGTTATACGGCTTCCAGGACCTCTTCTTCGTGGGGGGTAGCCGGCGGTGCCTCTTTCTGCCCAGCTCCCTCCAGGGCCCCTCCGGCTCATGGCTGTCGCCCATGACCAGCTGACAATGGTGTTCCCTGTTGTCCGTAATAACAGATTGTACCGTGAGGACTTCGTAAAGGGTGTCCAATGGTTCTTCCTGACCCAGCTCCTGGAGATCCCAAGCCGAATCTACACAATGGGCTGCTGCTGGTGGGCGGTACCCAGGTTGAGACCAATTTGACCTGGTGTTGTCCTTCATGGGGCAATTCTGCTTGAAGTGAGCCAGCTGTTTGCACCGGAAGCAGCATTGTTCGTTGTCCTCCTGGCGTGGATAGCGAGGGCTAGATGTCATCGGTCTGTTAGGAGGTTGGTATCTAGCGGCTGGTGGGTGTGAGGGCACCGTTGGTCGTGGAGGTTGTACCCGTGGTGTGACCTGGTTTGTCTTGCGAGTATCCGCATATTCATCCGCCAACTTCGCGGCCTCTGGTAGAGTCATGGGCCTGCGATCTCTCACCCAATCTTTGACGTCCGTCTGGATGTGATTGTAAAATTGCTCCAGAAGCATTAGTTGCAAAATGTCCTCTGCGGTGGTGGCCTGGCTGCTGTTAACCCAGTTAGAGGCCGACAGGGATAACTGGCATGCCCATTCCGCGTAAGAGTCTTCCGTGGTTTTGCGTGAGTCCCTGAACTTCTGTCTGTGGGACTCTGGGGTTACTGCATAACGAGCCAGGAGCGCTTCTTTAACCCGGGCGTAGCTATGGATATCCTGATCTGGCACGGTCTGGAAAGCATCAGAAGCTTTGCCTGACAGTTTGCCTGACAATATTGCAACCCACTCTCTTCTAGCTATTCGGTGCAGGTTACATTGTCGCTCAAAATCTGCCAGGTAGTTATCAATATCACAGTCCTTTTCATCAAAAGCTTTAAAAGCGCTAAACGGAATCTTCCTTGCGTCTGCTGTGCTGTACTCACTGTTTGGAGGATGTGCGGCTGCTTGTTGGACTGCTGCCAGTTTTAACTGTAGTTCTGCGTCTTATTTGTTTATCCTTCTGTAGTTCTGCGTCTCTTATTTGTTTAGCCTTCTGTAGCTCTGCGTTTACTAAAAGGTCCATCACTTTCAGCACCACATCCGCCGTTGGGTTCGGACCGAACCATGCTAGCTTCTCTCTCATTAGCTTGTTGGCTGGCGATTCCTCCTCCTGAATCACTGGTGTCTCCATCTCTTGTACTGCTGGCGTTGCTGCAACCAAGTTCTCCTGGTCTAGCTCCATTAATTCTGCTATGATGACCCGCTTGGTTTTGTTGCTAGCAATCCTTCCACGAACTTCCAGTAGTTCTTCCAGTGTCTGCTTGGAATCCAGGTATAAAGGAGAGTAGAAGGGAAAATCCCGCTGCTGTCAACCAATTGTGATGGTATTGGTATGATATCCCCGTCAAACAGTCCCTTCTTCCCATAACGAAAATCACCCAATACTCCACAAGTAGGAGTCCATGGAATCGCCCCAAATAGCCACACATGAGTCCAGGCTTACTGCTAGAACAAGACAGCTTTTAATGCGTATAACACAGAGCTTAAATGTGGTTACAACTGTTACAATGACAATCTCGGCCCCCCTCACACAGTGGGGGATCTTCAATACAGATCCTTTGAAATAAGGGTATCTAGCCGGTTCGGCTCCGCTATGTTTAACCTGATCAGACACATTCCTTTATCAATTAACATTTAGAACAATACACACAAGAGAGTCAATTAACTCTTTGAAATAGGGAGCTGGCTGAGGAAGGGTCATTAACATATCAATAGTTTTAAATAAGCAGGGAGAATTACACTAAGGCATCCTTCACATAAACCTTTATGTTTTTTCACTTTAATGCATCCTAAGCATTAAGGCGAAAAAACACCTTGCAGTGTCCGGCCCCCCCAGCCCCCCCGTTTTACTTACCTGAGGCCCGAATTTCCCTGCCGTCGCTCTCTCCACGGGTTCCCGGCTCTTGATTGGATAGATTGATAGCAGCACAGCCATTGGATCCCGCTGCTGTCAATCAAATCAAATGTAGCGGGCACTGAGAGGCGGGGCCAAGTCATGCATTCGGCGGCTATAGACGCCAAATGAATGACTTGGAGCTCGCCCGCAAGGTAACCCCCTCGGGAGAGTGTTTCCCAGAGGGGGTTATCTAATGCGGGGAGGAGCCACGAAGACGATGTTCGGGACCACTCTGTGCAAAACAAACTGCACAGTGGAGGTAAGTATAACATGTTTGTTATTTAAAAAAAAAATCTAAGCTGGTTTGGTATCAAGGTAAAGTGGGCACAACGCTAGTCACATCTCCAAGAGGATTATCAGCCAGCCAGAAACAATAGGTGACTTAATTAACAACGGGGAGTCACACCTAGGAGGCACACATTAGGGAAATTATACCATGAGAGAAACACACCTTAGTAAACAGATTATAGCAGGAGACCCTAGCATAAGGTTGTTTTGAGCTGATTATGTTAACATCTGCTCTGAGTCTAAAGGGGGGGGGGGGAGTTGAAGCAGTCAATGCTGGTTTGGGCATAGAGGCCCCAAATCTTGCCCTCAGAGTCTCAGTTTCGGGGACCCAAATGGACCAAATACCAAAGTAAAACCACTCCAAAAGTGCCCAAGGCACACCCTTCTCAAGAATCGAGCCCCCTCAAAATCCAGGGCCCATAGTCAGTAGGCAAGAGGCTACCCTGCAGTCCCCTCCAAAAGCCCCTGTCCCAGTTGGGTTTGTCACAACAGGAATCTCCATACACTTAGCAGAGGTTTCCTCATATTATTTCCTCTTCTGGTTGAATGTTCTTAATCTGTAATGTTAGGCTGGCCATGGATGGATCGAAATGCCGCTGGCTCAGCAGGGGCGATCAAAGAGTTAACTGTGTGCCTAGCTGGCGTTTTAAGCCCCATGCACACTATTAGATTTTCTGCAGATTTTTGTCTTCAGATTTACCAAAACCATATAATATGAGTTCAAACCTTTAAGCCGTGTACACACGATCGGTTTGTCTGATGAAAACGGACCGATGGACCGTTTTCAGCGGACAAACCGATCGTGTGTGGGCCCCATCGGTTTGTTTTCCATCGGTGAAAAAAAATAGAACATGTTTTAAAAATTTCCTATGGATAAAAAAACGATAGAAAAAAATGATAGTCTGTATGGAACTCCATCGGAGAAAAATCAATGCATGCTCAGAATCAAGGCGATGCATGCTCGGAAGCATTGAACTTAATTTTTCTCAGCACGTCGTTGTGTTTTACGTCACCACGTTTGGACACGGTCAGATTTTTGACTGATGGTGTGTAGGCAAGACTGATGAAAGTCAGCTTCATCGGATATCCAACGAAAAAATCCATCGGGTTAGATTCCATCAGATATCCGATCATGTGTACAGGGCTTAAGAGTTTCAATTTGTATGCAATCAGACATGGTTTTGGTAAATCTGAAGACAAAAATCTGCAGAAAATCTAATAGTGTGTGCCTTAGTTTAGTGTCGGAGGTAGACATGTGCAGAACGAAAAAAAAAATTTGTTTCGATTCAATACGTTATTTACATAAATTTGTTTAATTAAAATTTAGTTAATTTTGTTTCATTAGTTTAATTAGTTTTTGGGATTTATTTTGTTTATTCATTTTCGAATCGATTCTAAACATTTTTGAATCAATTTCGAATGGTTTTCAAATTTGAAAATTTTTCAAATTTGAATAGTTTTCCAATTTCCAGAAAAAAAAAAGAATAGAAAATAAAGGAAGAGAATTTGTTTCTATTCTATTCTTTTATTTTCTGTTCTATTTTATTCTTTTTGGAAATTGGAAAAGTATTTGAATTTGAAAAGTTTTTGAATTTGAATAGTTTTTGAATTTGAAAAGTATTCAAAAACGATTCTAATTCAAATTTTGTTAAAATTTCGTTATTTTGGATTAGTTTAAATTCGGTACTATTCTAATTCAGAAATTCAGATACATCCGAATAACGAAAATTTGGTCGAAATGAACCGCACATGTCTAGTGGGAGGTGCTTTAACTGCTTGCCGACCAGCCGCCGCAGTTTTACGGCGGCAGGTCGGCTCTGCTGGGCGAGATCACATAAATCGACGTCATCTCTCCCAGCACCCAATAGGGGCGAGCGCGCGCCCACCGCTCGCTCCTGACTCCCGCTCGCGATCACCGCCGGGCACCCGGGATCGCTCGTTACAGAGCGAGAATCGGGAGCTGTGTGTGTAAACACACAGCTCCCGATCTTGTCAGGGGAGAAATGCCTGACCGTCTGTTCATACAATGTATGAACAGCGATCAGTCATTTCCCCTACTGAGGCCACCCCCCTTCAGTTAGAACACACCCAGGGAACATACTTAACCCCTTCCCCGCCCCCTAGTGTTAACCCCTTCCCTGCCAGTGGCATTTTTATAGTAATCAATGCATTTTTATAGCACTGATCGCTATAAAAATGCCAATGGTCCCAAAAATTTGTCAAAAGTGTCCGCCATAATGTCGCAGTACAAAAACTAAAAACCGCAGAGGTGTTCAAATACCACCAAAAGAAAGCTCTATTTGTGGGAAAAAAGGGACGCCAATTTTGTTTGGGAGCCACGTCGCACAACCGCGCAATTGTCAGTTAAATCGACGCAGTGCCGAATCGCAAAAAGTGTTCTGTTCTTTGACCAGCAATATGGTCCGGGGCTTAAGTGGTTAACTAGGGTAAGGCATGGATCCATGCCTTCTTTACTGACAATGTAAATTACAATCTTCTGTGTTTTTTGCCTGTGTACCAAACGATCAGCGGGTGCCGGCAGACATCGAGCCCGTGGGACCCGCTGATCGGCTCCTGCTGTGTAGAATCACAGTGGGAGTGAGCCAACGGCGGCGCGCACTTGCACCCATACCCGGAACCGCAGGATCATATATATATATGTGATCCTGCGCAGCCGTCCTGTAGCAGTAAAACTGCTATAGGGCGGTCGGCAAGCGGATACAGCTAATGTCGAGAAATTATAAATTTTTATTAAATTTTTTTAGAAGCTGCAGACCTGGAGACAGAAAGGCGCTCCAATAAATGAACTAATACAAGGAACATTAAGACATTTTTGTCAGGGTTTCGATACATTTTAATAACTTCAGATAATGGCAAGAACAAGACTTTGACAGCTGAATGTAATACTCAATATGCTGTTATCTAATCCCTGTCACTGTCTCATCGTCTTTTTTACCTCCTTCCTCTGCAGTCTGAATATTGCTCATCTCTTATGAAGCTGGCACGGTCTTCTGAGGTCACCTGGCACCCTTGGACTGTCTGATATAATGGCAGATTATGAAAGGTGAGAGTTCCTATTCATGGATATTTGCAGATCATCATAAGCTGATAATGGCTGGAAAATAAATAGCAAACACGGCAGCTTCTGTGTCATCGTTCAGAGATAATACTTTCAAGAAAAAAAAAGAAAGGCGTAATAAAAGCACACCTAGGGAAAAGTGTGCCTACACAGTAATAGGAGATAAGGGAGCCGTGCACAATATTCATCCACCGGAGGTGGTCTTATAATGGAGAGTTCTTCCAACAGGGTTATATTTTCGAGTTGGCCATAGATATGAGATGACTATCTTTTCACCTGTCCTTTTCAGGCTGATTTAAGCGAACATCTCATTTCTGTGACAGCTGCAAAGAACCCCAGCTGACCTTTCTGGATACCACATTCACATCCAATCACTACTTTTCCAACATGGCTAATCCCAGGTGGGAGCAGTCTACTCCATAGGCGTGCACACAGGGTGTGCCAGGTGTGCCTGGGCACACCCTAATCACCCCATTTGCCACACATTCCCAATATTTTGGAAAAATGGTAAAAAAAAGTAAACAAATAAAATTGTAAAAAAGAATATAAAATAAGATAATAAAAATAAAAATTACTGACACCATTCACTACCCTACTGACACCATCTACTACCCTACTGACACTGTCCACTGCTCTAATGACACCATCAGTATATATACACACATACACACGAATATGTGTTTGAGCTTTGGGGTGCACACCCTAATGCAATGGGCTGCGCACACCTATGGTCTACTCTATCATTCAGCTCCCCTTTCCATAGACACAAAGGTTTGCTCAAGTCTCAATGGGGCTCCTGCCTGAAAACATCCAAATTATGTTTGCTGTCCTGGTGTCCTGTCGAGAAATGCCCCCTGTCTAATAATGCCCGCCTAGTACTGCGCATGCACAGCGCTTGCGCATTACGGAGCTGCTGAAAGCCTCCGAACATTGGAATCTACGATCAGCTGTAAATGCCGCCTGCTCCTGATGCTCGTGCAAGTCTGCTAGGGGGTGGATTTCTTCATGATGGGCGCGTGTGAGAGGCGGATGCCTAGAGAAGGGGGCGTATTTTGTAATGATGGGCAGTGCTATTGTGTTACCTAGCAAAATAGGCCCTGCAAATCCGCCCATCAACATTGAAAAACCCGACCTTCACTTGGCTGATGTGTTTGAGTTTCGTGAAAAATTACGCCCCCCTCCTAACAGCAGGAAAAACAACAGACTTACTGGTTAGTTACACCAGATGTAAATAGATAGAAAGGAAAGCCTAAAAATAAAATGAATGCAGCCATCACATCTGAGGCCCCGTACACACGACCGAGTTTCTCGGCAGAATTCAGCCAGAAACTCGATCGGAGCCGTATTCTGCCGAGAAACCCGGTTGTGTGTACACTTTTGGCCGAGGAAGCCGACGAGGAACTCGTCGAGCCAAATAGAGAACATGTTCTCTATTTCCTCGTTAGTCAATGGGGAAACTTGGCTCGCCGAGATCCTCGGCGGCTTCACAAGGAACTCGACGAGCAAAACGATGTGTTTTGCTTATCGAGTTTCTCGGACGTGTGTACGGGGCCTAAGAATTGTAGGCTGCAATATAATAAATGTTTGCTTTAAACCAGTTAAAGACCGGCTCACGCCGATATACATCAACAGAATGGCACTACAGGCAGATTAACGTAAGAGATGCGCGCCCACCGCAAGCTCCGTGAGTGTAATTGCAGGTCCTGCGGACTCGATGTCCGTGGGGATACCCGCGATCGTCTCACAGAGAAGAAGAACGGTGAAATGCTAATGTAAACAAGCATTTCCACATTCTTCTTAGTGACAGGACACTGATCACCGCTCCTTGTAATAGGGAGCAGTGATCAGGACTAGGACACACTTAGCCCCTTCAGCGCGCCCCTCCTGGTTAACCCCTTCACTGGCAGTCACATTTACACAGTAATAAGTGCACATTTATAGCACTGATCGCTGTGTAAATGTGAATGGTCACAAAATAGCACCAAAAGTGTCCGATGTGTCTACTATAATGTCGCAGTCCCGATAAAAATCGCTGATCGCCGCCATTAGTAGTAAAAAAAAATAATAATAAAAATGCCATAAAACTATCCCCTATTTTGTAGACGCTATAACTTTTGCGTAAACCAATCAATATACGCTTATTGCAATTTTTTTTACCAAAAATATGTAGAACAATACGTATCGGCCTAAAGTGAGGATTTTTTTTTTTATATATATATATATATATATTTTTTGGGGATATTTATTATAGCAAAAAGAAAAAAAATTTGCTTTTTTTTAAAAATGTTTTTGTTTATAGCGCAAAAAATTAAAACCACAGAGGTGATCAAATACCACCAAAAGAAAGCTCTATTTGTGGGGAAAAAAGGATGTTAATTTTGTTTGGAAGCCACGTCGCACAACCGCGCAATTGTCAGTTAAAGTGACACAGTGCCGAATCACAAAAAGTTCTCTGGGCTTTGGCCAGCCAAATGGTCCGGGGCTGAAGCGGTTAAACTGTTTACTCACATGTATATATAGCTGATTGTATTCAGCTTTAAAGTGGATCTAAACTGAAATTTCTTGCTGGATAGGATAACCAAAAAAAAAAAAAAATGGACTGTTTCTTTATGAAGAAATGCTGCCCCAGACTCCTTTCAGTGCTTGTCACATATGAAAGCCTGACATAATGTAATAGATAAAGCTAGTATCATCAATCATATATATTAGGGTTTATGAAAACAGAGTGTGATAATCTGAAGGAGAAATGATGACATGTATAAAAAAAAAAAAATAGAAAAAGACTACCCTATAGATACAAAGCAAGAGCTTCTGGAATAAAATATTACTGGATAATGTTTTCCTATTTCAAATTAAATAGCGTAGGACTAAATCAGAAATAATGCTATATGTAAAACATGTGTAAATAGCAATATATGGTGAAAAATGCAATATATAAAGTGCTCCAAAGAACTTGATTTAAATATAATGATTTAAACTTCAATAAATAAATACATAAATGAAAATAAAAATTCCATTATAATGTGTGCAGTGAATAAATGAATAGTGACAATTCATATATATATACTGTATATATATATATATATATATATATATATATATATATATATATATACAAAAAAAGTCAGTGAAAGAGCCCACAACAACAAAATGAGAGAGTCCAAAGACATCAAATTTAAAGAGGAAGAAGAGGGAATCCCTTCAAGCTTCAGTCTGAATGGGAGATAGAAATAGGTAGATTCAAGTACCTATGCCTAAACTTGCGGCGGCGTAGCTTAGTTTGTTTAGGCTACGCCGCCGTAAGTTAGCTAGGCAAGTACATGATTCACAATGTACTTGCCTGCTAAGTTACGGCGGCGTAGCCTAAATCGGCGGGCGTAAGGGCGCCTAATTCAAATGTGTTTGGGGGGGGCGTGTTTTATGTTAATAGTGCTTGACCTAACGTTTTTTACGTTTTTTTCGAACTGCGCATGCGCCGGGCGCCCACATTTCCCAGTGTGCATTGCGGCTAAGTACGCCGCACGGGCCTATTGATTTCAACGTGGACGTAAACAACGTAAATCCCGATTCACGGACGACTTACGCAAACGACGTAAAAAATTCGAATTTCGACGCGGGAACGGCGGCCATACTTAACATTACTATTCCATTAGGGCTAAGCTCTAACTTTAGGCGGCCTATCTCTTACGTAAACGGCGTAAAAGTACTGTGTCGGCCAGGCATACGTTCGTGAATCAGCGTATCTCCTCATTTACATATTCTACGCCGACCGCAATGGAAGCGCCACCTAGCGGCCATCCAAAATATTGCAATCTAAGATAGGACCACGCAAGCCGTCGTATCTTAGATATGTTTAAGCGTATCTCTGTTTGAGTATACACTTAAACATAGGTCGGCGTAGATTCTGAGTTAGGTCGGCTTATCTACTGATAAGCCGGCCTAACTCTTTGTGAATCTACCTAAAAGTCTCTGGATTCCAGATAGCAGACACATCACGCCACTTCAGTGAAAGCAAATGGGGGCTTACCAGAGCTATATGACCACTAACATAATGGTCAAAAACACTTGTAACACACCAAGAGAATATCACAGCAATGCAGTCAACGGAATGGGATAAGATGTCCCCAAACCAATATGCCACTCTACAGAAACGCCAATGCCCATACACTTGGGTCTCAAGACCATTTAAATATTACACCACAATGAAGAAAGGAACTGATAATGAGGAAAGGGACTGGTGCAGCCATGTTGGAACAGGAAGGGGCCATCCCCAAACTGTTCCTACAATGTTGGAAGCATGAAATTGTACAAAATGTCTCGGCATTCTGACGCCTGACGGCAATCATCTGGGACACATGACAGGTCCCAGATGACTGCCCGGCCAGGCAGTGCGCAGTGCGTGCCTGGCTGTGAAGCCACAGCTGGGTGCCCACAGTAGTGATGCCAAGCGCCACGGAGAGGAGGGGGAGACGAGCGGGGTTTCGTTCTCCTGCATCGCTGGACTCTGGGACAGGTGAGTGTCCGATTATTAAAAGTCAGCAGCTGCAGTATTTGTAGCTGCTGACTTTTAATTATTTTTTTTAAGTTGGAACTCTGCTTTAATATCGCTTTAAAGCACGTGTTGCCAACACTATCACAAACATGACACTAAGGGCTTGGCAGGCTTAAAAACAGCTTTGGACTCCACCCATTGTCTACGTCAATCACCCAGCAGGTGGACAGTCAGACAGGTAGAGTACTGCTCAGCTAAAACCAGCCCGGGATGCTTGGATGAGACCAGCAGCTGTCATGGATCAGGAGTGTTATGTGTTCCAGACACGTATGCACTTGACCTGTGTTCTGACCATGCAGGCCACTGCATTGCCCCCGTTTTCCAACCTAACAGTTTAAGCTTTACGGCAATCTGGTGGTAGCTTACGCAGGGCAAAGGACTTTTTCCTAGCCCCCATGGGATTCGCCACTCTGGCACCCATGGGAGGAAGAGAAGAGAATAACATTTTCCTCCATACATGGAAGCAGGGCCGCTATCAGGGGGGGGTACAGGCATTATACCTGTAAGGGGCCCGAATGTTGCCAGGAGCCCATTCGCCCCCCCTTCTCAGCTCGCAGCTGAGAGGAGAGGAAAAAACTTTATTTTGGCAGTCCCCCCCACACTTTCACTTTCAATTTGCGGCAGGAGGAGGAGGTGAGTGAGACGACACTATGAGATATGGGGCCAATAAGACACCATTTTCGGACACCCCAGCCCCCCCCCCCCCAGATCTCAAATCGCTAGAGCCTCCACCGGTTCTCAATTTGCGTAAGCCCCCCCAGTTTTTCAATTCGCAGCCAGCTCCCCCCCCCCGCCAGGTCTCAGGTTCTCAATTTGCGGCAGCCCCCCAGTTCTCAATTTGCGGTAGCTGTGGGCCCATGCCTGAAGCTGTGTGAAGGGCACCAAAATTTCTGATGGCTGCCCTGCATGGAAGTATTGGGTATTTCATGGTGGGAGAATGGAAGGGTAGGGAGTGAAGGGAAGGTGAGTATAAGCAGGGGGGTTGGGGCATCTATCAAAGCAGTTGTTTTTCCAGCTTGAGCAAAGCAGACTTTTACTTTAATTATTTCAATAGTAATTGACTTCATTCAACAAGATGCTTTGAACACAAACAAGCACAGTCTTTAAATTGGAAGTCCTCCATAAACAATACACTCACTCTCATTACTTTCAACACAAAATCCCCGGGTTCTCAGCTAATTATAGCTCGCTGTTCTATGTCATATATTTTGTTTGTTGCTAATAATTCACCTTCACAGCCTTCTGTTCAAAAGACCTGCGAATACAAAAGTTCCATTTCCCCTCAACAAAATAGCTGCAGTTACATTGCCCATTAGCAGTAAATTGTTCCTCTGCCTCCTCACTCCTTTGGGTGTCGGGGGCTTAGGCTTTATGAAATGAAAAATGGAAATGGGAGCGTGTCATTATAAATATTGTACCAAAATAGAACATATACAAGCAAATATAAAAATATATTTACATTTGCGTGAAATGCCAATTAGATGTTTTACAGGTTGGGCCACTTGAAAAAGTAATTTGGGTAGAGACAAGATAAATGCTCACTCTTAGCTTTTTTTCTGGGCAGTAGCCGCTTACCGACTGCCTCACGTAGATATACATCGGCAGAATGGCACGGGCAGTATATATACGTTGCTTTAAACCTGCCTTCTAGTGGGCACGAGCGCGCCATGGCGGAGCACGCGTGCGCCACCGCAGCGGTCTCTGTGCCAGTGCCACCTGCGGACTCGATGTCCGCTGGTGTCCCGTAATCGGGTCACGGAACGGCAGAATGGGGGGATGCCTTTGTAAACAAGGCATCTCTCTGTTCTGCCTGGTGACATGTCACTGATCGTCTGCTCCCTCTCATCGGAAGCAGCAATCAGTGATGTATCACGGCAAGCCACGCCCCCTAACAGTTAGAATCACACCCTAGGACACACTTAACCCTTTACCGCCCCCTAGTAGTTAACCCCTTCACTGGCAGTACACATTTACACAGTAATTAGTGCATTTTTATAGTGCTAATCACTGTATAAATGTTAATGGTCCCAAAATAGTGTCAAAAGTGTCCTATGTGTCTGCCACAAATCACAGATCGCCGTCATAACAAGTAAAAAAAAATAATAATAAAAATGCCATAAAACTACCCCCTATTTTGTAGACGCTATGGGGCAGATCCTTAAAGAAATGAGGCAGCGTATCTCTTGATACGCCGCGTAATTTCGAATTTTGCGAGTCGTATCTTTGTTTTGGTATCCACAAAACAAGATACGACGGCATCTGTGTTAGATCCGACAGGCGTACGTCTTCGTACGCCGTCGAATCTTAAATGCAATTTTTCGGCGTCCGCTAGGTGGCGTTCACGTCGTAATCCACGTCAAGTATGCAAATTAGCTATTTCCGTCGATCCCCGAACGTATGACCGGCCGTCGCATTTTTTTACGTCGTTTCCGTTCGGCTTTTTCCGGCGTATAATTAAAGCTGCTATATGGTGGCGTACTCAATGTTAAGTATGCCTGTCGTTCCCGCGTCTAATTTTAAAAATTTTACGTAATTTGCGTAAGTCGTCCGTGAATGGGGCTGGACGCCATTTACGTTCACGTTGAAAACAATGACGTCCTTGCGACGTCATTTGGAGCAATGCATCCTGGGAGTTTTTCCGGACGGCGCATGCACAGTTCATTCGGCGCGGGGACGCACTTCATTTAAATGAAACACGCCCCCTACCCACCCAATTTGAATTCCGCCGCGTGAGATACACTACGCCGCTGTAACTTACGGCGCAAATTCGTTGAGGATTCAAACCAAAGCCAGGTAAGTTACAGCGGCGTAGCGTATCTTACATCTGCGCCGGGCGTAGTGTATGTATGTGGATCTGCCCCTATAACTTTTGCGCAAACCAATCAATATACCAAAAATATGTAGAAAAATACATATCGGCCTAAACTGAGGAAGAATTTTATTTTTATTTTTTTTAAATTGGGGATATTTATTATAGCAAAAAGTACAAAATATTGCTTTTTTTAAAAAAATTGTCGCTCTATTTTTGTTTATAGTGCAAAAAAATAAAAACCGCAGAGGTGATCAAATACCATCAAAAGAAAGCTTTATTTGTGGGGGAAAAAGGACGACAATTTTGTTTGGGAGCCACATCGCACGACCTTGCAATTGTCATTTAAAGCGACGCAGTGTCTAATCGCAAAAAGTGCTCTGGTCTTTAGACAGCCAAATGGTCCAGGGGTGAAGTGGGTAGAGATTCACTAGTGCTTGGGAAGGCTCCATTTAGCTCATATACAGTACATGCTAAGGAAAAAATTAGCATAAGTTTTTCAAAGATTGCAAAACCTTAGCAGAACAGCTAATGCATTTCAGCCTACAAAGAGACCTTAGTCATAGCTAACTGCTGATAATCCACAGCGATTAAAAAAAACCCTCACCACACACAGGTGGGTGGGGTAGCAACCATCAACTGAAACATCTTAAAAACATTTCTAAACAAAATTATAACATAAAATGCAGCAAATGGATATAATTAAGATACAAAGACAATGCTACATAATTTCCCATCATAACACACATAAGATGAAAATTGACATCCCAGCAGTAATTCAAACCGGAAGGCTTCCTAGAGTGCAATCTATAACTCCTCAGTATACCTCACTCTCCAGGAGTCTTTGGTGTAGATCACAGCCTCTGCTAGACACAAATATCCTCTACGTCCCGTGACGTTGGGCGAGACGTAGATTGTGCAGGGGGAACTTAACACACGTTTTGGCAGCACACAAATCTGTGTTGCCCATTGTGCACACACTCTTATTTTCGACTCCGGATTTCAGGTACATGTAATTCACGGCCTCTACACTGTGGGTTTATTTCCATTTTCACATCTATATGAAACATTTGCTTAATTTAAATTTAAATTTTTTGACATATTCACCCTCACATTTGTAAGTCTCTCACCATACCACCATATCAAAATATTCTATACCCTTTTACTATACCTAAGATCACGATTATAATGATTAACACTAACCTTTAACCATTATCATTGGGTGTTCTTTATTCCCCTCCATCTAAATATGGATCTGCTCCACTTCTCCAATTATATTAATTATATATATATATTTCCAATTATACTAAGTACTTCTCCAATTATAATAATTATATACATGCATGTACTACTATAAAACATTATGTACTATTTATTATTTATTTATATTTACAGAAGTGGAGCCCTTGGTATAACATTTCTTGGATATTTTATTTAATTTGGGGATCCCATTAGTGGTCTTCTGTTACCCATAACCTCTGCTCCCGTGGGGGACTCCATCAGTATTCCCTTTCCTCAGGCCGCACAGTCCTGACCAACGTGAGTATACAAAGGGATGCTACTTGCCCTCTATAATCATCATTCTCCTTTCCCTGGGTCAATCATGAGACCATGGTTAGATTAATCATATGTTTTATTATAGATTCATGCAGCATCCGCTCCTGAAGAGTGGGCATACATCCCACGAAACACGTCGGGCATACATAGATGCTACATGCCCTATAAGTTGGATCTACATATTTCACAACTAAAACTTTTTAAATCTTAACTGCAATACATTGTAAATACTTTGTTATATGTTGTCCCAGGTGATTTATTGATGTGGAGGACTTTGTTATTCACTATATTATGCAATAAGTTTTGATACTGTTGACATGCTTTGATTGCCTGCATGGTCTTGCTATATAATGCTCGTCCATGTAATTACAGTATGTATGACATTACTGTAAAAAACATATTGTGTAATTTACGGCTGTAGAAGAATAAAACTGTCAGGTCGCCCATGGCCAGGTGAAAAGTGCACCCCGTTGGGGTCAGGGATGGACCACAGGGTAGTGAACCCTATAGCCGATTGCTGCTAACAGAGAGGAAGCGTGAACCCAACATCACACAGGGCGCGGAGTCTAAGACCCAGCTTTGTGTTTACCAGAGCCTCTAGTGGTGAGGATGGCCTTGGCCACAGCTGGATCCAGGTCGCGACCCCCGAGATCCACTAGGTCACACTCCGCAGGGAGAGAGGGGTAGCAGCTAGCAGGACAAATGGTAGTGATGGGTAGGCCGAGGTCAGGGCAACAGACAGACAAGGGTAACCGTGGGACAGGCAAATGGTCAGGGGCACAGGCAAACAGGAGAAGTCAGGGACAAGCCAAAAATGGTACACAGGAAGATGATCGTAGCACACTGCAGACAGGAACTTAGCAAACTACACTGTTGAACAGCACTGCAGACCTGCAGTGCAACAGCTAATATAGACTTCCTGGGATGGCCTGGGTGGGGCCATACAGGAAGAGGAAGTGATAAAAAAGGGAACGAGAACAGGGTCAGGCCTCTAATGAACAGATGGAAAAACAGGTAAGCTGCCAGACTTGCATATCCATGACAAAAACATATTTATTCTACATTTATTGCTTGTTAGCCTTGAATTCATGCCTCACTCAAAGTCCCAAAGCCTTCCTATTCGACACAAATATCCTTTTAACTCCAGGAAAGGAGAATGAAGTCTCCCTGATGTTCTGCCACAAAAATGCCTATAGACATTACAATATTGAGACCCAGGAGCATTTTGTCCACCACATAAGTGTTCCCTAATCCTAACCCTCAATGTTTGGGTGGTACACTACTTAATGCAGTTGGCATACCGAACAAGAGATAGGCATAAACAACATTACATGTTTTACCATTGATAAATTGCTTAATGAGGAACCTTTCCTCCAAAACAATAAAATTAACCTCCTTAGTTCTTATATACACCTTGAGTATCTACAATGTTCTATCTAAATCAATACCTATATGCATACCTCCCAACATTTTGAAATGGTAATGAGGGACACCTACTAGCAAATGTATGTTGGCATAGGACACTCCCCTGTCACACCCCCTTAAAGGAGAATTAACAAAAAAAAGGTTAATGAAATCCACGAATGCAGCAATTTAGAATTTGCATGAAAGGTTTAGCACTGGAAATCACTTTTTGAAAGATAAAAATTGCATTTTATATACAACTATATAGATCAGACCAAAATGAGGGGAAAATGTGGAGGAAAGGGGGACAGAGGGACATTGCTCCAAATCTGGGACAGTCCCTCCAAATCAGGGACAGTTGGGAGCTATATATATGGCCCCAAAATGGATAAACATGTTTTCATAAATTATGTTAGATTCAAAATAACTAGAACAATTTTCTGATTTGGGTCCTAACTTTAAAAAGTTGAATAACCCCTGTAATAATGAAAGAAAATAAACTGCAGCACCTACAGGGTCTCCTAGTATTGTCTGGTTATCTTCCGTAAAAAAAAAGTATTACATAAAATGTTTCTGTACATTTCATTCTTGTTCTTTTTAAACCAGGCCAACAAAAAGATACCCAGCAGCACATCAAACGGCACCCTGATCTTGCAGAGTAAAAAAAACTTTACTGATAATACAAAAATCCACAGTAAAACGTGAAACATACTAATATTTTCTCTGTAGAGTCCAAAAGCTCAGACCTTTAACCACTAGAGTACCGGGCCATCGTCAAATGACGGCTCCACGGTGACTCTGAATATTCAACAGGACGTCATTTGACATCCTGTATTCTTGCGGCCACTGGGGGGCGCGCGAGCGCGCCGACGGCGGCGCGCGCGCGCCCGACGCGTCCCCGAGATGCCGATGCGCGTGCCTGGCGGTCGCGATGTCCGCCAGGCACTCGGAATCGGCGGCTACAGGGACAAGACGTGGAGCTCTGTGTGTAAACACAGAGCTCCACGTCCTGTCAGGGGAGAGAGGAGACCGATCTGTGTCCCTTGTACATAGGGACATAGATCGGTCACCTCCCCCAGTCACCCCCCTTCCCCCACAGTTAGAACACAATTCAGGTATACATATTAACCCCTCCCTCACCCCCTAGTGTTAACCCCTTGAATGCCAGTCACATTTATACAGTAATTAGTGCATATTTATTGCATTAATCGCTGTATAAATGTGAATGGCGCCAAAAACGTGTCAAAAGTGTCCGATGTGTTCGCCGCAATGTCACGGTGACAGTAAAAAAATCGCAAATCGCCGCCAATACTAGTAAAAAAATTAATAAAATAAAAATGCCATAAATCTATCAGCTATTTTGTAAACGCTATAACTTTTGCGCAAACCAATCAATATATGATCATTGCGATTTTTTTTACCAAAAATATGTAGAAGAATACATATCGGCCTAAACTGAGGAAAAAAAAACGTTTTTTTTTTAAAAAATTGTGATATTTATTAAATAAAAAAGTAAAAAATAGTGTTTTTTTTTTAAATTGTCACTCTTCTTTTGTTTATAGCGCAAAAAATAAAAACCGCAGAGGTGATCAAATACCACCAAAAGAAAGCTCTATTTGTGGGAACAAAATGATAAAAAAATTGTTTGGGTACAGTGTAGCACGACCGCGCAATTGTCATTCAAAGTGCGACAGTGCTGAAAGCTGAAAATTGGCTTGGGCAGGAAGGGGCGTAAGTGCCCGGTATGGAAGTGGTTAAGTTTTAACTTTAAAATGATTTAAAAAAGATTTCATGTTGATGGGGACAAGGGTCTCAAGAAAAGAGGGGGGTGGAGGCGCCAACTGTGATAATCCTAAAGTTGTGGATAATGTAAGTATAGTATAAATACTTACAGGTTCACTTGGAAATTATGTCCATTGAGGATAGGGGTGTCCTAAGGTCTGTGGATGCCGATCTGCAGGCTCTGGTGGTGTTTTCCCTGATATTTTGAATTTTGTGTCACAGGCTTCTCAGCGATGTCACATGACAGGAAGCTCCACGCTGTCCAGTCTGGAACGTGGAAGCGGCGGTGACGTCACACGGCATGGCAGGGTAGGCAATCGGACATAGAGTGGGAAGTGACATTGCCGTGCCGTGTATGTTTTCCAGACTGGACAGCGTGGAGCTTCCTGTCATGTGACAGTGACATCACTGAGAAGCCTGTGACACAAAATTCAAAATATCATGGAAAACACCACCAGAGCCTGCAGATCGGCATCCACAGACCTTATTACACCCCCATCCTCGATGGACATCTTTTCCAAGTGAACCTGTATACTTACATTATCCACAACATTAGGATTATCACAGTTGGCGCCTCCACCCCCCTCTTTTCTTGTACTTTCTTGCTGACAGAGGTAATGGACACCCTCTGAGGATGGCTGTCTCCTCTTGCTTTTTGATACACAGACTGACTTAGAAGTGCCATCAGAGCCACTATTACAATTGTTTCGAAGGCATCACATCACCACGAGTTCCGGAATTCCCCCCCCTCTCTATATTCCCATAACCCTGGGCTGTGGTTGTGGGGTCTGCAGGCAGGGGGCTTATCGAAATCTGGAATCCCCTTTTAACAAGGAGGCCCCCTATGTAAATGAATATGGGGTACATGGTAGCCCTACCCATTCACCCAAAAATATGTAAAAATAAAATAAAAACAGTAGACAGGTTTTTGACAGTTACTTTGTTAAAAAAAAACAACGTCCCCTCATGTGGATCCACCACCCGCTGCCATGACCGGATTAGAAAAAAAAAAAAACCTCTACCGTCCATGAAGGCTGACCGCCTACTGCAGGCTCCGCTATTTGACAACTCTTATATAGATAAGGGGCGGAGCCACCTGGCCACATCACCTGGTGGTCCCACCCCTTGTGGCGTCACCGACCGGTAGGCGGTCAGCCTTCATGGACGATGGAGCATTTTTTTTTCCGGGTCCGGCTGTGGAGGCGGGCGAGAGATTTTCTGGGACCTGTGACATGTCCCAGAAGATTGCAGAGAGGTAGGGGAGAGGAGAACTTCCACTCTACTCATCTAGGCGGAGAGAACGGAAGTGGGAGATGGGTACCTGTCAAAACTAGGTACCTGCTCCCCCCGCCAAAAAAATGACATACCAAATGTGGCATGTCAGGGGGTCAGGGGTCCTTAAAGCGCAAGTTCCTCTGAAACGCTGCTTTAATTTATATCCCTTTACACTCCAGTGACAATAGTAGGAAATAGTAGAATTGGTATCCAGTGACAATAGTAGAACGGGTTTCTCCAGTGGGGACACTGTCAAGCAACTCGGGCAGCAATAAAAATCGTTTCTAACCTTCCCTATTTTTTAGTCCAAAAGGGAAAAAAAGTTTGGGCTTTGAAAACACTTTAAAGCGGATGTCCGCTGAAAAAAAAAGTATTAAAAGCCAGCAGCTACAAATACTGCAGCTGCTGACTTTTAATATTAGCACACTTACCTGTCCTGGAGTCCAGCGCCGTCCGCAGCAGAGGATGAGCGATCGCTCGTCCTCTGCTGCCCCACCGCCATCCTCGGTGAGGGAACCAGGAAGTAAAGCGCTCCGGCTTCACTGCCCGGTTCCCTATGGCGCATGCGCAAGTCGCGCTGCGCCATGCTGACTGGCTCCCGCTGTGTTCTGGGAGCCGAGTGTTTCCCAGAACACAACGGGGGACAGGGACGGGGGGATCTGACGTCCTGCCAGCAGTCTACCCGCAGACTGTGTGGCTAGAAGTAGGTGCAAATACCTGTCTTTAGACAGGTATCTGCACCCCCCTCCCCCCTGAAAGGTGTCAAGTGGGGGGTGGGTTCTGATTTGCGGGAGTGGAGGTGGAGGGTGGAGCTTCGCACAGGTCAGACCTCATAATTAGTGTTTGAAAGCACTT
Organism: Rana temporaria; assembly: GCF_905171775.1. Classification (NCBI taxonomy): domain Eukaryota; kingdom Metazoa; phylum Chordata; class Amphibia; order Anura; family Ranidae; genus Rana; species Rana temporaria. The sequence goes on from NC_053490.1 coordinate 499,824,315, forward strand.
AAAAACTCGGGACAAGGTATTACATGTGCTTTGCCCCTTAGAGGGTAGAACTGTAAAACAGAAGGTTGAATAATGATAGATTTTCTTTATAGTGATTGTAAACCCTTACATATACAAACTGAAGTGACAAGCCTCAGGTGATACACAGAGATGAAAAATATCTTACTACATAATTTGTACTTGTTTTGCTGCAGCCTTCTCTGCTCTACAACCTCTTAACCACTTGCCGACCTCCTAATGTAAATATACGTCAGCAGAATGGCACGGACAGGCACATGCACGTACCTATACGTCCTCTGCTTGACGCGGGTGGGGGGTCCGATCGGGACCCCCCCCCCCGGTACATGCGGAGATCGGCAAGCCTCGGGGAGCGATCCGGGACGACGGCGCGGCTATTCGTTTATAGCCGCTCCGTCGCGATCGCTCCCCGGAGCTGAAGAACGGGGAGAGCCGTGTGTAAACACGGCTTCCCCGTGCTTCACTATGGCGCTGCATCGATCGAGTGATCCCTTTTATAGGGGAGACTCGATCGATGATGTCAGTCCTACAGCCACACCCCCCTACAGTTGTAAACACACACTGAACCCTAAATGTTACAGCGCACCCTGTGTTTAACTCCCAAACTGCAACTGTCATTTTCACAATAAAGAATGCAATTTAAATGCATTTTTTGCTGTGAAAATGACAATGGTCCCAAAAATGTGTCAACATTGTCCGAAGTGTCCGCCATAATGTCGCAGTCACGAAAAAAATCGCTGATCGCCGCCATTAGTAGCAAAAAAAATAAAAAAAATAAAAATGCAATAAAACTATCCCCTATTTTGTAAACGCTATAAATTTTGCGCAAACCAACCGATAAACGATTATTGCGATTTTTTTTTACCAAAAATAGGTAGAAGAATACGTATCGGCCTAAACTGAGGAACATTTTTTTTTTTTATATATATGTTTTTGGGGGATATTTATTATAGCAAAAAGTAAAAAATATAGCATTTTTTTCAAAATTGTCGCTCTATTTTTGTTTATAGCGCAAAAAATAAAAACCGCAGAGGTGATCAAATACCACCAAAAGAAAGCTCTATTTGTGGGGAAAAAAGGACGCCAATTTTGTTTGGGAGCCACGTCGCACGACCGCGCAATTGTCTGTTAAAGCGACGCAGTCCCGAACTGTAAAAAACCCTTGGGTCTTTAGGCAGCATATTGGTCCGGGGCTTAAGTGGTTAAAGCACACAGTTAGTACAGCTTTTATAAGCTTCCAGAGACAGGGGGTGGGGATCTGATGTTATATACTGCACAGCTAAACCAGGGAGCTGAGTGTAACATGATACCTAAGTGGAAGGAAAACACATCCCCTCTACACATTCTCATAGGGAAACATGCACAGCTAAGGATATCATCTTCTGCTGTGTAAATGGTGTCGGCATTTACTTTTAGAAGTGACTCATTCAGATAGCAGAGAAATGACAAAGCAGACAGAAATCTCACTCAGAGTACACTTTAGCAGAATATTCTTTGTTATTTTTTTTCATTTTAGCACAAAGGGGTTGTAAAGGTACATGTTTTTTCACCTTAATGCATTCTATGCATTAAGGTGAGAAAACATCCGAGGATTAGTGGCCCCCCCCAAGCCCCCATTTACTTACCTGACCTCTCGAAAATCCCACGCCGTGAACGCGCTGGCTTCTCGGCTCATTCATTGGTTGATTGATAGAAGCGCAGCCATTGGCTCCCGCTGCTGTCAATCAAATCAATGACGCGGGGGCGAGTGATACAGCCTGTGGCTATGGCCGCAGGCTGTATCACAGGAGCGCTCCCGCAAGAACTAACCCCCTTGGGAGACAGCTCCCATTAAGGGGGTTAGTTCTTGCAGGGAGGAGTCGAGACAGATGCCGAGGGACCCCAGAAGACCAGGATCGGGCCCACTCTGTGCAAAATGAGCTGCACAGTGGAGGCAAGTATAACATGTTTGTTATGTAAAAAAGAGCCTGAATCTTTAGTGTCCCTTTAAGGGGATTAGAACACTAATGCCGCGTACAGACGGTCGTTTTATGCGATGTAAAAAACCGACGTTTTTTAAAACGTCAATTTCATTGACCGTGTGTGGGGGAAAACGTCGCTTTATGTCTTGTAAAAAACGACAAAAAAAAATTGAAGCATGCTTCAATTTTATGTGTCGTTTTTCAAAACGTAATTTTTTGTGTCACAGAAATTGACCGTGTGTAGCAAAAAACGACGTTTAAAACGACGTTTTTGAACCCGCGCATGCCCAGAAGCTAGTTATGAAGTGAGCTTCAATGGAAAAAACGTGGTGAACGTAACTTCGCTTTGCTAGAGCATTGTGAAAAAACGATGGTGTGTAGGCAACGTCGTTTTTGAAAATTGAAGTTTCAAAAACGTAGTTTTTTACTTCACAGAAAACGTTGTTTTTTTACATTGCATAAAACGACCGTCTGCATTACAGCAAGGGATTTGTATTCTCATAGAAAGGCTTGTTCTGTTGCGGTAATGTTGGGTCTATGTACTGTCTAAAACATTTTGATGTTTGTTTTTATCATTTTCATCTCTTTAATTCTTTTTCTGGTCAGTGAATCTACATGTATCCATCTGCAGAACCTTTGATTTGCAAAGGTTATCCACTGTCGGCAAATTGATGGCATCTGGGTGTGTTTGTTTGCATTTTCAGTAACATGTCGCTTGTTTTATTGACTGCCTAACACGCCAGCGTTTCAAGGTTTTAGGAAGGGAAAATGAATGCGCTCGGCTTTTTATCAGATTCATAACTCGTAAGGATGGCATTTTCTTCATCGGTTTGTTGAAATGAAATACATCAAAGTTCTGAGCTATAAAAGAGAGAAACCGCCTGCTGGAGATAAAATGACTGCTCTGGTCACATATTAAGCTGTTATGACTGTAAATTGGGCAGCACGTTGCAAAGGGAAAAAGCAAAAAAGTTCTGCCACGTATTTAAAATGAGTCGCAACCGTATTTAAGGAGGTTTATGCAATGCATACCGCACAGCAGAAATGTCTTCATCTGGTATATTCTTCCTGAATTGGTTCACAATATAAAATCAGAAGGCAGATTTTGGTGGTGTGCCACTCCAGATATGTTTATTAAAGTGTTTCCAAAGTGTATTAAAGTTTTTTTTCCGACGGAAATTCCGATCGTGTGTACAGGGCATAAGTGCCAGACTAGCATTGAGTCTACTGGTCTGTTAATTTCAACTACCTGATTTTTTTTTTATTGCTTTCAGCGATTCCTGTGACAGCAGATCCTGCCAACTGCAAGCAGAGATAACCGGTCTGATATGTCATCTACAGACATCAAACACATCTCTCCTGATAAGGCAAGCAAGTCAAGGCTGATAGACGAGAGAAAACGAAAGGAAAAGACAAAAGCTAGACATAAATTGAAGGTCTCGTATTGTACAGCAATGCAAACACCAATGATAACACGAGGTGCGGTAAACATTTTTGTATTTGGGTCATTTTCTCAGATGGTACTGAAAACTCTACTTACGTGTTTTATTGAAAAAGAAAAAAAAAGACACCTAACTTTTACGTCCATTTCCAGCCAATGCCATATTAACATGTGCACAGAAAAAGGAAGTTGTTAAACAATAGGAACATTTATTTTTGCCCAAAATCAGAAACCTAAAATCAAATGGAAAATGTGAGGGAGGGGGCGCTATGTCTAACAAAATAGTAAACATATATAAACGTGAATAAACATAGTGATAAATGAATAATAGTCCATATATGAAAACATCCAAGTATGTGCTTATGAAAAATAAAAATTATAAGTGATAAATATGAAAAATTGGTGAAACTCTGTGTAGACAAGTGTTCACAAAAGTCCTTAGAAGTAATTTTTCCATAAAGTGAGGTCTGTGTCTGGAGAAAAACAATTGAAGCCTCCACCAAAAGAATAACGTTCACCCGACGTGAATAAATAGATTGGCTCCTTACCAACTTGAGTGGACCCTTTAGTTAAAAAGAGGTCAAATCAGCTTTGTTACACAATTGTAACCATGGAATATGCAGGTAAGGACATCCCAATCAACAATAAGGCAGGTAGCAGATCTCACATCCCATCGAAAAATGCAAAAGAAAGGTCGCAATAGTATATTATCCTTTATTAAAAGCAATATAAAAAAACAGGACAGCCAAATGGCCTCTTACTTGATAAAGTGCCAAAGTCCCGGCACTGAGGCTACTGCGCGTGTAATCAATTGCATCGAATGTTGCAAAGAGTGGGTCCGCGTGTGTCTCTGTAGGTGGCGTGCGTTCCAGCTCTCCCACCAGGACCCGGAAGTAGCGTGCGTCAGCGTAACCAGTATGCGCCTCGACGTACGTTTCGATGTGAAATCGTCATCAGGAAGCGTTAAGTGTTAAGTGTTAACAGTTTTTCATGGGGTAATAAAGTCTAACAGCCTCATCAAAATACACTAGATTGTCAAATATATTGGGACGACTGTCTGTACATGCACATGAACTTTAATGGCATCCCGGTTTTAAGCCCTGTACACACGATCGGTTTGTCCGATGAAAACAGACCGATGGACAAACCGATCGTGTGTGGGCCCCATCTGTCTTTTTTCCATCAGTGAAAAAAATAGAACATTTTTCCAATGGATAAAAAACTAATAGAAAATCCAATCGTCTGTGTGGAACTCCATCAGAGAAAAATCCACGCATGCTCAGCATCAAGTCGACGCATGCTCGGAAGCATTGAACTTCATTTTTTTCGGCTCGTCGGATTTTTGACTGATGGTGTGTAGGCAAGACTGATGAAAGTCAGCTTCATCGGATATCCGACGAAAAAATCCATCGGATTAGATTCCATCAGATATCCGATCGTGTGTACAGGGCTTTAGTCTGTAGGGTTCAATATTGAGTTGGCCCACCCTGTGCAGCTTTAACCGCTTCAGCTCTTCTAAGAAAGGCTGTCCACAAGATTTAGGAGTGTGTCTATGGCGGGGATATGCAATTAGCGGACCTCCAGCTGTTGCAGAACTACAATTCCCATGAGGCATAGCAAGACTCTGACAGCCACAAGCATGACACCCAGAGGCAGAGGCATGATGGGACTTGTAGTTTTGCAACAGCTGGAGGTCCGCTAATTGCATATCCCTGGTCTATGGGAATGTTTGACCATTCTTCCAAAAGCGCATTTGTGAGATCAGGCTCTAATGTGGATGAGAAGGCCTGGCTCCATTCTAATTCATCCCAAAGGCGTTCTATCGGGTTGAGGTCATGATTCTGTGCAGGCCAGTCAATTTTCTCCACCCCAAACTCGCTCATCCATGTCTTTATGGACCTTGCTTTGTGCACTGGTGCGCAGTCATGTCAGAACAGGAAGGGGTCATCCCCAAACTGTTCCCTCAAAGTTGGGAGCATGAAATTGTCCAACATTTTTTGGTATGCTGATACCTTAAAGCGGGGGTTCACCCAAAAAAAATTATTCTAACAAGACATGGAGCCGGCCTATGAGACCGACAGTATGCTGTAGTTTTTTTTTTTTTTCGTACATACACGGCTCTTTTCACCCCCGGCTTTCCCTCGGGAGTGGAAAGAATCTGAACGTCGGTGCGCATGCGCCGTATAGAGCCGCACCGACGTTCGACTTCTTTCGGCAACTCGTGATGCACAGTATGCGCCGATCGGAAGCACGTCAATCACAGCCTGTGATTAGGAATGCCCACTCCCGCGGGGAATAGTGATGGACAGGAGAGAAACTGCTAAAGTACTCAGGTAAGGATCGCGATTAAAAAAATAAATAAAAAACGGATTAGTTATTGTCTGCCTGTAGGTTTACTTGAGCCAAAGTCAAAATTTAGGGTGAACCTCCGCTTTAAGTGTTCCCTTCACTGGAAATAAGGGACCAAGCCCAACCCCTCAAAAACAACCCCACACCATAATCCCCCCTCCACCAAAGAATTTGGACCAGTGCACAAAACAAGGTCCATAAAGACATGGATGAGCGAGTTTGGGGTGGAGGAACTTGACTGGCCTGCACCTCAACCCAGGGCCATCTTAATAGCATCATGGGCCCCTGGGCAAAGTAATGCTCTGGGGCCCCTACAATGGAGACAGTGCAGGTAAACAGAAATCAAGTAGGTAGGAGGTAGGGGATATCTAGGGTGAAGAGGGTGAAGAGTGCTGGGGGGACATCTGGGATGTAGAGGGGCAGCACGGGCTCAAGAACAAGATGCTTTGGGGAAAGGGCAGCGGCCCCCCATGCATCTGGGGCCCCTGGGCAGTGCCCAGGTGTGCTTCATTAAGACAGCCCTGCCTCAACCTGACAGAACACCTTGGGGATGAATTAGAGTGGAGACTGCGAGCCAGGCCTTTATCAGTGCCTGACCTCACAAATGCGCTTCTGGAAGAATGGTCAAACATTCCCATAGACACTCCTAAACCTTGTGGACAGACTTCCCAGAAGAGTTGAAGCTGTTATAGCTGCAAAGGGTGGGCCAACTCAATATTGAACCCTATGGACTGAGACTGGGATGCCATTATGTTCATGTACATGTAAAGGCAGGTGTCACAATACTTTTGACAATATAGTGTACTGTTTTTTAGACATACTTCACTAGGCTCCCTACAGTGCTGGTTACATGACCAAAGACCGGGCCTTAGGCCACATAATCTCTAAGGGAAGATCGGCTAATTTAAGTTTATATTCTTCCTTCCAACCAAAATCTCAAATTTCTGGGCTTTTGGTTTGGTGAGCAGCACTGAAGAGAGGCCGTGGCAGCATTTTTTCCAGGAGAGGTAAGTACTTCCATTACTCTTTACTTATCCACCCCAAGAAGACCATTAACATAGTTTTATATTAGGACTGAAGGCCCAATTTACATGCAAAAATAAATAAATAAGCTAAAGTCATAAGAATTAGCCAGTAAACAGAAGACAATGTAGGTGACACTTCATCTTTAATGTCCCCATGCTCTGCCATTTTCTATTTTGCTCATATACAGCTCCCTTCCCCACCATGACCTTCCTCTTATCTCCGGTCTCGGTAATGTCATCATTTTCAGAACACATTTTCAGCTCAAGCAATCCAAGGTTTACCGGCAATATTCCTCTGGCTGTTTTATATATAGAAACATAAACACGTTTCAGAAATTTTTTCCAATGCAGAATCCGATCATTTTCGGGTTTGTGTTAAAGTTCACAACTTAGAAATGGATTTTTATTTACATTGTATAAGTAGGTAGGTTAGCGCCACATAATATTATTTTTTTTGCCAAATCCTCTGCAATCCCTGAGACGAGGGTTTCTTATCATGATTTATTTTCTGCAGCTAGAAAAGTGAACTTGTGATTTTCCAATGTAGGAAAAACAATAGATTCACGATAAACAGCAGCCTAACCAGCAGAATATACTGTACAGTTGAACCTCAGATTACGAGCATAATCCGTTCCAGGAGAATGCTCGTAATCCAAAGAACTTGCATATCAAAGCGAGTTTCTCCATTGGAGTCAATAGAAACTAAAATAATTTGTTCTGCATTGACTTCAATGGGATGCAATACCGCATGTGGCCAGAGGTGGGGGCGTCAGAGAGCCTCGGAAAGGGTCGGAAAGGCCCGAGGACATGTCGGCTGACTTCAGCAAATGTCGGAAGGGCTCGGAAAATGTGTAATTCCATCTGTCTTTCAGAGCATTGCCGAACTGCAGGCCCTAATAGGTTGAATTCTGCTAGTCTTGCAAGACAACACTCGCAAACCGAGACAGAATAAAAAGAAAAAAAAGTTGCTCGCGAATCAAACCGCTCATTAACCGCATTACTCTTAAACCGAGGTTCCACTGTATATATAATTATCTTTATTCCTCTGCCACTCTCTTCCATGACTTGGAGCCTACACTGGGTGGTGGACTCTCTAATCACCCCCATGTGACAGTCATGGGTGCCTGAGTGGCCAATCACAAAGCAGCAATGCTGCCACTTAGGAGGATGGGGAGCAAATGAAAGGCTTCTTCACAAAATCCCCGAGATGCAAAGGGTAGGTAAGTGTAAGCTGCTGGTAAGTACTCTAATTAAAGTGTGGCATTAAAATGTTAAAACAAACCCTCACTTAGCTTTGTAGCTTTAAGTATTGTGGAAAAATGTATCCTCAAAATTCACAACAAAAGCACAGAAACCATTGGTCCTGTTTATTTTACTTTCTGTAGAGAGCAGACACTTGGCAGCCTGCTAGCCGTCTGATGCAAACAATAGGTAGGTGTTTCCAACCTGCTAGAAAACAGTTAATTTACAATTGTCAAGTAAACATGTGCACACTGAAATATTTCATTTCGGAACTTTGTTTTTGTCTGAAAAATAAAATTATTTCTTTACTTCCGAAATTTGTTTTTATTTATTTTGTTAAAAAATGCATTCGTCCAAAAATCCAAATTAATTAACCACTTCCATACAGGGCACTTACGCACCTTCCCGCCCAAGCCAATTTTCAGCTTTCAGCACTGTCGCACTTTGAATGGCAATTGCGCGGTCATGCTACACTGTACCCAAACAAAATTGGTGTCCTTTTTCCCCACAAATAGAGCTTTCTTTTGTTGGTATTTGATCACCTCTGCGATTTTTTTTTGCGCAACAACTAAAAAAAGACTGAAAATTTGGAAAAAAAAATACGTTTTTATTTTTTTCTGTAATTTTTTTTGTAAATAAGTACGTTTTCTCTTTCAATTACGGGCACTGATATGGCGGCACTGATGGGCCCAGATGAGATGGCACTGATGGACATCGATGAGGTAGTACTGATGGGCACAGATGAGGTGGCACTGATTGGCGGCGCTGGTATGCGGCACTGATGGGCACTCATAGGCGGCACTGATGGGCACACATAGGCGGCACTGATGGGCACTCATGGGCGGCACTGATGGGCACTCATGGGCAGCACTGATGGGCACTCATGGGCAGCACTGATGGGCACTCATGGGCGGCACTGATGGGCACTCATGGGCAGCACTGGGCACTCATAGGCGGCACAGATGGGCACTGTGACGGTATTGGTATGATATCCCCGTCAACGTTCCCTTCTTCCCATAACGAAAATCACCCCAATATTCCACGAGAAGGAATATCCCTGGAGTCGCCCAGAAAGCCACACATGCCAAGCTTACTGCTGGAACAACACAGAGTTTAATGTTATACACACACAGCTTATATGTCATTTCCAAAACTGTTACAATGACAAATCTCCGCCCCCCTCTTACACAGTGGGGGGTCTTCAATACAGCTCCTTTGAAATAAAGATATTTCTTTGAACTAATCAGTATCTAGCCGGTTCGGCACCGCATATAGAGAGATAATTACCACAATGAAGCAATCAGCATAATTAACACAAGCCACTTAAACACAGATCTCCTTCACACAACACAATAGATCAATTAACCTTTAGAAATAGTGAGGGGACATTAGCACTTCAATAACCGGATGGTAATCACAATCACAATGGCAAGCAGGGAGAATTAAACTGAGACATATAGGCAAATGTATCACAATGGCCCCCCTTTTTCTCCCTGCTCCGGAAAACCCGGTTGGACCTTCCCTGGTCCAGTAGGGTTGACGGGTTTAGAGCTTTTAGTCCGAGGTTAACTCCGTTTGGCATGACTGACCTCCCTTGGCAACTGCTTCAGACTCAGGTATGCCACCGGGTCGTCAGATCACACGCCGGTCAGTCCCCAAGTCTTTGTGCGATCTGCAAAGTCACCAGAAGTCAGTGTGAAGACGGCGAATGGGTCTGTGCGCCGCCATCTAGGTGTCCCGCTATGGGAGGGGCAGGTTATGGCTCTGAAGTGACAGTCACAGGAGATTCATAAAAAGAAAAAGTTATATTTGTTGAAATGCTGTAGCACTGGTGCTCAGAGTCCGGGGGGGGGGGGGGACTCAGAGCCCCATAAGGTCAGCCACCCCCTGCTCCCTCCGCAGCCACCGGTTCTCCTCTTTGAGCTTCTCTAGCTCCATCTCCAGTTCATGGAGCCTGGGGGGGTCAGCCCGCTGTGACCTCAGGTGGTTGTTCTCCTCCTCCATGCGGCTTATGCACTCCTCCAGCTCTATGTACTCACGGATCAGATCCTGCTTGCTCATGTCCTGCAGGCTTTCCACGTGGTCCTTCATCATCAGGAACTGGGTGGTGGTGTAAGGGGCCACCGGTGGGCCCTTGGCGAACATCTCGGCCCGCATCTGGGGCGCCCGCTGCGATTCCATCTCCTCCAGTCGCTTCTTCTCCTCCCAGGTCCGCTGGTTATATGACTTCCAGGACCTCTTCTTCTTGGAGGGTAGCTGGCGGTGCCTCTTTCTGCCCAGCTCCCTCCAAGGCCCCTCCGGCTCATGGCTGTCGCCCATGACCAGCTGACAATGGTGTTCCCTGTTGTCCGTAATAACAGATTGTACCATGAGGGCTTCGTAAGGGGTGCCCAATGGTTCTTCCTGACCCAGCTCCTGGGGATCCCAAGCCGAGTCTACACAATGGGCTGCTGCTGGTGGGCGGTACCCAGGTTGAGACCAATTTGACCTGGTGTTGTCATTCATGGGGCAATTCTGCTTGAAGTGACCCAACTGTTTGTACCGGAAGCAGTGTTGTTCGTTGTCCTCCTGGCGTGGGTAGCGAGGGCTAGATGTCATCGGTCTGTTAGGCGGTTGGTATCTAGCGGCTGGTGGGTGTGAGGGCGCCGTTGGTTGTGGAGGTTGTACCCGTGGTGTGACCTGGTTTGTCTTGCGAGTATCCGCATATTCATCCGCCAACTTCGCGGCCTCTGGTAGAGTCATGGGCCTGCGATCTCTCACCCAATCCTTGACGTCCGTCTGGATGTGATTGTAAAATTGCTCCAGGAGCATTAGTTGCAAAATGTCCTCTGCGGTGGTGGCCTGGCTGCTGTTAACCCAGTTAGAGGCCGACAGGGACAACTGGCATGCCCATTCCGCGTAAGAGTCTTTCGTGGTTTTGCGTGAGTCCCTGAACTTCTGTCGGTGGGACTCTGGGGTTACTGCATAACGAGCCAGGAGCACTTCTTTAACCCTGGCGTAGCTATGGATATCCTGATCTGGCACGGTCCGGAAAGCATCAGAAGCTTTGCCTGACAGTTTGCCTGACAATATTGCAACCCACTCTCTTCTAGCTATTCGGTGCAGGTTACATTGTCGCTCAAAATCCGCCAGGTAGTTATCAATTTCACAGTCCTTTTCATCAAAAGCTTTAAAAGCGCTAAACGGAATCTTCCTTGTGTCTGCTGTGCTGTACTCACTGTTCGGAGAAGGTGCGGCTGCTTGTTGGACTGCTGCCAGTTTTAACTGTAGTTCTGCGTCCCTTATTTGTTTATCCTTCTGTAGCTCTGCGTCTCTTATTTGTTTATCCTCCTGTAGTTCTGCGTCTCTTATTTCTTTAGCCTTCTGTAGTTCTGCGTCCCTTATTTCTTTAGCCTCCTTCGCTAACAGGTCCATCACTCTCAGCACCACATCTGCCGTTGGGTTCGGGCCGAACCACGCTAGCTTCTCTCTCATTAGCTTGTTGGCTGGCGATTCCTCCTCCTGAATCACTGGTGTCTCCATCTCTTGTACTGCTGGCGTTGCTGCAATCCCGTCCTCCTGGTCTATCTCCATTGATTCTGCTATGATGACCCGCTTGGTTTTGTTGCTAGCAATCCTTCCACGAACTTCCAGTAGTTCTTCCAGTGTCTGCTTGGAATCCGGGTGTGAAGGGGAACAGAAGGGAAAAATCCCACTGCTGCCAACCAATTGTGACGGTATTTGTATGATATCCCCGTCAACGTTCCCTTCTTCCCATAACGAAAATCACCCCAATATTCCACGAGAAGGAATATCCCTGGAGTCGCCCAGAAAGCCACACATGCCAAGCTTACTGCTGGAACAACACAGAGTTTAATGTTATACACACACAGCTTATATGTCATTTCCAAAACTGTTACAATGACAAATCTCCGCCCCCCTCTTACACAGTGGGGGGTCTTCAATACAGCTCCTTTGAAATAAAGATATTTCTTTGAACTAATCAGTATCTAGCCGGTTCGGCACCGCATATAGAGAGATAATTACCACAATGAAGCAATCAGCATAATTAACACAAGCCACTTAAACACAGATCTCCTTCACACAACACAATAGATCAATTAACCTTTAGAAATAGTGAGGGGACATTAGCACTTCAATAACCGGATGGTAATCACAATGGCAAGCAAGGAGAATTAAACTGAGACATATAGGCAAATGTATCACAGGCACTCATGGGCGGCACTTATGGGTGGCACAGATGGGCACTGTGGGGTGGCACAGATGGGTACTGTGGGGTGGCACTGATGGACACTGTGGGGCGCACTGATGGACACTGTGGGGCGGCACTGATTTACTTATGTTGCCAGTCAGTGCCCATTTGGCATCTTTTTTTTTTTCCAGACTTTTTCTTTTTGTTGTTTCAGACTTTTTTTTTTTTCAGACTTTTTTTTGCCCCCCTTTTTATTTTTTTTGCCCTTCCCTGGTGGTCCATGTGGCGATCCGAGGGGGGGTTGCGCTGATAAACAATCAGCGCGAACCCCCCCTGTCAGGAGAGCCGCCGATCGGCTCTCCTCTACTCTACTGTCAGACGCGAGTGAGGAAGAGCCATCAACGGCTCTTCCTGTTTACATCGTGATCAGCCATGGTTGGACACGGCTGATCACGTGGTAAAGAGTCTCTGTGAGAGACTCTTTACCGAGATCGGTGTAGCGGGGTGTCAGACTGACACCCTGCAACAACCCCGGGGGCGCGCAGCGGCTCAGAATCCTGAGTACGTCATATGACGTCCAGTCAGGATTCTACAACCACTTTGCCGACGTCAATTTGTCATTGGCGGGCGGCAAGTGGTTTAGGGTCGAATCTGTCATTGGAGGCTTTTGGTGTCTGTCGAATGTTCTAAAAAGATTGGGTGAAACAGCTAAACTGTACGATGCCGCGATCGTACATTTCCGATCGAATGCTTCACCCACAAGCTGTATTAGAATTCTAATGTTGTATGACTAGTAAAAATTATATTTATGAAATATTATTACTAGTCAACCAACATTAGAATTCTTCTATAGCCTATGGGCGGAGCATTTGACCATAAATGTCCGCTCACGGCGATTGTATGTTTTAGCTGCTTCGTCAAATCTTCATGTCTCTAAAATGTTGAATCTTTTCTCTCTATGTGGAATAATCAGGTTGATAGACACAGATCGCTACTGTCAGCGTCATGTCGAATCTTCTATCTGTATCAAACTGTTGTCACACCGAAACGAAAATAAAGCATTTTTTACATTGGATCTTTAGTGGGTGTAAACCTCAGAAATAAAATGCATAGCTCTCAACTGTCCCTGATTTGGAACAATGTCCCTCTGTCCCCCTTTCCTCCTCATTTGTCCCTCATTTTGGTGTGATCTATATAGTTGTATATAAAATGCACTTTTTATCTTTTCTAAAAGCGTTTCCCAGCGCTAAACATTTCATCCAATTTCTAAATTGCTGCATTTGTAAATTATAAAAGCCAATATAAAGGAATAGTGGTGGTAAAAAAAAGACCTTGTGGATTGGATAATTTCTTTGGGGTTAATTCTCCTTTAAGGGGGTGTGGTGGGGGGCATGTCCTACGCCTGCATACGTTTTGTAGTAGGTGTCCCTCATTCCCATCTCAAAATGTTGGGCGATATGAAAATATGAACAAAGCATATAGGGCCAGATCCACGTAGGGCGGCGTATTTTTAGGCAGGTGTATCGTACCGTAGTTACGCTACGCCGCCGCTACTTTGAGAGGCAAGTGCTGTATTCACAAAGCACTTGCCTCTAAAGTTACGGCGGCGTATCGTTAATCTCCCGGCGTAAGGGCGTGGAATTCAAATGATGAACAGGGGGGGCGTGTTTTATGTAAAACAAGCTTGACCCCACGTAAATGACGCTTTTTTCGTACGGCGCATGCTCAGTGTCACGTCGGATTTTCAAATTAAATTACGCCCGCTCAATGCCTAGACGACGTGAACGTAATTTACGCAAAGCCCTATTCGCAAACGTTTTATGCATACGACGTACACAAAAAAAAAATCTACGCTGGCCCGACATCCATACTTAACTTTGCGTACGCCTCATAGAGCAGGGGTAACGTTACGCTGAAAAAAACAATACGTAAACGACGTAAAAAAAAATCGCCGGGCGGACGTACGTTTGTGGATTGGCGTATCTAGCTAATTTGCATACTCTACGCAGAAATCGAAGGAAGTGCCACCTAGCGGCCAGCGTAAATTTGCACCTAATATCCGACGGCGTACTAAGACGTACGCCAGTCGGATCGAGCCCACATTCAGTCGTATCTTGTTTTGTGGATACAAAACAAAGATACAATGGGGCATCTTAGAAATTACGCGGCGTATCAATAGATACGCCGGCGTAATTTCTTTGTGGATCTGGGCCATAGTGTGTACTTGGCTCAATTAAGAACCTTAGATGTAATTTCTGTCTGCTGCTTTGTTCCTCTGCTATCAGCATGGATCATTTATGATAAGTTTTCCTGACACCAAGAGAAAAAAATGGGACAGGGGAGATAGCTCAAGCACACAACCTGTGATTGGCAGCCTCAGCTCTGTTCCTGTGTGATGTGTGGAGGGGGGTGTGTCCCTTCCCTCCAATCAGCTCTCAGCGCTCTCCTCACTGAGCTCTGCAGATTGACTTTAACACCCTACCCCTTTTTTTTCCTGACAGCTTAGACAAGCTTTGCAATTTGAACAGATGTAGAGAAGAGAAGACCGCAGATAAACAGATACAACTTATATACTACTGCGGTAGGGCGGCTCTATTGCGCGAAATTCCCTACCTGTATGTCATTTTTCGTACCCGATACTGTGGGCTTGCGCGGGGAGGTTATCATGAAATTATTAGGGGACAGTGGAAGGAGAGGAGGATCAGAGAAGACAGGATCAAACAGCCTTTTTACACAATGCAGAGGATTAACCCCTTAGGTGCCACAGTGAATATAACAAGCATGTTTTACTGCATATACAGGTCGATTGTACTGTTGTGGGTTTAGTAACATTTTAAGCAATCAGAGGTCCCAACGGGCAAGTTTTTCTTTCTTGTTATCCACTACATAGAAGTCAAATTAGCTATTACGACTACAGTCCCATTCTCACTTCTAATACTGCTTTTAAAGAAAAAAAATAAAACGTAGTGGTATTACTCATATGCCTGTAATAGGAACAGATCCACCAGAAGGCACACAAAAAAGAGAAATGTCGCAATTATGAGCACCAGCCAGGACACTTAAAATTTATAGTAAAAGTATCAAAATTAATTGAGCCAATTTAAAAGCGTGAGGCAAAAAATATGCCTTCGGCAAAAAGCGAAATAAGCTTATCGCACAAGCTCTTAATGAAAGGTACAGCCGTAATAAATTGTTCATTCACAGTGCGATTGCCAAAAAAAAAAAAGGAAAATTTCTATGGCATACTTCTGCATATTTTTACTCCATGGAATTAGATGATGGCTGGAGTCCAGCTGTGTTTTTAGAGTTCTAATCAATACAGTTTGGGCAGGTGCTAGATGCGTGAGGATGTGATTCATGATATACTGTGGCGTAAAGGAAAGAGCATAACATATTTCAAAGGGTCCATCATGCTTTGATGTTTATTTGTAGTTTAAGAGCACTTTTTTGTGACCTGCGTCACTATTGTCCATAGTAAAAGCTAGCGACAACAACAACTGCATACAGTATGAAGGTGTAGAGAGATGCCAGTGCTTGGGTCTGTGAGGGCTTGGGTCTGTGAGAGCTTGGGTCTGTGAGAGCTTGGGTCTGTGAGAGCTTGGGTCTGTGAGAGCTTGGGTCTGTAAGGGCTTGGGTCTGTGAGGGCTTGGGTCTGTGAGGGCTTGGGTCTGTGAGGGCTTGGGTCTGTGAGAGCTTGGGTCTGTGAGAGCTTGGGTCTGTGAGAGCTTGGGTCTGTAAGGGCTTGGGTCTGTGAGGGCTTGGGTCTGTGAGGGCTTGGGTCTGTGAGGGCTTGGGTCTGTGAGAGCTTGGGTCAGTGAGGGCTTGGGTCTGTGAGAGCTTGGGTCTGTGAGGGCTTGTGTCTGTGAGAGTTTGGGTCTGTGAGGGCTTGGGTCTGTGAGGGCTTGGGTCTGTGAGGGCTTGGGTCTGTGAGGGCTTGGGTCTGTGAGGGCTTGTGTCTGTGAGAGTTTGGGTCTGTGAGAGTTTGGGTCTGTGAGAGCTTGGGTCTGTGAGGGCTTGGGTCTGTGAGCACTTCCTGAGGATGCAAGAATCTTTACCCTGTAAGAATGTGCGTAGAATGCTGGAGGGCAGAACCTGGGGCATGGAGGTGTAATGGAAGGGCAAAGTGATGCACTTTTCGAGTCATACCTCCAAACTTTTTCAAAAGAGATAGAGAAGGATTGCTACTCTAAGGCACCTTTCACACTGGGGCAGGAGCGGTGTGGTCGGTAAAGCGCCGCTATTTTTAAAAATAGTGCCTGCAAACCGCTCCAGTGTGAAAGGGTTCTAAGCCCCAGTCCTCTAAAGCACACGCCCTTTTAGGAACTTTCAGGTGCTGGCTCTGCAACGAACTAGGAAGGAAGAAAAAATCCTGGATGGCCGCACACCGTTGAAGGCATCTTTATTGATATCTTGTGTAGCAGAGGAAATACAATACAGTCACTTAATGTTAAAAAAAACAGGAAAAGCTACTGACGCGTTTCACACCGTATGAAGGTGCTTAATCATAGCTGATGATTGAGCACCTTCATACGGTGTGAAACGCATCAGTAGCTTTTCCTGTTTTCCTTCCTTTTTCAAAATAGATAGAAACCTTTTAGCACAAAGTATGCAGATACAGGGCACACAACCCTGTTGTGAATCCGATCATGGCAATCATGAAGAATTAATGCACAAAAATTATTAGTTATACCCAATTATTTTTTTCAGTTCTACTTTTCCGTTTTTTTGGCTTTCCTAAGTAATAATTGCAACAAGTTAGATATTGGATGAAAGATTTAGTGCCATAATACACTTTTACTGATTAACCACTTGTCAACCGCCCGCCGTCAAAAGACGGCGGCAGAAAAACCACTAGGGGGCGCGCAAACCGGCGGCGCGCGCGTGCCCGGCGCGTCACCGAGGACCTGAGCAGGAAAGTGGATCTGTGTGTGTAAACACACAGATCCACATACTGTCAGGAAGAGGAAACCGATGGTGTGTCCCTTGTATATAGGGACAACTATCGGTCACCTCCCCCAGTCTCTCCCCTCCCCCCACAGTAAGAATCACTAATTAGGGAATACATTAACCCCTTCCTCGCCCCCTAGTGTTAACACCTTCCCTGCCAGTCACATTTATACAGTAATCGATGCATTTTTATAGCAGGGATCGCAGTATGAATGTGAATGGTCCCAAAAGTTTGTCAAAAGTGTTCAATGTGTCCGCCGCAATATCGCAGTCACGATAAAAATCGCAGATCGCTGCCGTTACTAGTAAAAAATAAATAATAATAAAAATGCTATCAATCTATCCCCTATTTTGTAGATGCTATAACTTTTGCGCAAACCGATCAATATACGATTATTGCAATTTATTTTACCAAAAATATGTAGAAGAATACATATCGACCTAAACTGAGGAAAAAATTTGTTTAAAAAGAAAAATGGATATTTATTATAGCTAAAAGTAAAAAATATTGTGGTTTTTTTCAAACTTGTCCCTCTTCTTTTGTTTATAGAGCAAGAAATAAAAACCACAGAGGTGATCAAATACCACCAAAATAAAGCTCTATTTGTGGGGAAAAAATGATAAAAATATCATTTGGGTTCAGTGTTGCATGACCGCGCAATTGTCATTCAAAATGTGACAGCGCTGAAAGCTGAAAATTGGTCTGGGCAGGAAGGGGGTGAAAGTGTCCTGTAGGCAAGTGGTTAAATAGTACTTTTTTTAATAGAGGTCTGGTACATTAGACCAGTGTTCTTCAAAGTGCGGCTTTCACCTGTCCTTGGGGCACCAATTTATCCACTGACACCAACCATGGGGCATAATTCACCAAAGATAGGGCATTGTTTACTCCCATTGATGCTGAGACATTTTCTACTTCCGATGGCCATGGTCCAGCCCCCCTAAGGTCTGAAAGACAGTAACCCAATCTGGCAGCCAATAAGGCTTTCCTAATATCATCCACTTGAATATATTCAAAAATGGGAAAAATATTTAGGCTCCTACTCCAGCCAAAAAATGTCTCCAGATATGGGATGTACCAGCCCGTGGCACGGTGGCTCAATGAACTCAGCCTTTGTGGAAGCTATTTATAAAGTATTACTAAGATGGTATATGGTTCAGGAGAGACCGGTAAAACTGGCTTTGACCTGGAACTTTGAATCAATCCCTTAGACCAGGGGTCTTCAAATGTTTTAAACAAAAAGCCAGTTTTCTGTCCTTCAGATTTTGGGGGGAGGGTTGTACTGTTACCAGTGGGAGATGAAAATGCCAGTGGGAGTAGACAATATCTCAGGCTTGGTGGTCAGTGGGTGTAAAAAAATTACATAACACCTGCAGTCAGTAGAAGGAGAAATAATGCCCCATCATTGGTTTTAGTGGGAAGAATAGTGCCCCAGCTTTGGAATTAGTGGGGGGAATAGTTCCATGTTGTTGGTATCAGTGGAAGGAATTATGCCCCATCGCTGTTGTCAGTGAAAGGAATCGTGCCTCACCAATTATATCAGTCAGAGGAATTATTCTCCACCATCGTTGGTGATAGGGTAAGGAATAGAGCCCAATTGTTGGTGCCAGTGGAAGAAATGATGCTCCATCATTGGTGTCAGTGGAAGGAAAAAAAGCTCCATTGTTGGTGTCAGTGGGAGGAATACTGCTCCACTGTTGAAGTCAGTAGTAGGAATCAGGGCCATATTTAAGGCAGGGCAAAAGGAGCAGCTGACCTGGGCCCTGTCATTGTTATGGGGCCCAAAGCAGCTGCCTCATACTTGTCAACGATCCTGGTTTAAATTCCCTTGTCCCTTGACATTGTATTCCTGTGCTGTGTCCCAATATCTCAGTGTGAAAGAAAGAAAGGGTTGAGACTTTAAATGAGTTGCGTGTTGATGCAAACAGTATGTATAAGTAAATAGATAAAGTAGTATAGAGTAATAACCAGGCTCAAACTTACCAACCAAATTGCAAGCCGAATTCAACTGTCTAACTTAGTATGTTAAAAGCAGAGGATTCACAGTGTGAAGTGCTGCGACTAATGCTGCCCAGCTCTGCCCTATTGTTGTGTACGGGTGACTCACCTGCAGACCCTGTGTTTACATGTAAATAACCGTCATTCATATGTAAATAACGGGGACATTCATATGTAAATAGCGGCAGCATTCATGTTGTGCAGGAAGTGAAGAGTTGGTCTGTAACCTCTAGCAACCAATCAGTGAGCAGTATTACTGTACAGTAATCTCTAGTAACCAATCAACAAGCAGAAATCATGTGCCCTAACTTCTAGCAACCAGTCAGTAAGAGGTAATGATATGTTGTAACCTCTGGCAACCAATTGCAATTGCTGCCTGATCTCATACAGTAAACCGAATTTGAGTCTAGCTGCTATTTATTGTATGTCTAAGAGAAAGTGGAGAGCAAAATTGCATGGAAGAGGGGGCCCCAAGAATTTAAAGACGGCC
Source organism: Rana temporaria (assembly GCF_905171775.1). Taxonomy (NCBI): domain Eukaryota; kingdom Metazoa; phylum Chordata; class Amphibia; order Anura; family Ranidae; genus Rana; species Rana temporaria. The sequence continues at coordinate 499,843,976 of NC_053490.1, forward strand.
CTGGTAGGAATGGTTCCTCATTGTTGGTATCAGTGAGAGGAATACTGCCCCACTGCTGGTATTAGTGAATGGAAAGATGCCTCATCGCTGGTGTGAGTGGGAGGAATTAAGGTTCTGAGTAAAGAAATCTGTAGAAACTCCCCACCAGGCTCTCCTTAGTTGTACAATTACCCACTGACCACCAAACAGTTGGTTGCGGCCCCTGTGTACAGCTCTCTATCGCTCTCTATCGCTCATTAGAATTTACATTAGGCCTTCCGTGATATCCAGCATCATCAGCAGATGGGTTCCAGGATCACCGGACTATTGCTATGACTAAGCACTGTTTGTTAGTGTGAAACGCATCAGCTCTTCTGTCCGTTCTGATCTGCTGTGGCATGTATTTTTGAATCCATTTTTTGAATAAAGACTGTGGGCCAGATTCACAGAGACTTACGACGGCGTATCTCCAGATACGCCGTCGTAAGTCTGAATTGGGCGTTGTCGTATCTATGCGCCTGATTCTTAGAATCAGTTACGCATAGATTTCCCTAAGATCCGACCGGCGTAAGTCTCTTACACCGTCGTATCTTAGGCTGCATATTTACGCTGGCCGCTAGGTGGCGCTTCCGTAGATTTACGTGAGGAATATGCAAATTAGGTAGATACGCCGATACAGAAATGTACGTCCGCCCGGCGCATTATTTTACGTCGTTTACATTAGGTTTTTTCCGGTGTAAAGTTACCCCTGCTATATGAGGCGTATCCTATGTTAAGTATGGACGTCGGGCCAGCGTCGAATTTTCCGTCTACTACGTCGTTTGCGTAAGTCGTTTGCGAATAGGGCTGTACGTAAATTACGTTCACGTCGAAAGCATTGCCTATTTGCGGCGTAATTTGGAGCATGCGCACTGGGATATACGTTCACAGACGGCGCATGCGCCATTAGTCAAAAACGTAATTTACGTGGGGTCAGCCTTCATTGCCATACAACACGCCCACTGCATGGAGAATTTGAATTCCGCGGGCTTACGCCAAACCACATACGCTACGCCGCCTTAACTTGGGCGCAAGTTCTTTCTGAATACGGAACTTGCGCCCTAAGTTACGGCGGCGTAATGTATCTGAGATACGTTACGCCCGCCGATAGATGCGAAAATGTATCTGAATCCGGGTGAAAAACTTTTTTTGTAGTGTGGCTTCTTCCCATTTGCATCACTGGGCTATTAACAGAAGGAAAGGGGGTGGGATGGTGCAATACAGCGAATTCTAATTGAAAACCTGAACTACTCAACGTTTAATTTTCTATTTTGACTGGCGTGTACCTTTAAGATTGCCAAGAAAGTGACGCTGTTAGACATACCGATGGCAGCTTTGCTACCAATTATAATTCCTTGGTGTAGACATACAGTAACGCGTCTTGCTGGCTTTGGGGCCTCAGGCAGCTCCTTATTTTTCCTGTAACTTTGTCTGCTTTATAGATATATTTTTTTTTTAATACCAGTGGCACAAAATGCAGATGAAAAGTATAAGGTTGATAGAAGTTGTCTAGGGCGATCAAAATTAACATTGCCAAAAAGACTTCCTTGTGTTTAATGAATCAGACCTCCTTTTTTCTCCCATACAGGCAGAGACGCGGCTTATATACAAATCCTGACAGTTAGATGAATCGAGATTGGAGATTTTTGCCTCTGATCCCTAACTGAGCAACCAAGCAGGGAATCCAATTTCTTATTTTCTTGTAGAAATGTTTTTTCATGTTCATTAAACCAATGCAGATGTGACTTCTGATTACACACTGTTCATTCCGTGTACCCAGTACAGCATTTGAGAATTCAAGAAAAAAATGTGCTAACCTTCTGTTTAACGGCATTATGCAAATACAGGATCTCGGCACAACATTGTAAGACCAAGATACCTAAATGTTTAACAGAAGAGGCAGAGAACCATGCATTCTTCATGGAATTAAACATTAAAGTACAAATGAAGGCTCCTGTACAACAGCCCAGGTCACCCACAGCCATAGGCGTGCGCACAGGGTGTGCCAGGTGTGCCCAGGCACACCCTAATCACCCTGTGCAGCACAAATTCCCCTTACTGCCCTGGCTCCCCCCCCAGGCCCGGATTTCCCACAAGGCCACTGAGGCCAGGCTTTGGGGCGGCAGGGCTCCAAGGGGCGGCAGTGGCATGGAGTCCCCCGACGCCCGAAACATACAGTTAAGGGCGGTAAGTTATGGGGGAATCCGCTCGCTCGTTAACAAGTGATTGCGGCGATGTCGCCGAAATCACTTGTAAAATATGTGCTCCCGTCCGTCCTCCCCTCCCCCCACCCCACATACCTCTCTCTGCTGGCTCTGTCTTCGGGACTCCGTCCTCCCCCCAGCCACGAGTCTGTCTCCTGTCCCTGCTGCCGATGTATGAAGTGAGAGGGGAGAGCTGTGCTCTTCCCATCTCAGCTGTGACAGGAGTTCTAGCACAGTGCTAGGACTCCTGTTTTGGAGGTGACAGGGTCAAAAAAGATAACATGTCACCTCCAATTGCTATCACACAGGAATTTTTTTTCTCCTGTGTGATAGCAAAAAAGTTAAGTGAAAAAAAATTGATAACAAATAAATAAATAATAAGAAATAATAATTAAATTAATAAAATGAAAAAGGAAAGAATAAGAAAATGATACAAAAATTAAAAAAAGTAAGCGACAAGCTACAAATAAATAAAAATAGTAAAAAAACAAGCAAAACATATTTGAACTAACTGTGCCGCACATTCGTTGATTTGGGGGGAGGGGGGTTCGGTTGGCAGGGAGGGGGTGCATTGTGGAACCTGGCCTTGGGGCGGCAGGGAGAGCAAATCCGTCCCTGCTCCCCCCTCCTTCCCCATGCATTGCCGCTGGCTTCCCTTTTCTCCTGTCCTGCCAACTGTTGCTGCGGGGATGAGTGGGGGAAGGGGCCGGTAAACAAGTAATTTACTGGCCCCTTCTCTTTCTGAGTGAACATCATAAGTGATTTGTGTGTTTGAGCTTTGGGTTGCACACCCTAATGCAATAGGCTGCGTACACCTATGCCCACAGCCTGCTGGCATACTGACGCCAAACATCTCAGGAGGCCTCGGGGTCCTCTACAGAGCAAGTGCTGTTGCATGTGATCAGGGAGCTGGTTGTCTCTTCCTTTTTTTGCAGCCGGCCCCCGGATGATGTGCCATGAAGCATGCGTGTCATCATGGGGTTGGGTGCAAAGACTTGAAAGACAAAGCCTACTGCCGATAAAGTCAGAGGACTGGATGTGCAGCACTGGTGTGGTAGATCACTACAGAACACAGATGGGTATGTGTGTTTTTGTGAATAACACCCAAAAAAAAGGTAAGTGGGGAAAAGTGGAAAAAGGTAAGTGGGGAAAACATAGGTGGGGGGGGGGGTGACGTTCCTCTATAATTATTTTTGGGAACAGGCCGAGTAATCCCACATCTCCACACTCTCATCACTGCTTCAATTCTGACTTTCCATCTTCTAACCCAGCTTTATGCAGTATATCAACAGCCTGTCATGCCCGCCCCCCCCCCCCCCCATCCATGTTTTCATGCTGATAGATGTGTCACCAGAGGGGTGAATTATTGTGTGTATGTTCTGTCTATTAGGTAGATTCAGGTACATTAGTGCAAACTTGCGGCGGCGTAACTTAGCCTGTTTAGGCTACGCCGCCGTAAGTTAGCTAGGCAAGTACATGATTCTCAATGTACTTGCCTGCTAATATACGGCGGCGTAGCCTAAAGCGGGCGGGCGTAAGAGCGCCGAATTCAAATGTGTGGAAGGGGGGCATGTTTAATGTCAATCAGGCTTGACCTTACGTTTTTTACGTTTTCTTGCTACTGCGCATGCGCCGGGCGCCTACATTTCCCAGTGTGCATTGCGGCTAAGTACGCCGCATGGGCCTATTGATTTCGACGTGGACCTAAACGACGTAAATCGCTATTCGCAGACGACTTACGCAAACGACGTAAACATTTCGAATCTCGCGGCGGGAACGGCGGCCATACTTTAACATTGCTATTCCACCTAATAGATGGAATAACTTTAGGCCTGATAATGCCTTACGGAAACGGCGTAAATCTACTGCGGCGGCCGGGCATACGTTCGTGAATCTGTGTATCAACTCATTTACATATTCTACGCCGACCGCAATGGAAGCGCCACCTATCGGCCATCCGAAATATTGCAATCTAAGATAGGACGGCGCAAGCCGTCCTATCTTAGATATGTTTAAGCGTATCTCTGTTTGAGCCTACGCTTAAACATAGGTCGGCGTAGATTCTGAGTTAGGTCGGCTTATCTACTGATAAGCCGGCCAAACTCTTTCTGAATCTACCTAAATGTGTGTATGTGTGTACAAAGCAGTGATGGCTTCTACTCGAGTCAATACGTTTTCCCATTTTTTTGTGGTAAAATTAGGTGCCTCGGCTTATATTCGGGTCGGCTTATACTCGAGTATATACGGTATTTGGGTACTGAATCACCTCTGGCAGCACTACAGGAGTGCTCTAACTAAAAGGGACCTAGCACCTGATTACACTATTCTCTGTCACCACACACTATTATGCCACCTAGTGACAGACTGGCTAACTGTACCTACTTACAGGCTCACATTTTAACCAATCCCAATTTTGCACATCCACAGTTCCCAGCTGCATGCTACCAAGTTTTTGTTCTTCTCTGGGTAGCCAAGGAAGGGGGATCCCTGTCCGGTAGGCTGAACAGGCCCTCCATGATTTCTAAGGGCTAGACATGTGCACAGCAAAAATTTTCGTTTATTTCTGTTTCGTTTCTGTTCGTTTATCGTGATTCGTAACGAGTCGTAATTTCGTAAGACGTTAGTTATCGTATTCGTACTCTTTAGTATTTTCGTAACACTCTTTTTTCCGTTTCCGTTTTTTTCTGTTAGTTTATTTTTCGTTGAATCGAGATTCGTATTTTCGTTATATTTTGTATTCTGCCGCGTTCGTATTTTTAAAATGATTTTATTCGTTCCTTCGTTTTTACGTTAGTTTAATTTTCGTTGTTTTGCTATTCGTATTTACAATATATTTTCCATCATGCCGCATTCGTATTTTCGTAAGAAATATATTTTCGTTGCTTTATGATCATTCGTATTTTCGTGTCTAATTTCCTTTGATTGTAAAAACGTACTTTTGTAGATTTTATTGCATTCGTAATTCTGTTAGAATACATTTTACGTTTATTCGACACACTACTCGTCGTAATTTTGTAATTTGTACTTTACTGTGATTGACTTGACTGTCTTAGTTAGCACACACACCCTGTCTAGAATGAAGTCTGACGTAGAAGAAAACTAAAATATGTCAGATATTACAAATACAAATCTAGAAATTAGATGCACTGCAGTCTAACACAGAAAAAGACACAAGGAGCCAGGAGGTAATGAGAAGGAAGCTCATTGGGGGAAGGAACAAACCTCTTCAGAGGAAAGGGACAGCGCTCAGTGGCTATTGGTCAATGTCCAGAAATATTTCAGTACTAACGAAAGCTAATTTACATTATTCCGTATTTTCGTTGTTTTTATTTCAGTTTTCCGAAGATTCGTCATTTATTTTTCGTTAGTTTTGATTTTCGTTTTTTAGTCTTTGTTCGGCATTTCGGTTGTTTTCTTTTCGGTCTTTGAATATTAGTAAGTTTGCATTTTCGTTCATTTTGTTTTTCGTAATTATTTTTTTTTTTGGGTTCGGTATTTTCGTTGTTTCTATGTTTTCGTTTCTTTCATCTTTCGTATCTTCGTTGTTTTTCATATTCGTTATTTTGAAAATATCGTTATTCGTTATTAATTGCGCTAAACCATTCGTTCATTCGTATGTTAATGAATCAACTAAAATAACGAAAATTGAAGGAAAACGTATTCGTAACTTACCGGTAAAAAATTGCACATGCCTACTAAGGGCTGTCTTGAGTGAAAGCATTGTGCTGTCAGCCTAAAAATGAAGTTTGGAGCACCCTGGATTTCTGGCAAATCAACAAGTGTTTTTCTGCAGTGTTTTTCAATGGATAAAATAGGAGAAACATGCATGTAATGCTAAGATGTAACGAGAATGGGGTAGATTCAGGTAGAATTGCTTTTTTTTGTGCAGGCGTAGCGTATCTCAGATATGCTACACCGCCGTAACTTAGTGAGGCAGGTTCTGTATTCACCAAGAACCTGCGCCCTAAGTTACGGCAGCGTAGCGTAAATCTGCCGGCGTAATCGCGCCTAATTCAAATTGTGAAGAGGTGGGCGTCTTTTATGTAAATAAAACATGACCCCACGTAAATGACGTTTTTGACAAACGAAGCATGCGCCGTCCGTGAATGTAACCCAGTGCGCATGCTCCAAATTAACCCGCAAAAAGCCAATGCTTTCGACGTGAACATAAAATCCGCAAATCCCTATTCGCGAACGACTTACGCAAACGACGTAAAATTTTCAAAATTCTACGCGGGAACGACGTCAATACTTAACATAGGATACGCCTCATATAGCAGGGGTAACTTTACGCCGGAAAAAGCCTAACGTAAACGACGTAAAAAAATGTGCTGGGCAAACGTACGTTTCTGAATCGGCGTATCAACCTAATTTGCATATTTGACGCGTAAATATACGGAAGCGCCACCTAGCGGCCAGCGTAAATATGCAGCCTAAGATACGACGGTGTAAGAGACTTAGGCTGCATTCACACTATAGCGTACTGAATCGTGGCGTTTTGTCCCGCGAATTGCGGCGGCAAATAGCGGCGTTTTGTACCGCGACAAAACGCCGCGATTGTGAATGCAGCCTGTGACCCCCTCTATGGAGATGGTTCACATCTCCTAGCCGAACGCCGAAAGACGCCTGAAAAAAAGGTCCGGGACTTTTTTTCAGGTGTCAGGTGTCAGGCGTCCGGTGTTCGGCGTGGAGATATGAACCATCTCCATAGAGGGCAATGCTAAAGCATCCCTCTGGCGTGTCGGGGCGGCAGCGGCGTTCACACTACAGGCGTATATACGCCTAGGTGTGAACGGGGCCTTACGCTGGTCGGATCTTAGACAAATATATGCGTAACTGATTCTATGAATCAGGCGCATAGATACGACGCCGCACACTCAGAGATACGATGGCGTATCTGGAGATACGCCGTCGAATCTCTTACCTGAATCTACCCCTATGTTTTTGCACTTTGGCATTTTGCCCTGGCATATACTTTAAAGAATCCCTAGGTAGCCGAAAGAAGCAGTATAAATAGACTATTCAGCGGCGGTATTAAGGCTGCGAAGAAAACACGGCAGTGATTGCCAGCAGTGTTGTGTCCTGGCTCAGAACAGAGATGATATAAAAAGCAATCAAGTTCCAAAGAGAATCTCTCATTGCGCATGATGGCAATTCCATTTAAAAACAGCCCCAGGTAGTCCAGTCTTTTACCTTTTCATGAAGTTGTATATATTAGCATCAAATTCTGTATTCTCCCTGCTAATTAGTCTTAATGCTTCGACCTCTGGCGATGGCGCCGCATGCGTTCAATTCCCTTCTTCACACTCCAAAGTATCACATAACGTATAGATAACATCCTAATGTGTGCTTCTTAGTCTACTGATTTCTTTTTTTTTTTAGCAGCTGTAAAGAGAATTTATAAAAGTGGAAATGACTCTTCATTTTTTTTAAAGTTTATGTAAAGGTGACGACTACAACCTCAACATTTCTGAAAGTCTGTTTCTAAAAGTTTCAGTACCTTTAACCACTTAAGGACTGCCGCACGACCATATACGTCAACAGAATGGCACGGCTGGGCACAGGGACGTATATATACGTCCCCTTTAAGAGCCCAGCCGCGAGCGGTCGCGACCTGGTCCGAAGCTCCGTGACCGCGATCGGGTCACAGGAGCTGAAGAACAGGGAGAGGTGAGTGTAAACATGCCTTCCCCGTTCTTCTCTGTGGCAATGTCAGTGATTGTCTGTTCACTGATATAGGGAACAACGATCACCGACGTCACACATGCAGCCCCACCCCCCTACAGTTAGAAACACACATGAGGTCACACTTAACCCCTACAGCGACCCCTAGTGGTTAACCCCTTCACTACCATTGTCATTTTCACAGTAATCAGTGCATTTTTATAGCACTTTTCGCTGTGAAAATGACAATGGTGCCAAAAATGGGTCAAAAGTGTCCGATGTGTCCGCCATAACGTCGAAGTCATGGAAAAAATCACTGATCGCCGCCATTAGTAGTAAAAAAAAATTATTAATAAAAATGCCAAAAACTGTCCCCTATTTTGTAAACACTATACATTTTGCGCAAACCAATCGATAAACGCTTATTGTGATTTTTTTTAATCAAAAATAGTTAGAAGAATACGTATCGGCCTAAACTGAGGGAAAAAAAATATTTTTTTTATATATATGTTTTTGGGGGATATTTATTATAGCAAAAAGTAAAAAATATATTTTTTTTTTTCCAAAATTGTCGCTCTATTTTTGTTTATAGCGCAAAAACTAAAAACCGCAGAGGTGATCAAATACCACCAAAAGAAAGCTCTATTTGTGGGGAGACTATAAGCAGACATGCCGATGCTCATTGCACAGGCATGTTCTGCTGTTGTCACCATCCTTTTGCTGGTGTGATCTGACTCCCTGTTCGAGGGTGGCTACATTCATTTTCCACCATATGTAGCCACCCCACTCCCAAGATGGATTATGAATAGTGATGGGCTCAGGTGTGTTCGGGGATCCTAGTCCCAACCCACCTGAGCAATCCCACCAGGAAGCCGCCACCGCCAGGGATGGACTGGCCATTGGGACTACAGGGAGTTTCCCGGTGGGCAGACGGCTCAGTGGGCCGGCTTCAGTGACAGCAGACCGCCGCCCCCCTCCGCTCCTCTGTCTCCCCCTTCCCGCAGCACTCACCTCCTCTCCCTCCCCGCAGCGCTCACCTGGGGGGAACAGAGAAGCAGGGGGAGGACCAGAGGAGCATGGGGGAGGGGACAGACAGCTGACTCAACAGCTATGACCTGGAAGTTTCTCACTTCTGCCTAATCTTGTCCCATAAGGGGGGCACCGAACTTATTATTTTCCCCGGGTGAAATAATGTCTAGCTTCCCCACTGGTACTGCCTATAAAAGTACCAGTACCAGCCGTTCTACTCTAATAAAGTAGAACGGCTAGTGGCTAGTGAAGGGGGAGAGGGGGCTTGGGTGGCCGGGGGGCAGGGACGGGAGTTGTCCGGCCGCCATAGGAGAGACCTGTCAAAGTGGGCCAGTCTGGATGAAGTCCAGGGCCAAATTTTTGTCCCAGTCCAGCCCTGGCCACCGCACACCACCAACCATGAGCAGTGAGACATTTCCGGGTCTGTGAAGCTGCGGACCGGGAAATGCCTCACTGCCTATGATTGGCGGTGTGCGGTGGCGGCTTCCTGGCGGGTCTGCTCAGGTAGGTTGGGACCACGATCCCGAACACACCTGAGCCCACCACTAATTACGAATTATGGGATTTGTAGTGTGCATAGGGCAACTAATGTACATTGCTCCTTCCAAGAAAAAATAAAGGGAGGGGGGAAATGAGAGGTCCGAGAGCTCACAAAGAATGTTAAAAGGAGGCAGAAAAACATAGTAAACAAGGATTTCATTAAAAATTGATTACATAGTTATTAAATAGTGGATGTGTATGGATTGCTTTTGGAGAACAAGGATATTGTTGTTTAGTGCATGGGGTCTCCAAACTTTTCAGTATGAGGGCCACACTGTATGTTTTACAATTATTCAGAAATAAATTCCCATCAGGGTCTCTATTAGATTCCCTGTTATATCAGAGTCTACATATCAGGGTCCCCATCACAGTCCCCCTTACATCTGAGTCCCTCCTTATATCAGGATCCCCATAATAGTCCCCCTTACATCTGTCACCCTCCTTATATCAGGATTCCTTTCATAGTACCTCTTACATCAGTCCCCCTCCTTATATCAAGGTCCCTTTCAAAGTCGCCCTTACATAAGAGTCCCTCCTTATATCAGGGTCCACCATGATAGTCCCTCCTACATCAGTCCCCCTCCTTATATCAGGTTTCCTTTCATAGTCCCCCTTACATCTGTGTCCCTCCTTATATCAGGGTCCACCATCATAGTCCTCCTTACATTAGTCTCCCTCCTTATATAAGGGTCCCTTTCTTAGTCCCCTTACATCTGTGTCCCTCCTTATATCAGGATCCCCATCATAGCTCCCTTATTTTGGTGCCCCCCCTTAAATCAGGGTCCTTTCATAGCCCCCATTTACATCAGTGTCCCTCCTTAAATCAGGGTCCACTATCATAGTCCCCCGTACATCACTTTCCCTCCTTATATCAGGGTCCACCATCATTGTCCCCTTTACATGGCTGACCTCCTTATATCAGGATGCACCATCATAGTCCCCCTTACATCGCTGACCCTCCTTATATCAGGATCCACCATCACAGTCCCCCTTACATCGCTGACCCTCCATATATCAGGATCCGCCATCACAGTCCCCCTTACATCGCTGACCCTCCATATATCAGGATCCACCATCATAGTCCCCCTTACATCGCTGACCCTCCTTATATCAGGATCCACCATCATAGTCCCCCTTACATCGCTGACCCTCCATATATCAGGATCCACCATCATAGTCCCCCTTACATCGCTGACCCTCCATATATCAGGATCCACCATCATAGTCCCCCTTACATCGCTGACCCTCCATATATCAGGATCCACCATCACAGTCCCCCTTACATCGCTGACCCTCCATATATCAGGATCCGCCATCACAGTCCCCCTTACATCGCTGACCCTCCATATATCAGGATCCACCATCATAGTCCCCCTTACATCGCTGACCCTCCATATATCAGGATCCACCATCACAGTCCCCCTTACATCGATGACCCTCCATATATCAGGATCCACCATCATAGTCCCCCTTACATCGCTGACCCTCCATATATCAGGATCCACCATCATAGTCCCCCTTACATCACTGACCCTCCATATATCAGGATCCACCATCATAGTCCCCCTTACATCACTGGCCCTTCATATATCAGGATCCACCATCACAGTCCCGCTTACATCGCTGACCCTCCATATATCAGGATCCACCATCACAGTCCCCCTTACATCGCTGACCCTCCATATATCAGGATCCGCCATCACAGTCCCCCTTACATCGCTGACCCTCCATATATCAGGATCCACCATCATAGTCCCCCTTACATCGCTGACCCTCCATATATCAGGATCCACCATCACAGTCCCCCTTACATCGATGACCCTCCATATATCAGGATCCACCATCATAGTCCCCCTTACATCGCTGACCCTCCATATATCAGGATCCACCATCATAGTCCCCCTTACATCACTGACCCTCCATATATCAGGATCCACCATCATAGTCCCCCTTACATCGCTGACCCTCCATATATCAGGATCCACCATCATAGTCCCCCTTACATCGCTGACCCTCCATATATCAGGATCCATCATCATAGTCCCCCTTACATCGCTGACCCTCCATATATCAGGATCTGCCATCATAGTCCCCCTTACATCGCTGACCCTCCATATATCAGGATCCACCATCATAGCCCCCCTTACATCGCTGACCCTCCATAGATCAGGATCCCCCATTTTAGTCCCCCTTACATCGCTGACCCTCCATATATCAGGATCCACCATCACAGTCCCCCTTACATCGATGACCCTCCATATATCAGGATCCACCATCATAGTCCCCCTTACATCACTGGCCCTCCATATATCAGGATCCACCATCACAGTCCCCCTTACATCGCTGACCCTCCATATATCAGGATCCACCATCATAGTCCCTCTTACATCGCTGACCCTCCATATATCAGGATCCACCATCACAGTCCCCCTTACATCGCTGACCCTCCATATATCAGGATCCACCATCACAGTCCCCCTTACATCGCTGACCCTCCATATATCAGGATCCATCATCATAGTCCCCCTTACATCGCTGACCCTCCATATATCAGGATCTGCCATCATAGTCCCCCTTACATCGCTGACCCTCCATATATCAGGATCCACCATCACAGTCCCCCTTACATTGCTGACCCTCCATATATCAGGATCCACCATCACAGTCCCCCTTACATCGCTGACCCTCCATATATCAGGATCCACCATCACAGTCCCCCTTACATTGCAGACCCTCCATATATCAGGATCCACCATCACAGTCCCCCTTACATCGCTGACCCTCCATATATCAGGATCCACCATCACAGTCCCCCTTACATCGCTGACCCTTCATATATCAGGATCCACCATCACAGTCCCCCTTACATCGCTGACCCTCCATATATCAGGATCCACCATCACAGTCCCCCTTACATCACTGGCCCTTCATATATCAGGATCCACCATCATAGTCCCCCTTACATTACGGGCCCTTCATATATCAGGGTCCACCATCATAGTCCCCCTTACATTACGGGCCCTTCATATATCAGGGTCCACCATCACTGGCCCTTCATATATCAGGGTTAACCATCATAGTTCCCCTCACATCAGTATCCCTCCTTATATCAGAGTCTACCATCATAGTCCCTCTTACATCAGTCCCCCTCCTTACATCAGGGTCCCTATTATAATCCCTCTTACATCAGTGTTCACTCCTTTATTGCGGTCCACCATCATAGTTCCCCTTACATCAGAGCCTCCATCAGTGTACTCACTTACAGAGTTGAGGAGCGGGTTGGAGGGGTTGAAGAGGAGACCATAGACAGTCTATGTTGTCCTCAATCCTCAATCTGTGAACATGCCACTGACTCTAGCTGTGGACTGGATGCAGTCTTGTCATGGGCCGGATATGCCCACAGGCTGTAGTTTGGAGACCCCTGGTCTAATGTCAATTTGAATGCATGGATGGTGTCCAGAATATATAGGCCCTTTAAATAATGAGTTTCCTAGAATTAAAGGGCAGATTTATGGGAAGACATTTCCTATCACTGTGCGCCTGAGTATAGAAGTTTAGTGCGAGGATAAATACATTTGCGATGAGAGGTTTTGATGATCATAATTATGACTTTTCAGATTGCACCGTGTGTCGATGGAAAGAATTAATCCCGACGTGTGCAGAAAGTGCTAATTACAGCTGAATATCACATTGGTGCACCTCACACCTCCGCAATTTAGAAGAACATGTAGATAAATACTAACACTTGTCAACACGTAATACTTATTTCTCATTAGGATATATAATACATACTGTAAGTGCATGCAGGGGCGGCTCTAGGCCTTATGCCGCGTACACACCATCACTTTATGTGATGAAAAAAAATGAAGTTTTTAAAAACGTCACTTTAATTGACTGTGTGTGGGAGAAAACGTTGTTTTATGTCTTGTAAAGAACGACCAAAAAAAATTGAAGCATGCTTCAATTTTATGTGTCGTTTTTCAAAAGTGCACTTTTTACTTCACAGAAATTGACCGTGTGTAGCAAAAAACGTCGTTTTCTAAGAAGTTTTTTCATCCACGCATGCCCAGAAGCTACTTATGAAGCAAGCTTCAATGGTAAAACGTGGTGAACGTAACCTCACTTTGCAAGAACATTGTGAGAAAACGATGGTGTGTAGGCAACTTCGTCTTTCAAAATTGAAGCTTCAAAAACGTCATTTTTTACTTTACAGAAAGTGTCGTTTTTTTTCATCACATAAAGTGATGGTGTGTACGCGGCATTAGGCAAAACTTGACATGGGGCCCCACTCACATCCATGATGGGAAAAATAATTCAAGGACAAGAGCCTCTTCCCCACAACCCTGGCCGGTGGGTTTGGGGGTATACGGGCAGGGGGCTTATCGGAATCTGAAAGCCCCCTTTAACAAAGTGGCCCCCAGATCCTGCTCCTTAATAACTAAGGGGCTTGGGGCCACCTGGTGAACCCGCCCCCTGGTGACGTCATTAACTGAGGGCATGCTGGGTCATTGACGTCACAAAGAGGTGGTGTCACCAATATTTACTGGTTGTTAGGGACGCTGACCAGGGCTCTTAACGTCGCCTGAGCACATCAGCGTTAAGGTCCCATGTCCCTCAAAACTGGGGTAATGCATTGGGTAAGTTAGGTGGCCACAAGGCCCCTGTGAGTGTGAGGCCTTAGGCGACCGCCTAATTTGCCTAATTAAAGAGCCGCCTCTGAGTGCATGTGAGCAGCTTATTGGGCAATTGTATTATTATTATAATGTTATAATTACATCAAATACTTTTAATGCTCAAATCTAAAACTAGTTTACATCTGAACCCCGTCCTTTCCTTCACTGTCGCACAGTTCCTCTCCTGGACTGAAAAAAAAGTTTCTGATTTAAATTTGAAGCCGTGAGCTTCTCACGGTGTGCATTAGAAGCTGCTGCAAGACAAATGAAGTCCACCTCATTTCCAGCATCATTTTCAACTGTCCCTGCCCCCAGGGGCGGACTGACAACTCATGGGGCCCCCGGGCAATAGGAGATTATGGGGCCCCCGGGCAATAGATTATGGGGCCACTAAGAATACATGCACACACATACAGTATACACACACACAGGGGTAGATTCACGTAGAATGGCGTATCTTTGTGCGGGCGTAACGTATCCTATTTACGTTTAACTTTTACAGGCAAGGGCTGTATTCTCAAAAGAAAGTTGCGGCGGCGTAGCGTAAATAGGCCGGCGTAAGCCCGCCTAATTCAAATTGTGAAGAGGTGGGCGTGCGTTATGTAAATTAACCATGACCCGACGTGATTGACGTTTTTCACGAACGGCGCATGAGCCGTCCGTGGAATTTTCCAGTGTGCATTGCTCGAAAGTACGCCGCAAGGACGTATTGGTTTCGACGTGAACGTAAATGACGTCCGGCCCCATTCACGGATGACTTACGCAAACAATGTAAATTTTTCAAAATTCGATGCGGGAACGACGTCCATACTTAACCACTTCCAGACCTGCGCACGACGATGTACGTCCTATTTTTAAAGATTGATATCTCGGTAACGGCAGCAGCTGCTGCCACAACCGAGGTATCGATCTTTAGTGTGCGCGGTCTGGTACACGATAACGGCGGTCTCTGCGGCGGATTCGCCGCGAGATCGCCGTTATCGGTGGCGGGAGAGGGCCCCCCTCCCGCCGCTCTCCTGCGCCCTCTGCTGCTTACCGGAGCCGTCGGTAGCGGCGGAGGCGATCGGGACCATTCGGCAGCTGAGCGGGGATGAGACTGAAGAAAAAATCTCCTTCACCCGTCCCCATAGCTCTGCTGGGCGGAAGTGACGGCAAAACGTCAGTCCCGCCCAGCCTCTTAAAGAGACAATTTTTTTTTTGTCATTTGAAAAAATGACAGTTTCAAATTTTTTTTTTTTTTGCATTTTAGTCTAATTATGAGATGTGATGTCTTTTTGACCCCAGATCTCATATTTAAGAGGACCTGTCATGCTTTTTTCTATTACAAGGGATGTTTACATTCCTTATAATAGGAATAAAAGTGATCAATTATTTTTTAATTCAAAAAAGTGAATTTTTTCCAAAAAAAGTGTGCTTGTAAGAGCGCTGCGCAAATACGGTGTGACAAAAAGTATTGGAATGACCACTATTTTATTCTCTAGGGTGTTGGAAAAAAAATATATAATGTTTGGGGGTTTTAAGTAATTTTCTAGCAGAAAAAACTGTTTTAGTCTTGCAAACACCAAATCTGAAAAACACCTAAGGTCTGGAAGTGGTTAACATTGGTACGTCGCATGTACACCACCATATAGCAGGGGTAACTTTATGCCGGGAAAAACCAAACGTAAATGGCGTAACTGCACTGCGTCGGCCGGGCGTTCGTTCGTGAATTTGCGTATCTAGCTGATTTACGTATTCTAGGCGTAAATCAGCGTACACGCCCCTAGCGGCCAGCGTAAATATGCAGTTAAGATCCGACGGCGTAAGAGACTTACGCCGGTCGGATCTAATAGAAATCTATGCGTAACTGATTCTATGAATCAGACGCATAGATACGACGGCTCAAATTTAGAGATACGACGGCGTATCTGGAGATACGCCGTCGTATCTCCTTTGTGAATCTGGGCCACAGTATACATACACACAGACACACAATATACATACACACAGAATACACATACACACATACAGTATACATACACAGTATACATACACACAGACACACAATATACATACACACATACAGTATACATACACAGTATACATACACACAGACACACAATATACATACACACATACAGTATACATACACAGTATACATACACACAGACACACAATATACATACACATACAGTATACATACACAGTATACATACACACAGACACACAATATACATACACATACAGTATACATACACAGTATACATACACACAGACACACAATATACATACACATACAGTATACATACACAGTATACATACACACAGACACACAATATACATACGCATACAGTATACATACACAGTATACATACACACAGACACACAATATACATACACACAGAATACACATACACACATACAGTATACATACACAGTATACATACACACAGACACACAATATACATACACACAGAATACACATACATACATACAGTATACATACACACAGACACACAATATACATACACACAGAATACACATACATACATACAGTATACATACACACAGAATACACATACACACACTGAAAAGGTACTGGAGAGGCGGGGCAGCTAAAATCTTCTTTTTTTCTTTTAAACACTGATTTTTACATACTGTCCCTGGTTTTACTGAGGCTGGCAACCCTGATGGGGCCCCCTAGTGGCATGGGGCCCTCGGGCAGTGCCCGGGTGCTCGAATGGTCAGTCCGCCCCTGCCTGCCCCCCCCCCCCCAGACGGTCCAGGGGCCTGTTTTTCCTGCCTCCATGTGGTAGAGCCTAACAGAGTCTTTGGTATGGAGCAGGCATCAGTGCTTAGGCTGCGTGTTGGCAGATCACTTTTATTCATTAATCATGGCATGTCTTTGGCACAACTTTCCCAGAAACGAATGTGAAAATCCTCAACTTTGAACACTTCTTAGGAGAGATTTACAGTTCATCACGTATTTCCTAAACGCTAATTTGCTCTTCATAACCACTTTTGAATATTTATGAACGTCGCTTGATCTGCATCTATCAGCCGCTCTCCATATCGGTCTGCTGTCACCCAAAATCTATAGAACAGAGAGCGCTCTCCAAATGAATCTCCGTAAGTCAACAAATGCATCACGCTGCTAATTCCACTTATTGACCGCAGCCTTGCGCAGCACTAAGTTAACATCAGATCTGTGAGTACAAAGAAGCTATAAAGACAGTTGTAACAGCCATCGACTTATGTCAGTGATATGGAACAGGCATCTTGGGAGTCACGAGGATGTAAATCTGCCAGTACAACCTATAAACCACTTTATAAAAAAACATTATAGGTGGAAAAAAAACACTCTAGCTATCTTATTTTTAAAGTAAAACTCAAGTTTTGTTGAGATAAAACATCCCCTTCATAATGCAAACTATATACATTGCAAGTATTTTACCAAATTATGTTGTAGATCTTTACCTGCTTCTGCTCTGTAGATACTTCAGAGATATTTCAGTGTACTTCCATAAAACCCCACTCTGGGATATATAAGGCTGGGTTCACACTACGATTTTCCCGTCCGTCAGCCGCATACGATTTATATGAAAAACCGTATGCGGCTGAAACGGACGGGAACGTATGGAATCGCACATATGTGCATTTTCCATTGACGTTAATGTTAAAGAAAAACGTATGCGTTTGCCATACTGTTTTAAAAACGGCCGCAAAACCGTGGTTGAACACGGTTTTGCGTACGTTTAAAAAACGTTTTGCCAGCAAATCGTACGCACCCGGATGCATCTGAGTGCATACGATTTGCAATGCCTTGTCTATCTATACGTTTTCCCGTCCGGGCCCGTACGTTTTCAATACTGAAATCGTATGCGGCTGACGGACGGGAAAATCGTAGTGTGAACCCAGCCTAACAAAGGATATATCTTGGATAGCCCAACATAGGAGGGATAACTTTGCAGGTCAGGACAGGGCAGCCATCATACATGTTGGGACCCCTTAGGGCTCTTTCACACGTCCGTTCAGTTTTTCAGATCAGTTTTTTTTTCATCAGTTGATCCGTTTTTCCGTCAGTTTTTCATCCGTTTTTGCATCCGTTTTTGCATCCGTTTTTTCATCCTTTTTTTTTTTTTTTTGGGGGGGGGCTTTTTACATAGAAAAACGGATGTTAGCGGAACGGATGATAAACGGATCATCCGTTAACGTCCGTTTTTCGTCCGTTCCGTTTTTTAGACGGAAGAAAAATAGGGTTTTCTTCCGTCCAAAAAAACGGAACTGAACGCAGACGGATGCTAACGGACGCTAGCCCATAGGGAAGCATTGTGGTCCGTTAACGGCTGTCCAAAAAACGGACGAACGGAACGGACTTGTGAAAGAGCCCTCACACACCAACATTTCTGAGGGCCCACTGATTGACCATCCCACTAAACCTGCCCACTGGCCATCCCATCAAGTCCTTCCATTCATCTACTTTTATTTTGACACTCTTTAATCTTAATATTTCCTCCATCTCATGTCCTCCTCCAGTCCCATTTCCTCTTCTCCAGTCCCATCTCCTCCTCCTCCAATCTCATCTCCTCCAGCCCATGTTCTTCTCCTCCTCCAGTCCTATCTCCTCCATCCCATGTCCTCCTCTCTCAGTCTCATCTCCCCTATCCCATGTCCTCCTCTTCCTACCCATGTTCTCTTCCTCCTCCAGTCCCATCTCCCCCATCCCATGTCATCCTCTTCCAGTCCCATCTCTCCCATGCCATGTCCTTCTCTTCCAGTCTCATTTTCCCCATCCCATGTCCTCCTCCATCCCATGCCCTCTTCCTCCATCCCATGTCCTCCTCATCCTCCAGTCCCATCTTCTCAATTCTATGTTTTTTTCATCCTCCAGTTACAGCTGTCCCATCCTCCTTTTCCAGTCTCTTCTCCCTATCCCATGTTCTCCTCCTCCTCCATCCCATGTCCTCCTCATGCTCCAGTCCCATCTTCTCAATTCTATGTCCTCTTCCTCCTCCAGTCACAGCTTTCCCATCCCATGTCCTCCTCTTCCAGTCTCTTCTCCCTATCCCATGTTCTCCTCCACCTCCATTGTAGGTCCTCTTCCTCCTCCAGCTGAAAGCTGAAAGCTGAAAAAAGGCCTGGACAGGAAGGGGGTGTAAGTGCCCTGTATTGAGGTGGTTAAACATATTCTTCAATAGCCACAAAGAATATAAATCCAAATTGTGTGCACTAAATGCCTTTGCAAACCTAGATATCACCTTGTAATATTTGTAATATCACCTTGTGCATTTTGCATTCTGCTGGTCTGTCCCGGGTCCCAGGCACCTTCTTTCTGGGACAATACAGTGTGCCTTTTTTTGGGAAGGGCGTGTGTGTGTGTGTGTGGGGGGGGGGGTGTCCCTTAAAATAACCTTTTTACATAACAAACATGTTATACTTACCTCCACTGTGCAGCTCGTTTTGAACAGAGTGGCCCGAGCCTGGTCTTCTGGGGTCCCTCGGCGGCTGTCTCGGCTCCCCCCCGCAAGGACTCAACACCTTCATGCCTGCTCGCATGGTGTTGATCTATTGCGGGTGCCCTCCCGTGATACAGCCAGCGGCCATAGCTCACTGTTTTACGCGGCCCGCGTCATTGGATGTGATTGACAGCGAGCCAATGGCTGTGCTCCTTTCAATCCATCCACTGTAACCATACAACGGCGAGGCTGAGCGGCGAAGAGGATGTCAGGGGCGAGCGCAGGACTTTTTAAGGTTCAGGTATGTATAACGGGGGGAGGGGGGCTGGGATGGCCGGTATTGTTGGATGTTTTTTCACCTTAACCACTTAAGGACCGTCGCACGACGATATACGTCGGCAGAAGGGCACGGCTGGGCACATGGACGTATATATACGTCTCCTTTAAGAGCCCAGCCATGGGTCGCGAGCGCGCTTGCGACCCGGTCCAAAGCTCCGTGACCGCGCTCCCCCGGGGTCCGCGGACCCGATCGGCGCGGGTGTCCCGCGATTGGGTCACAGGCGCTGAAGAACGGGGAGAGGTGAGTGTAAACAAACCTTCCCCGTTCTTCTCTGTGGCAATGTCAGTGACTGATATAGGGAACGCCGATCACTGACGTCACACATCCAGCCCCACCCCCTACAGTTAGAAACACACATGAGGTTACACTTAACATCTACAGTGCCCCCTAGTGGTTAACCCCTTCACTGCCATGTCATTTTCACAGTAATCAGTGCATTTGTATAGCACTTTTCGCTGTGAAAATGACAATGGTCCCAAAAATGTGTCAAAGGTGTTCGATGTGTCCGCCATAATGTCGCAGTCGTGAAAAAAATTGCTGATCGCTGCCATTAGTAGTAAAAAAAAATTTATTAATACAAATGCCATAAAACTATCCCCTATTTTGTAAACGCTATAAATTTTGCGCAAACCAATCGATAAACGCTTATTGAGATTTTTTTTTACCAAAAATAGGTAGAAGAATACGTATCGGCCTAAACTGAGGGGAAAACAATTATATATTTTTGGGGGATATTTATTATAGCAAATAGTAAAAAATATTGCATTTTTTTTTTTAATTGTCGCTCTATTTTAGTTTATAGCGCAAAAAAAAAAAAAAAAAACGCAGGAGGTAATCAAATACCTGCAAAAGAAAGCTCTATTTGTGGGGAAAAAAGGACGCCAATTTTGTTTGGG
The DNA here is from genome assembly GCF_905171775.1 of Rana temporaria. Taxonomy (NCBI): domain Eukaryota; kingdom Metazoa; phylum Chordata; class Amphibia; order Anura; family Ranidae; genus Rana; species Rana temporaria. The sequence continues at coordinate 499,864,775 of NC_053490.1, forward strand.
AGCAACGACCATGCAATTGTCAGTTAAAGCGACGCAGTGCCCAATCGCAAAAAGGGGCAAGGTCCTTAACCTGCATATTGGTCCGGGTCTTAACCGGTTAATGCATAGGATGCATTAAGGTGAAAAAACGTTTACCTTTACAACCCCTTTAATGGCAGTTTGGAAATGAGGTCACCCTACTTTGGCAATATGACTATGAACACACACCCTGGACTTGCTGGCGCCATGGTTACCAGATTATGTGACTGAAAAAATGTGGTTTTAGCCTAGGTTCACACTGCTGCGAATTCAAAATCGCGGTAAAATGCACGATTTTACCGCGATTTCGCGGGCGCGATTTTGCCGCGATTTTTCCGCGAATTGCCGCGATTTCGGCCGCAATTTCATGTAAATCGCGGCCCGAAATCGCAAAAAGTAGTACAGGAACTACTTTTTGAAATCGCAGATGCGGCGTCGCACTGATTAGGACAGTGCCATTGCCGACAATTGCCGCCGATTTGAGATGCGATTTGACATGTCAAATCGCATCTCAAATCGTTCCAAATCGTACCCAGTGTGAACCAGGGCTCACAAATTTTTACATTTCCCATCATGTAGTTGGGCAATCAACATCTGCCTTGACACATTCCACAGTGAATTAATTATAGTAACTGAGTTACCCGTGTGGCTCTAAGGCTGCATTCACACCTAGGCGTACAAAATCACGGCGTTTTGTCCCGCGAATTGCGGCAACAAATTGCAGCGTTTTGTACCGCGATTTGCGGTGACAAAACGCCGCGATTGTGAATGCAGCCTCACCCCCTCTATGGAGATGGTTCACATCTCCTATGCCGAACGCCGAAAGCCACCTGAAAAAAAGGTCCGGGACTTTTTTCCAGGCGGCAGGCGTACGGCGTTCGGCGTTCGGCGTGGAGATGTGAACCATCTCCATAGAGGGCAATGTGTTTTCATCCCTCCAGCGTCTCGGGGCTGCTGCGGCGTCACACTACAGGCGACAAAACACATAGGTGTGAATGGGGTGTAAATGCTGGGCTATGCTACCAACTGCTATTTGGATGAGTGGTGAAATGTCTTCAACATCACAGAACAAAGTCAACTTGAATGCCTAACTAACACTAGCTATATATATTTGCTGTATTTATAGTCCCAACAAAATATTCATTGCTTTACAGGGTATTTTACTAACAAAAAAGAGGGAAAACACACAGCAGTATAGTCCTGATCCTCATTTTAATCTTTACTAAACTTGGAATCCCCACATTTTCATCTTATTATCCATATGTTACAAATGGCACAGCAGATTTAAAGAGAACATGAAGGAATGTATCCAAGCATGGAAATAACAGCAGAAGGGTTTTAAAGCTGACAGCTAAATACAGAGATGAGATGAACAGCTGAAACATATACACTATATATACAGTGCAAAAGTATTCACCCCCCTTGGCTTTTTACCTATTTTGTTACATTACAGCCTTTATTTTTTATTTTTTTATCTGAGGTATATGTGATGAACACAATAGTCTAAGTTGGTGAAGTAAAATTAGAAAAATTAATCCATCTATTTTTCAGAAATAAAAAAAATGATAATTGGCATGTGCGTATGTATTCACCCCCTTTGTTATGAAGCCCATAAAAAGCTCTGGTGCAACCAATTACCTTCAGAAGTCACATAGTTAGTGAAATGATGTTCACCTGTGTGCAATCTAAGTGTCACATGATCTGTCATTACATATACACACTAGGGATGAGCTTTATGTTTGAGAAGAAACTTGCTGGGAGATATTTTTTGCCAAGGAAACCGGTCGTGTGTACATTTTCGTCTAGGAAACTGTAGAGAAACTCGACGAGCCAAAAATAAAGCATGTTCTCTATTTCCTTGACGGGAATGGAGAAAATTGGCTTGTCGAGTTTCTCGACGGCTTCACAAGGAACTCGACGAGCAAAACGATGTGTTTCGCCCGTCGAGTTTCTTGGTCGTGTGTACGAGGCCTGAGTCGAACATGAGTTTGACTCGAACATTGGCTGTTCGCCCGTTCGCCGAACAGCGAACAATTTGGGGTGTATGCGGCAAATTTGAAAAGCCCTGGAACTAGGGTTGCCACCTCATCCCTTTAAAACAGAACACATATGTATTACACAGGTTCTATGGCTGATTAAGGTGGTAATTGAACTCAAGTGGAGCCTTATCTAAATTAAATTAGCCTCAGAACCTGTGTAATTCATATGTGTTCTGTTTTAAAGGGATGAGGTGGCAACTAGGGTTGCCACCTCATCCCTTTAAAACAGAACACATATTAATTACACAGGTTCTGTGGCTAATTAAGATGGTAATTAGACTCATTTGGTGCCTTACCTGCATTAAATTAGCCTCAGAACTTGTGGAATTCATATGTGTTCTGTTTTAAAGGGATGAGGTGGCAACCCTACCTGGAACACTCTTTAAAAGTCTATGGGAAAAATCTAAAGTGCTAATTTTAAAGTTTAATATGCAAGTTATTGCGGCCATTTTTCCGGGGGCAGTGATTTTAATAATGCTTAAAATGAAACAATAAAAGTGAAAGATTCCTTTAAATTTTGTACCTGGGGGTGTCTATAGTATGCCTGTAAAGTAGTGCATGTTTCCCGTGTTTATAACAGTCTCTGTACAAAAATTATATTTCTAAAGGAAAAAAGTAATTTAAAACTGCTATAATGAATTGTCGGGTCCCGGCAATACAGATAAATGTCATTGAAAATCATTGAAAAATAAAGCGTAGGGATCCCACCCAAATTCCATTACCAGGCCCTTCAGGTCTGGTATGGATTTTAAGGGGAACTCCATGCCAAAATGTAAAAAAAATGGCGTAGAGTTCCCCCCAAAAATCCATACCAGACCCTTATCCGAGCATGCAACCTGGCAGGCCTCCGCTACGAATGATACCAGTCCACCTCCACCGGAGACACCCAGCCGAATGACACGCAAGCTGTTTGACAGCTCTTTTATAACTGAGGGAGGGGCCACCCGTGACATGGACGGGTAACCGCACCCCCTCTGATGCAACAGGGTTTCGCGCGACGCGTCAGAGGTGGCGGGGTCACACGTCACAGGTGGCCCCGCCCTCGGTTATAAAAGAGCTGTCAAACAGCTTGTGCATCATTCGGCCTGTTGCCTCCGGTGGAGGCAGGATCGTGTGTGTCGTTCCTCTCTGGAGAATGGATCATCGCTGGAGATCAAGAATGGATTACATCGCTGGAATCGTTTTTCTACTTTTTTATTTTTTAATAAAGGACTCGTCCCAAGCCGTCTCCTGACGTTTTTAACATTTTCACACTTTTTTTGTGAAATGGTAGGGGTGTTCAAATGGCAGGCCAAGATAGATGAAACTATGGAAGTTGTCTCGGGTTCTATGTCCCACCAGATTAATGCTACTCAAGAGGGGATCATTCCAACACAAGTTCCACCCTGTTCTGGTGTAAATTCCAATATGAGAGGAACTGGTCACATTAATGTCCCTCATACTAATGGTTACACCTCGGTGAAACCTAAAAAAGGTCATAATAGACCAAAAAAACAAAGACCTCGGGTAGAAACACTTGACGGTCAATATGGAGGTGGTGCAAACCATTATCCACCTCGCAGGAGGAGGCCTTCGTATTACGACGATGACCGTGGCCTCTATGGTCATGTGAGCCATGAGGGTGCTTATGATTCCCCACGGAGAGGTTACCAAGGGTACACTCACTCTGGTCGTGATCGTGATCATCATGACGCACGAGGGGTGTACCATAATGGTCAGAATTATGGTTATACCCCTAGGAATAATCATGTTTCAGTCCAAAACAGATTTGCCCCCCTTATGCATTATGGGGGTAATGACGTGGTGGATGAATCTAGTACCTCCAGACACCCTGAAGAATATTTGGACCATTCAAGAAGGTTTAGACGTGAATATGATACACCCCAAGTGCATGAAAGGAACCAGTCACCTCGTTTTTTTCCCATGGACAACACCAGACCAAAAAGGTCTCACGAAGAAAGAGGGGTGTCAGAGGGGGGAGGAGGGTCAGGACCAAAGAAAAGAAAGAGATAAACATTTCAGGAGTCTTTAATCTTAGTTCGGCCCAACTTTCGCAAGGTGAGCAGGCCCTTCTTAGTCAAGGTTTAAAGTTTGCTCCCCCACGGACTCTCGATAAATTTGAGACCTTCATAGATGCCCACAAACTAATTAGAAAACTGAACATTAAGAGGCATTTTCTCCTTAACCCTATGGGTGTTAGTGACCTAAATCAGGTCACATATACAAGTGCACCGTCAGGTTCTATACCATCATCAGGTAATAGGCCGAATGGTGATGTTGTGGTTCCAACCAGACACACCAAACTGGCAAATGCTTCTTTATATAACCCACCAGGTTTTATTTCCTCTTCTTTACAGACTTTTAAAGAGCTTGTCTTAAAGGATATAGCGGACCTGAAAGTTCCCAGATCTAGAAACACATTTGAATTTCAAAGTCAACTGAAACAAATCTGTAAACGTAACGATTTGGTTGTACGTCCAGCTGATAAGGGTGGTGGAGTGGTGGTCTTGGATAAAAGCGATTACATAGCTGAAATGCATAGGCTTTTGTCTGACACCACCACTTACAGCCTTTTAGCTAATAACCCAACAGTAAAATACAAGAAAGAAGTTCAGGCCTTAATAAATGAAGGTTTCTCATTGGGTGTTTTAAATAAAAAAGAAAGAGCTCACTTAATTCCATCAGCACCGAGAGTACCAGTGATATATTACCTGCCTAAGGTGCATAAAAGTACCACCAACCCACCGGGTCGTCCGATCATAAGTGGGTTGGATTCGATAACGGCACGTATTGGCAAATATATAGATGAGTTCTTACAGCCATTGGTTATCTCCACTCCATCTTATTTACGTGATACCACCCAGGTTATTAATTTACTGAAAGATTGTGAATGGAAGAATGGATTTTTATTAGCCACTGCTGATGTAAATTCATTGTACACGGTCATCTCACACCATCATGGCCTAGAGGCGGTCCGGTTTTATTTACAGCAAGACATCTCACTTTCGGTTATTCAAAGAGATTTCATTGCTAATCTTTTAGTGTTTGCAACCAGCCATAATTATTTTTGGTTTGGTGGTGATTATTATTTACAGAAATGCGGAGTAGCAATGGGCGCCAAGTTTGCCCCTAGTGTGGCAAACTTGTTCATGTCTTTCTGGGAAAGAGAAGTCATTGATGTTAACCCTCCAAGTCAACTCAAATTATGGAAACGTTACATTGATGACATTCTGGTGATCTGGGAGGGTGATACCTCATCCCTCGATAGTTTTTTATCTAGCCTAAATATTAATGATCGAGGAATTTTTTTAAAATATGATATTAGTGCATCTACAATTAATTTTTTGGATCTTATCATGGCTAAAGATGAGACATTAACCACCATGACCCATTTTAAAGAAACTGATCGCAATGCATACATCCCTACTACGAGCTGCCATCACTCACAATGGCTTAAGGCTGTCCCAAAGGGACAATTTCAGAGAATTAGACGCAATTGTACCTCTCTATATGATTTTCAACAACAGGCCCAAATTCTAAAGAAGAAATTCTTAGATAAAGGCTATAAAGAAGACAGTATTGATGAAACCATTTTGGCTATCAGTACTTTAAATAGAGATCAGCTTTTAACCACAAAAAAGACTGTTACTAACAATAAAGATTTTTTCAGCTTTGCTTTAATTACTGGGTTCTCTGACCAACACTTCTCTGTAAAAAAGATCTTAAGAAAACATTGGGGTGTTCTGAAGAATGATCAGATATTGGGATCGATCATTCCAGAGAAACCCATAGTAATTTTCAGAGGAGCACCGTCATTACGTTTAAAAGTTGCCCCAAATATCATAGATCCTCCTAAAGTGGTAAATTTTTTTCAAGAAATGAAGGGTTTTTATCCATGTCGAAAGTGTAATATTTGCAAAATTAATGCATTTCAGGGACGCAAGCTTACTACTTTTCAATCCACTCAGACCCTTAAGGTATATGATATTGAGACATTTATTACCTGTACAAGTGATCATGTGGTTTACTTAATACAGTGTCCCTGTAAAAAACAATACATCGGTCGAACCAAACGAGCTGTTAATATCAGACTAAACGAACATGTAGGTAACATAGGTAGAGGATTTTCTAAACATAATTTATCCAAACACTATGCGAAGCATCACACCCAAAGTATTGATGGTACATTGTTTTTACCCATGGAAAAATTATGTCCACATTGGAGGGGTACAAATAAAGTGCGTACAATCTCCCAGCTTGAGACTCGCTGGATTTTTAATATGCGATCGTATAGGCCTCACGGGTTAAATGTGGACTGGGACATTAATTGTTTTTTAAATAATGCATAAAGAGTAAAGTTTTTGTTCCTGTCCACATTTTTTATGTTCATCTTTTCTATTAATGATTATTAATGATTTTTAATATGTATTTTTATCAGTTTTTATTACTTTTTAATGTTTTCAATATAAACATATAATTCAAATTTATTGAGGAATTTTTAATACTAAACTTTTTAATTATATACATGATTCAGGATATATATGTATTTATGCATGTTTATAGGAGATATGGGTTGTACAGGCTTCATATGTTGTATTTATTAAGAGACTTTAAGTCATGGATAGCTGTGATGGTGTTTCCTTTATTATCCTTTGCTGTGTTTAATCCGTCCATGTGTCTTACTCCCCTTTGTCCACAAGATGGCATCCATCTTATTATTAACACTCTCTTCCGCAAATAGCTTTGTTTGTGCGTCACACATTAACACGTGCACGCTCCGTTCTCTCTTTCCCATAGCTCTTATTGTTTTTGCCCTCTTCCATCATGGCGGATGGGGCTATATATATTGAGCTTTGTGATGACGCTCTCTCAGGCAGCCTATCCCCGTAGACGTCCGTATTGCGACGAAACGCGTAGGAGGAGCTTAGCCACAGTGACGTCATCACGCTAGAGGGAGAGACACGTGACGGACGGAGACACGAAGCAAACGGAGAATTGAGGGAACGCCATCCTCTCCACACCATATCCCATATGCAAGTTTTTCAAGGCTTTGCTGTAAGTGCGCATCTGTTTCTATTAAAAACCTAATGTTTACACAGTAATGCACTATGTGGTTTCCTACTATTCTTTATTTTTATGAACACCAATGTTAAACTGGAGCGGATTTGAATAGGATCCTATCTTTTGGAGTTATCCATACTGGTGATTCATAACAGTGTCCGGAATAGTCTTTTTCAAGGAAGACTTTAAACATCCTTATGCTGAATTAGACCGTTGAAAGCCCGGTCTTTTTCTCTGGTAAGGAGATTTCATTTCCCACATATTGGGTGACCTTTCTGGTGGAGGATCCTTTCTTGATTAATTACAGCTGCTCACCTTAATTGGACTCAATTGCACTGATTTTTTATGGACTATCTTCATTTCACTTTATTTATTCATTTGGACGGATTTGTTACATTGATTATCATATTGTCAATTCACTAATCTTAATTTTTTGGTCATATATATTTTTTTGGGTATATATTTCACATTCATTTTTATTGTGTTTATTCAATTTTTTGAGATATATTTCACATATATTTTTCACAGGTTTATTAGCGCCGTATAATTTTGTTTTTTGTTTCTTTGCTTACTATGGTATTTTAGTAATTAATACTGGCAGCTTTTCACATTTATTTTATTTATTCAATTTTTCACTGTTATTTAATTTACACGTTAGCGCAGTGTTTTTTTCTGTTTATACAGAGAAATCCCTTTCCAGGGGTACAATATACCCCAAACCAATTCACATAGGGTTGGGCCGGGATCTGGAGTTCCCCTTTGTTAAAGGGGGCTTCCAGATTACGATAAGCCCCCCGCCCGCAGACCCCCACAACCACCAGGCAAGGGTTGTGGGGATCAGGCCCTTGTCCCCATCAACATGGGGACATATTCCCATGTTGAGGGCATGTGGCCTGGTACGGTTCAGGAGGGGGGCACTCTATCGCCCCCCCCCCTTTTTCTGCGGCCTGTCAGGTTGCATGCTCGGATAAGGGTCTGGTATGGATTGTTTGGGGGAACACCATGCCATTTTTTTTTATTTTGGTGTGGAGTTCCCCCATAAAATACATACCAGACCCTTCAGGTCTGGTGTGGTTTTTGGGGGGAGCCCCACGCCATTTTTTTTAAATTTGGCGCAGGATTCACCTTAATATCCATACCAGACCTGAAGGGCCTGGTAATGGAATTTAGGGGGACCCCCATGCATTTTTTTTTCAATGACTTATTAAAATCATTGCTCCTGAAAAAACTGCAGTTTTTAAAACTTTTTTTTGCAATGACTTTCAATGACTTTTATCTGTAGTGCAATTCATGAATAGCCACGAGTAGTTTTAAATGACTTTTTTTCCTTTAGAAATGTCATTTTGTGCAAAGATATAAACACGGGAAACATGCGCTACTTTACAGGCATACTATAGACACCCCCCCCCCCCCCCGGTACAAAATTTAAAGCAATACTTCACTTTTATTGTTTGACTTTAAGCATTATTAAAATCACTGCTCTTGAAAAAACTGCAGTTTTTAAAACTTTTGTTTGCATTGATACGTGTCCCCTGGGGCAGAACCCGGGTCCCTAAACACTTTTTATGACAATAACATGCATATTAGCCTTTAAAATTAGCACTTTTGATTTTTCATGTTCGTGTCCCATAGAGTTTAAGTGTGTTCGTGTGTTCAAACACATTTTTTGCCTGTTCACATGTTCTGCTGCGAACTAAACCGGAGGGTGTTCAGCTCATCCCTAATACACACCTTTTTGAAAGGCCCCAGAGGCTGCAACACCTAAGCAAGAGGCACCACTAACCAACACTGCCATGAAGACAAAGGAACTCTCCAAACAAGTAAGGGACAATGTTGTTGAGAATTACAAGTCAGGGTTAGGTTATAAAAAAATATCCAAATCTTTGATGATCTCTAGGAGCACCATCATATCTATCATAACCAAATGGAAAAAACATGGCACAACAGCAAACCTGCCAAGAGACGGCCGCACACCAAAATTCATGGACCGGGAAAGAGAGACCTAAGGTAACCCTGGAGGAGCTGCAGAGTTCCACAGCAGAGACTGGAGTATCTGTACATAGGACGACAATAAGCCATACGCTCAATAGAGTTGGGCTTTATGGCAGAGTGGCCAGAAGAAAGCCATTAATTTCAGCAAAAAACAAAATGACTGGTTTTGAGTTTGCGAAAAAGGCATGTGGGAGACTCCCAAAATTTATGGAGGAAGGTGCTCTGGTCTGATGAGACTAAAATTTAACTTTTTGGCCATTAAAGAAAATGCTATGTCTGGCGCAAACCCAACACATCACATCACCCAAAGAACACCATCAGTGCTCCATTTCTGCTGGAACGGAGTTCCTGCACTTTTCTCACAGCAGGAACTCAGTTCCCTTTGCAGAACTAGAGCAGCTGAGAGCAGCCGAGCCGCCCGAGCCAATCCTTCACTTAGCTTGAGTTACTGTCAGGGGCAGGCGAATCTTAGTAATCCTTTATGTTACTGGCCGCTTCCTGTATATGGATTCATCGGGCAGTGTGTGGGTATTCCGTCACTTCCTCGATGCCGCAATGTCTGCTGGGAGCTTTTGTCATTGTTCCCAGGAGACATTGCGGAGGTCTGCCGCGAGTTATCGCTGGATTTAGAAAGAACTTGCTTCTTTCTAAATCCTGCGATAACTCGCGGCAGACCTCCGCAATGTCTCCTGGGAACAATGACAAAAGCTCCCAGGAGACATTGCGGTATCGAGGAAGTGACGGAATACCCGCACACTACCGGATGAATCCATATACAGGAAGCGGCCAGTAACATAAAGGATTACTAAGTTACAGTGGATCGAAAAAAAAACAAAAAAAACATGCGGTTTAGTAATTATGCATATGAGCGTATAATTTTTTTTGGTGGGGAAGTGGATCTTGGGTGGGAGTTCCCACACTTTTTTCCCCAGGACTTGACCCCTGAACACCATCCACACTGTGAAACGTGGTGGTGGCAGCATCATGCTGTGGAGATGTTTTTTAGCAGTCAGGACTGGGAAACTAGTCAAAGTTGAGGGAAAGATGGATGGTGCTAAATACAGGGATATGATTTGAGGCTAGGACGGAGGTTCACCTTCCAGCAGGACAATGACCCCAAACACACTGCTAAAGCAACACCTGTGTGGTTTAAGGGGAAACATGTAAATGTGTTGGAATGGCCTAGTCAAAGCCCAGACATCAATCCAATAGAAAATCTGTGGTCAGCCTTAAACCATACAACTTGAAGGAGCTGGAGCAGTTTTGCAATGAGCAATGGGCAAAAATCCCAGTAGTAAGATATGGCAAGCTCATAGAGACTTATCCAAAGCGACTTGGAGCTGTGATAGCCGCAAAAGGTGACTTTACAAAGTATTGACTTTAGGGGGGTGAATAGTTATGCACATTGACTTTTTTTGTTATTTGTCCTATTTGTTGTTTGCTTCACAATAAAAAAAAAAACATCTTCAAAGTTGTGGACATGTTCTGTAAATTAAATGATGCAAATCCTCAAACAATCCATGTTAATTCCAGGTTGTGAGGCAACAAAACAAGAAAAATGCCAAGGGGGGTGAATACTTTTGCAAGGCACTGTATAAGGTGCTCTACAAATTAGTGATCACTCTACTTTATCATGAACTGTAGGTATAATTATATTTATCCCCGAGACCTGAAAAATACCTCAAGGGTTCCTTGGACACAAAAAGTTTGAGAAAAGCTGCTATAGACCCTAATCTGTGAAACCATCCCAGATAGGTAGATTTTGATATGGAAAGGTCCAACTTGGTGGCATGGCTTGGCAATACTGATATATACAACTTGGTGGCATGGCTTGGCAATACTGATACATACAACTTGGTGGAATGGCTTGGCAATACTGATACATACAACTTGGTGGCATGGCTTGGCAATACCGATACATACAACTTGGTGGCATGGCTTGACAATACTGATACATACAACTTGGTGGCATGGCTTGACAATACCGATACATACAACTTGGTGGCATAGCTTGGCAATACTGATACATACAACTTGGTGGCATGGCTTGACAATACTGATACATACAACTTGGTGGCATGGCTTGGCAATACTGATACATACAACTTGGTGGCACAGCTGGGCAATATTGAGCATGGTTGGGCAAAACTGTTTTGTAATGATTTCCAGGATTCCAGCAATGAAGGCGTTATCCCTAATCCCAACAACTAAGCTAAGTAGGTCACAATAAGCTGGAGGGTCACAGTTCGAAACCCGGAGAGTAAAACTAATCACAGGCTGTACAGGATGCTCCAAGTCTTACAATCTTCGGTCTGGTTAGTTAAATCAAGCAATTCTGAGAAAAGGAGCTTATTGTCGGCTGTTTAGAATACATGCCACTGGGGGGAAAAAAAACTTAAGCTGTATTACTTACCAGGATATACACTGACGTCCGTAATGAAAAACCAGCAGAGACCTTGTACCCGCCGAATAAATGAAACATGTTAATTGGGAAAGAGGACATATGGGGCGGCTTAGCGTTTTCAGCGTCCGCTGATGAGGCGAATGATCACGGAAGCCATTAAATTAGGAAACGCACATTTTTTTTTCTATGTGCAAATTTGCAGATTTAAGAACATCTGATTACGAGGATGAGGTACATCAAGGACATCATCTTCTGCTCGCTAACTGAAGCATATTTGTTTACTCCTAAGCATTATTGCTCCTTCTCCAATGACCTCGAATAATTGCACCAATTTAAACAGATGTTCCGAAAGACCTATTACATTAGCGCAGCCTTGACAAATGATGGAATTGTTTTATTAATAGCACGCCGAGAACATTTTGACATTATAAAGTGCTGGAGCGCTTTTTGTAATTCTAAAATGTACATTATTTGTTTTTGGGCCAAGACTTGTGTAGTGCTACCCCCGCAAGGGCCGCTGTAATATACGGGTCTTCTGTCCCACACCAGTGATGGCTCACCCTCACCTGGATCTAAGTAACACCAAAACACAGTTTAAACTTAGCTGGGCTTTATTAGAACTAGAAATAAGCCCTGAAAAGAGATACACTGATTAGCAGAATACCAATATTAAATGCAATGATATAATACAACTGCTCAGTAAATCAAAACAGAATTGGTGTTCGTTCACTTTAACCGCCAGTGGGAGGCCTTGCCTGAAATGCACTGAACGAGTGGTGAACACAACTGTACAATACAATACAAAAATAATGTTCAACAATTTCCCAAAAGTGATGCTTGTGGGCCGGATTCACAAAGAGTTACGCCGGCGTATCAGTAGATACGCCGACGTAACTCGGAATCTAAGCCCGTCGTAAGTTTAAGTGTATGCTCAAACTGAGATACACTTAAACCTAGCTAAGATACGACGGCCTGCGCCGTCGTATCTTAGGGTGCAATTTTCCCGCTGGCCGCTAGGTGGCGCTTCCGTTGATTTCGGCGTAGAATATGTAAATTACTAGATACGCCGATTCACGAACGTACGCTTGCCCGTAGCAGTAAAGATACGCAGTTTCCGTAAGAGATACGCAGCGTAATGATAAACATGCCCCCTAGGTGGCGTAGCCAATGTTAAGTATGGCCGTCGTTCCCGCGTCGAAATTAGAAAATTTTACGTCATTTGCGTAACTCGTCCGTGAATGGGGCTGGACGTAATTTACGTTCACGTCGAAACCAATGACGTCCTTGCGGCGTACTTTGGAGCAATGCACACTGGGAAATTCCACGGACGGCGCATGCGCCGTTCGGGAAAAACGTCAATCACGTCGGGTCACCAAAAATTTACATAAAACACGCCCCCTCATCCTCATTTGAATTACCCACGCTTATGCCGGCCCCATTTACGCTACGCCGCCGTAACTTAGGAGGCAAGTGCTTTGTGAATACAGCACTTGCCTCTCTGACTTACGGCGGCGTAGCATAAATACGATACGCTGCGCCTCCGTACCAATGCGCGCCCCTACCTGAATCCGGCCCACTGACTATAAGATACTATCTAGGTCTTGTAGGTTCTAGCTAACCACTGGCCAGTGGGAATTCTATTCACACAAACACACATAGGGGGTTATTTACGAAAGGCAAATCCACTTTGCACTACAAGTGCAAACTACAAGTGCAAAGTGCACTTGAAATTGCACTGAAAGTGAACTTAGAAGTGCAGTCGCTGTAGATCCGAAGGGGGGCATGCAAGGAAAATAAAAAACAGCATTTTAGCTTGCACATGATTGGATGATAAAATCATCAGAGCTTTCCCTCATTTTAGATCTCCCCCTCAGATTTATAGAGACTGCACCTCCAAGTGCACTTTGCATTTGTAGTTTGCATGTGTAGTGCAAAGTGTATTTGCCTTTCATAAATAACCCCGTAATAGCTTATGTTATATGCATTTTGATGCATTGCCCTTCACTTCTATGGGCCTTCGAAAGCACTAAATGCAGATGTGTCAAATTTTTGCTGTGCACTGTGTAAAAGAGATGGGAACAGACATTACTTATTAATGGGTACATTGGGCACATGGATTTTAGCTTGTTGCAAACAATGTAAATGGACCCTGACATGTACTGTCACGTCTCGGACAATCAACATCCATAGCAATTGCAATAAAACGGTTGGAATGTGTTCCTGACGCTCATTATAACTGAAAACGTGTCTTAGAGGAGTGGTGAGACACTACAAAACAAGCCTGATTGGATTTGACTATTACTACTAGATATATCATGATCCAGATAAATGAGAACCTTCACAGACAGGGGACAGAATTGCGTACCAGTAATTTAAGTTGACATACTTTACATGCGTTACAACTGTATATTCATTTCTTTGTCTGGATTTAAATTTTCATTTTAATTCAAAGCCACAATTTACTACTCAGGGAAAATTTGAAATTCAATAAAGAACTTTAATAGCTTACATAATTAATACTGAATATGCAGAAGATCTCAGTATGAAGGCACCAAATCCCAGATTTAATTTATAAAATCCTGTATGTGGTCTTAACTTCCCAAGGATGGTTTAAAGCCCAGCTCCAACCAAATCTTGCACATACATATACACACATATACTGTATTTATTGGCGTATAACACTCACTTTTTTTACCCTGAAAAAAAAGGGTAAACTGTGCCTGCGTGTTATACACAGGGGGCTGTGGGAAGCTTTTTTCCTAAAAATTCCCTCTTAGAGTTAGGGTGCGTGTTATACGCCTGTGCGTGTTATATGCCGATAAATACGGTATATATATATATTTTTATATATATATATATATATATATATATATATATATATACACATATATATATATATATATATATATATATATATATATATATATATATGTAGCTCCCCCCTACTTTCAGTATGGGCACTACACTAAAGTTAGTGGGGGAATGGGAGAGTTACTTTGCTCCCATTCACTAATTGTTAAAATTTCTGGGACTTCTGTCATTCCAGAAATGTCCGCTGGGTCAGTCTGTGGTTCAGGGATGCAATATCATCCCTGGCCAGCAGTTGGCGCCAGGGGGGATTCTGGCAGAGAAAGTTTTCCCCAGCAGCCAATTGGGGAAGTTCTCCCTCACAAGGCATGCTGGGGAAGGGTATATCTGTGACAGGTGTCATGTGTTCTAAAATCTTCGCGGGGTCCCGTTCCAGGTGCGGCATCCACCTTCAGGGTGCACGCATCCATGGACCCCGCCGGCGTGGCCCACCTGGCCAGAGTTGCAGTCTACGAAAACCCTCATCCTGAGGTACAAGGGGACCCCAGTGACTTGCTGGGTTCCCGGTTCTATTGAAGGGATCCCAGGCTGAGTGCCGTGCGATTGGGGAGTCGGTTTGAGGGGGACCCGGAGGCAGGTCGTCCAACAGAGCCTGGACAAACCAATTGGGGATCTGGTGACCAGAGTGCTGACAGGTATGTTGCTGTCATCTGGTGACCAACGTAAAAAATCTACTGGGAGGATTGCTTTATTCATTTACCTAGCTCAGTTATTGTCCTTGGCCCGTGAGACAGGCCCGCATCCTCCCAGAAATCCTAGGTGACACCTTGGCTGCCATACTTGTGTAAAAAGGAGTCTGTCCGGGGGCACTTTACCCACTCAGATGGAGTGGCGACGTGTTAGGCCCCGTACTCACGACCAAACATGTCTGCTGAAACTGGTCCGCAGACCAGTTTCAGCAGACATGTTTGGCCGTGTGTTGGCCCGAGCGGACCATTTTGGGACGGATCGGACAGGTTTCCAGCGGACAACTGTTTCCCGGACTTGTTTTAAAACAGTCCGCTGGAAACCTGTCCGCCCGGACATGTACGGTCGTCTGTACAGACCTACCGTACATGTCCTGCCGCCCGCATCCCTCGCATGCGTCGAATGACTTCGACGCATGCGTGGAAGCATATTTAAGGCGGCCCGCCCACGTCGCCGCGTCATTGTCGCGGCGACACCGCGTCATCGACGCGGCGACACCGCGGACACGCCCCGCGTAATGTTTACGCGCGGGCTTCTGTTCGATGGTGTGTATAGCCATCGAACAGAAGTCCCCGGGCAGTCCCCGGCCAGACATGTCCGATGGAAACGGTCTGCAGACCGTTTTCATCGGACATGTCCTGCCGTGAGTACAAGGCCTGACAAGATGGTACTATGCGGAGCAGTACTGACTGTTCCATTTAATATCCAGGCCTGATACTGCAAAGTTTCTCTCCTCTCTTTCTTCATCAACCTTGACCTTCCTAACTGATGTTGATGTTGGCCGTGTTTGGCCTGGAAAATAAAGCATTGAGAAAACCTTTATTCACTGCCTGGACCTTCGCTCACTGCTTTTGTTCTCACTATTGCACCCCTAGACTTGACAATGCCAGGGTAACTTAGCAGGCCGGTCCCAAAACAAATCAGCGGCTACTTCGGGGGTAAGCACTACATATATATATATATATATATATATATATATATATATATATATATATATATATATATATATATATATATATATATATAAGCTCTTTAAAGCAGATGTATTAGGCAGATACAGTACAGGAAAGCTCATAACTTCTAGATGTAAGCATTAAAATTTTGACAAAGGAAGTTTCAGAGCTGCCGGAGTCTCCTGCACACAGTAGTACTAATTTGTCTCTCCCAGCAGTCAGTAGACTCGGCTTTGAAGGTAATTCTTTAATCCAGTGATTATACATATGCATAAGGACTACTGACAGCCATTAGATCTTTTGCGTCCTTGATGTGCATTGATATATGCATTTCCGCTGATTCCACACAGACTTTGCTGTGATTCTTTCAGTTCAAACTACAGAATAAAGTGATAGTGGGAGAAGGCAATTGTGGATTGGACCTTGATAAACCTTAATGAACCAGTCATTTACCGGTCAGTTATGGGACCTGGCAAAAAATACTTTCACACTGAGGCATTGGCAGTAAAGCGCCACTATTTTTAGCGTTTACCACCGTTTTGCCAGTGGTTCGACAGCGCTACCCATTGATTTCAATGGGAAGGGGCTCTTTAGGAGCGGTGTATACACCGCTCCTACAGCGCTGCAAAGATGCGGTTAGCAGGGCTTTTTTTACCGTCCTGCCAGCGCCCCACTCCAGTGTGAAAGCCCTCAGGTTTTCACATTGGAGTGAGAGGAAAGGCACTTTCAAGGCACTTTGCAGGCGCTATTTTTAGCGTTATGGCGCCTCAGTGTGAAAGCAGCCTAAAGAAGGTCTGAATAAAAAGAGCCCTCAAATGGATGGACAAATGGGATACAGCTCATCAGGTAGCCACATATATTTCCACTAAGTGCCTCTCAACCGCCATCATACACCAGAAGAGAGGCAGTGTACTCACAAAACGATTCAATCCAGGTTACCACATGCAAAAGGAAGGGGTTTGCTCCCTGTGCAATATTTAATGCCCAATTTAAAATAAACGTATTTACTCACATCAAAGAGAACAAATGCATGACATGTATACAGCATCGAGGGCCCCAGGGGGGCGTGATGACGTCAACGCTGAAGCTCTGCCCAACGTGTTTCATCCAAACAAATCACTGGGGCAAAAAACATAGCATTGATGTGGTTATCACATCACCGCTACCTCCGTTGCCCCAGTGACAACGTCTGTTCTGACGAAACGTGCGGGTGGAGCTTCAGCACTTGTTCTGCACTGTGTCTCTATGTAATGCCGGCTATCTTGGTAGAGGCATGGCTTTTGGTTTCATTTCAGAGTTGCCCTCTGATGATTCTTGATGTGATAACGGGTGGAGGAATATTCAGGAGGCAGAAAGAGATGTTCACAAAGCACAGAAGCACAGAATGAAAAAAGCAGAAACAGAGAGATGCATGCAACAGAGATTCCTCCAGCAAGCAGTGCAGTAGTAACATCATCAAAACTCACTCCAAATCTGGTGAGACTAGCAATTAGAAGCAACAGTGACTTGGTTAAACTCACAATGCAGATGTACAGCTATGTGGATGTAGGCACAGTAGTTCATAGGCACCCTCATATGCCAGGATGCATAACTGCTTTTTTTTTTTTTAGGAATTCCAGAAAACGGGTACATTTTTCATTGTACACTAACATTTCTAGACGTTCCCAATAAAAATAGCAACTCTTCACATTTTTTAGTTCATGTTCACTTTAAGACACAACGACATGGCAAGGAAAGGATAAGAGCCCCAGAGGATGGACTGTACTGACAACTGCTGCTATAACTTTTCTTATTTAGCAGTGCTACTCCAAGTGACGGGTAAAGTGAACACTTTATAAGAGTCGTTTCAGTTAAACTCTGAAGGGATTACATTTGCAATTCTTTCTGCATTGATTCAGTTAAACTGCAGAGGCTTTTCTACTTTGTCAGCATCTTTTTTTCTTCTTCTTTCACTTAAGAGTTGTACTTTTTTCTTTTTACAGCAATACAATAGTTTCCTATAAAAATACAGTGGAACCTTGGTTTTACGAGTAACGCGGTTAACAAGCGCTTTGAAAGATGAGCAACTTTTTTTTTTTTAAATCCTGACTCGGTTTGCGAGTGTTGTCTCACAAAACGAGCAGGATTCAAGCCTCTGCGGTGTGCAGTACTGCATTTGGCCAGGGGTGCAAGGGCGCCGGTGACACTCGGAAAGGTTCGGAGCCGTTTGGAAATCCTCGAACTCACTCGGAAATACTCAGTTCCCGAGTGATTCTGAGCCTTTTCGAGTTCAGCCGAACTGTCTCCGAGTATTTCTGATTCTCTCCAACACCCCCCACCTCGGGCCACATGCGGTATTGCATGCCATAGAAGTCAATGCGGAACAAATTATCTTTGTTTCCATTGACTTCTATGGAGAAACTCGCTTTAATAGCGAGTGCTTTGGATTACAGGCACTCTTTTGGAACAGATTATGCTCGTAATCTAAGGTTCCACTGTAATTAAAGAATTGTATCTTTCCAAAATCAATTGATCTACATGGGCTGTTTGATCAACGCACACGCAAGAACATCCAATGGAACCTGAATATTAATAGCTAGATTCAGAAAGATTTACGCCGGCGTATCAGTAGATACGCCGCTGTAACTCTGAATCTGCGCCGTCGTAAGTTTAAGTGTATTCTCAAACTGAGATACACTTAAACCTACCTAAGATACAACAGCCTGCACTTTCGTATCTTAGGGTGCAATATTTAGGCTGGCCGCTAGGTGGCGCTTCCGTTGAGTTCGGCGTAGAATATGTAAATGACTAGATACGCCTATTCACGAACGTACGTGTGCCCATCGCAGTAAAGATACGCCGTTTAAAGTTATTCCATCAAATAGCTGGACTAGTCAATGTTAAGTATGGCCGTCCTTCCCCGCGTCGAAATTTGAAAATTTTACATCGTTTGCGTAAGTCGTCCGTGAATAGGGCTGGATGTAATTTACGTTCACGTCGAAACCAATACGTCCTTGCGGCGTACTTTGGAGCAATGCACACTGGGATATGTACACGGACGGCGCATGCGCCGTTCGTAAAAAACTTCAATAACGTCGGGTCACCCCCATTAACATAAAACACTCCCCCTCATCCTAATTTGAATTAGGCGCGCTTACACCGACTCCATTTACGCTACGCCGCCGTAAGTTAGGAGGCAGGTACTTTGTGAATACAGTACTTGCCTCTCTGACTTAAGGAGACGTAGTGTAAATACGAAACGCTACGCCGCCTTAAAGATGCGGTGCTCTCTCTGAATCCAGCTATAAGAATTTAACTCAAATTTCTTTTTTGTGTCTGATGATTGTTTCCTAGCCAATGGGGCTGATTCATTAAAGGTATATAGAATGTTCACTTTGCTTTGTGAATAAAGTAAAGCTATGTTCACTTTGAATACCAAGTCAAATACTGTACGAGGGAAAATTCAAAAAACAAGGGACATTTTTGCTAGCCCATGATTGG
The DNA here is from genome assembly GCF_905171775.1 of Rana temporaria. Lineage (NCBI taxonomy): Eukaryota > Metazoa > Chordata > Amphibia > Anura > Ranidae > Rana > Rana temporaria. The sequence goes on from NC_053490.1 coordinate 499,884,277, forward strand.
ATGACTAGGGTGAACACTTCATCTTTCTCTTATTCAATATTCACTAAGTTTAGTGAACTTTTATTTTGTAAAGTGATCATTCACTGCTCCATTCGAAAATCATCCCCAAATATTGTGTAACGCTAATATCAACCAATTTTTTGCCATTAAATGTAGGACCATCCTTGTTACATAAATGTCCACCCTTGATTATTCATTTTATAAAAATTGCCCAAATCACCAAGGTGAAAACTACTCCAATCAACTATAAAAAAAAAGTAAGGCTAAGGCCCCGTACGCACGGTCGGACAAAACCGATGAGAATGTACCGAAGTTCAGTTTCATCGGTCCAAACCGACCGTGTGTATAGCCCATCGGTCTGTTTTCCTTCGGTCTAAAATTTTAAAACATGCTTCAAAACCGAACCGATGGACCGCTGCCCGATCGGTCCAAACCGATGGTTAGTACAGAAAAGCATCAGTTCAAAACCCATGCATGATCAGAATCAAGTCGACGCATGCTTGGAAGCATTGAACTTCGTTTTATTCAGCACGTCGTGTGTTTGACGTCACCGCGTTCTGACCCGATCGGTTTTTGGAACGATGGTGTGTACACACATCAGACCATCAGGCCACTTCAGCGGTGAACCGATGAAAACGGTCCGTCGGACCATTCTCATCGGTTTGGAACGACTGTGTGTACGGGGCCTAAGAATTATAATGAAGAATTACATTTGGTCATAATCCGGGTGGCTTGGTCTGCAAGTGCAAGACCAACTTTTGGTGACAAGAAAAATAAATGACAAACTACTTATTCGGCTCACTCAATTTCACTCTCTGGTTTATAGTTGAAACTGCAGTCAGACTCAGCAATCCCCTCTCATGATCACAGATAAAGGGAAACCTGTTAAAGAGTCTGATCAGTCATTGTTTGGAGGGGCTCATTGGGCGTTTTAAAAATTCATGAACCTCTAAAATCTGGAATTTCCAAACCAAAAATCTATTGTGGAAAAGGGAAAAGTCCTGGAGGTAGCACATCCATGTAAGAATGTTTATGGCAGCCTTAGCCCGGCCTCAAACCAGACCATGCCCCCAACGTGTTTCACTCCACCCACAGAGCTTTGTAAGAAAAGAAAATGTATTGTGGAATTGTGCAGAATGGTTTGGGAAGCTCCTGGCAGCGCTGTCCGATGAGATGACGGGGCCATAAAATAGACTGATCCCCTTCTACCAGGGATACTAAGATAAAAAGGTGTGGACGTGTGTCATATGGCCCCGGGCTGCTAGGCCAGAAGCCTAAGGCCTATCCCGGGGACATCTGGCTGCTAGGCTATCTGAGAGCCTATCTAGAAATAGTACAGGGTTGGGACTGCAGGTTTGTAGTCTAACCAGAAGTAACGGTTCCGCCAGCCGGGGAACCAGTTGTGATCTGAGGTAGAGGGGAAGCTGTTGGCACAAAGGGACCATCCACCTTGCTATCACAGACCATTGTGAGTAAGCTGAGTCCCGTACCTGAGCAGACTTCTTGCCAACTGGGGAAGGTGAAGAAGTGGTAAAGGATCAGCAAATGCCAAGTCAGGGACCCAGCGGGACAGCAGAGGTGATACTTGTCGAGTGCCAATCCAGGGACCTAATGTGTCAGTAGGAGTATCTGAGTGCCAAGCCAGGCCCCCAGCAGGGAAGCAGGGGTGACGCTTGAGGAAGATACAGAGTGCTACAGGGAAAGAGCTCAGGGGATCCAGTGGCTAGTGGATCTGAAGTCTAGTAAGAGAGACTGGGAGCTCGTTGAGTGGAGACCCACAGTGAGTGAGTTTGGGGTAAAAAGAACTGTTCGTATTGCAGATAGTTGAATACTTTTATCGTTAGTAACAGCTACAAGATTGTTGCCATAGGAGACAATGGTTCTACCTATACAGAACTTGTGTCCGGCTGGAAGCCTTCACCTGTATAGTTGTCTACCTATAGAAGTCTTGGTGTCTGACAATTAACATTGCACCTACCCAGAGCTTTTTTTCTCAGAAAATAGGTGCAGGAACTCAACCACGACCCGTTCAGATTTCACAAACAGTAGGAGGGTCTTAAAGGGGCATTAAATACCACAATTGCATTACATACAGAGTGCAGAGTTCAGGGGGTTACAAAGCTGTCACTTGTAAACACAGAAACAATACTTATGTGTTTACAAGTGATTGTGGTGAGCAGACACCAAAGGGTCTGAGCCAGAGGTGATGGAACTGAGTTCCCCCAAGTTCCCCCTGAAAAAAAGCCCTGCACCTACCTAAGGGTGTCCTGGCCCTAACCCTCTCTCCCACAGTTCTGTTTAAGAGACAATAAATCTCTTTGCATTCAAAAAGTGTCTGACGCCCACCTTTTCAGCTTGCATTACACCCACCATGCCTTGTAACACACTTTACACTGAAGGATGTCAGTTGTCCTTAACTCTAGAGATCACCAGCTGGCTCAGGCTCTCAGTGGCTCCCTATAAGGCTGAGTCAAGTGCCGGTCCAGGGCTTTGGGCGGACCGGCTCTGCAATATCAGCCAACAATAGTCTTTAGCCCACTGTCTGCTAAAAACAGGTCATAGGAGTTCAAAACGAAAACTGCACTTCTGTGATCCACAGGAGGAGTACAGCTAAATGAGCTTTAGCTATACTTCTCGTTTAATGCCCACATGCCACACATATGCATCAATATGTGGCCGATGTTCGAATACTGAGAGCATGCTCACTGGGGCTTCTAGCGCAGAGATTGAGCTGTCAAATATAGCTTTTAGTTTTCACTAATGATTGGCAGCCAGTGGGACCGACTTCCGATCATGTAACCACTGTGACAGCCAATTACAGTTGCTAAAATGATCATGATCCTTTCTGATCCCAGGGTGTACAGTATCTATTAAAGGGATGCCAGGGCTGGGCGGGAAGGGTGTGAAGCATATCCAAACTCAGACCTGTCCCTGATCCAAACCTCCCATCTCCTGCATCCTTGTCTACACAGATGTTATGCAGCTTATCTTTTTGGAGCTAGGGGCTTCTGCAAAGTACATGCAGGATCGAGTTATGGGCAGAGGCACTAATTGTCTGCTAATGCACAGACAAAGGCAATGAGCCTCACACATATCCCGCTTACCGCCATGTCCATGTCCAGAAAGCATTGGCCCAACGGTATCTGCTGAAATTTCATAAGCTGAATTTGAGAAAAAAAATTCAAGGAAATCGACTTTTTTTTTGGGCAGAAGACATGACCGGTGCAGGCCTGATCCTAGTGACCATTAACCCCATATACCATAACCAACTCTGTACCTACCCCACCAGCCCAATAATACCAGGGACCACGCTGTGGAGTAAAATTGGCCTTCAGGCCTCTTTATTTAAATATAAAATGTAAACATAAATAACTTTAAATAACTATATACACATTTTAACTCCTAGTGGTCTGAAGACCACACCTCTCACATTGTACACTGGGGACAATAAACTATTAACTAGGCCTCAGTCGCGAGACACCGACTCAGAGGCAGCATAACCGTCCTCAGTGTCATAACACTTTTTAACCCACGTCAACAGCAAGGTACTCAAATAACCCCCATACTACGTATAGGTACAGCCTTTTTCCACCCACCTTCCAGACTTCTCCTGTCTTACAGGGACCCAAAACCGCCTCACCAAAACCTAACACCAGGGAGGGTGGGTGGGCAGCTTCTTCCCTCGTGTGTAATGGAGGAGTGAAAAAACGTCACTTCCTCCCAGCTAACCACTCCTACAGCCCTTTGCCCTATGCAGCTTCCTGTCTCCCACTAGCCAATCACCTACGGCCAGCCCACCCTGTCATGCCGGCCCTCCCCCAACTCTGTTTGCTCCATGCCTCTCTATTTACGACTTTACTGTGGCACATGTGCAGTACAGTTGTAGCCTTTTGACCAGTGAATTGGGCTTGGTTGGTGCAGGAGTTACAGAATGCATGGCCACCCAAAGGCCAAAGAGGAAGAAGGGGAACCCAGAAGGCCGGGAGAAGATGCAGCTATGAGCTCTGTCAGCAATGGAGGAAGGCAAACCACCAGGTTAGCCTGCCATAATGTGCAACTATGTATGTTGTTGCTATTGTATATATTGTGACAAGTCAGGAATTTATTCATGCAGACTTTCAAGACTCCAGAAGGCTTTGTTGGGGAAGGAGGGGGGAAGGGGTACTGCGATCTCTGTGAGAGGTAATAAATACCTGTAATTGCTACATTAGACATTACTTAGAATGCATGAACTTAGGATGAAGCAATATATCTAATGGCAGGTCCACTTTCAGAAATAGGTAGGTCAGTAATTGGAAGTCAGGGTTGTAGCTTACGTTGTGTTTCACTGGGAAAGTGACAATATCTCACCAGTGTTGTTCAGCACTCTGGGAATCATTTCTTTATTTATGGTCTGTTATTTTTTCTATTCAGTCTTCAGGCAACATACAGGAACAGCAGATCATAGTAACTCACTGTCACTCTAATGACTGAACAGGCTAATGAATAATTACAACTTACATTAACCCTTGCCTCAGCTTGTTTTTATGATTTTTAAAAGAAACCTGTCATGATGTCAAATACAAGGACTGCCCTCTTGTCTGTCTGTCATACTAATCCTAGTGCTTGTGGGACAAGGGATGCATTTGTTGATTAAGGGACACAGGCCACTTCTTGCACCATTGGGCTATTTATGTTCCATACTGTGATGTTTAAAGTGGTTGTACACCCCCAAAACATAAAAAAAACCTGAAAGACAAAGGTATAATGAGCTAGTATGACTAGCATACTAGCTCATTATGAACTACTTACCTTAGATCGTAGCCCCTGAAGCCGATCTCGTTTCCCCCTCTGGCCGCTGACATCTCCCCCGGAGGTTACTTCCGGGTATTGCCACTCCGGCACTGTGATTGGCCGGAGCGGCGAAGACGTCACTCTGCGTATGTGCGCGGGAGCCGTCAAAGCCGGCATTTACCATTGAGAAAACCGTCACTCAGTGCACCGTTGTCTACTGTGCATTCTTTGTGGCAAATATCTCCTAAACCGTGTAGATTTAGGAGATATTGCAAACACCTACGGGTAAGCCTTAATTTAGGTTTACCTGTAGGTAAAACAAATAAGAGAGGGTTTACAACCATTTTAAACTACAATTAGCTGAGCACATAGAGTTGTAAACAATATATGTGGAGTACTCTTATTAAAGTTGCCATCTGTCCAGGATTCATCCGGACAGTCCGGGTTTTGAATCATGTGTCCGAGTTTCAGTCTGCCTAAAACCCGGACACATTTTTCAGACTAGGCTGTGGCTCCCCAAATAACCAAGTCATACACAAACTTGTTGCTGTCCAGGAGCTGCGGGCAGCTGTTTGGGGGCAGGTTTGGCATCACTGAAGGGTGAGGTGATGATGTCAGCAAGAGCAATTTGACCACACCCCCTGTTTGCTGCGCTCTGCATGCCACATTACTACTCTACTTGGAGCACCCAAATGTATCCCAGGTCTTTTATAAACCTATCCTGCTGAATGAGAAAGGCAGGCCATACATGGGTTGAATTTCGAAAGAATTTTCTTTAGAAAATCTTATCTAAGAATTTTCATTCGTATTTCGCACCATTAGTGGGCTACAGCAACAGACGATTTTTATGCGGTCATTGAATTTTAATAATCGGACATGTTGGAATTTTTTTGAAAAACTAACGATTTTCTAATCAATGATGGGAGAATCGTGTGAGAAATGTAATTGAAAAAGAAATGCGCATGTGCGAGAAAAGAAAATTCCCGGAAAGAAAAGAAGATTCCCAGCCACGAAAATTATTTTCGGTGCTCCGCAGTAACATGTTGAGTTTTTAAGTGAGTAGAAAGCATCAACATTTTCCCGCCTATGCCCTCTTTTCCCTCTATCTCCTTTTGCTATTGTATGTATATATTGTATATATTGTATGTATATGTTCAATGTTCTATACTCTTTTCACAGAAATGTCATACGCATCAGATCCTGACGAGGTGGTATTATCCATCGAAACGCGTAGAGCTTACAAAGATGCATACCCAATGACGCCATCTGTGAGGACATTCATTCCTTTTTAAAAAAGTTTTATATGAATTTGTACATGGAGCAACAACGGGAATGTTGTTATTATATTTTTTTTTATCGCTTATGTTTAATTTCTATTGTACCTGAGTTTGTGTAAATACAACTTTTCCTGTAATATCCACTTTGGCTGTATGATGTCATGTTTATGGTTGATCAATAAATTATATTGTCTACATCCGGTTCCTCTCTGTGCCTCATCTAAAGTCCCAAACTGCCCCCTATTCTATAGTGAAATTATGGATGGAGGCGCCTCTTGCCCCCGAGGTGATTCATTCAAAGTCCCAAACCTTCTTGTTTTTCTCTTATTGTAACAGGAGGTGAAATTGAAGGCTTGATTGGTCGAATTTCGAAATCAATGGTGGCACCATCAGATCACAAAACACACACATTTTCTGGTTTTCAAAAGAATTATTTCGAAAATTCGACCATGTATGGCCTGCCTAAATGTTCGGATGTTCAAACCTTAAGCTCATTCCTAGTCTTCAACATTCCAGAACAAGTCTAATGCGGATAACTACTACTAGCTATATTATGATAAGGATAAATAAGAACTACACATGTGTATGATGAAAACATTTGTTTAGTTTCATTAGATTTGTTAATCCAGTTATATTATTTCGTTAAATTCAGTTGATTCGTTCAATTCGTATTCAAGATTTGTATTCGTAATTAGTTGTGTCGTTTTTCAAATTATCTTTGTATTTACAGATTTTTTTCGAACCGATAAATTACAAATCGTTAGAATTGAAAATGTTATATATTTTTTATTATTCATATGCGGCAAAGTGCGCAAACAAAAGAAAGATCTTTATCAAATGATTACAATGACTCTTTCACCTTTGGCTTAACAAAAATAGCATTATTTCAAAAAAGTATATTCAGAAATATATCAAACAGTTCAAATCCGAATAGAATTCGATGTAAAATTTGATTCAAATTTAAATTTGAATTTCGGAAAATTGGACAAATTTTGTTTCGTTATTTGGAGCATTCGGTAAACTTTGCAGGGAGACGCTGCACAGGGATGTAGTCCCAAGGGAGGGGACAAGCACGCTGACTAACCCCTAGCCAGAACGCCTCAGATGATGGGGGCAAGTTTACTGAGAAGGAACAGGAAGTGAGAAATTCAGACAAAGAAAAAAATAATTTATAAGGGAAATCGAAGGAAAAGGTAATGCCCTGTACACACGATGAGTCCATCCGATGAAAACGGACTGATTGAGTTTTTCATCAATTATCCGATGAAGCTGACTGATGATCAGTCGTGCCTACACACCATCGGTTAAAAAAACGATCGTGTCAGAACGCAGTGACGTAAACCATGTACAATGGCACTATAAAGTGGAAGTTCAAATCCAATGGCGCCACCCTTGGGGCTGCTTTAGCTGATTTTGTGTTAGTAAATTTACGTTTTTCTGTCTGTTACAGCGTGATGAATGTGCTATCTCCATAACGAACGCTAGTTTTACCAGAACGAGCGCTCCCGTCCCCTAATTTAGTCTGAGCATGCGTGGATTTTTTAACCGATGAACGTGCCTACAGACGATCGTTTTTTTCCCTATCGGTTAGTTAACCATCAGATAATTTTAAAACAAGTTCCTAGTTTTTTAACCCATGGATAAAAAACCGATGGGGCCCACACACGATCGGTTAGTCTGATGAAAACGGTTCATCAGACCGTTTTCATCAGACAAACCGATCGTGTGTACGCGGCATAAGTGAACCAACAATGCACTAGCTTAAAGGAACCTATTTAGAAAAAAAAAAACTTCTACAACCCCTTTAAGACATTTTGAAGTTTATCCAAGACACTTCTGCAGTTTTAGTATGCAATACCAATTTTAAGGATTTACAGTTGTTTTTAGAAGTTGTAGAACTGGATTGGGGAGGGAACAATCTTAGGATTTGTTTTAGAGGTTATAGAAATGGAGTGGGGAGGGAAAAAACTTAAAGTGGAGGTTCACCCAAAAAATACATTTTTAACATTAGATTGAGGCTAATTTTACCAAGCAGAATCAGGTGCTTTTTTTAAAATGAATGCAGTACTTACCGTTTTAGAGATCGATGTTCTCCCGCCGCGAACGCGAAAAACCGTTGTGGATCGCCGTAACTCCTAATTTGCATACCCGACGCTGATTTACGACGCAAACTCCCCCCAGCGGTGGCCGCGGTACTGCATCCTAAGATCCGACAGTGTAAAACAATTACACATGTCGGATCTTAGGGATATCTATGCGTAACTGATTCTATGAATCAGTCGCATAGATACTCTGAGAGATACGACGGAGTATCTCGACTGTGAATCTGGCCCTAAGTGCTTGTTGGCTTCACAATGCCCACAAGCAAAATGACAACGGTGTAGATAAAGTTTTAGAAACAATCTTTTTTGAATATCTATGCGGATCGGCGGCGGATTGAAAAATAGTAAGTGACCAGATTTATATTATAAAAACGCAGGATGAAATGACATACATTTAAAAAATGCTAATTGTGGTTGGAACTCCGCTTCAAGGGCCATATTTACATAGGGCCAGATTCACGTAGAACTGCGGCGGCGTAACGTATCGTAGATACGTTACACCGCCGCAAGTTTTCATCGCAAGTGCCTGATTCACAGAGCACTTGCAATGAAAACCTACGCCGGCGGCCTCCGGCGTAAGCCCGCGGAATTTAAATGGGCGTGTGCCATTTAAATTAGGCGTGCTCCCGCGCCGGACCTACTGCGCATGCTCCGTTTCTAAATTCCCGCCGTGCTTTGCGCGCAGTGACATAATTTTTTCGAGCGGCGACGCGCGTAGCGTAATTCCGTATTCCCGGACGGCTTACGCAAACGACGTTAATATTTAAATTTCGACGCGGGAACGACGGCCATACTTTATACAGCAATATGTTTGCTGTGTAAAGTTAAGGCACCAAAAATGACGACTAACTTTGCGACGGGAAACTAGACTAGCGGCGACGTAGCGAACGCGAAAATCCATCGTGGATCGCCGTAACTCCTAATTTGCATACCCGACGCTGGTTTACGACGCAAACTCCCCCCAGCGGCGGCCGCGGTACTGCATCCTAAGATCCGACAGTGTAAAACAATTACACCTGTCGGATCTTAGGGATATCTATGCGTAACTGATTCTATGAATCAGTCGCATAGATACTCTGAGAGATACGACGGAGTATCTGAGATACTCCGTCGTATCTCAGCTGTGAATCTTGCCCTACTGTAAGTACTTTTTGCTAAAATAAAATCCCTAATTTTTCTTTAAAAAAGCTATTTTTTTCTCAGTTTAGGCTGATACGTATTCTTCTACATATGTTTGGTAATAAAAATCGCAATAAGCGTATATTGATTGGTTTGCGCAAAAGTTATAGAGCATCGGCACCCCCCCCCCGACGCCTGCCATCCCGCTTAAAGGAACCGACATACAGCTCTGGCGGTTTGCAGGATCGCGCCGACCTGCCGCTGTATAACGATGGCGGCTGGTCGTCAAGTGGTTAAAAAACTCTTGGACGTGCATCTTAGCGAACACAATATACGGGGATATGGGAAATGATTTTCTATACACACACCTACACAGGTTGAACTGGATGGACTATTGTCTTTATTCAACCTTACATATTCATAGAATCAGGTTACGCATAGATCTCCCTAAGATCCGACAGGTGTAAGTGACTTACACCATCGGATATTAGGCTGCGTAGAATATGCAAATGACTAGTTACGCCGATTCACGAACGTACGCTTTGCCCGTCGCTGTAAATTTACGTTGTATCCGTAGAGATACGCGGCGTAAAACTAAACCTGCCCTCTAGGTGGTCTAGCCAATGTTAAGTATGGCCGTCGTTCCCGCGTCGAAATTTGAAATTTCACGTATTGGACACCATTTACGTTAACGTCGAAACCAATGACGTCCTTGCGACGTCATTTAGCGCAATGCACGTCGGAAAATTTTAGGGACGGAGCATGCGCAGTACGTTCGGCGCGGGAACACGCCTAATTTAAATGGTCCCCGCCCCATTTGAATTAGGCGGGCTTGCGCCGGGCGGATTTACGCTACGCCGCCGCAACTTTACAGGCAAGTGCTTTGTGAATCAAGCACTTGCCCGTAAAACTTGCGGCGGTGTAACGTAAATGTAATACGTTACGCCGCCGCAGAGTAAGCCGATTCTACCTGAATCTGGCCTAATGTAATTATGTTATAGAAATGTATTGGGGAAGGTGCAGGTCGAGTCAGACACCTCATACTACCTGTTACAAAACATCATCACTGCTTTACTTATTTATAGTACAGGGTTGCTTTAACGGAAAACAGAAATATCCTCTAACTCTTTTTTTTTTTCATTTTGAGGTTAACATAAATTTTTATAGTTTTTTTCAAATGTGCTTTAAAAAAAATTCGCAGCAGTCCTAATGGCGCTGGAATGATAGAAACGCACATTTGTAATCATTTGCAATAATATCTTCCAATTTTAAACATGGTGAGATGCTGCCTTCAGGATTGCTGTAATTATATGCAGCAATATCACATAAATCTCTGTTTCCTGCCAGGGAAAACTGTACGGCTGGGAGCCAATCTCATACCTACAACGATACAAAAATCCTTTGAGAGAAATGAAGGAAGGGGGATTTGAGATGAACACATTAAACACACTACCTGTTGTACTGGAGGTCTAAAACAAAAAGGCCAACAAGTTGTTCAACCCATCAGACTGAACCCTTAAAGGGAAACTTCATCCCAGGGGTGCAGAGGTTTCTTTAAACCCCTCGCGAATTTGATAAATATCTGTATCATATAAATAAATAAATAAGTCAATCTAAATCAATAAATCTATCATAGTATAAAATTATTATACATAACAATATAAAGTGTAGATAAAGTGACAGCACAAGATTAAGTCTGTAGCAACAAAATTTACAAAAAAAATATATAAAATAAAAATTCCAAATATTTCATGAAGTCCATAAAATGAATCAAACAATAGTCCAAGGTAGTATCCAAAGTGCTAACTGTCACCTCTTATTGGAAAAAAATCAATAAAGTGCAAAAAAAAAATGTCCTCCACCTAATGAAAGTTTTTTGGCCTCTCCTTCAAAAAAACTGTATTACTTGGTAAGTGGCACAATACAGATCTTGAGTCAGTTAAATCTAATCTATAACCCTAACCCCCCCCCCCCCGGAAGTTTACTAAATGCCTGGGGACTGGGGAGATTTGATCCATCATATGTGGCGCTGCACCGATATTGGCAGGGGATTATTACTACTATTAACCAGGTGTTCCAGGTACAAGTACCCGAGGAACTAAAACAATGCCTATTGAGGATTCTGTGCGATCTCCCCTGATGGATGATGTCCCTAAACGGGCCATAGCAAGGGCATTTTTTTCAGGCTTGCAAGTTAATACTCCAGCACTGGACCTCTACTGACCCGCCCACTCTAATGCCGCGTACACACGATTGGACATTCCAACAACAAATGTTCGATGTGAGCGTGAGTTAGTGTTGTAATTATATGTGCTATATTATTTTTTCTTTATTTGCTATTTTTTGCCCCACGAAAGTAGAGTTACCCTTTAAGTATACATATTCCATACCTATGGGACCACTGAGGAAGCAGAGAATCGCTGTAGTAGTCGCCATTACTATCAGTGATCACCATGGTCCTCCGGGTCCTGTGCTGAGCAGCAGTTCTTCTGCATAATAAAACGGGCTTACCGGCTCAGCACGACTGCCATTCGCACAATGCCTTGTATTTTTTTTCAATAAGTACAAGACGTTCTCTGATTGGACAAGGTAGAGATTGTGACATCATTGCCCCGCCTCTCCACGTCATCCAATCCGAGAAAGCCTTCATTGAGAAAATATAAGACAATCTGTGAGTGGCGGCTATGTCAATTAAGCGACTTCCTGTGGTTACTATGTGGAAGGGCACCCACTCAGCACAGGACCCAGAAGACCACCCCGATCACTGTAGTAGTGGTGACTACAACAGTGATTATCTGCTTCCACAACGTCCCCACAGGTATGGCATAGGCATACCTAACTATGCAAAAATTTCAACTTTAAATGTGAATGACTACCTGTTAAAAAAAAAAACGTTGGAATTTCAAACTAGAATTGTAGTAAAAAAAATGTTACAAATAAGTTGGCCTTTTAAAATGTGACATTTTTTTTCTTTTTGCTTTAATGAGAGAAGGCTGCATGGCAGAATTTAAAGTATACATAGAGAGCAGAGGAACGCCTATTATCCTTCATCTTTTTGTGCTGAAATTCGTTCGCACTTTGTATTCACTAGCCGGTTCTCCTCGCTGACACAAGAACCTCAGTGTTGGAAAACACGCTCCCCATGAACTGAATGTGGTTACCATGGAGCACAGGCTTTCTTACAAAAATACAGAGGGGACGCACTCAGGGAACTGAAATCAAATCTTCGCCAGGTTAAACCAGACTAAAAACAAGCCCCTCGTTTTATCAGATATGTTCCTGAGCCCCAATAATATTTTCCAAGGTACAACTGGACATAAAAACTTCCAAAGTTAATATTTCCTGATCTGTAATATAGAAACAGTGACAAGAACAGAGGTAGGGACGTGCTTTAACACTGCTTAAATAACTTTTTCAGTTTTAGAAAAAAAATTAAACCACGTGGTAAAGTCATAGGGCCAGATTCTCAAAAGAATTACGCCGGTGTATCTACAGATACACCGGCCTAATTCGAAAATCCCGCCGGCGTATCATTGTTTTGTATTCTCAAAACAAGATACGCCAGAATTAGGCTAGGATCCGACTGGTGTAAGTCACTTACACCGTCGGATCCTAAATGCAATATTACGCTGGCCGCTAGGTGGCTTTTACGTAGATTTCAGCGTTGCATATGCAAATGAGCCGATACCCGAACGTTTTTGCGCCGCTTCACCGTAGTTTACGTCGTTTCCGTAAGCGTAAGGTTACCCCTGCTATATGAGGGGTAACCTTACGTCGGTCCGCTGTATGCCGGCGCATGCGCAGTTCGTTCGGCACGGGAGCCGCCCCCTTTGAATTACGCGGGGATACGCCGGGCCATTTACACCACGCCACCGCAAATTATGGAGCAAGTGCTTTGAGAATACGGCACTTGCTCCACTAAGTTGCGGTGGCGTAGTGTAAATAGCTCACGCTACACTACGCCGGAATCTACGTGAATCTGGCCCATTGTTTGTCCCAACCCTCTGCAAGCCATAGTGAGGAAAATATTAACTCATATATAATAAATAAGGAAATATATATATATATATATTGTATTTTTTATTTCTGCTTATATGGGTGATTACGTGGCCTAGCCGTGTCTCCCTGCCTAACGTAGCTACTCCTGGCCAAGTCTTTATCATTATGTGCCATCCATTGGGCTGGGGTTCAACGCTCAAAGTGTTGCGGCAGCTATGGAAAAATGTGACATGCCGTCCCAATGCATCTGATTCATTTCACAGTGTACGCTCCCCGATCACAAATGTGAACGAGGAGCAGGCGAGAGGGATATAATGTGGAGATTTTCCAACAGTAAATGCAATGTCCATAGAGTGTAACTGACCCTAAGGACTTACTGACATTTATTAACAAAGCCTTAAACCCCGATACATCCACTGCCCCGTCCATACTCTCCCAAGCAAATCTTTTGCTAAACTGGTAAGTGACAGTACTTGTAAATTTTTCATGTAAACCGTTGAACCTCCCAGTACTGGAGAATCCTTCTCCTTATGACACTGATCCTTGGTGAACATCCTTTCCATAGCTCAAATCAATGAGAAATTCAGAGATTACTGGCATTACAAGGAGACCTTCTGTGACAGATTAATTGCTGGTAACCCAATTTCTTGTAATCTACAGCAAAGCCACACAGGGCTCGTAAAACTGTTTTCAGCATCAATAACCAAAGTCAGGCAGCAAGTGAAATGAAAATGATTTAAAAATGACACTTCCATGGATTTTAAAATTACTTACATTTTGAATTATCAAAATGTTATTTTGCATCGACTTGTTGGTTTTAGGGAACGCTCACAGCTGAATGAAAGCTCTAAGACGCTTTATTGAAACATGGGTTTGACAAGCGTTTCATAAACCTTGTGCTGCATTTTTATGAAAATGACATATAAAAAGGCAGCACTGCAAAACAACAAACTAGTAGGAAGGGGCTCTATTCAGAATAATGAATTTAATTTTTGGTCATGCATTGTACCAGCGCTGGAAAAGGTACTGTATAGCTATACATCAGATTTGACTGCACTCAGAAAACAGAGTGTGAAAAAATTAAAGGATGACTGTACAAATGTAAAAAAAAAATTACAAATACAATTTTTAATAATATTTTTATTGAATTAAAGTGTCATTACAGAGATTGTAATGGATCTTTTTTTTTTGTTTATTTTTTTTAAAAAACATGTCATACTTACCTCCACTGTGCAGTTCGTTTTGCACAGAGTGGCCCTGATCCTCCTGTTCTGGGGTCCCACGGCGGCTCTCTCGGCTCCTCCCCGCAATAGATAACCCCCTCAGGAATCTCTCTCCCTAGGGGATTATCTTGCGGACGTGCTCCCGTCTCATACACTCGGTGTCCATAGACACAGAAGAGGGCCAGATTTACATAGAGATACGACGGTGTATCTCCTGATACACCGTCGTATCTCAGAGTTGCATCGGTCGTATCTATGCGACTGATTCATAGAATCAGTTACGCATAGATATGCCTAAGATCCGACAGGTGTAACTGTGTTACACCGTCGGATCTTAACTGCAATTTTAAAATGGCCGCTGGGGGCGTTCTCGCTGATTTACGTCGAAAATATGTAAATCAGCGAGATACGCCAATTCACAAACGTACGCGGGCCCGACGCAGTCACTTTACGCCGTTTACGTAAGGGTTTTGCCGGCGTATAGTTACCCCTGCTTCTATGAGGCGCAGCCAATGTTAAGTATGGCCGTCGTTCCCGCAACGAAATTTGAATTTTTTACGTCGTTTGCGTAAGTCGATCGCGAATACGGATGGACGTAATTTACGTAAACGTCGAAACCAATGACGTCCTTGCAACGTCATTTGGAGCAATGCACGCTGGGAAAATTTCCGGCCGCTGCAAGTTTTGAGGTAAGTGTTTTGTGAATTATCCACTTGCCTCAAAAACTTGCGGCGGCGGATCTTAAATCACATAGGTTACGCGGATCTAAAGATCCGCTAACCTATGTGAATCTGGCCCAGAGTGTATGTCTCGGTCCCGCCCCCGGTGGTCACGTCATTGGATTTGATTTATAGCAGCGGGAGCCAATGGCTGCGCTGCTATCAATCTATCCAATCAACGCCAAGAAGCAGTTGAGAAGATGACGCCGGGGACAAGCCAAGCAGGTGAATGGGCTCAGGGGGGCTGGGGGGCCGTCATTGCCAGGTGTTTTTTCACCTTAATGCATAGAATGCATTAAGGTGAAAAAACACGAACCTTTTAAACCATTTTAAACCCAGATTATAAAAAAACTCTCATTGCATGCTATATAATAGAGTGTTCATACCCACAAATCCACTGAAGCATTTGTTTTGTGTAGAGTGAAATATACCTGGTTGATCTTGCCTTCAGCTGTCCCTCCCATCTTCTCTGTGTCCCCATTGCAGGCTCAGATTTTGTAGACCAGCTGGTGTCCTCTACTGAGCATGCTCAGTTCTAGGCTCCTAATTTCCTCCTTTTTCTGTGCAGCCCATGTGATGGCATATACACAGTGGTAAATGACACTCCCCTCCCTCGCTCCTTCTCCATGTCCTCCTATTGCTAAACACTATCAAGGCGGATATCGTATGCTGATTGATTACATTCACTAAGTGACTCACAAAAGAAGCTTAGTTTTAATAAAAATCAGTATTGAAAATATAATATGTAATTGCTAATGCCTGTAAAGTTAAAGGGGTTGTAAAGGATTTTTTTTTTTTTTCCTAATAAGCATCCTTTACCTGCAGACATTCCTCTTTTCACTTCCTCATTGTTGGTTTTTGCTCAGAAGTTGCTCTATTTCTTCTCTGTTCTGTTCACTTCCTGCTTGTCTGATTGTTACTCACCACCGTGACAGGAGGCTTTACTGCGGTGGTCAGTGACGTGCTCACCCCCTCCTGGGAACTACATCTGTGCGGCAGGATGCTCTCTACGTGTTAGAGACTTCAAGGAGGTGTGAATTACTGGGCGTGCCGCAATTCATACGGGGAAATGTAGTTCTTACATGAACCAGCGCTGCAAACCAGGAAGTGAATGAGAGAACAGAAACTAGAATGCCGGAGGTGATATAGATGAAGGAATTTAATAGGTATTTACTCGTTTTTTAACAGAATCATTACACTATTCTGTCTGTCTACCTTGCAGACATTGGGCTGGATTCAAGAAGCAATTGCGCCTGTGTAACCATAGTTACACAGGCGCAATTGCTTACTTGCCCCGGCGTAACGAACAGTGATGGACTGGCCATTGGGACTACAGGGAGTTTCCCGTGGGCCGACGGCTCAGTGGGCTGGCTTCAGTGACAGCAGACCGCCGCCCCCCTCCGCTCCTTTGTCTCTCCCTTCCCGCAGCACTCACCTCCTCTCCCTCCCCGCAGCACTCACCTGGGGGGAACAGAGAAGCAGGGGGACGACAGAGGAGCATGTGGGAGGGGACAGACAGCTGACTCAACAGCTATGGCCTGGAAGTTTCTCACTTCTGCCTAATCTTGTCCCATAAGGTGGGGCACCGAACTGATTATTTTCCCCAGGTGAAATAATGTCTAGCTTCCCCACTGGTACTGCCTATAAAAGTACCGGTACCAGCCATTCTACTCTAATAAAGTAGAACGGCTAGTGGCTAGTGAAGGGGGAGAGGGGGCTTGGGTGGCCGGGGTGCGTGAGTTGTCCGGCCCCCATGGGAGAGACCTGTCAAAGTGGGCCAGTCTGGATGAAGTCCAGGGCCAAATTTTTGTCCCAGTCCAGCCCTGGTAACGAATGCTCCTGATTCAAGAACCTTGTTACGCCGACTGCAGCCTAAGATATGCGCGGCATAAGGCTCTTATGCCCGCATATCTTAGGCTGCATTCTTGCGATGACCGCTAGGTGGCGTTCCCGTTGTGCTCAGCGTATAGTATGCAAATTGCATACTAACGCCGATTCACAACGTTACGCGAGCCCTGCGTAAGCAGTTTACGTTGTTTCCGTACGGCGGTTTTCGCATACGTGTACCCGTCGTTCCCGCGTCGCGAAATTTCAAATTTACGTAGTTTGCGTAAGTGATTCGTGAATGGCGCTGGACGCCATTTACGTTCACTTTGAAGCAAATGACGTCCTTGCGACGTCATTTTCCGCAATGCACGTCGGGAAAGTTTCCCGACGGAGCATGCGCTCTACGATCGGCGAGGGAACGCGCTTAATTTAAATGATTCCCGCCCCCTACGGGATCATTTAAATTGCGCGCGCTTACGCCGGGCATTTTGCCGGCGCGCCCACGCAATTTACGGAGCTACTGCTCCATGAATCAAGGGCGGCGCAGTAAATTTGCGGGGGCGCAGGGCAAAAACGTTGCCCTGCGCCTCCGTAAAAAAAGCGCAAATCTACCTGAATCCAGCCCATTAATTTTATGTTCAATAAATATTTATCCTAGAAAATAGAAAATAACATTTCACATATACAGAATGCAGTATGTTGAAAGGGTAATATTTGTACCTTTTGCATAAATGCTGATACGTTTTTTCTATTATTAATAAGCAGACCTCTTAGCATATATGTAGTGACTTCTTACATATGTATCAGACAGTGAGCGCAATCCTGACACAGATTTCCCTTTATGACTAACACATGAAATACGCATTCACGACATCCATACCAATGTGGTCATTAATGGATGGGAGCGTACTTTCCACATGCGTGTGCCTGGATTAGCTCCTATCTGTGATAGGCACGGCTCCATTGTCTCCCCCGGTCCTATTCTACAATGCTCCATATGTAGGAAGCTATTGTGCCTGCAGAAGGGATTTCAGTGACTTGAACAGGCGCCGGGGACTTGGTATGCTCAGGACATAGCAGGCTAATGTAAGCAGAATGCTAAGCAGCGGTTCCTGTGCGCTGGGAGCATACGGTAATGTCAGCGCATGTCGTTTTCTTCCCCCCCTCCACACTCCTACTCTAATTATGCCCTTCAGACTAAGCACTTTTGACAAGCATTAATAAGACCCATACCATACATGTGAGCGGAGCTCGGGGGTGAATGCAAAAAGACGCTTTCTGAAGTTTAAACTGTCGAACTTTTGTACTTACCGTGTTTACACATCATCGACGTACCCTCTCCATTGTCGCGTCTTTATTCGTACTTCTGAATGGAACTTTTAGGATTAGTACAGAAACTGTTTTGTCATTTAACCCCTTTACTACAGCCTAACTCATACACTCTGGGCCAGATCCACAGCCCCGCAGCGCAACGTAATTTAACCGATTTAAGTTACACTGCCGCAAATTTCCTAAGTTAGGTATCGATCCACAACACACTTACCTGGAAATTTGCGGCGGTGTAAATCCGTCCGGCGCAAGGCGTTCCTAATCTAATGGGGCGAGTCCCATTTAAATTAGGCGCGATCCCACGCCGGACGTACTGCGCATGCTTGTGACGCAAATTTCCCGACGTGCTTTGCGCGACGTATTTCCGTATTCCCGTACGGCTTACGCAATCGACGTAAAATTAAAAAATTTGACGCGGGAAAGACGGCCATACTTTACACAGCAGTACGCCTGCTGTGTAAAATTAGGGCTGGTTTACAAAAGTGTAACTAAGCGACGGGAAACTAACGTAGCGGCGACGTAGCGAACGCGAAAAAGCTTTGAGGATCGATGTAACTCCTCATTAGCATACCCGACGCGTAATTTCGACGATGAATGCCCCCAGCGGCAGTCGCGGTACTGCATCTTAAGATCCGGCAGTGTAAAACTATTACACCTGCCGGATCTTCTGTCTATCTCTTGGAAACAGGGATACGACGGCGTATGAGTAGATACGCCGGCGTATCCCTTTTGAGGATCTGGCCCTCTATTACCAAAAGTATTGGGACACCTGCCTTTACATGCACATGAACTTACCAGTCTTAGGGCCAGATTCACAAAGAGTTATGCCGGCGTATCCAGGGGCGGACTGACAACTCATGGGGCCCCCGGGCAATAGAAGATTATGGGGCCCCCGGGCTTACAGATGGCCACCAAGCCAGGAGGCATTACAGAGGCGGGGCAGCTAAAATCTCAGGATTTTCACATCAAAAGCATGTCGGTTTTGGACATATCAGGGACAGATGTAAAAAAAACACAGATTTTTACATACTGTCCCTGGTTTTAATGAGCCTGGCAACCCTGATGGGGCCCCCTAGTGGCATGGGGCCCTCGGGCAGTGCCCTAGTGCCTCAATGGTCAGTCCGCCACTGGGCGTATCAGTAGATACGCCAACGTAACTCCGAATCTAAGCCCGTCGTATGTTTAAGTGTATGCTCAAACTGAGATACACTTAAACATGCCTAAGATACGACGGCCTGCGCCGTCGTATCTTAGGGTGCAATATTTACGCTGGCCGCGAGGTGGCGCTTCCATTGAAGCTCGGCGTAGAATATGCAAATGAGTCGTTACGCCGATTCACGAACGTACGCTTGCACGTCGCAGTAAATTTACGCCCTTTCCGTAAGAGATACGCAGCGTAAAGAAAAACATGCCCCCTAGGTGGCGTATCCAATGTTAAGCATGGCCGTCGTTCCCGCGTCGCAATTTGAAAATTTTACATTGTTTGCGTAACTCGTCCGTGAATGGGGCTGGACGCCATTTACGTTCACGTCGAAACCAATGACGTCCTTGCGACGTCATTTAGCGCAATGCACGTCTGGAAATTTTCACGTCGAAACCAATGACGTCCTTGCGACGTCATTTAGCGCAATGCACGTCTGGAAATTTTAGAGACGGCGCATGCGCAGTACGTTCGGCGCGGGAACGCGCCTAATTTAAATGATCCACGCCCCCTACCCGTATCATTTGAATTAGGCGGGCTTGCGCCGGGGAATTTACACTACGCCGCCGCAACTTTACAGGCAAGTGCTTTGTGCACCAAGCACTTGCACTTGCGGCGGTGTAACGTAAATGTCATACGTTACGCCGCCGCAGTTTTGCGCGAGTCTACGTGAATCTGGCCCTTAGTCTGTAGGATTCAATATTGAGTTGGCCCGCCCTTCACAGCTATTAGAGCTTCAACTCTTCTGTGTGTCTATGGCAGGGGTGTCCAAACTTTTTTCAAAGAGGGCCAGATTTGATTAAGTGAACATGCCTGAGGGCCGACTATTTTGCCTGACATTCTTTGAACCATTACATTTCGGTCTAAGTGTGTTCGTCTGAGCACTACTACACTGCGCAACAAGAATTATCTTGCCTTTGTGGCTGTGTGTGGTGAATAGATGAGGTCAGGATGTGTTATTTGGATATACTGTATATATTTCTTTTGTGGCCCCAATGAATCCCAGAGCGCTGCTTAGGACTAAGGATGAGCTTGGGCATGTTATTTGGATATACCTTATTATATGCACGGGCTTACCATTGCCATGCATGCAGCCTCACCATTGCCATGAATGCAGCCTTACCATTGCAACCAATGCAGCCTTACAATTGCAACCTCACATGTGCCCAAATGCAGCCTCACATGTGCCATAAATGCAGCCTTACATGTGCCAAGAATGCAGCCTTACCATTGCAATCAATGCAGCCTTACCATTGCAACCAATGCAGCCTTACCATTGCAGCCAATGCAGCCTCACATGTGCCATAAATGTAGCCTCACATGTGGCATAAATGCAGCCTTACATGTGCCATAAATGCAGCCTTACATGTGCCAAGAATGCAGCCTTATGTGCAATCAATGCAGCCTTACCATTGCAACCAATGCAGCCTTACCATTGCAACCAATGCAGCCTCACATGTGCCATAAATGCAGCCTCACATGTGCCTGAATGCTGCCTTACCATTGCCATCAGTGCAGCCTGAACGATGCCCATCTGCAGCCTTGGAGGGCAGAGAGAGGGGGCGGGACGAGTGCCGACAGATTACAAACAGGAGAATCTGTTTACTCTGTTTACTCTGTTTACTCTGTGGCCTCATTAATACAAAGTCCCGCCTCCTATGATAGACAGAACAGTCGTCCAATGGCATCCCAGGAGACGAGACTTCCAATAGAGACGCTGCTGAGTAAACAGGAGATTCTCTTCATGTAATCTGATGGCGCTCGTCCTGCCCCCTCCCTGTCCCCTCCAAGGCAGCGCCAATAAATGCAGTATATATCTTTTGTGGCCCTGGGGGGCCACAAACAATATATATCCAAATCCCCAGGGGGGGCATATTAAATCAACAGGGGGGCGACATTTGGCCCCCGCGCCGGACTTTGGACATGCCTGATCTATGGGAATGTTTGACCATTCTTGCAGAAGTGCATTTGTGAGGTCAGGCACTGATGTGGATGAGAAGGCCTGGCTCGCAGTCTCCGCTCTAATGTATCCCAAAGGTGTTCACCCACTATGGGTGCGCCGCCACTGCTATAATAAATGTCTGCTGGGTTCCTATGAATTTAGAGTCAGTTGCAGACCTGAAACAGGCTGACAGACTCAGACTGAAGTCAATGTTACTTGTCCCAGGTTTGCTGTTTTCCTCTGGAGAAGTGCTGTGGGTAAGCGGTGGTAAATACTCCAGCATACAGACTGCAAGGGAATTCATTTTTCTCGTTTGAAAGTCAAATTCAAATCAAAGGCACTGACAGCAGTACACCGCCCCATAGTTCTCCCATGACAGGTTTTCCTAAATGCCGGCGTAGCAGAATAAGATTTAACTAGAGATACAATTCTGAAGCTTTAAAGGCAGAGCCCCCTAGTGTCCACATGGCTTATTACACTCCGGATCTCTCCCAGAAATGTTGGATCGGAGTGTGTGTTTGTATTTGTGAGCACATTAAAAGGTGACTCTGCACTCAGAACTGTCCATTCATAGAAACCTAAAGTAATATTAAACCCTCATTTTTTTAAATACTTTCAGCAATTGATTCAATCACTATACAGCTTCTTTCTCTTTTAATCCTTGTCCAGTTTTAGTTGGTGCCACCATCATACCTCCCAACTTTTTGAGATGGGAACAAAGGGACACCTATTAGCAATGTATGTAGGCATAGGACACGGCCCCTACCACACCCTCTTAAAGGAGAATTATACAGAAAAAAAAAAGGAATAATTAAACCCCCATATGCTTTATTTTTTTATTTTTTTACCACTACTATTCCTTATTACTGCCTTCTAAAAATTACACATGCAGTAATTAAAAAAATGAATGAAAGGTTTAGCACTGGGAAACACTTTTGGAACGATAAATAGTGAATTTTATATACAACTATATAGATCAGACCAAAATGAGGGACAAATGAGGAGGAAAGAGGGACTTTGTTCCAAATCAGGGACAGTCCCTCGAAATCAGGGACAGTTGGGAGCTATGACATGATAATCCACTAAGAGGAGTTACAAGGCTCTCAGTAACATGCAGCATATCCTCATTTTCTGCAGGTCGTGGTTTAATGGGTTTCACATTTCACACGCTGCATCTGTCGGCAGGCGATATGGCCAAGGGACATGCTGCATCTGGTGAAAGGTGGTGGTGGCATGTAACACGCTGCATCTGGTGGCAGGCAACATGGCAAGCAACACACTGCATCTGGTGGCAGGCAACCGCAAGTGACACGCTGCATCTGGTGGCAGGCGACGTGGCAAGTGACACGCTGCATCTGGTGGCAGGCGACGTGGCAAGTGACACACTGCATCTGGTGGCAGGCGACGTGGCAAGTGACACGCTGCATCTGGTGGCAGGCGACGTGGCAAGTGACACACTGCATCTGGTGGCAAGCGACGTGGCAAGTGGCACACTGCATCTGGTGGCAGGTGACGGTGGCAAGTGACGCGCGGCATCTAGGAGGAACAGTGGCCATACACAGCTGTTAAGTGTATGTAAACCCCCATGATGAACTTCTTTTATTTGCTCCCTTTTGGGGTAGTAAATATACCATTGAAGATGTTTTGTTCTATCTATTTGAGCGCAAAACTAAAAAACGCCCATTTATCCTGCCAGAAAACTTGAGAGCATGTAATATCTCCTATGCATCCTGCCCGGCTGTTATCAGTTACATTGTTCCCAGCTATCTCTGTGCAATAAAGCTGGCCATAGATGGATTTTTTTTTTCATTCAGCCAGCAGGCTGAAAAAAAAAAATGGATTCCTCCATCCAAAAAAACGAGGTGGATGGAAGAATCCTTCCTTTTGGGACATTGTATTCTGACAGCAGAACTCTAAGGCCCCGTACACAAGAGAGGATCTATCCGCTGGAATTTATCCGCGGACCGGTTTCAGCGGATAGATCCCCTGGTGTGTACGATCCAGCGGATATTTTTCCGCGGATATTTTTCCCGGCGATGGATTTCCAGCGGATCAAAATTTCTTAACATGCTAAGAAACCGATCCGCTGGAATCCAGTCCAACGGATTGATCCGCTGGTCTGTACAGACTCACCGGATCAATCCGTCTGAATCCATCTCTCGCATGCGTCGTAATGATTCGACGCATGCGTGGAAGTCTATATATCACAGCGTCGCGCACGTCGCCGCATCATCATCGCGGCGACGGCGCGACACGTCACCGCGGAGGGAATTCCGCGCGGATTTTGATCTCATGGTTAGTACAACCATGAGATCAAAATCCACCAGAGGGTTTATCCGCGGAAACGGACCTCCGGACCGTTTCCGCGGATCGATCCTCTCGTGTGTACTAGGCCTTAGAATACACTGCTGCAGCCGCTGATCGAGGAAATGTTTCCAAAAAGCCCGCTTAACAAAAGTCAGTCATTAGATCCTCTTCTGTCAAGTGGGAGTAGCAACACATGGATCGAAATGGATCACACATGATCCTGGCTGAACCGGACACATTTTTGTGAAAAAGAGAGGGGGAGGTGTTCTGTAGCCCTGTCTTAGGACGTCACCACTGCTTTCTCATAGATACAGTACAGTGAGTAAGTGTTGTAGTTCAGTTTCATTGGAATAAGTGTGCTGACGTTTGTACGTGTCTGTAAAGGCTTGTTCACATGTGCAACAGCCATTACCCAAGTTGCATACATTGCATGTGGTTGAGACGCATCTCCATAGACTTGGACGGGTTGTGGCCGTAGAGCCTGCCCAATGTAGCATGCTGTGTAATTTTGGCCACAAAGCTCAGCATTGCAGCCATGGCATGTGTACAACCCTAAGGCCCCATACACACGATAGAATCCATCCGCTGAAAAATCCCAGCGAATGGGTTTCAGCGGATAGATCCTATGGTGTGTACACTCCAGCGGATCTGTTTCCGCGGATATTTATCCCCTGGGATGGATTTCCAGCGGATAAATATTTGATGACATGCCAAACAAATCTATCCGCTGGAATCCATCCCAACGGATGGATCTGCTGGTCTGTACAGACTCACCGGATCCATCCGTCTGAAGGGATCCCCTGCATGCGTCATAAGGATTCGACGGATGCGTGGAATTCCTTATATGACAGCGTTGCGCACGTCATAATCGCGGCGACGGCGCGACACGTCATCGCCAGAGGATTTCGGCGCGGATTTCGATTCGATGGTGAGTACACTCCATCGCATGGAAATCCTCTCAAATCCTCGAGTGTATCGTGTGTATGGGGCCTAAGGCCCCTTTCACAACAGGCAGATCCGTCGCAGCAGAGTCCGCTAGCTCCCGCCAGCTCAGCCGGAGATTTCTCTGTGGATCTCCACTGAGCCGGTGGGTGACAAGTCCCTCTCTGCTCACTGAGCGGGGAGGGGCTTGTGCAGCGCCGCTGTCTCCTATGGAGAGATCTGATGAAAACGGACAGCATATCTGTTTTCATCAGATCTCACCCGATCCGATCCGCCATAGATGGATGGTGACGTAAGACCCTTCTACTGTTTGTGAAATCTGAATGGGATCGTGGTTGAGTTCCTGCACCTATGTTCTGAGAAAAAAAGCTCTGGGTGACCAGACATCCCCGGTTTCCGGGGACAGTCCCCGGATTGAGGACACTGTCCCCGGACCAAGTCTGTCCCCGGTTGTGTTCCCGGATTGGATTTGAACAGGGACTGGGGCAATTTCAAAGACAGTCAGTGCAGAATAATAATTTAAAAAAAAAATCGGAATTACACCCCCCCCCCCCTGCTCTGCTGCTCCTACTAGCTGAATTTCATTTAAAAAATCTGGTCACCTTACAGTAAAAGGCACATGACAGCCCTCCTGGAATTTGCCAAAACGCACCTGAAGGACTCTCAAACTATGAGAAACAAAATTCTCTGGTCTGATGAAACAAAGATTGAACTCTTTGGCTTGAATTGCAAGTATCATGTCTGGAGGAAACCAGGCACCGCTCATCACCTGGCCAATACCATCCCTACAGTGAAGCATGGTGGTGGCAGAATCATGCTGTGGGGATGTTTTTCAGCGGGAGTAACTGGGAGACTAGTCAGGATCGAGGGAAAGATAAATGCAGCAATATACAGAGATATCCTTGATGAAAACCTGCTCCAGAACGCTCTGGACCTCAGATTGGGGTGATGGTTTATCTTCCAACAGGACGATGACCCCAAGTACACAGCCAAGATAACGATAGAGTGGCTACGGGACAACTCTGTGAATGTCCTTGAGTGGCCCAGACTTGAACACTCCTGGAGAGATCTGAAAATGGCTGTGCACCGACGCTCCCAATCCAACCTGATGAAGCTTGAGTGGTCCTGCAAAAATGGGAGAAACTGCCCAAAAAATAGGTGTGCCAAGCTTGTAGCATCATACTCAAAAAGTCTTGAAGCTGTAATTGGTGCAAAAGGCGCTTCAACAAAGTATTGAGCAAAGGCTGTGAATACTTATGTACATGGAATATGTTCATCTTTTATTTTTATTATGTATGCAAAGATTTCAAACAAACTTCTTTCTTGTTGTCATTATGGGGTATTGTTTGTAGAATTTTAAGGGGAATTATGAATTTAATCCATTTTGGAAGAAGAACATAACACAAAATGTTAAAAAAGTGAAGCGCTGTGAATACTTTCTGGATGCACTGTATAATGTATATAGAAACTATTTAGGTGATTTTACCAGGATGATGGTTGAGGCTGCAACCATGAGGCAATATGGGAGATCTCTCTATTTTTGCGCACAATGGCGAACGTGCACATTGGTCATGCATATCTAAAGAGCAATCACACCACACATGAAGTATCACTGTGAATGTCAGATTGAGAGCATTAAGTCACAGACCTTCTGTGTAACTCTTAGCTGGTAATCTATAAAGGTTTGTAAAGAATCACTTATGGATAATTTAATGTACTGTAGTTTTCTGCCGGTCCATGGGCGTGCGCAATTTCTTCGT
The DNA here is from genome assembly GCF_905171775.1 of Rana temporaria. NCBI lineage: Eukaryota > Metazoa > Chordata > Amphibia > Anura > Ranidae > Rana > Rana temporaria. The sequence goes on from NC_053490.1 coordinate 499,910,797, forward strand.
TCTTTCCATCTATTAAATCCTCTCGCCCTTGTTGTTTTATCTTTGGATAGTAAAACATTTTTTTTCTGCCAGTAAATACCTTATACAGCCCACTTCCTGTTTCCTGTCTGATCATTAATACAAAACAAGTCACTGCCCCCACCTATATAAGGAGCACTGGAAGGGCAAACGCATGTCAGGTAAAACCAAACAATTTCCAAGCTCAACTTACCAAACAGCCTGCGACCAACCAAATGAACCTAATAGTATGCGTCTAGGCTTATGACATCAAGCACAGCTCTCTCTCTCGCTCACTCTTGTAAAAGTTTGCCAGGAAGGGAGGGGGGATGAGTCATAAGAGCGCCAATGAGAGCTGCAGAGCTAGATGTGTGCCTCTGTGTAAATCCAGGAAGTGAACAGGCAGCAGCTTCAGCTGCCCACTGTTATAATGGATGCAGCCAGCCTCAGTGGAGGGAAATTTCTGCAGCATATTTGGCAAGTACAGAATCACAGTATATACAAAATTATATGCAAGGTGGTTGGAGGGAAGCTTCAGAATAGCAAAGATATTTTTATTACAAATTATGCAAGCAGACTGCAGTTCCTCTTTAAAGTGTATTTTTTTCCAAAACACTTGTACACTCAACAAATATCATGTGACAAAAATTTTTTGCAACACCCAAAATGTTATTCTTCACGGTCTCTGCTTAAAAAATAAATAATGTTTGGAGGTTCTATTTTTTTTTTTTTTAAAGCTGAATTTTACATGTAGGAGACAAATGTCAGAATTTGCCTGGGGGTTAAGTAGGTAAAGCATATTTTCTGGGAAGTAGGACTGTGGCGTGTGTGTGCTGTGTATAGGGGGAGTAGGCTCAGGTTTTATGTAGCTATGCCCAGTGGCGGCTGGTGCTCCAAATTTTTTGGGGGGGCGCAAACAAAGGAAAAAAAAAAAACAATTGCAGCCTCACTGTGCCCATCAAATGCAGATACTGTGCCTATCAATTGCAACCACTGTGCCCATCAATTGTAACCACTGTGCCCATCAAATGCAGCCACTGTGCCCATCAAATGCAGCCACTGTGCCATCAATTGTCGCCACTGTGCCATCAATTATCGCCACTGTGCCATGCCATCAAATGCAGCCACTGTGCCATCAATTGTTGCCACTGTGCCACCAATTGTCGCCACTGTGCCCAGCAATTGTCGCCACTGTGCCCAGCAATTATCACCACTGTGCCCAGCAATTGTAGCCACTGTGCCCATCAATTTTCGCCACTGTGCCCAGCAATTGTAGCCACTGTGCCCAGCAATTGTAGCCACTGTGCCCAGCAATTGTATCCACTGTGCCCAGCAATTGTCGCCACTGTGCCCAGCAATTGTCGCCACTGTGCCCAGCAATTGTCGCTACTGTGCCCATTAAATGTCGCCACTGTGCCCATTAATTGTAGCCACTGTGCCCAGCAATTGTCACCACTGTGCTCAGCAATTGTTGCCACTGTGCCATCAATTGTCACCACTGTGCCATCAATTGTCGCCACTGTGCCCAGCAATTGTCGCCACTGTGTGCCCATCAATTTTCGCCACTGTGCCCATCAATTTTCGCCACTGTGCCCATCAATTGTAGCCACTGTGCCCAGCAATTGTAGCCACTTTGCTCCCTGTAAAATTCTGCCACCGTGCCCTGTAAAATGCCCCCTCCCCCCCGCCTGGCACTTACGGTACCTTTCTGGGGTCAGCCATCCTGCTTCTAGCATCCCTTGATGCCTCTGGCTCTGATAGGCACTTCAACAGCCAACCAGCTGCCGTTATTCAGATGGCCGGCGCTCGCCAGGGGGCCGGCCATCTGAATAGTCGGCGGCAGCGGCAATACATAGATTCATGCAATGCATGAATCTATGTATTGTATCAGTGGCGGTGCGAGAGCGAAAGGGGACAGTGCTCCGGCGCCCTATATGGACGCACCGCCACTGGCTATGCCCCAATTAGCCCCTCAATTCGGCCACACTCGTTATTTGCCATAGCGTGTTGTGGGCACTGCTTCATTGCCTCAAACCATTTTTGGGGCGGGGTTTAAAAAAAATGATTGCCCCGGGGTTCATTCTCATATCTCAAGCAAGTAAGCTGGAATTTCCTTTTATTGGACAACACAAAAGAAGATGGTTTAGGCATTCAAAAAAACATTTACATCTCTTTTGTGTGTAGCGTGTATTATCGCGCTCTGCTTTGTCCTCTTCCCTTATTTTACATTCGATCTTTTCCTCTGATCTCTCTCCCAGTTGTTGCTTTCCTACGCTTTCCAATTTGCCACTTTCTCATTTCATTTCAATCTGTTCCACTGCTGTGATATATAATTACGCCTTGCTTAGAGTGCACATAAATGGAAAATAAAGTAGTAGATATAAACAGCTACTTTACAACCCAGCAGGCTGAGGATCACTCGTGGGTCTGGGAAAAAAATAAAAAAAAATAACACATTTCAATAAAGAGAGAAGTGGTCATTCACAGAAAGATTGCTCATTCAGAACCAGGGTACGTGATCAAGAGACTTCCATGGGTCTAATGGTAATATCCAAAACCCAACCAGAAACAAAAAGTGGGCGCGGGAATTCCTGCACTGGAACTAGACATGAGTGCATAACAAAAAAAAATAGTTTTGTTTCATTTAGATTCGTTTAACCACTTCCATACAGGGCACTTATACACCTTCCCGCCCAGACCAATTTTTAGCTTTCAGCGCTGTTGCACTTTGAATGACAATTGCGCGGTTGTGCTACACTGTACCCAAACTAAATTTTTATCATTTTCTACCCACAAATAGAGCTTTCATTTGGTGGTATTTGATCACCTCTGGGATATTTATTTTCTGCAAAAAAAAATAAAAAATTACCGAACATTTTGTTTTTTTTTGTTTCTGTTATAAAACATTGTAAATAAGTACGTTTTCTCCTTCACTGATGGGCACCGATGGTGCTGCACTGACGGGCACTGATAAGGCGGCACTGATGGGCACCGATGAGGTGGCACTGATGTGGTGGCATTGATGGGCACTAATATGCGGCACTGATGGGCGGCACGGATGGGCACTGATAGGCAGCACGCATAGGCGGCATGAATGAGCTTGGATAGGCGGCACGGATGGGCACGGATAGGTGGCACAGATGGGCACAGATAGGCGGCACAGATGGGCACGGATGGGCACTGATAGGCGGCATGGATGGGCACTGATAGGTGGCATGGATGGGCATAGATGGGCACTATCGTTTGTGTTGTACTAATGTATGCCACTCAGTGCCAAACAATGCCTGCCAATCAGTCATGCCCATTGTGGGCACTGATTGGCATCCATTGCAGCACTGATTGGCATCCGTTTTTTGTGTCATTGTCATCCCTGGTGGTCTAGGGTGGCAAACTTTTTTTTTTCATCCCAGGTGGTCTAGTGGGCATCCCTGGTGGTCCAGTGTGCATCCTCGGGGGGCCCGGCTGATAATCGATCAGCACAAACCCCCCCTGTCACAGAAGCAGCCGATCGGCTCTCTACTCGCGTCTGACAGACGTGAGTGAGGAAAAGCCGATTACCGGCTTTTTCTGTTTACATCGTGATCAGCCGTGATTGGACACGGCTGATCACGTGGTAAAGAGTCTCTGTGAGAGACTCTTTACCTTGATCAGAGTTGGGGGGTGTCAGACTGACACCCTGCAACAACGATCGCCGCGTTGCGTGCCCCCGGGGGCGCCCAGCGACTCAAAATCCTGAGGACGTCATATGACGTCCACTCAGGATTTTACAACCACTTTGCCGACGTCAATTTGTCATTGGCGGGCGGCAAGTGGTTAATCTAGTTATTTGGTTTTGTTAAATATGGTTCATTCGTTCAATTCGAATTCGGGATTCCTATTCGGAATTCGTTTTATGTATTTTTTCAAATTTTTGGGGATGCGTGCCCCCGGGGGCGCCCAGCGGCTCAAAATCCTGATGACGTCATATGACGTCCACTCAGGATTTTACAACCACTTTGCTGACGTCAATTTGTCATTGGCGGGCGGCAAGTGGTTAATCTAGTTATTTGGTTTTGTTAAATATGGTTGATTCGTTCAATTCGAATTCGGGATTCCTATTCGGAATTCGTTTTATGTCTTTTTTCAAATTTTTGGGGAATTTACAGATTTTCTCGATTCAAAACTTTTGAATAGATACATTTTGAATTGGTTGAATCGGAAAAAAAAATGTATTTGAATATGGCAAAGTGAACAGACAAAAGAAAAAACATAATCAAATGATTACAAGGACTCTTTAAATCACCTTGGGTTTAACAAAAACAGCATTATTTCGAAATGGTACTCTAATAACACACACGAAGAAAGAGGAAAGGTCTGGTGTCCCCAGTGACACACTTCCATCCCCGTTACATATACAGGCATACCCCACTTTTAAGTACACAATGGGACCAGAGGATGTATGTAAAACAAAAATGTACTTAAAGTGAAACAATACCCTTTTTCACTTCTAGGGTGTAGTGGGGAATCAGGGGGCTGTAGTTGAGGTCTCAGGGGCTGTAGTGGGGGTGTCAGGGGCACACTGGAACAAGGCAGGCTATGCTCTCTGAGCTTCAGCTCCTTTTATTGTGGCTGCAAAATGTCTGTACAGTACTTGTGAGGCCCTTTACATATACTCATGGATATGTCCTTACTCGCGAGTGTATGTAAAGTGAGTGTACTTAAAGCGGGGTATGCCTGTAGTCAAAACAAAAGGATTTGCCCCGGGACTTTAAATGAAGTGGGTAACGTTTCCGCCAGTAAAGATAACAGTAATTGTATAGTATATAATTTATTCAAGTAAAATTGTTTACATGCGTAAAGTAAAATTGTTACATACATAGATAACACCAACAATTGCCAATTGAAACGATACATAAACAATAAATATTAGTACACAAGTATAATAGTGGACAGAGTACACGGGCATCGTCCTACCCGACTAGCCTAGGTCTAATAACACACACAGTCTTTGATTTCAGAAATAGGTTTACAGTTTGAATTTGAATGGAATTCAATGTCAATTTCTATTTGAATTCAAATCTCGAAAATGCAGAAGAATTTTTTTTTTGTTATTCGGAGCATTCGGTAAACTTCATTTATACTGTAAACCGGATATTCTGATATATCCGAATCTCTAAATAAAGAAAAATGTGTCCGAATATTAATTTGGAACGAAATGAACCGCACATGTCTAACTGGAACCATCATGATCATAGTAAGGCTGCATTCACACCTGAGCGATTTGTCGCCTGAAGCGCGACGCTCAAATACGCTAGAGGGGAAAAAATACAATATACCCTATGGAGATGGTTCACATCTCCACTCCAAAACGCCTGACGCCAAACGCCTGAAGCGATTTGGGCGTATTTGAGCGTTTCCATTCCCCATAGAAAGTAATGGAAACGCTCGATTCAAGCGACTTGCGCGACAACGAGCGTATGCTACGGGCGTTTCGTCGCTTTAATCAATAGAAATTTTCACCCAGGCAGAAGATAAAAAAAATCTACCAACATAGCAACAAGTGATGAAAAGATGATAATTTTTCCTATTGGCTAAAATAAAAAACGTTGAAATACAAAAACGTCGGACGACGCTGTATGCAAATGCGCAAATAAGCATGAATATGCGCGACAAAACACCGGGAAAAAACGACCGAACGACCGACGCTCAGGTGTGAATGCAGCCTTAATAAATAATTGCTGTAAGCATCATCTTCATCTAGTGGCCATAATGTGGTATTTTCATATTAACACTTTTAACCTGGAGAGAATACAGCCAAAAAGATTCAGTTTTTTTCCTTTTTTTGCAGAGAACAAATGCACATTAGGGATGAGCCGAACACCCCCCCCCCCCCCCGTTCGGTTCGCACCAGAACCTTTGAACGGACCGAACGTTCGCTCGAACATTTAGAACCCCATTGACGTCTATGGGACTCAAACGTTCGAATTCAAAAGTGCTCATTTTAAAGCCTAATATGCAAGGTATTGTCGTAAAACGTCTTTGAGAACCCGGGTCTTGCCCCAGGGAACATGTATCAATGGAAAAAAAGTTTTACAAATGGTCGTTTTTTTCAGGATCGTTTTTAAAACTTTTTTCAATTGATACATGTTACCTCGGGCAAGACCCGGTTTCTCAAACACGTTTTCACAGGCATACTATAGACACCCAGCAGGTACAATATTTAAAGGTAATTTTTCATTTTTTTTTTTTTTTTTTTTTTTAATTTAAGCATCATTAAAATCACTGCTCCTGATGCAGGAGCAGTGATTTTAATGATGCTTAAATTTAAAAAAATAAAAATACCTTTAAATATTGTACCTGCTGGGTGTCTATAGTATGCCTGTGATAACGTCTTTGAATAGCACAATCACCTGCCTGCCAGTAAATTAGGAAGAACTGATCTAGCTAAACTATACAGTGTATAAATATATGTACAACACCTGGGATGTATATATATCCTCTACACACTGTAACATTAACTGACTAGTCTACCTGCCTGCTCTATCTACCTGCAAAAAATGATACTCTCTCTGTCTCTGTTCTCTGTTAACTGCCGCAACACACTACACAAGGCCGCCCTGCAGGCGGCCTTTTATAGTGTGGGGCGTGTACTAAACCCCCTGAGCCATAAGAGCCATAATTGGCCAAAGCCACCCTGGCTTTGGCCAATTATGGCTTTCTGTTTTTTGCGCGCTGTGATTGGCCAAGCATGCGGTTCATAGTGCATGCTTGGCCAATCATCAGCCAGCGATGCCGCAGTGAATTATGGTCTGTGAAACATAACTCGAATTTGGCGCGAAAGACCCGTCTTGTTCGTATTTCGACGAACGATCGAACATACGATGTTCGAGTCGAACATGAGTTCGACTCGAATACGAAGCTCATACCTAATGCACATACAGTTTCCCAGGAGGAATAGCTCTGCAATTTATTTATATTTTTTCTATAAATACACTCCTAAGAGTTCTCTAAAGTTCTCTTTCAAGCATTGTATCTCTGATGCCTCGTACACATGGCCGGACTTTCCGAGAAAAAAAGTCAGACGGGCTTTTTTTCTCGGAAAGTCCAGCCGTGTGTAGCCTCCATCACACTTTTTTTGTTGGAAGTCTGACGGACCTTAGATAGATAACCTGTTTTTGTCCTTCGGACTTCCGACGGGGTCACGGCGGACTTTTGCATGGTAAAAAGTCTGACCCTGTGTACGGGGCATAAGGCTCTATTCTCACTGTTTTGTGGGTGGAATCGCCGCGATTCTAGTGCAAGAACTTTTGTGGCGTCGGACGTCCCACGATTCTGTTTGCGTGTTTTAACCGCGATTTTACCATGATTTGTAGGGCGACAATCCTGGCAAAATTGCACCGTGATTTGGTGCCATGAAAAAAGTTTCCAATCACTGGCAAAATCACATCGTTTCCACCCGCAAAACGGAAGGCCAAGCTGTGAATGCAGCCTAATGAAAACCTCTGGAACAAATTATCTTTGTTTCCATTGACTTCTATGGGGAAGCTCGCTTTGATATGCGAGTGCTTTGGATTACAAGCCTTCTCCTGGAACGAATTATGCTCGTAATCTAAGGTTCCTCTGTATACTGTTTATAAAAGTTGTTTTATTTTTTTTAGTCCTGGCCATAATCAGTAACAAAAGTATGTACAAACTATAAGGCCTCGTACACACGACCGGAAAAAAATAGCAAGAAACTTACCGGGAGATATTTTTTTTGCCGAGGAAACCGGTCGTGTGTACGTTTTCGTCGAGGAAACTGTCGAGAAACTCAACGAGCCAAAAAGAGAGCAAGTTCTCTATTTCCTCGACGGGAATGGAGAAACTTGCCTTGTCGAGTTCCTCGACAGCCTAACAAGGAACTCAACGAGGAAAACAATGTGTTTTGCCCGTCGAGTTCCTCGGTCGTGTGTACGAGGCTTTATACATTTCCTTTGAGCCTCCTCCCTCGTGTCAAAGCTTAGGGCCCCTGTGTAGTAGCCCAGTCAAAACATACAATGGGCCAGATTCAAGAAGCACTTGCGCCCGCGCAACCATAGGTTGCGCGGCGCAAGGGCTTACTTGCTCCGGTGTAACGAGTGCTCCTGATTCAGGAACCTCGTTACACCGACTGCAGCCTAGGATGTGACAGACATAAGCCTCCTTATGCCTTCACATCCCAGGCTGCATTCTTGTGTTGGCCGCTAGGGGGCGCGGCCATTGTGATCGGCGTATAGTATGCAAATTGCATACTACCACCGATTCACAAAAGTTGCGCGGGCCCTGCGCACGCAAGGTACGGAGTTTCCGTACGGCGACTTTAGCATAAGGATGCTCCTGCTAATAGCAGGCGCAACCAATGCTAAAGTATAGCTGCGCTTCCCGCTCGCGACGTTCAAATTTTACGTCGTTTACGTAAGTGAACCGTGAATGGCGCTGGACGCCATTCACGTTCACTTAGAAGCAAATGACGTCCTGGCGACGTCATTTGCCGCAATGCACGTCGGGAAAATTTCCCCGACGGAGCATGCGCTGTTCGGTCGGCGCGGGAGTGCGCCTAATTTAAATGATTCCCGCCCCCGGCGGGATCATTTACATTAGGCAGCCTTACGCCCGGCTGTTTAGCATATCGCCCGCGCAATTTACGGAGCAACTGCTCCGTGAATCGCGGGCAAAGCGCAATATTTGCGTGGGCGCAGAGAAAAATTTTTGCTCTTTGCCCACGCAAATATTGCGCGAATCTACCTGAATCTGGGCCATTGTGCCCCTTTCTCTGTCTATAGTGCTGGTAATTTCTTCCAAATCAGGGACAGTCCCTTTGAAATCAGGGACAGTTCCTCTAAATCTGGGACAGTTGGGAGCTAAAAGGTTCAGACTGATGCCTCCATCATGAATAAAATTGGTTGGTTTTATCCACCAATGATGTCCAACAATGGACCAAACTGCCCATCAGTACTTTTCATCCGTATTCAAGTGACTAAGACCCCTTTCACACTGAGGAGTTTTTCAGGTGGTACAGCGCTAAAAATAGCGCTGCTATACCGCCTGAAAAACTCCTGCACTGCATACTCAGTGTGAAAGCCAGAGGGCTTTCACACTGAGGCGATGCGCTGGCGGGACTTGCAGGGGCGGACTGACAACTCATGGGGCCCCCGGGCAATAGGAGATTTTGGGGCCCCCGGGCAATAGGAGATTATGGGGCCCCCGGGCAATAGGAGATTATGGGGCCACACAGTATACACACACACATACAGTATGCATACACAGTATACACACACAGTATACAGACACACACTGAAAGGGTACTGGAGAGGCGGGACAGCTATAATCTTGGTATTTTTAGACCAAAAGGATGTCGTTAAGGGACATTTCAGGGACAGATGTAAAAAAAAACACAGATTTTTGCATACAGTCCCTGGTTTTACTAAGGCTGGCAACCCTGATGGGCATGGGGCCCTCAGGCAGTGCCCGAGTGCCCAAATGGTCAGTCCGCCCCTGGGCGGGAGAGAAAAAAATCTCCTGCCAGCAGCATCTTTGGAGCGGTGAGAGGAGCGGCGTGTATACCGCTCCTTCCCATTTAAAACGATGGGAAACCGCGGCAATACCACCCGCAATGCGCCTCTGCGGTATTAACCCTTTATCGGCCGCTAGCGGGGGTTAATTACCGCACCGCTAGCGGCCGAATCCCGCGGCAAATCCGACGGTATAGCGCGGCTATTTTTAGCGGCACTATCCCGCCACCGTGGCTCCCGCCCCAGTGTGAAAGGGGCCTAAGAGCTATTATCTTCAGCCAAGGTCATCTGCTGCAGAACTTCATTCACCACGTATAAACAGATGCTTGAAGGATCAAGTCTTAACTCCACATATCAGAAGAAGGGCATTCTGCGTATGTGTCCAGCTTTTAAGAAGCACATCTTTACCCTTTGCTCCACGCAAGCAAGAAAGACACAATACACCCAAAATGACCTTGAACTCATTCTCAGCGACAGGTCATAGCAACCTCATTACCAATGCGTTTAATTAATATCACTTGTCACACAGTAATAGGTCCACACTCAATGTCATCTCCGTCTGTACACATTGTAATAGATTCCAGTCTGACATGCCTGTACGAGCAAGGACATGCATTTTACAAGCAGTCAGTCCAGTAAAAAAAATAAGCAGTCCGGTTGGTATAAATTAGATCAGTTAATCATCAGTAGTAAGTAACTGACAAAATGAGCAGTGAACAGGTCACACCAATATTCTATTACTCCAACTAACATTACACAGTGGCCTTTTATGAACACGTAATCTTCCATCACTATTAAAGGGTCAGTCCACCCAAAGTTATATTTTACGGTTTCTGTTAGATGCCGGAGAAAAAAAACAACTGACAATCTCTTATACCTTTTTGGATCTCTGTTGTCACAATGCCACTCTTTCAAACTAAAAAGAGAATTGGTTTCAGGTCACTGGCGTTGCCAAGTGGCAGTGGATCTGGGATTAGTAAGGCATGCCAGATGGGAGGTCAATCAGCCACAGCTCAAAAAACCTTTAAGGCCCCGTACACACGACCAAACATGTATGCTGAAACTGGTCCGCGGGCCAGTTTCAGCATACATGTTCGGTCGTGTGTAGGCGCGAGCGGGCCGAATTCCAGCAAACATTTGCCCGCCAGGCCTTTTCCCAGCGGGCAAATATTCCTGGACGTGTTTTAAAACCGTCCGCTGGAATCCTGCCCGCTCGGACATCTACGGTCGTCAGTACAGACCTACCGTACATGTCCGAGCGCCCGCCGTCCCTCGCATGCGTTGAATGACTTTGACGCATGCGTGGAAGCCTTTAAATGGCAGGCCCGCCCACGTCTCTGCGTCATCGCCGCATCATCGTCGCGGCGACGACGCGGACACGCCCCGCGTATTGTTTACGCGCGGACTTCTGTACGATGGTTTGTACAACCATCGTACAGAAGCCCTCTGGCAGGCATGTACGGTGAAAACGGTCCGACGGACCGGTTTCATCGTACATGTTTGCTCGTGTGTACCGGGCCTAAGCCTCATCCACACGATCGGATTTTCCGCAGACCAAGCCTCGAACTTTTGTCTGAAGGGCGTTGGCCCAGAACTTGTATTGCATACAAACTGCAACAAATACCAAACAACATGTTTTTTCAGCTCTTTAGCGCCACCCTTTAGGCAACTTCTGCTATTGTTGTGTTATGGTGAGCATTGCTTCTGACCATGTGTGTTTGTACTTTGGATTTTTTTCCCGAAGGACTTGTGTATACACGATTGGATCACACATTTGTTGTCGGAAAATTTTAAAGCATGCTATCCCACATTTGTTGTCGGAAACAACAAATGTTCGATGGAGCGTACAAACGGTCGGATTTACAGCCTGTCATTTAGCAACCATTAGAAGAACTCGAAAGCCTCGTACGCCTGATGTGATTTTCCGACGGGAAAAGTGTGATGACAGGCTGTTGTCAGTAAATCCGACCATTTGTACGCTTGTTGTTGGATTTTCCGACAACAAATCTGGAATAGCATGCTTTAAAATTTTCCGACAACAAATGTGTGATGTAGGATTTTCTGATCGCGTGTACACAAGTCCTTTGGAAAAAAAATCTAAAGAACAAACACGCATGTTCAGAAGCAATGCTCACCATAACACAGCAATAGCAGAAGTTGCCCAAAAGGTGGCGCTAAAGAGCTGAAAAAACACATAGTTTCGTGTTTGTTCTTTGCCGTTTGTATGCAATACAAGTTCACGGTCATTGCCCTTCAGACAAAAGTCTGAGGCTTGGTCCGCGGAAAATCTGAGCGTGTCTATGAGGCTTTAGATGCCATGGAACCATGGATGAGAAATGCTGCTAAAAGGATTCAGACTGATGCCTCCATCCATGGGCGTCCGCTGAAATTTTTTCAGGGGGAGGGGGCGCTTCCGCAGCGTTGATACACAGTTGCATTTAACCCTTTTTTCAAACGCTAGCAGGGGTTCAAAGCACCCTGCTAACGGCCAAATAGCGCAGCTAAAACAATGGTAAAGCGGCGCTTTACCGATACCGCGGCCAGCTGGCAGTGTGAAATTGCTCTTGAGTTAATTCAGCTTCACTCCATGCCCATATAAATATAGCCTAGAGAATGTACAGACCCCCCTTCAGCACAGATGGACCCTGCTTCAGCACAGACCCCCCCCCCCTTCAGCACAGACCCCCCATTCTGCACAAACCCCTCCATTCAGCACAGATGGACCCCACCCCCCTTCAGCACAGCCCTCCCATTCAGCACAGACCCCCCCTTCAGCACAGAAGGACCCCCATTCAGCACAAACACCCCCTTTAGCACAGACGGACCCCCCCATCCCATTCAGTACCTCAGATCAGCCATCAGCACACGAAGGGGCACAGCAGGCTCCCTCCACCTGTGTACACATAAACACTGGAGGGGGAGGTGGCTTCACTCTGCTCGCTGTGTCTGTGTGACATCCGGCTCAGGACTGCTCAGACAGCCCACAGCCGTGAGACTCTTCAACAACTTCTCGATTTTCCAGGGGGGTCAATTTCCCCCCTTTGCCCTATGGAGCGGACGCCCACGCCTGCAGTACTTTTCATCCGTATTCAAGTGTCTAAGAGCTATTATCTTCAGCCAAGGTCATCTGCTGCAGAACTTCATTCACCACGTATAAACAGATGCTTGAAGGATCAAGTCTTAACTCCACATATGAGACGAAGGGCATTCTGTGTATGTGTCCAGCTTTTAAGAATCACATCTTTACCCTTTGCTCCATTTTTATTACATGAGCTATAAAACGTATACACAAAGTACAAAACATAAAGAGGAGAACATTGAAACGGGAAAAAAAAATATCCCGGCACAAAAGGTTTGCCCTAGGTATGCCTGCAAATATTTTGTACACATTTTTCTAGTTATTACTTGATAAAAGTTTACTTTTGGTGGTTTAAAATTAATTCAAGGACATCATTTTAGCTTTAACAAACACAGTGGAGTTTATTTACTAAAGCTGGAGAGGGCAAAATGAGTCACAATTCTACAGAGAAACCAATCAGCTTCTAACCTCAGCTTGTTTAATTAAGCTTTAGCAATTAAACCTGGAAGCTGATTGGTTTCTCTGAAGAATTGTGACTAATTTTGCCCTCTCTAGCTTTAATAAATAAACCCCACCAGTATGACTAATAGGCCCCTTTCACACGGGCGTTCCGATCAGGTCCTGTCAGTTTTTCAGGCGGACCTGCTCGGATGCTCCATTCACTCTATGGTGACATGCCCGCTGACACCCGCCGCTATCCGATCAAATCCTGTCCATGAAATCCAGGCGAATGGTCATCAGTTTAGAAAATCGGATTGAATATGATCGGATGAAAATGGACAGGTGGCCTGTTTTCATTTGATCTCCATGGAAGAGAGCAGGGCTTTGACAGGTCCGTCTCTGCACAGTGCGCGGAGAGGGACCTGTCATTCACAAAGCGGAGTCCGTACACGGACAAGCCCATGTGAAAGAGGCCTTAGAACTGTTATGAGGTCCAGAAGCAGATATCTGTTTGTTTGCAGGTAGGACTAGCATATTCTTTTGGACAAAACAGGAACAAATGGTAACCTTTGCATGATGGTTATGAAAGCATTTCATATTGTGTATTACTAGAGGAATATAAAGGGTTACTAAACCCACAACAGTAAAATCAGTCTGTATATGCAGTAAAGCATTCTTATTATACTCACTGTGGAACATAAGGGGTTTATCCTCCGCATTGTGTAAAAAGGCTGTTTTATCCTGTCTGCTCTGATCCTCCCCTTCTTCCAATGTCTCTAATCCATATCCTGATAGTACAGAGTCTTGGTGGCACTCTGGACATGCTCAGTTTGGTGTGTATTGCTAGAAAGTTTTTTTTCTTCTTGGGAGGGTGCGTGCGATCAGCACAGCACAGGGCCAATCAGCACTGTCCAGACAGAGGGTCAGGGGTTATGCAGCCTCATAGGACAGTCAGAGGAGAATGAAAACTCCTCTTACAAGCTTTAACAAGACTTGCATAGAAGACATAAGCCTGCTATATACTACTAATGGGAAAAAGTATTTAGCAGTTTATATTTACTGAAATGATTGAATTGCATTGTTCTGTGTACTGTGGGAGATCAAATCTAGTGATGCAGGGTCATGGGTTTAGTAAAATTTTAAAGATGAATATTGGGGAGACAGGGGGTCTCTTAATGGTTTTGTTATGGGGCTCTATAACACATAGTTATGACCCTATTAATTGTTATCAGTTCACAGAAGTTGTTAAAGGGGTTGTAAAGGTAAATGTTTTTTCACCTTAATGCATCCCGAACCCCCGTTTTACTTACCTGACCCCTCGAAAGTCCCGCGCGCGTCCACGTCATCCTCTTTGGTTCCCAGCCTGGCCGTTGATTGGCTAGGCTGGATGGATTGATAGCAGCGCAGCCATTGGCTGGCGCTGCTGTCAATCCCAGCGGATGACGCGGCGCTCCGGGGGGCGGGGCCGAGTGATACAGTCGGCGGCTATGCCCGCCGCTGTATCACGGGAGTGCGCTCGCAAAAGCTTTCCACCATGCGAGCTCGCCGAGGGACCCCAGAAGACAAGGTTAGGGGACCCCCACCAACACTAAAATACATGGTGCATGCATCTCTGCATGCACATGGGTAAACATCAAGTAATTTTTTTAATTAAATTGTTTTTCTTAAAATACTTAACTTTTTCCCAGACATTTCCAGGTTCCCCTGAGGCACTGGTCGATGCCTGGGGACACCACATCACCAATATCTTCCCGGGAGATCTTGTCTGATCTGGGGCAAGATCTGAAGTGACATGTTACTGAACAGTAAGCCGTCCGAGATCATCTCTGCCAAATATGCCAGATCTTTTAAGGCTCGTGTGCCGTACGTTCAAAAGCATGCCACCCCATATCATGTACTGTGCATGTGCCAGATCTGGTGTGATGCCATCGGCGGGTTAGCACAAAACAAGGAAAAAGAAGTCGACCATCGATGACATCAATTTACAAAATGGTGACATGAAATACAGAGACCAAGGAGGGAGGACCTATTGGAAATGGGGCACCCCAATCAAGAAAAGCACTCTCGTAGTGGTGAGTTAATTGCTTTCTCTGAATACATTTATTATCATAATGTAAGACATAAAGCTATATCATACTGATGTACATCAAGTATAACCCTCGAAAAACTTTAGACATGGTCCAGAGGAAGGAAATTACCCTTGTAAATATGTGGCAAATTTTGCCTTCCAGCAGACAATCCTTCCTGACCCACAAAAGTAATCAGATCAATGTACTGAATATTATTTGCAGGTGTATCACCCAATCTAAATTCCATTTTTGGCTTTTCCATCCGTGCCTCACTTGGCAGGAAAATTCACCGCATAACTACATCTACAAACAGAAATCCTTGCCACACTGATAGGATTATTCTAAAACTAACCAATGTCTCCTTGTCCCTGCTGTAAAAAGTTCAAAAGATAATAACTTTTGTATTGACCTTGGATACAGTTATAAATATGATAATATAATAATTATAATAATTTACCACTTGAATGACCAGTTGACTTTTGCCGACCTCATGTTTCTAACCTTTCATTGTAAATTGTACCACCAAGTCTTTAATGTATTATTATCACATTTTTTATGCTCAGAATTGTCTTTTTTTTTTAAATTTGCAACTAAGTTGTTAACTAAAAGGTTTCTTATAGGCTGTATTTCCCCAGCATTGCCTGCGGTTCCCTCAACGTCATCCCACAATGGATTACCACCAGATGCCTAAATGAGCTGCAGATGAGTCCAAGCATTGTCAAATTGGAGGTTGGGGTACTTGTACAAAGAGCGACTTTCATAAAGTCATAACTTGCATAAGGGGCACACAACTTGAAGTCAATACATAATGAACTGCACAAATATATTAAGAAACATATATACAATATATAACTCACAGAAACATTTTTTTTTTAATTGCTTGGCCACGCTCATCCTCTCTGCTAACCTTCCCGGTCAACTCAGTAGAATGTGAAGTCAACTGTTGATTAATAGGATATCTAATAGCTATCCAATATATGTGCCTTGTTATCATTGATAGAGCTTGTGGCATCAATATAAACCAGGTCGACCAACTCTCATGTGATCTCTACCCCTCAGGCAGTGAATGGAGTAGAACATCTCGGGCCTCGTACACACGACCGATATTCTCGGCAAAAACCAGCAAGAAACTTGCTGGGAGATATTTTTTTGCAGAGGAAACCGGTCGTGTGTACATTTTCTTCAAGGAAACTGTCGAAAAACTCGACGAGCCAAAAAGAAAGCATGTTCTCTATTTCCTTGATGGGAATGGAGAAAATTGGCTTGTCGAGTTTCTCGACGGCTTCACAAGGAACTTGACGAGGAAAACGATGTGTTTCGCCCATCGAGTTTCTCGGTCGTGTGTACGAGGCCTAAGCCAATGTTGTCCAACCTTTTGACCTTCCTGGGCCACACTGGAAGAAGAGTTGTCTTGGACCACACATAAAATACATTAACAATGAGGATAGCTGATGAGCAGAAAAACTCGGCCGGATCAAAAGTTAATGATCACTGAAATAGATAATGAACCTATCTAGTAAAATAAGACTTTATTCACTTTTTGTAATATTTTTTATTTAATATAAAGAGAACAACAGATAACTAGTGCAATATTTGACACTGTTTTTGGTAAACTAACACATGAATATCTGGTTCAGTGAATGTAGTAAATTCAATGAACTCAATGAATTCTCAAGGTACTCGTCATATATTCATATATTTTGGTTCTAATTAAGCCCTTTGCTCCAAATTAGGTGCAGCCGAAAACTGATGACATGAATAAGGTGCGATTATGAAAATAGGGAGATTTTTCTTTGGGGAGTTAAAACTTATAAAAGTCCAGTAAAGAGACACTTTAAAATGTTCCTGTGGCTGCATGTGTTTGCTAGGTGTAAATACATTTTTACAAAAAACTCCCCTAAAAAATCAAAATAAGTAATTTCACAATTTTATGTTGGGCTGCATTCATAACCTTCCTGGGCCGCATGTGGGCCAGGTTGGACACCCCTGATCTAGGTGATTCTAAACAAGAGTGGCCATGGAGAGAGGAGTTTCCACTTACATTTAAATTAATGCCAATGGTTCAGTCCAACTTGTAAGGCCAAAAAATGACAAAAGTTGTAGACGATACTTTTCATTTGGATGACTACATTATTACTTTTTTGGTTTTAAAAATGAATTACACAAAACATTCTAGATGCATCCAAGTATCTGAAGTTTGGTTCTACCAATGTCCCTAGGAGTGCCCCCTGATCCTCCCCACTTCATTGACACAATTTTTTGCTCCCTGGCCCTTTCCTCTTTTACAGAATTACTGCTCTCTCTCTTGGGTAACATGCCTTGGAAATGTTCTTCTGTGATTTATGCTCACACTTCTATATTGATATAAAGTTTTCTTCCAGCTGCCATTAGAGACATGTTATCACTTGTTTTAACCTCCCTCATTAACTGTAATTCTTAAAAACTTTTCTTTAATAAAACTATTGAACAAGATTAAAAAAAAAAAAGGAAAAAGACTACAGTTGTCCTTTAAGCTATCGTTAGCTGTGCCGCTGCAGATGAAGTGACCCGCTACTGCACACTCTGCTACTCTACCACAATGGGTGCACATGGCCTGGAAACCGCTCTATTCTGACACTTCAAAGTGTTCATGGTCTGTTAAGCTTCTTGTTTATTGAATTGCGCACGGATAACCACTAGTGTTTTCATTATTTAAATTGTTATGTATTTCTTCAAATCGATAACTGAAAAACAAATCTGCTACCTGCTTACAGTTGCTCCTAAATCAACTTTTCTTGACAAGGGTTCCGTAGAACCGTAGGGTTCCTCCAGAAGTTGCTAAGGGTTCCTTGAGCAACAACTAAATAATCCCCAACAGCAATGATCTTCTATGTAAGGGAAATTCTTCCCAATGACCATTACACTAATGTACTATAAGCTTTAGATATTAAAGTCATTAGCAGAGGTTCCTTGAAACCAGAAAGTCAATTCAAGAGTTCCCTCGTGTTAAAAAGGTTGAAAATGGCTGTTCTAGACTTTTGCTAACAATCTCCTATCCTTTGCCTTTAAGTGTATAAAGCCTTTCTGTACAACATAGTTTCTATTTGCTGTATCAACTCTGATGAATACAAAGTATTAGGCATGGTGTGCGTGAAGATAAGTGGTTGTAATCAGCATCTAGTACGGCAGTGGGAACCAGAATGTCTCTGAACACAATCAGATCCAAGGAAGCGTGAAGATGAAGCTTCTGCTATGTGTTGAGACCATTGATTGTGTGTGTGATGTGTGCAGTTTTGGGGAAGTTCAGGCAATTCCATCGCTCTGTTGGATCTACATCCTCTCCTATTGGCAGCTAAGCACAGCATCAGCATCCTCTTTGTAGTGGAGGAGTATTGTGTGAGCCTGGGCATCGGGGATGGCTTGTATGATGGGCAGATCTATACCGAGAAGAAGCCAACACCACTGGAACCAACGTTCTCTACTACATACAAGTGTCCTGTATATACAATGCCAGTACAGTTTAGAGGTATCCATACATCTGAAGGGATTGCAATAAGTCTTGGCATACCTAAAATGCTTATAAATAAATGGCTTGTTGGTTCCTGTATATCTCAAAGGGTTAAGCGTGTACCACGTGCTGCTATTAGAAAGTTGCTGCACAGCTTCCAGTAAGCAAAGCCACCCACCTCAATCAAGGAACTAACTGGGTGCCAACGCTTACTCCTCTATAAAATGTATACAGGGAGTGCAGAATTATTAGGCAAATGAGTATTTTGACCACATCATCCTCTTTATGCATGTTGTCTTACTCCAAGCTGTATAGGCTCGAAAGCCTACTACCAATTAAGCATATTAGGTGATGTGCATCTCTGTAATGAGAAGGTGTGTGGTCTAATGACATCAACACCCTATATCAGGTGTGCATAATTATTAGTCAACTTCCTTTCCTTTGGCAAAATGGGTCAAAAGAAGGACTTGACAGGCTCAGAAAAGTCAAAAATAGAAAGATATCTTGCAGAGGGATGCAGCACTCTTAAAATTGCAAAGCTTCTGAAGCGTGATCATCGAACAATCAAGCGTTTCATTCAAAATAGTCAACAGGGTGGTAAGAAGCGTGTGGAAAAACCAAGGCGCAAAATAACTGCCCATGAACTGAGAAAAGTCAAGCGTGCAGCTGCCAAGATGCCACTTGCCACCAGTTTGGCCATATTTCAGAGCTGCAACATCACTGGAGTGCCCAAAAGCACAAGGTGTGCAATACTCAGAGACATGGCCAAGGTAAGAAAGGCTGAAAGACGACCACCACTGAACAAGACACACAAGCTGAAACGTCAAGACTGGGCCAAGAAATATCTCAAGACTGATTTTTCTAAGGTTTTATGGACTGATGAAATGAGAGTGAGTCTTGATGGGCCAGATGGATGGGCCGTGGCTGGATTGGTAAAGGGCAGAGAGCTCCAGTCCGACTCAGACGCCAGCAAGGTGGAGGTGGAGTACTGGTTTGGGCTGGTATCATCAAAGATGAGCTTGTGGGGCCTTTTCGGGTTGAGGATGGAGTCAAGCTCAACTCCCAGTCCTACTGCCAGTTTCTGGAAGACACCTTCTTCAAGCAGTGGTACAGGAAGAAGTCTGCATCCTTCAAGAAAAACATGATTTTCATGCAGGACAATGCGCCATCACACGCGTCCAAGTACTCCACAGCGTGGCTGGCAAGAAAGGGTATAAAAGAAGAAAAACTAATGACATGGCCTCCTTGTTCGCCTGATCTGAACCCCATTGAGAACCTGTGGTCCATCATCAAATGTGAGATTTACAAGGAGGGAAAACAGTACACCTCTCTAAACAGTGTCCGGGAGGCTGTGGTTGCTGCTGCACGCAATGTTGATGGTGAACAGATCAAAACACTGACAGAATCCATGGATGGCAGGCTTTTGAGTGTCCTTGCAAAGAAAGGTGGCTATATTGGTCACTGATTTGTTTTTGTTTTGTTTTTGAATGTCAGAAATGTATATTTGTGAATGTTGAGATGTTATATTGGTTTCACTGGTAAAAATAAATAATTGAAATGGGTATATATTTTTTTTTTGTTAAGTTGCCTAATAATTATGCACAGTAATAGTCACCTGCACACACAGATATCCCCCTAAAATAGCTAAAACTAAAAACAAACTAAAAACTACTTCCAAAAATATTCAGCTTTGATATTAATGAGTTTTTTGGGTTCATTGAGAACATGGTTGTTGTTCAATAATAAAATTAATCCTCAAAAATACAACTTGCCTAATAATTCTGCACTCCCTGTAGTTGTCACTTGTCACTTACTTCCAGGGACCCTGACAGGTTGTCAAGGAAAAAAAACATCCTGGATTTCAGAACTAACCAAGCATACAGTAACCACCCACCCCTTTCAACATAGTAAATTGAATTTTTATATTTTAATGTTCGTTTGTCTTTTTACATTTATACTATACTATAACAGCAGCCTTGCAAATTCAACAGGCAATCATTAAATTCATTCATCCTTACTCTAGGTGTATACCGGTATATAGTGATTTGTAACAACACTCTTGGGAATCATTATACACAACCCTTATACAGTATGTATATAAAAATGATTCTTGGGGATCGGTAGACACAACACATATACATACTGTATATAGAAAATCACTCTTCGGGATCAGTATACATAACCCATACCTATATAAGAAATCACTTTTGGGGAATATTATAGAGAACTCATATATTTATATAGAAAATTACTATTGGGGTTCAGTATACACAACCAATACCTATATAGCAAATCACTTTTGGGGAATATTATAGACAACTCATATACTTATATAGAAAATTACTATTGGGGTTCAGTGTACACAACCAATACCTATATAGGAAATCACTTTTGGGGAATATTATAGACAACTCACATACTTATTTAGAAAATTACTATTGGGGTTCAGTACACACAACCAATACTGTACCTATATAGGAAATCACTTTTGGGATTATAATACACAACTCATATACTTATAAAGAAAATCACTATTGGGGATCATTATACACAACCCATATACTTACATAGAAAATCACTATTAAGGATCAGTGTACACAACCAATATATATCTATATATTAAATAACTTTTGGGGATCATTATACACAACTCATATACTTATATAGAAAACACTATTAGGGATCATTATACACAACCCATATACTTACATAGAAAATTACTATTGGGGATTAGTATATACAACCCATACCTACATAAGAGATCACTTTTAGGGATTATTGTACACAACCCATACTTATGTAGACAATCACTGTTGGGGATCAGTATACACAACCCATTCCTATATAGGAAACCACTTTTGGGGATCATTATACACAACTCATATACCGATATAGAAAATCCCTTTTGGGTATCATTATAGACCACCCATATACTTATATAGAAAAATCATGTTTGGGGATTAGTATACACAACCCATACTTATATAGAAAATCACTTTTGGGGATCATTATACAAAACCCATATACTTGGATAGAAAAAAATAACTTTTGGGGAGCAGTATGCACAACTCATATCTATATAGAAAAACACTCTTGGGGGTCAGTATAAACAACTCATATCTATATAGGAAATCACTTTCAGGGATCAGTATACTCTTCCCATATCTATATAGGAAATCACTTTCAGGACAGGGATCAGTATACACTTCCCATATCTATATAGAAAATCACTTTCTGGGATCAGTATACTCTTCCCATATCTATAGAAAATCACTTTCATGGATCAGTATACTTTTCCCATATCTATATAGGAAATCACTTTCAGGGATCAGTATACCCTTCCCATATCTATATAGGAAATCACTTTCAGGGATCAGTATACCCTTCCCATATCTATATAGGAAATCACTTTCAGGGATCAGTATACCCTTCCCATATCTATATAGTAAATCACTTTCAGGGATCAGTATACTCTTTCCATATATATATATAGGAAATCACTTTCAGGGATCAGTATACACTTCCCATATATATATATATATATATATAAGAAATCACTTTCAGGACAGGGATCAGTATACTCTTCCCATATCTATATAGGAAATCACTTTCAGGACAGGGATCAGTATACTCTTCCCATATCTATATAGGAAATCACTTTCAGGGATCAGTATACACTTCCCATATATATATAGGAAATCACTTTCAGGACAGGGATCAGTATACTCTTCCCATATCTATATAGGAAATCACTTTCAGGACAGGGATCAGTATACTCTTCCCATATCTATATAGGAAATCACTTTCAGGACAGGGATCAGTATACACTTCCCATATCTATATAGAAAATCACTTTCAGGTATCAGTATACTCTTCCCATATCTATATAGGAAATCACTCTGGGGATCAATATACACAACCCATTTACCCATATAGAAAACCAACCAACAAAAATTATATAGAATCAAAATCTCCAAAAAAACACAGAAGTGATATAAAAACAGACGCAACTGGCATTTAAAGTTCAGCTGATGCTTTTAGTTCTACGTCTAGGGATCTACAGGTTGTGAATAAATCCTCATAAGTACTTGTTGAAAACCTGTCAGGACAGGAATAAAGCTGTAATTTCTAACTTATTTTGTAGGTGATTTGTCTGTCATCATCATCCTTTTCCCTTTGCTTATTGCAATCATCAAGTGCCCTGCTTGCCCAAGCTTAGGCATAGGAGACCTGGAACTTGTACCTGCAAACAATATCAGCCATCAATGCTAACTTATTTTTGAAGGTGTCTTTTTTTTCTAATAAAGCAATCAACTGCCCTGCTTATGCCAGGTGCATGCATAGGAGACCTGGAACTTGTACCTGCAAAAAAAAGTCAGCTGTCTTAATTCTGCCCTGGCACAATTACCGGCCACTGCTACAGACAATGCCATTGCTTTCAGTGGGGGGGCTGCCTTGCAGCTGGCATGCTCCTACTCACCGATCCTTAGAACTTGCTGGGACATCTGCGGGAGCATGCCAATGAGAATGTAGAAGAAGGGGGAGAAAAGTCCACAGCAGCCAGAGAGATGCATCCTCAGCAAGGACTGGTCAGCGGTGCCCATGCTGCAATTTCCTAGCGATCATGAGCTGAGCAGGGGCTGCCAGCCTGGCTTCATCCTCAAACTCTCCGCTAGCCCATCACAAAGCAACCACAAGCCAGGGCAGCTTCTTCTCCTCCTCAGCACCCCCAAGGCAAGGCAAAGGTCCGCAGCTGGGCTCTCCAGTCCTGACAGTCCAGGAAAAGTGAAGGAGGGAGACAGGAGCAGCATGCAGTGATCTCCAGCAGATTAACCTCCCATCACTCCCACTGCAACTACTTTAAAGAGCTGCCCCTGCCAGGGATGATTGAATCTTCGCAGGGAAGCTGATGATAAAAGCAATTCTAATCTCCATGTTTGGCTAGGAGAAGGGATGCTGGATGATTAAGTCTGCACTGGAAGGCAGGCAGCATGCTGCTGGAGAGTCACATCTCTGCCTGATGCTGCTGCTGGTGCTGCTGGTGCTGATGCTGCTGCTGCTGTGTTCACTTGCCATTCTTCTACAGCACAGATTCTTCTTATTAAATGAGCATTTCAGGGACCACCCCCAGCACTCATCACACTGGAGATGGCTTCACACCTCCTAGAAGAGGAAACTCTCACCTGCTACAATGAGCTTAGGAGATCCGATATATAGAACAGACAAGCCAGGTGCATAGGATGGACAGGGTAGAAAAGAGGTGCCAGTTTAAGAGATGATATATAGCACAGGTCAACAGATAACAGGCATAGAGTATGGACATGGCAGAGACAAGAGATGAGACATAGCACAGGTCATCAGGTAAGACATGGACAGGGCAGAGAAGAGGTGCCAGTTGAGGACATGATACATTGCACAGGTCATCAGCTATAACAGGTGTAGGGTATAAAAAGGGCAGAGCAAAGGTGCCAGTTTAGGAAATCAGACATAGCACAGGTCATCAGGTATGATAGGGGATGGACAGGGCAGAGAAGAAGTGCTAGTTTTGGTGATCATGCATAGCACAGATTATCAGGTATGAGAGGTACAGGGGATGGACAGGGCAGAGACAAGGTGCCAGTTTAGGTGATCAGATATAGCACAGATCATCAGGTATGATAGGTATGGACAGGGCACAGACGAGATGCCAGTTAGGTGATCAGATATAGCACAGATCATGTATGATAGGTATGGACAGGGCAGAGACGAGATGCCAGTTAGGTGATCAGATATAGCACAGATCATCAGGTATGATAGGTATGGACTGGGCAGAGATGAGATGCCAGTTAGATGATCAGATATAGCACAGATCATCAGGTATGATATGGTATGGACAGGGCAGAGATAAGATGCCAGTTTGGTGAACAGATATAGCACAGATCATCAGGTATGATAGGGTATGGACAGGGCAGAGATAAGATGCCAGTTTGGTGAACAGATATAGCACAGATCATCAGGTATGATAGGGTATGGACAGGGCAGAGATAAGATGCCAGTTTGGTGATCAGATATAGCACAGATCATCAGGTATGATAGGGTATGGACAGGGCAGAGGCAAGGTGCCAGTTTAGGTGATCAGACATAACCCAGATCATCAGGTATGATAGGGTATAGACAGGGCAGAGATGAGATGCCAGTTTAAGTGATCAGATATAGCACAGATCATCAGGTATAATAGGGTATGGACAGGGCAGAGACAAGGTGCCAGTTTAGGTGATCAGACATAACACAGATCAGGTATGATAGGGTATAGACAGGGCAGAGATGAGATGCCAGTTTAGGTGATCAGATATAGCACAGATCATCAGGTATGAGAGGTACAAGGGATGGATAGTGCATAGGAGATGTGCCAGTTGAGGGGATCATACGTAGCACAGGTCATCAGACATGACCGGCACTAGAAAAACTCAGGGCAGAGGAGAGCTTAGGAAGACATACAAAGCACAGGTCATTAGATATGACAGGTAAATATGATGGACAGGGTAGAAGAGTGGTGCCATTTTAGGAGATCAGGTCATCGGGTATGACAAATTCAGGGGATGGACAGGGCAGAGAAGAGGTGCCAGTTTAGGAGATGATACATAGCATGACAGTTACATTCAGTATGGGATGGACAGGGTAGAAAAGTTGTGCCAATTAGGAGATCATACATAGCACGGCTCCTTAAGGTGACCATACACTATGCAATTTTATTGTACAATCTCCTCATCTACGACCAACTATGTAGTATGAAGGCCTGCCTGATTGATACAAATTGAATAGATTGTTTGGATGTGTCCTAATAAATCCTTTTGGTAAACCTAAAGGAGATTGTACAGAAATGAGTGTATGGCTATCTTTGACAGGTAGGGGTTGTACAGTGCAGAGGAGAGGTGCTCCAGTATAGGAGAGCATACATAGCACCAGGGGTGTCAATATGGTTGGGCACCCAAGGCACAAGCCCCACATCTCCTATGGTGTGCCCTGGGTTCCTGCAGCTGGCATTGCTCTATCCGTGGGATGCCTGCCACAGACTTCAGAGCCCAGGGTAGCGTTCTCTAGGCTCCTCCTAGGCTCTGACATGTAACATGACACACATAAGAAGGAGCCTGGGACGATATGTGCCATGACATGGTGTATCTGAGGTCTGAAATTTGAGGGAGGGAGGGGGAATTTTACTGGGGGACAAAATAACCTGGGGAGAGGGAAAAACTTGGATTGGTGCTGGGGAGAATTAGAACAGGGTAAATTGGGAAGGATTTGCGCTGGGAAGGTGCTTGAGGTGAGGGTTTGTGCTAACAGGGGCATTTGGGTGGTGAAGGATTTGTGTAAGGGGATTAGATGGAATTGGGGGTGATTTGTACTAGGAAGGTGTATTGGGGGGTGGGGGGAATTTGTGCTAAGCGGGGTATTGGGGGGAATTAGTGCTGAGTAGTTTGTGGTGGGGGGTATTTGTGCTAGGAAGGAGAGATGGGGGTTGAGATTTGGGGTGTGAAAGGATTTGTGTTAGGGCGACTTTGGGAAGGGGGGAGTATTTGTGCAAAGATGGTGTATGCAGGGAGGAGGAACTTGGAGCCAAGAAAATTAGTGCTGGGAGGGGGGTTTGGGGGGGGGGGGCGTCAGCTGAGAGTATTGTTATTGGAGAGGTTTGTGCTGGGGTGGGTGAGAGGATTATGAAAGGGATTGAGGGGGATTTGTGGTGAGAGGGGTAGTTGGGGGCTGATATGTGCTGAGAGAGGGGATTTGGAGGTGGGATTGGTGCTGGGGGGGATTTAGGGAAGGAGAGGATTTGTGCTGGGGTGGGGGGGATGGGGGGATTTCTACTGGGCGAGAAATTTAGGTACTGAGAGGATTTATGCTGGGGGGGGTATTTGGGGGAGGGGAAGTATTGCACTGGTGGTAAAGGATTTGTGTTAAGGAGGGGGAATTAGGGGGAGGAGATAGAGCTGCACATTTAATCGTAAAAAAAAATTGTGATCTCAATTCAACTCCCCTGAAGGCCTCTATTGCAGAGTTTGCCAATTCTTTCATAGAGAGACTTTATCTGCTCACTCAGCTGTCAAAAGAAAATATCCTGGCAGACAGGAAACATTGTAACTAATGCTTCCTTCTAAGATCAAAGGGATAAACTTCTGTGTGTGTAAAGAGAAAATCTGGGCAGTCTGCCAAGTTTTTAACAACATGAAACATTGTAACTAAGCTTCCTTCTTAGATCGAAGGGATACAATTCTGTGTGTAAATGCAGGAAGTTTAACCACTTAAAGTCTATTGGCCAGATTCACGTAGAGCCGCGTATCTTTTGGCCGGCGTAGCGCATCCCATTTGCGCTACGCCGACGTAACATAGTGAGGCAAGGCCAGTATTCACAAAGCACTTGCTCCGTAAGTTACGTCGGCGTAGCCCAAATGGGCCGGCGTAACCCCGCCTAATTCAAAGTAGGCATGTAGTGGGCGGGCTACATTTAAATTAACTGTGACCCCATGTAAATGAAGACCGTTCGTACGGCGCATGCACACGCATGCTCAGGATCACGTCGCAAATACTCAATGCTTTCGACGTGAACGTCACCTACGCCCGGCCCCATTCAAGTACGGCTTACGCAAACGATGTAAAATACGATGGCACTTCCGACGTCCATACCTTGCATGGGCTGCGCCATCTTTTTGATGGTTTATCTTTACGCCGGAAAAACCCCTTACATAAACGGCGTAGCTTACTGCGACGGGCGTACGTTCGTTCGTGAATCAGCGTATCTTGCTCATTTACATATTTGACGCGTAAATGAACGTACATGCCCTTAGCAGCCAGCGTAAATAGGCAGCCAAGATACAACGGCGTAGGAGACTTACGTCGGTCGTATCTTGGCCAAATTCAGGCGTAACTGGTTTCCAGAATACGCCTAAAGATACGACGGCGCACATTCAGACTTACAACGGCGTATGATACGCCGTCGTAAGTCTACGTGAATCTGGCTATAAATCTTTTTCTGATACTTGTTTCTTAAGTTAAAATCAATGGGCCAGATCCACAAAAGGGATACGCAGGCGTATCTGCTGATACGCCGTCGTATCCCTGTTTCTATCTATGTGACTGATTCATAGAATCAGTTACGCATAGATATTCCTAAGATCCGGCAGGTGTAATAGTTTTACACTGTCGGATCTTAGGATGCAGTACCGCGGCCGCCGCTGGGGGCATTTCTCTGCGAAAATTCCGCGTCGGGTATGCAAATTAGCACTTACGGAGATCCACAAAGCTTTTTCCCTTCGTTTTTTTTCCGTAAGTGTTAGTTTGCCGTCGCAAAATTAGGGCTACTTTTACAAAGTGTAAACTTAGTACACCATGTAAAAGTAGACCCTTCTTTCCCGCGTCGCTTTCAAATTTAAAAAAAAAAAAAGAAAAAATTCCCGCCGCAACTCTTTTTTTTTCTTTTACGCCCGTCGCGATTCTCAATACTCGGCGCAACATAACTTCGCACAAAGCACGTCGGGAAAATCGTGTCGGGAGCATGAGCAGTACGTCCGGCACGGCAGGCGCGCCTAATTTAAATGGGACTCGCCCCATTAGATTGGGCACGCCTTGCGCCGGAGGGATTTAAGTTACACCGCTGCAAATTTCTAGGTAAGTGCTTTGTGGATCGGGCACTTAGGTAGAGATTTTGCGGCGGTGTAACTTAAATCTGAATATTTAAGTTGCGCCCGCTGTACGTGGATCTGGCCCAATATTTTTTGCTAGAATATTACTTGGAACCCCAAAACATTATATATATTTTAGCAGAGACCCCTGGGAATAAAATGGCAATTGCTGCAATATTTTATGTCACACTGTATTTGCCCGGCGGTCTTTCAAACACAATTTTCGGGGAAAAATACACTTCAATAAATAAAAATAAAAAAACAGTAAAGTTAGACCAATTTTTTATGTTTTAATGTGAAAGATGATGTTACACCATGAGAATCATGATCTATATTATAAGCTAAAAAATAGTGATTTTCATTTTCGTCAGAATCGTGCAGCTCTAGGAGGAGTTCATATGTGCTTGGAAGGTGAATTTGGGATGAAATTTGTACTAAGAGTGGCGGAATGGGAGGTGATTTCTGTTGGAAGGGGGGTTTTGGGGAAAAGGATTAGTGCTGGGGGTGGGAGGATTTGTGCTCAGGAGAAATTGGGGAGGGGGAGGGAGAGGATTTGTGCTCAGGAGAAATTGGGGAGGGGGAGGGAGAGGATTTGTGCTCAGGAGGGAGGATTTGCAGGGGAGAGAATTAGTGGGAGAGACATGTTGTAAAAAAGTTCCTTGATCAGCAGCAATTGGTGCTAGGAAGAGGTATTTGGGGGGAAGAATTGTGTTGGAGGGTCCACCTGACAGGGGCCCCTGACGATGTCTGCTAGTGATGAAACGCGCAGTGTGTAGTCACGAAGCGTGACGTCATCGTGCATCAGCAATGACTGCGGTTATCTTGATGGTTGGATGCTTGTTTTTTTCTTAGCAATACTGTATATATAATCAATACTTACTTGCTATGTAAGTGCAATCTTTTATTATTCTACTGCTTATTTAAATCATACAACACCATGCTGGGACCTTCTTTTTTCCTCCAATATGGTATTTGCTGATTTGGAGAGGAATCTGTTGGCCATTGCATAGCTGGATCCTGGCGTGGTGTACACACTGGCGATTGCCATATTATCCTTTCCTGGAATTGACGAAGGCCCCGTACACACGGGAGGATTTATCCGCGGATACGTTCCAGCGGACCGTTTCCACGGATAAATCCTCTCGAGGATTTGCGCGGATTTTGATGCGATGGAGTGTACTCACCATCGAATCGAAATCCGCGACGAAATCCTCTGGCGATGACGTGTCGCGCCGTCGCCGCGATGATGACGCGGCGACGTGCGCGACGCAGTCATATAAGGAATTCCACGCATGCGTCGAATCATTACGACGCATTCGGGGGATCCCTTTGGACGGATTGATCCGGTGAGTCTGTACAGACCAGCGGATCAATCCGTTGGGATGGATTCCAGCGGATAGATTTGAAGACATGTCTTCAAATATTTATCTGCTGGAAATCCATCGCATGGGAGAAAAATCCGCGGAAACAGATCCGCTGGATTGTACACACCATAGAATCTATCCGCTGAAACCCATTCGCTGGGATTTTTCAGCAGATGGATTCTATCGTGTGTATGGGGCCGAAGAGCCGGTTCACACTAGGGCGGTACGACTTCGGGGGCGACTCGGCAAGACGTCCTGAAGACGACTTCAGAGGCGACTTGCATAATTACTTCTGTATAGAAGTCAATGCAAGTCGCCCCCAAAGTCGTACAAGAACCTTTTTCTAAGTCGGAGTGACTTGCGTCGCTCCTATTAGAACGGTTTTATTGAATAGAATGGGACGCGACTTGTCAGGCGGCTGAGTCGCCTGACGAGTCGCCCCAGTGTGAACCGGCTCTAACTGTGCTATCTACCGTATTTATCGGCGTATACCGAGCACTTTTTTGCCCTGAAAATCAGGGCAAAATCGTGGGTGCGCGGTATACGCCGATACCCGCTTTCCCGCGCCGAGTTTTGAATACTGCGCCGACATATACTGAGCGCAGTACACTCGGGTATAGTCGGGCAGTCTTGGCTCCTTCCGCGCTCATGTCCTGGACGTACAGGACGTCAGCGCGGGTAGCCGAACATTGCCGACAATACACGAGTGTACTGCGCTCTGTATATGTCGGCGCAGTATTCAAACTCGGCGCGGGAAACGAGCAGGGAGGACGCGAGGACGCCGGACCCGCCGAAGAGGACACCCGAAGCCACAGACGAACGCCAGACCTGATGAGGCCGCTGATGGACGCTGCGCAAGACACCAAAACTGTAAGTACAAAAAAATATTTTTTTCCACAGGATTCGGGTCAACTTTGGGGGTGCGCGGTAAACGCGGGAGCGCGTTATACCGCGATAAATACGGTATATGTTTATAAATAAATGAGTTGTGCTTAAAAAATATATACAGTACTGTAATACAGTTCAGTGAGTCCAGGTGTCACTATTGTGACACTATAATAATAGTTCATAAACAGTATACACGTGTACAGGTGTCTTAAATGCCACAATCACGACAGGTTCCTCCACATTGTGACTACACCACCACCAATTAATGAATGTAATCTCACCAGAGAGCGTTGACCACCCATTATGGGAGGGGGTCAAAAGAGGCTCATGCATATCGTATACTGCATTAACGGTCAATATCCAGTATACGGAAGAAGAAGAAGATCACTCTAAGTAGCCAGTAGGTAAAACGAAAATTCTTCTGGTCTCCAACCTTCATATCAGATGACGTACCCCAACAAAGAGATAAGACGCCAAATAGTGAGTGTAAAACCTTTAGGACAGGGCTTTATTAAAGCGGAGTTCCGGCCACAATTTCACTTTTTATATATAAATACCCCTGTAATACACAAGCTTAATGTATTCTAGTAAAGTTAGTCTGTAAACTAAGGTCCGTTTTGTTAGGTTGTTACAGCATTTAGACACTTTATAAAATAGAAATTGACTGGGGCCATCTTAAGTGTGGGCATCATGAAGCCAGACTGTATGACTTCCTGGATTTCAGCCTTGCAGACCTTGCACATGCTCAGTGCTGCACAAGCAGTGTCAGATCAGGTTTCAGCACCTGTGCTATCCAAGTCACATGATTCTTTGAGACTGGGGAGTGCACAGACTCCTGGAAAGTTACACCCACTACATTCCCAGGAGTCTGTGCGGTGTAGGTTAGGAAGCTTAAGCACCTAGGTGCAGGAAGAGGGAAGATTAACTATTCTACCTAGCAACAACACTTTAAAGGCATCTAAAAAAAAAAAAAAATTCTTAAAGGACTAATGACATTTTTTTAAAACTACTGATGTAATGTTATATTTATGGGTGGAACTCCACTTTAAATGCCACAATCACGACAGGTTCCTCCACCTTGTGACTACACCACCACCAATTAATGGATGTAATCTCACCAGAGAGCGTTGGCCACCTATTATGGGAGGGGGTCAAAAGAGGCTCATGTATATCGTATACTGCATTAACGGTCAATATTCAGTTTACGGAAGAAGAAGAAGATCACTCTAAGTAGCCAGTAGGTAAACTTCATATCAGATGACGTACCCCAACAAAGAGATAAGACGCCAAATAGTGTAAAACCTTTAGGACAGGGCTTTATTAAAAACACAATGCACTTACTGTACATGCCAGTAAGATAAAATCAACATAGTAAATTCCCAATGAACATAACGTAACAATAGTATGTTCTCCCCCCAACACAGGAATCGACACCTCAGCCTGTCCGGTTTCGTCAACCAAAAGGACTTCTTCCGGGTGTCCTATTTGCGCTATTTGGGTACATATTATGGTGGCCAAATCTCTCTGGTAAGAGGCTGCACTTTTGGAAAATTGGTGATGGTGGAGATTTCCTTAAAGGATCACTAAAGGAAAATATTTGTTTTGCTGAAATGACTGTTTACAGGGTATAGAGACATAAAAGTTAACTGATTCCTTTTAAAAATGATTAAAAATAGATAAAAAATCAACCATATAATGTGCCTGTAGTTTCACTTTCGTCTTTAAACTGGTTTCATGTTTATGTGAAGTAGAGAGACACACAGAACAAAAACATACAAATCCAGGGCAGTGTTTTGTTTTTAAAATGAATCTGATTGGTTCTGTTAAGTTTTAGACACACAGTAATGACAGCTTAGACCACCGTGAAAAGCTCCCAGTACTGTGGTTATAAGGAGCCAGACAACCAGGAAGTGTGGAGATCAGAGCAGTTTTACAGCAACATCAAAGCAAAAACGAGCAATGAGGACATGAAACCAGTACTGCAGTAAGGTAAAGGAAGCTATTTAGCTAAAAAAAGAAATTCCTTTAGTGACCCTTTAATTTATGATTTCATCTCACAGTGACACCATTGGATTCAAGATTATGAACTGACTGTTTTGAAACCAACACCTTGCTTATACCTTTTAGGTGGCAGTGTGCACTTGGTTTTACCTTTTAAATGTTCAGCGCTGCATGTTTTATTAGTATATTTGAATGCTCTGTATTGCTTTAATATGTTGCTATCTGCTGTATGTTGCTAAATACAATACAGTGGAACCTCAGATTACTAGCATTATACATTCCAGGAGAATGCTCGTAATCCAAAGTACTTGCATATCAAAGTGAGTTTCTCCATTGAAGTCAATGGAAACGAAAATAATTTGCTCCACATTGACTGCAATTGCATGCAATACCACATGTGGCCAGAAGTGGGGGGCGCTGGAGAGCCTTGGAAACACACAGAAAGGCCCGAGGACAGCTCGGCTGACCTCGGCAAACCTCAGAAAGGCTCCAGAAAGGAGTATTTCCGAGCATTTCTAAATGGCGCGTTCGGCGAGGCTCGGCCCCGGCTCCCCGCACCTTAGGCTAAACACAGTACTGCACACTGCTTTGGCTTGAATCCTGCTCATTTTGCGAGACAACACTCGCAAACTGAGTTAGGATTTTTTAAAATACAGTGCTCGTATTGGGAAATGCTCTTCAACCGCGTTACTCGCAATCTGAGGTTCCACTGTATTTGGAATCCAGGCGCTGGTATTTGTGTGTAAATTTTACATTTTAAACAGGGGTGTTCAACATTAACCACTTAAGACCCGGACCTTTAGGCAGCTAAAGGACCTGGCCAGTTTTTGCGATTCGGCACTGCGTCGCTTTAACTGACAATTGCGCGGTCGTGCGACGTGGCTCCCAAACAAAATTGGCGTCCTTTTTTTCCCACAAATAGAGATTTATTTTGGTGGTATTTGATCACTTCTGCGGTTTTTATTTTTTGCGCTACAAACAAAAATAGAGCGACAATTTTGAAAAAAATTCTATATTTTTAACTTTTTTCTAAATATAATAAATAAATAAATATCCCCCAAAAATATATAAAAACATTATTTTTCCTCAGTTTAGGCCGATACGTATTCTTCTACCTATTTTTGGTAAAAAAAATCTCAATAAGCGTTTATCGATTGGTTTGCGCAAAATTTATAGCGTTTACAAAATAGGGGATAGTTTTATTGTATTTTTTTTTTTACTACTAATGGCGGTGATCAGCGATTTTTTGGCGACATTATGGCGGACACTTCAGACAATTTTGATACATTTTTGGGACCATGTCATTTTCACAGCAAAAAATGCATTAAAAATGCATTGTTTACTGTGAAAATTACAATTGCAGTTTGGGAGTTAACCACAAGGGGGCGCTGAAGGGGTTAAGTGTGACCTAATTTGTGTTTCTAACTGTAGGGGGGTGTGGCTGTAGGTGTGACATCATTGATTGTGTTTCCCTATAAAAGGGAACACACGATCAATGACGGCGCCACAGTGAAGAACGGGAAGCTATGTTTACACACAGCTCTCCCCGTTCTTCAGCTCCGGGGACCGATCGCAGGACTCCAGCGGCGGTCGGGTTCCGCGGGTCCCACGGTCACGGAGCTTCGGACCCACGGCTGGGCACTTAAAGAGGACGTACCTGTACGTGCTTGTGCCCAGCCGTGCCATTCTGCCGTCATATATGTGCAAGAGGCGGTCCTTAAAGCGGATGTGCCACGAAAAAAAAATATTAAAAGCCAGCAGGTACAAATACTGCAGCTGCTGACTTTTAATATTAGGACACTTACCTGTCCTGGAGTCCAGCGCCGTCCGCAGCAGAGGACAAGCGATCGCTCGTGACTCTGCTGCTCCCCCCACCATCCTCAGTGAGGGAACCAGGAAGTGAAGCGCTCCGGCTTCCCTACCCGGTTCCCTACGGCGCATTCGCAAGTTGCGCCGCTGATTGGCTCCCGCTGTGCTCTGGGAGCCGAGTGTTCCCAGAGCACAACGGGGGGAGGACGGGAGGTGACGTTCTGCCCGCAGTTAACCCGAAACTGTGTGGCCGGAAGTGGGTGCAAATACCTGTCTTTAGACAGGTATCTGCACCCCCTCCCCCTGAAAGGTGTCAAATGTGACACCGTATAACAAGTAGATTATGCGCAAAAAAAGTTTATCAGAGCATTGTTATAGAAGGCAGCATAGTCAATCTGTAGGTTGAAATCAGTAAAAAATTCCAGCTGTTTGGGGTAGTGATGGGGAATGTGCGGATATATTATGATGGGAGTATGCACACAGGGCTGCCATCAATAAGGAACAGAAACCATGTTCCAATCTAGCAAGCAAACAAGGAGAGAGGCGCCTCTGGGTGCATTACTTAAAACAGTTTTAAAAAATGAATTTAAAATTAAAATTAAAAAACCACAAGTAAAAAAGAAGCCACTCACATTTTGGTGGTCAATCGAAAACGTGTGGAGTCAATTTTCCAGGAGGGTGAGTAGGTATCGTCTGGCGGTGTCTTTTCCCTTTTGTCCCGGGTACAGCGCTCTGGGATGCAGGGGATCTGTCCTTCTGCCGCTGGTGGAATCAGTGATTTTCGGCGGTGGGCAGGGGAATTCCTCTGCTGGCGCTGTGAGCCGTGTGTGCCGATGGACGAGCAGGGATGACGTCACCAGGAAAGCGACGCGTTTCTGAATGCTGGCCGCGAATGACAGGGCTGCCGCATTCCTTTCTCAAGCTGCTGATACGGAGCGTGGGGCTAGACTTTGTATGACGGGGGAGTGGGCGGAGCTAGTCGGGAACAGACTGCAATAGGTTTAAACTAAGAGCTGGGCGGGCTGATCTCGGAGCAGGACAAAAAAATTAGATTTGAAAATTAAAAATGAGGAGATGAACAAAGTGATAATGGAAAAAGTATATATAAATAAAAACGATGTATAAAAAAATCGGAACGGAAGTGGAAGAAAAAAATAAGAAATATAATAAAAATACAAATAAATATAAATAAAATTTAAAAATAAATATAAAAATAGAAATGGTAGAAAAATAAATAATAAAAATTGATGATAAAAAATGATGATGAAAAATGATGAATGAAAAATGATAAATGATAAAAAATGTTAAGAAATGATGAAAAATGATGATAAGTATGTGTGTGAAAAAAAAATATATATATATATATATATATATGGGTGTAATTATAACATGAATGGTAGTAGATTGGGCAAGAGGACATGGGGAAAGAAGAATAATGAGCAATAGATTTTGTGTGGTCATGAGGCCATGACACTGAGGGATAGAGAAATTTTATTATAAATAATGCTAAAGATCATGTGTGTGGGGTGTAGGGGGGCAGGCGGCTGGTGTGATTGGAACAAATTATAAGTAGGAACAAGAACACACACTTTTTTCGGTGATATGGGTACATATATAAATATGTATATGGAGCGTATATATATTTAACCATATAATACATATTATACTTAGGGTAGTAGGAAAAAAAGGGGGGGGGGGGTTTTGGTAGGGGAGGGAGGCGGGGAACCAGGGGGGGGGGGGGGAGGGGGGGGGGAAAAGGAAGGGGGTGGGAAAAAAAATATATATATATCCGATTTATTGTATAAATATATATATAAGGTGATACTTACACCCGTCAAGACTATAAGGAGTGAGCACCCACCAGTTAACCCAGACTATAGGTATGTCTGAAAGTAAAAAATGATGAAGGTATTAGAGATGGATTACAATATATGATGGATAGGGAAAAAAGGAGGGATAGGGGGAAGAAGAAGGGTGGGGAGGGAGAGGAGTGGGGGGGGGGGGGAGAGAGGAAGAATAGGGTTAGAAGGAAAAAGTGTGGGGGGGGGGGAGGAGGGGGGGGGGAAAAAGCAGAAAGAGAGGGAGACGAGGGCTAGTGGGGGGTAGGGGAAGGGTGGGCATTTATAGGATGGTGGAGATTTCAATGCTTTCATTGATGCCGCCAGGCGAGAGGGTGTCCAAACTGTAGATCCAATATGTCTCGCGAGCACACAGTTTTTTGAATCTTTCGGCTGGGGGGGAGTGTTTTATCAATTTGTTCTATTATCCAAACTTGGAGTCCTGAGGTAGATTGTTGGTGTAACATGGTGAAGTGTCTAGGGACACTATGCGGGTCTGTACCGCCTTCTATGTTTCTCCTGTGCTCTCCAAACCTCTCTCTTAGGGGTCGTATGGTTCGCCCTATATAAAGGAGGCCACAGGGGCAGCTGAGACCATATACAACAAACTCAGATGAGCAGTTGTAAAAGTCTTTTAAAGGATATGTTTTCCCTTTAGTGTGGAAATTTTTTTGTCCATGTTGAACGAAATGGCATGTTTTGCAGCGAGGTTTTCGGCATTGGTACATACCGACTAGTGGTATGAGAGTGGATGTAACCGATGTGGTGGGAGTGGGTTTGAGTTTGCTGGGAGCAATTTTATTTTTGAGGTTGGGAGCTCTGCGGTATGTGATTTTCGGACGAGCAGGAAGGATGGGTTTGAGATGGGGGTCTTGTAGGAGGATATCCCAGTGTTTAACTAATATGCTTTCCATTTTTTTGTGTTTGTAGTGGAATGTTGTCATGAACCTAACTGGATGGTTGTCCATAGTTCTTTTGGGTTTTAGTGGTTTTCCATTTAGGTAGAGTTTAAATGCATCTTCGGTTAGGCTCTCTGTGTATTGTTTCTCAGTGAATTTCTTTTTCAGATGTTGACTGAGTTCAATATAATCTGAATCTTTGGTACAATTTTGTCTTAGGCGACAGAACTGACTGTTGGGGATGTTGTTTTTCCAGCTGGGTAGATGACAGCTTTTAAAATGTAGATATGAATTTCCTGCTGTTGGTTTAGTGTAATTTTTAGCCCAGATGGAGTGTCCGTCGTGTCCCAATTCAAGATCAAGGAATGTCATGGAGATGGGATTGGATACGGATGTAAATGATAGCCCATATTGGTTGCTATTGCAGTGGTCGATGAATAGGGGAATGGTTTCCTGAGGGCCGTCCCAGATGATGATGATATCGTCGATATAGCGTCCAAAGTAGGCTATATTGGCGGAAAATGGGTTGTTACGGTAGATGTGATTGTTTTCCCAATAGCCCATGGCTAGATTGGCGTATGAGGGAGCAAAATTGGCGCCCATTGCGGTGCCCTGTATTTGATGAAAGAAATCTCCATTGAAAGTGAAGTAGTTGTGTGTAAGACAAAAGAGTGTGGCTGAGAGGATGAAAGAAGCTTGGCGAGGATTGATGAGGGGTTCATTTAACAGAAATTGTTCCAGAGCCATCAATCCGAAAGAGTGTGGGATGGATGTGTATAGAGAGCAGACATCTAATGAGAGCCATGTGTACGTTGGCTCCCACTGGTATGGGGATAAAAGCTCAAGAAGATGTGTGCTGTCTCGAACATATGATTCTAATTGGAACACAATGGGCTGGAGAAAATGGTCGATATATAAACTGAACCCGGTGGTGACGCTGTCCATGGCTGCCACAATAGGTCTTCCGGGGGGTGCTGATAGATTTTTGTGGACTTTGGGGAGATAATAAAAGTATGGGATCTGGAAAAAGTTTTTCCTTAAAAAGGAGCTTTCAATCTTGGAAATGATGCCATCTTTCAGTGCCTGAGATATGAGGATCTCAGCTTCTTTTGCAAAAGCTGACGTGGGGTCATTATGGAGTTTGGTGTATGTAGTTGCATCGGAGAGTAGTCTGGAAGCTTCTTCTAGGTAGGCTGTTTTGTCCAACAGTACAATTCCTCCTCCCTTGTCAGCTGATTTTATTATGATATTGTCAGCTTTGATGAATTTGTCTAGGGCTTTTATTTCAGATGGAGATAGGTTGTTGGTTTTGGACATGGATGTGGAGTTACACATTTTGACAAAGTCTGAATAGACTACTCTATAGAAGCTCTCTATGTGGGGGCCTTTGGAGTGTGTGGGAAAAAAGATGGATTTGGGTCTGAGAGAGGAGTGGGTGATGGGCGGGGATGTGGCGAAGTGTTGTGTGTATAGTCTCAGAGGGTCGTCTTCATTTGGGTCAGTGTTTTCTTCCATTAAATCAATAAAATCAATAAATGATTCTGTTGGATCTTGGGTAGATGGAGTGGTTGTTGAAGTGGCATGGTTGTCATCTTTTTGTTTGATCTGAAAATATCTTTTTAAAGTCAGATTGCGAATGTATTGGTTTAGGTCTTTGAAAAGCATAAAGGGGTTGGGTTTATTGATGGGTGCAAAATTAAGGCCACGACTTAGGAGAGAGGAGTCGGCTGCGGAGAGGTTGTGGGAGGAGAGATTGAAGATTTTGACAGTTTTTGGTGTTTCTGGAAGTTTTGATAATTGTTTTCTTCGTCCTCCTCTGCAGCCTCGTCTGTGAGTTTTCTTTTTCTTGATGTTGTAGACAGAGGAGGACTCAGTACTAAAAAAGAAGAGGTAGGTGTAGGCGAACTGGTGGGGGAAGTGATGATATTGATAGAAGCAGAATTGTTAGGATCGTGATTGGTTGTTTCCATTGAAGTTGATGGTTCCTGGTCATCGTTGGTTGGTATCAGATGATTGTTGATGGGATAAACACGGTCCAAGGAGGGAATTGGTCCGTTATTGCCAACATTGTCTTTTGGAAGACAGGAGGCAGCGGGGGTTTGACATGGGTGAATAGGTCTATTGTAGAACTGACTGAGGGATAGAATAAGTCCATTTTCTCTCTCTCTGTTTTTGTCAGGGTATGTAGTCTTGCGTTGATTGGGTCTGTGTTTGAAGGTATGTGGCTTGTTCCATAGGGGTGGCGGAATTCTCTGATGATTGGAAATTTCATTGAGATATTTGTTGGGGGCAGAATAATTCTGCAGTTGTAAGCTCATGAGGGGTGGAGGGGGCTGAGGATTAGAATTAGATGAAGCGGTTGAGTGGCTTGGTTTTGTCCATAAGGGACTTATTCTATCCCTCAGTCAGTTCTACAATAGACCTATTCACCCATGTCAAACCCCCGCTGCCTCCTGTCTTCCAAAAGACAATGTTGGCAATAACGGACCAATTCCCTCCTTGGACCGTGTTTATCCCATCAACAATCATCTGATACCAACCAACGATGACCAGGAACCATCAACTTCAATGGAAACAACCAATCACGATCCTAACAATTCTGCTTCTATCAATATCATCACTTCCCCCACCAGTTCGCCTACACCTACCTCTTCTTTTTTAGTACTGAGTCCTCCTCTGTCTACAACATCAAGAAAAAGAAAACTCACAGACGAGGCTGCAGAGGAGGACGAAGAAAACAATTATCAAAACTTCCAGAAACACCAAAAACTGTCAAAATCTTCAATCTCTCCTCCCACAACCTCTCCGCAGCCGACTCCTCTCTCCTAAGTCGTGGCCTTAATTTTGCACCCATCAATAAACCCAACCCCTTTATGCTTTTCAAAGACCTAAACCAATACATTCGCAATCTGACTTTAAAAAGATATTTTCAGATCAAACAAAAAGATGACAACCATGCCACTTCAACAACCACTCCATCTACCCAAGATCCAACAGAATCATTTAGTGATTTTATTGATTTAATGGAAGAAAACACTGACCCAAATGAAGACGACCCTCTGAGACTATACACACAACACTTCGCCACATCCCCGCCCATCACCCACTCCTCTCTCAGACCCAAATCCATCTTTTTTCCCACACACTCCAAAGGCCCCCACATAGAGAGCTTCTATAGAGTAGTCTATTCAGACTTTGTCAAAATGTGTAACTCCACATCCATGTCCAAAACCAACAACCTATCTCCATCTGAAATAAAAGCCCTAGACAAATTCATCAAAGCTGACAATATCATAATAAAATCAGCTGACAAGGGAGGAGGAATTGTACTGTTGGACAAAACAGCCTACCTAGAAGAAGCTTCCAGACTACTCTCCGATGCAACTACATACACC
Source organism: Rana temporaria (assembly GCF_905171775.1). Taxonomy (NCBI): domain Eukaryota; kingdom Metazoa; phylum Chordata; class Amphibia; order Anura; family Ranidae; genus Rana; species Rana temporaria. The sequence goes on from NC_053490.1 coordinate 499,951,226, forward strand.
AAACTCCATAATGACCCCACGTCAGCTTTTGCAAAAGAAGCTGAGATCCTCATATCTCAGGCACTGAAAGATGGCATCATTTCCAAGATTGAAAGCTCCTTTTTAAGGAAAAACTTTTTCCAGATCCCATACTTTTATTATCTCCCCAAAGTCCACAAAAATCTATCAGCACCCCCCGGAAGACCTATTGTGGCAGCCATGGACAGCGTCACCACCGGGTTCAGTTTATATATCGACCATTTTCTCCAGCCCATTGTGTTCCAATTAGAATCATATGTTCGAGACAGCACACATCTTCTTGAGCTTTTATCCCCATACCAGTGGGAGCCAACGTACACATGGCTCTCATTAGATGTCTGCTCTCTATACACATCCATCCCACACTCTTTCGGATTGATGGCTCTGGAACAATTTCTGTTAAATGAACCCCTCATCAATCCTCGCCAAGCTTCTTTCATCCTCTCAGCCACACTCTTTTGTCTTACACACAACTACTTCACTTTCAATGGAGATTTCTTTCATCAAATACAGGGCACCGCAATGGGCGCCAATTTTGCTCCCTCATACGCCAATCTAGCCATGGGCTATTGGGAAAACAATCACATCTACCGTAACAACCCATTTTCCGCCAATATAGCCTACTTTGGACGCTATATTGACGATATCATCATCATCTGGGACGGCCCTCAGGAAACCATTCCCCTATTCATCGACCACTGCAATAGCAACCAATATGGGCTATCATTTACATCCGTATCCAATCCCATCTCCATGACATTCCTTGATCTTGAATTGGGACACGACGGACACTCCATCTGGGCTAAAAATTACACTAAACCAACAGCAGGAAATTCATATCTACATTTTAAAAGCTGTCATCTACCCAGCTGGAAAAACAACATCCCCAACAGTCAGTTCTGTCGCCTAAGACAAAATTGTACCAAAGATTCAGATTATATTGAACTCAGTCAACATCTGAAAAAGAAATTCACTGAGAAACAATACACAGAGAGCCTAACCGAAGATGCATTTAAACTCTACCTAAATGGAAAACCACTAAAACCCAAAAGAACTATGGACAACCATCCAGTTAGGTTCATGACAACATTCCACTACAAACACAAAAAAATGGAAAGCATATTAGTTAAACACTGGGATATCCTCCTACAAGACCCCCATCTCAAACCCATCCTTCCTGCTCGTCCGAAAATCACATACCGCAGAGCTCCCAACCTCAAAAATAAAATTGCTCCCAGCAAACTCAAACCCACTCCCACCACATCGGTTACATCCACTCTCATACCACTAGTCGGTATGTACCAATGCCGAAAACCTCGCTGCAAAACATGCCATTTCGTTCAACATGGACAAAAAAATTTCCACACTAAAGGGAAAACATATCCTTTAAAAGACTTTTACAACTGCTCATCTGAGTTTGTTGTATATGGTCTCAGCTGCCCCTGTGGCCTCCTTTATATAGGGCGAACCATACGACCCCTAAGAGAGAGGTTTGGAGAGCACAGGAGAAACATAGAAGGCGGTACAGACCCGCATAGTGTCCCTAGACACTTCACCATGTTACACCAACAATCTACCTCAGGACTCCAAGTTTGGATAATAGAACAAATTGATAAAACACTCCCCCCAGCCGAAAGATTCAAAAAACTGTGTGCTCGCGAGACATATTGGATCTACAGTTTGGACACCCTCTCGCCTGGCGGCATCAATGAAAGCATTGAAATCTCCACCATCCTATAAATGCCCACCCTTCCCCTACCCCCCACTAGCCCTCGTCTCCCTCTCTTTCTGCTTTTTCCCCCCCCCCTCCCCCCCCCCCCCCCACACTTTTTCCTTCTAACCCTATTCTTCCTCTCTCCCCCCCCCCCCCACTCCTCTCCCTCCCCACCCTTCTTCTTCCCCCTATCCCTCCTTTTTTCCCTATCCATCATATATTGTAATCCATCTCTAATACCTTCATCATTTTTTACTTTCAGACATACCTATAGTCTGGGTTAACTGGTGGGTGCTCACTCCTTATAGTCTTGACGGGTGTAAGTATCACCTTATATATATATTTATACAATAAATCGGATATATATATATTTTTTTTCCCACCCCCCTTCCTTTTCCCCCCCCTCCTCCCCCCCCCCTGGTTCCCCGCCTCCCGCCCCTACCAAAAACCCCCCCCCCCCTTTTTTTCCTACTACCCTAAGTATAATATGTATTATATGGTTAAATATATATACGCTCCATATACATATTTATATATGTACCCATATCACCGAAAAAAGTGTGTGTTCTTGTTCCTACTTATAATTTGTTCCAATCACACCAGCCGCCTGCCCCCCTACACCCCACACACATGATCTTTAGCATTATTTATAATAAAATTTCTCTATCCCTCAGTGTCATGGCCTCATGACCACACAAAATCTATTGCTCATTATTCTTCTTTCCCCATGTCCTCTTGCCCAATCTACTACCATTCATGTTATAATTACACCCATATATATATATATATATATATATTTTTTTTTCACACACATACTTATCATCATTTTTCATCATTTCTTAACATTTTTTATCATTTATCATTTTTCATTCATCATTTTTCATCATCATTTTTTATCATCAATTTTTATTATTTATTTTTCTACCATTTCTATTTTTATATTTATTTTTAAATTTTATTTATATTTATTTGTATTTTTATTATATTTCTTATTTTTTTCTTCCACTTCCGTTCCGATTTTTTTATACATCGTTTTTATTTATATATACTTTTTCCATTATCACTTTGTTCATCTCCTCATTTTTAATTTTCAAATCTAATTTTTTTGTCCTGCTCCGAGATCAGCCCGCCCAGCTCTTAGTTTAAACCTATTGCAGTCTGTTCCCGACTAGCTCCGCCCACTCCCCCGTCATACAAAGTCTAGCCCCACGCTCCGTATCAGCAGCTTGAGAAAGGAATGCGGCAGCCCTGTCATTCGCGGCCAGCATTCAGAAACGCGTCGCTTTCCTGGTGACGTCATCCCTGCTCGTCCATCGGCACACACGGCTCACAGCGCCAGCAGAGGAATTCCCCTGCCCACCGCCGAAAATCACTGATTCCACCAGCGGCAGAAGGACAGATCCCCTGCATCCCAGAGCGCTGTACCCGGGACAAAAGGGAAAAGACACCGCCAGACGATACCTACTCACCCTCCTGGAAAATTGACTCCACACGTTTTCGATTGACCACCAAAATGTGAGTGGCTTCTTTTTTACTTGTGGTTTTTTAATTTTAATTTTAAATTCATTTTTTAAAACTGTTTTAAGTAATGCACCCAGAGGCGCCTCTCTCCTTGTTTGCTTGTCAAATGTGACACCGGAGGGGGGGAGGGTTCCGATCAGCGTGAGTTCCACTTTAGGGTGGAGCTCCGCTTTAAGTGGTTAAAAGTAGAGGAATTGTCTAGGGCACACATAAAATACATTAACAATAAGGAGAGCTTAAGGGAAAAAAAAGTCGGACAAGTCACAAGTTAATGATCACTGATATAGATAACCTACCTGAGTAATAAAAAAAATTTGTACTATTTTTTATTATAAAAGTAAAAGAGGGCAACAAAAAATGAGTGCGAAATTTGACACAGTTGATCAACTAACGCATCAATAATCTGGTTCAGTGAATGTAGTAGAAATTCTCAATAAATTCTCAAGGTGCTCATCGGATATTTTGGTTAATTTTGCCCTTCATGTGCCTCATCCTTGAAAAGATTTGCTCACAAATATAAGTGCTGCAAAAAACTAATGGCATGAATAAGGTGTGATTGTAAAGAGTGGAATATTTTTCTTTGGGAAGATAAAATGTACAAGTAAATAAACAAGTGTTTGCTAAGTGTAAACACATTTTTGCCAAAAAATCCCCCAAAAATCTGCATAATTAAGCTTTGATTTTGTGTTTGGCCGCATTCACAGCCATCTTGGGACTCAGGTAGCCCGTGGGCCGTAGGTTGGACAACCCTGTTTTTCCCATTATGCAGTAATTGTCAGCTTTGATTAATCAAAGCCAGCATTACTGTATACCCAGGCTGTAGCTGTCAAAACATCAGTCCGAAGCAGTTTTTATTAAAGTGGAGGTTCACGCTCAAAATGAACTTTCCAGCATCCTTAAAGCGGAAGTAAACCCATCATTCCCCGCAGGATTCCCCGCTCGGAGCCGGAAAACAAGGGCTCATATAACGATAAGTACAAGTAAAAAAAAAAAAAAAAACAGCATACTGCAGATGTTAGCAGTATGCTACAGCTAATGTCAAAAAGTGGATTTTTGAGTGAACCTCCGCTTTAACAACACTGCTCCAAACATGATTATACAAAGATACAAAGTAATATATTGTTACTTTTGTTTTATTCATCTGCAGATCAAAGAGATAAACTTAGATCTACAAATGCTGTCATGTTAAACAACCTGACAAGTAATAAAAAAAAAGTTTCTGTTTAACCCCTTATTAATCCTTAGTTTACTCCAATCAGCCCTAATTAACTCATTAGTCTCCTTCTCTCTTAAACTATTATTTTTCTGATAATTTTTTTGTTTCTATTTCATTAACTATTCATTTTTAAACCTTTTTGTTTGCTTATTAATATTTTTACACACTTAACGTATTTACACATTTACCATTTAGGCTCAGTTCACACTGGACCGACTTGCCAGGGGACTAAGTCGCCTGACAATTCGAACATTCAATGCAATAGAACCGTTCTAATCTTAGACTTGTTGGTTTACCAGGATTATGGCTGAAGATATCGGCCATAACCCTGTATAAAAAAAAAATGGCTGCACATCCAGGAATTCCGATTGCCTTTTATTGTTTAACCACTTCAATACCGGGCTTTAAAACCCACCTCCTTCCCGGGCCAATTCTGGCACTTCTTTCCTACATGTACAAATCCTCATTCTTTTGCTAGAAAATTACTCAGAACCCCCAAACATTATATATGTTTTTTTAGCAGACACCCTAGGGAATAAAATGGCGGTCATTGCAACTTTTTATCTTGCACCGTATTTGCGCAATAATTTTTCAAACGGCTTTTTTTTGTAAAAAAATGGTTTCATAAATTAAAAAATAACAAAACAGTAACGTTAGCCCAATTTTTTGGTAAAATATGAAAGATGAGGTTACGCCGAGTAAATAGATACCTAACATGTCATGCTTTAAAATTGCGTACACTCATGGAATGGCGCCAAACTTTGTTACTTAAAAATCTCCATAGGCGACACTTTAACATTTTTACAGGTTACCAGTTTAGAGTTACAGAGGAGGTCCAGTGCTAGAATTGTTGCACACGCTCTAACGCACGCAGCGACACCTCACATGTGTGGTTTGAACGACGTTTACATATGTGGGCGGGACTTACGTGTGCGTACACTTCTGAGCGCGAGCTACCGGTGACAGGGGAATTTTAATTTTTTTATTATTATTATTTATTTTTTATTCTACTTATTTATTTATTTTTTGCACTTTTTTTTTACATTTTTTTTTTCAATCGCTTTTATTCCTATTACAAGGAATGTAAACATACCTTGTAATAGGAAATGTGTGTGACAGGTCCTCTTTAAGGAGAGATGCGGGGTCAATAAGACCCCACATCTCTCCTCCAGGCTGGAAAGAATGAGATCGTGAAAAAAAATTCACAGATCTCATTCAAACTAGCCGCAATTGCGGTTTGTTTACTTACGGGGACCCAGGCGTGACGTCATCACATCGCGCCCGGGCCTCCGACGGTCATAGAGATGACTGGTGACCATCTGGTCACCAGTCATCTCTATGGCAAACATCCGGCGGACGGCGATCATCTCTCCGGGCCCCCGATGGCACGGGAGAGCCCGGAGAAGCACCGGATGGTGGCGGGAGATGTCCCGCCGCCTGTAAGAACGATCTAGCGGTGGAACTGCCGATATGATCGTTCTTACGGTGCACAAGATCACCGCCACTAAAAAATGATATCTCAATGATGCCTCTGGGTGCAGGCATCATTGAGATATCCCCCCGCAAAGCCCAGGACGTCATATGACGTCCACCCGGGATAACAGGTCCCCGTTTTGGACGTCATATGACGGCATGCGGGTATTAAGTGATTAAAACAAGTTTCACATTTTTTAACCGATGGATAAATAACCGATGGGGCCTACACACGATCGGTTTGGTCTGATTAAAACGGTCCATCAGACCGTTCTCATCGGTTTGACCGATCGTGTGTACGCGGCATTAGAACTGTCAGGTTTTTATTTCTGTCTACGGATAGGGAGGATTTTCCCTATCCCTCAAAAGTACTTTTTGAAGACCAAGCATTTTCTGGCACTTTTTGTTTACAAGTTTAAATCAGTATTTTTTACTAGAGAATTACTTTTACCCCACAAACATAATCTACATATTTTTTAGCAGAGACCCTAGGGGGAAAATGGCGATCATTGCAATTTTTTATGTTACACAGTATTTGCGCAGCATTTTTGGAAGAAAATACGTTTGAATTAATAATGAAAAATAAAAAACACAACATATACCCCAATTTTGTGTATAATATGAAAGATGATGTTACATTGAGTAAACAGATACCTAACATGTCACACTTCAAAATTGTGCACTCTTGTGGAATGCCAAAAAACAATGGAACTGAAAAATCTCCATAGGTGACGTTTTAAACAGGTTACATGTTAAGAATTACAGAGGATTTCTAGCGCTAGAATTATTGCTCTTGCTCTAACGTTCATGGCGATACCTCACATGTGTGATGCAAACACCATGTACAGATGAATGCGTGATTTACGCATGCCTTCGATTCTACGCGCAAGCATAGAAGGATGGGGGTGCTTTAATTTTTTTTTGTTTATTTTATTTTTTTTGCATTCTCCCTTTATTGTGTTAGTGGTTGGCAAGAGGTTTAAAATGTATCCTGCCAACCAGGTGAATATTTATTGTAGAGCAACTATCCAAACAGGATTATGTCATTGCCTCCATGGCACCAGGTGCATAGACTGTTCCGTCCTGTACTGGTTGTGTCTTATTTTTGCAGCACAATATAAATAATTGTACAAAACTCAGCCAAAGCTACTTCTGAAGGTACATTTTCTGTGTATTCTTGAATAAAGCAATTAGAGATAAAAGACAAATATACTTGGCGTGTCTCAAGCTGCATTTCACTGTCTGTTCCTAATAAGAGAAAAATACAATGTCCTCGACATGAAGACATGTTGTTCTAAATTGCTTTACGGAATCCAATACTTCTGCAGTCTTGCATCTTATTTCCAACTTATACACTGTCCTTTCCTAAAAGAATTATAAAGCATGGTCTTATTTATGTATTTGAATAAAGGAATCATTTTGATGTAAACGATCTTATCAATGTGTGGTACAAACCATTAAACCTACGGCATTGCTGTGTGCCACTCCACCTTCTACAGCAGGGGTCTCAAACTGGCGGCCCTCCAGCTGTTGTGAAACTACAAGTCCCATGAGGCATTGCAAGGCTGACTTACAAGCATTATAAAATGGAAAAAATTGCGCATACCAAACGTGAACGAATAAAATAAAATAAAATAGAAGCTGCGACTTAACCACTTAACGCCCGCCGCACGCCTATTTACGTCCACAGAATGGCACGTACAGGCAGATGGGCGTATATATATATGTCCTTGCCTTCTAGCGGGTGGGGGGTCCGATCGGGAATCACCCCCCCCCCCCCGCTGCGTGCGGCGGGCGGCTTACCTCGGGAAGCGATCCGGGACGACGGTGCGGCTATTCGTTTATAGCCGCTCCGTCCCGATCGCTCCCCGGAGCTGAAGAACGGGGAGAGCCGTATGTAAACACGGCTTCCCCGTGCTTCACTGTGGCGGCGTATCGATCGAGTGATCCCTTTTATAGGGGGACTCGATCGATGACGTCAGTCCTACAGCCACACCCCCCTACAGTTGTAAACACACACTAGGTGAACCCTAACTCCTACAGCGCCCCCTGTGGTTAACTCCCAAACGGCAACTGTCATTTTCACAATAAACAATGCAATTTAAATGCATTTTTTGCTGTGAAAATGACAATGGTCCCAAAAATGTGTCAAAATTGTCCGAAGTGTCCGCCATAATGTCGCAGTCACGAAAAAAATCGCTGATCGCCGCCAATAGTAGTAAAAAAAAATAATTAATAAAAATGCAATAAAACTATCCCCTATTTTGTAAACGCTATAAATTTTGCGCAAACCAATCGATAAACACTTATTGCGATTTTTTTTACCAAAAATAGGTAGAAGAATACGTATCGGCCTAAACTGTGGTTAACCACTTAAGACCCGGACCAATATGCTGCTAAATGCCCAAAGGCGTTTTTACAATTCGGCACTGCGTCGCTTTAACAGACAATTGCGCGGTCGTGTGACGTGGCTCCCAAACAAAATTGGCGTCCTTTTTTCCCCACAAATAGAGCTTTCTTTTGGTGGTATTTGATCACCTCTGCGGTTTTTATTTTTTTGCGCTATGAAAAAAAATAGAGCGACAATTTTGAAAAAAATTCAATATTTTTTACTTTTTGCTATAATAAATATCCCCCCAAAACATATATAAAACTATTTTTTTTCCTCAGTTTAGGCCGATACGTATTCTTCTACCAATTTTTGGTAAAAAAAATCGCAATAAGTGTTTATCGATTGGTTTGCGCAAAATGTATAGCGTTTACAAAATAGGGGATAGTTTCTTTTATTAATTTTTTTTTTTTTACTACTAATGGCGGCGATCAGCGATTTTTTTTCGTGACTGCGACATTATGGCGGACACTTCGGACAATTTTGACAAATTTTTGGGACCATTGTCATTTTCACAGCAAAAAATGCATTTAAATTGCATTGTTTATTGTGAAAATGACAGTTGCAGTTTGGGAGTTAACCACAGGGGGCGCTGTAGGAGTTAGGGTTCACCTAGTTTGTGTTTACAACTGTAGGGGGGTGTGGCTGTAGGACTGACGTCATCGATCGAGTCTCCCTATAAAAGGGATCACTCGATCTATACGCCGCCACAGTGAAGCACGGGAAGCCGTGTTTACATACGGCTCTCCCCGTTCTTCAGCTCCGGGGAGCGATCGCGACGGAGCGGCTATAAACGAATAGCCGCGCCGTCATCCCGGATCGCTCCCCGCGGGAATCCGCCCGCCGCACGCAGCGGTGGGGGGTTCCGATCGGACCCCCCACCCGCTAGAAGGCAAGGACGTATATATACGCCCTTCTGCCTGTCCGTGCCATTTTGCGGACGTAAATAGTCGTGCGGCGGGCGTTAAGTGGTTAAAGGATGTTATACAACATCAAAATACATATAAAAAATAAAAAATAAAAAAAGTTGCGCTAAATGTGAGAAAACATTATGCCCATTGATATATACATATATAGTGAGCACAATAAGATAAACAGTAATCAATAACCTACAGTGAACATCAAATACCATATGCAAATATACAAGTGTAAATATGATGAGAAATAGAAAAAAATGAATGAAATGAAGTCCAAATTGTAATAAAAAAAAAGGGGGAAAGAAATCCGCCAAAGGTGCAAATGATCCACAGGACAGTGTACAAGATGACGACAAAGAACCTCCACCACCATCAAACACTGACCCTTACCAGAGCCTGAGATCTCAAGGAGATCAAACACAGCAGTGCAATGAGATAGTAAACATCCTTCACAGTGGGAACACCATAGGAACATCCATCAGGATAAAAGAAGCAGCCAAATCTCCACCAAAGTCTCAATCATCGAGGGGTGTCAGCACTCACAGATATGTAAAAGAACCAGGAGAGACTTGCATAGTGTAAAATCCTTTGGATGTTTTAACCACTTCCCGACGGCCGTACGACTTTGTACGGCCGCAGGGTGGTTCTACTTCTCTGAGTGGCCGTCTTTATATGGCCTCCGCTCCTCCTGGCCACTGGGGGGCGCGCGCGCGCGCCCGCCGCATCACTGGGATGCCGATGCTTGTGCCTGGCGGCCGCGATGTCCGCCAGGCTCCCGCGATCGGCGGTTACAGAGACAAGGATGTGGATCTGTGTGTGTAAACACAGAGCTCCATGTCCTGTCAGGGAGAGAGGAGACCGATCTGTGTCTCTTGTACATAGGGACACAGATCGGTCACCTCCCCCAGTCAGTTCCCTCCACACACAGTTAGTAACACTCACTAAGGTACACATTTAACCCCTCCCTCACCCCCTAGTGTTAACCCCTTCAAGGCCAGTCACATTTATACAGTAATTAGTGCATATTTATAGCACTGATCGCAGTATAAATGTGAATGGTGCCAAAAATGTGTCAAAAGTGTCCGATGTGTCCGCCATAATGTCGCAGTACCGATAAAAATCGCAGATCGCCGCCATTACTAGTAAAAAAATAATAATAATAATAATAATTCTGTCCCCTATTTTGTAGGTGCTATAACTTTTGCGCAAACCATTCGCTTATTGCGATTTTTTTTTTTTTACCAAAAATATGTAAAATACGTATCGGCCTAGACTGAGAAAAAAAAATAAAAAAAAAATAAAAAATAAATTGAGCTATTTATTTTTTAGCAACCAGTAAAAAATATAATTTTTTTTTCAAAATTGACGCTCTATTTTTGTTTATAGCGTAAAAAATAAAGACCGCAGAGGTGATCAAATACCACCAAAAGAAAGCTCTATTTGTGGGAAAAAAAGGACGTCAATTTGGTTTGGGAGCCACGTCGCACGACCGAGCAATTGTCAGTTAAAGCGACGCAGTGCCGAATCGCAAAAAGTCCTCTGGTCAGGAAGGGGGTTTAAGTGCCCAGTAAGGAAGTGGTTAATGAATAAAAAGAAATGCGCACTTACATCATATAGCATTCAATCATAAAAACGAATAAGCCGGCCAGCATATCAGAAGCGTGTACCTGTCTCTTCCGGGTCTTAGCGTGCAACGCGGTGACATCAGAACGCCGCCTCCCAATTCCTCTCACTGATATCAACAAAGGTTTACTATTCCTCTCACTGACATTAACAATGGGGGCACTATTTCTTCCACTTAAACCAAGAATGGTCATTGCTTACTCCCACTGACAACGGGGTATTTTATACTTTCACTGGCCTTAGTCTGGCTCCCCTAAAGCCTGAAGGACAGTAAACTGGCACTTTAGTTTACAGAGTTTGGAGATCACGGACCTAGAGTTTAGATTCAAAGCTGAACTTCAGGAAACTTGGAAATTCTCCAGTGCAAGGGTTAACTGTTCATTAGGCATATAGGGCATGGAAAAGTATATTTACTTACCCAGTCCTCTACTACTCTACACTGCAAGACAAGTGCCCACAGCTTCTTCTTTCCCATGTTCCAGTGATATAAGATCCTGATATCATCAAGGCTGATGTAGAGTCCATAGCGCAATAGTGGACATGATGGGCCAGATTCACAAAGAGATATGACGGTGTATCTACAGATACACCATCGTATCTCTGACTTACACTGGTCCTATCTATGCGCCTGATTCATAGAATCAGTTACGCATAGATAGGGCTAAGATCTGACAGTGTTACACTGTGTTACACTGTCGGATCTTTTTTTCAATTTAAAAATGGCGCCGGGGGCGTTCCCGCTGATTTACGATAAATAATATGAAAATCAGCGAGATACGCAAATTCACGAACGTACGCGGACCCGTCGCAGTGTTCTTACGTCGTTTCCGTAGCGGTTTTCCCGTCGTATACTTACCCCTGTTTTTAGCAGGCGCAGCCAATGTTAAGTATAGCTGGCGTTCCCGCGTCGAATTTGAATTTTCCAACGTCGTTTGCGTACGCCGATTCACGAACACGCGCGTCGCAAGTCCCGCTCACGTCGAAACCACTGACGTCCTAGTGACGTCAGTGGGAGCAATGCACGCCGGGAAATGCATGCGCATTTAAATCGGCGCGGGAACGCGCCTGATTTAAATAGTACACTCCCCTAGCCGCGGAATTTGAATTCCGCTGGGGGATTTAGGATCCGCCGTCGCAAGTTTGGAGGTAAGTGGTTTGTGAATTAGCCACTTGCCTCCTAAACTTGCGGGAGTGGATCTTAATTCACGTAGATCGAGCGGATCTATAGATCCGCTGAGCTACGTGAATCTGGCCCGATGATGCTAAGGGACAGTCCACCGCTGGAGCATGGGAGAGCGCCATCTACTGGGGGAGTGAAGGACCAGCTAAATAAAAGTGATTTTACTTTCCCCTAGAATAAACAACTGTTAACCCTTCCATTGTAAGTGCGGTTGCACTGCAAGGGAGAATTTGGCTATAAGTAATTCCTCACTGATGAGGCGGCAGTATCTTTCAAAGCTGAAATCCTTCGCTATCTAAAATAAAATCTCAGGTTAGCTTTGAAGGGTTGGCTTTCTAGTACCAGATGATTCATATGTTCTGTGGAATATTTAGGCATGAGAAGAACACAAGGGAAGTTTCCTTGAAGAGAACTTGCACCATCTTTCAGGCTCTGTAGAGTGTATAGAAATCTTGCACCCTGAGATACAAGTCTACGGGGCAGAAAGGAGCAGCTGCCAAGCTTTATGAGACCTGAGAAGAAGCCAAAAATCTTTTTAGATTCTCTCTGTACACCAAGCTTTTCCATTCGCTTCCCTGCCTTATTATTGACTGTGGTGCTTTCAGATAAATGAACACGTCTAGAAGCTGAACTAAACTTGGGACGCACACTTTGCTGTAACGCTGACTTCAAGAGACCATATTAATCTCTCTGGATGAAATACCTCTATTCCCCAATGAACGGATTCATCTCTGTTTCATGTTGAAAAGAAAACTTAAAAAGGAACATGATAGAAATAGAAGAGCTGCCATTGCTGGGGCAAGCAAAGGTCGCCTAAAGTCTGACCATTGCCTGTTGGATCTCACATACAAAAAAAAAACAATAAAAAAACATTGCGATTTAGGTATCATGAAAATTACAATCTTGTGGCCTGCATAAGAAACAGATTACAACAGTGGCAGCCATCAATGGCAGCCACTGTGCCCATCAAACACAGCCACTGTGCCCATCAAGCGCAGCCACTGTGCCCATCAAACGCAGCCACTGTACCCATAAATTGCCACCACTGTGCCGTCAAACACAGCTACGGTGTAATCATTAATTGTTGCCAGTGTGCTCATCAATTGCTGCCAGTGTGCCCCATCAATTGCTGCCAGTGTGCCCATCAAGTACTGCCAGTGTGTGCTCATCAATTGCTGCAAATGTGTGCCCATCAATTGCTGCCAGTATGCCCCCCTGCCCGGCACTTACCTGTCTCGAGTCACGGCTTTGTCCTCCTCGCTCCTTGATGTCTTTTCAGATCCTCTTCCAGTCTCCTGCTATGATTGGACACCTGGCTGGTGTTCCAAATTTAATGGGGGGGTGCAAAAAAATTGAAAAAAAAAAAAAAAACATCAATTGCAGCCACTGTGCCCATCAAAAGCAGCCACTGTACCCATAAATTGCAGCCACTGTGCCATCAAACGCAGCTACTGTAATCATCAATTGTTGCCAGTGTGCCCATCAATTTCCGCCACTGTGCCCATCAATTGCTACCAGTGTGCCCCATCAATTGCTGCCAGTGTACCCATCAGTTGCTGCCAGTGTGCCCATCAATTGCTGCCAGTGTGCCCATCAATTGCTGCCAGTGTGACCCGAGCACCTGATGAGCTGAGAGGCGGGTCAGTGTTAGGGAAGCGAATTATTTGCTTCTCTAACACAACACTGTGTAAACAGCGAGCGCACAGCATTGCACCCACCTACGGCTCTAATCAGGATGTCTATTAGAGCCCACGGCTCTAATCAGGCGCTCCCAAAAACACCCCCGCCGCTGTAATTTAGATGCCTGGCGCCTGACAAGGGGCTGAACACTTGAATAGGGGGCGGCAGCGGCGATGCATGAATCTATCATAATGGTGATAGAGCAGTGCAGGAGAGAGGGGGCATGGATGCACCGCCACTGGATTATGGCATTATTCTTTAACCACTTGTTCCTCCAGGGAGCCCAGGACTGCAGGAAACTGCATGTGGCACCGTTTTTTTTATTCAGAGTCCGGGCGTGACGTCATAACATCATGCCCTGCCTCCGACGATCATAGAGACTCTGGCGACCATCTGGTCCGCCAGAAATATCTATGGTCAAGAACCGGGGCCGGCGGATCCTGTCACCGACTCACCGATTGCACAGGTGAGTCGGTAGAAGCACCGGAGGGTGGCGGGAGGGATGATATCTGAATGATGCCTGTAGCTGCAGGCATCATTCAGATATCACCGCACAAAGCCCATGCCGTTAATTTACGGCGTGCGGTTGTTAAGTGGTTAAGAAATCCTGAACTCTCATGCCAAATGTTGCTTGTTACTTGATTCTGTGTGGTCGTTTCTATGCTTCATTTTTGTTATACCAAACCTGTTGAAAGAATGTGTTTACCGCATTATGGCCTGTATTCAAGCACTGGCTAGGTACACAGTTAACCCTTTTATTGTCCCTGATGTTAAAGGAGTTGTAAAGGAAAAAAATGTTTTGCCTAAAATTAATGTCTGCAAGGTAGACAGACAGAGTAGTGTAATGATTCTGTTAAAAAACGAGGAAATACCTATTAAATTCCTTCATCTATATCACCTCCGGCATTCTAGTTTCTGTTCTCTCATTCACTTCCTGGTTTGCATCGCTCGTTCATGTAAGAACTACATTTCCCAGCAGTGGCGGCTGGTGCTCAAAATTTTTGGGGGGGCGCAAAGGAAAAAAAAAATTGCAGTCTCACTGTGCCCAAACGCAGCCACTGTTACATGCCATCAAACGCAGCCACTGTTACATGCCATCAAACGCAGCCACCGTGCCATCAATTTGCACCACTGTGCCATGCCATCAAATGCAGCCACTGTGCCATCAATTCGCACCACTGTGCCATGCCATTAAACACAGTCACTGTGCCATGCCGTCAAATGCAGTCACTGTGCCATCAATTCGCACCACTGTGCCATGCCATTAAACGCAGCCACTGTGCCATACATTGTCACCACTGTGCCATGCCATTAAACGCAGTCACTGTGCCATCCATTGTCACCACTGTGCCATGCCATTAAACGCAGCCACTGTGCCATACATTGTCACCACTGTGCCATGCCATTAAACGCAGCCACTGTGCCATACATTGTCACCACTGTGCCATGCCATTAAACGCAGTCACTGTGCCATCCATTGTCACCACTGTGCCATGCCATTAAACTCAGCTACTGTGCCATCCATTGTCACCACTGTGCCATGCCATTAAATGCAGCCACTGTGCCATACATTGTCATCACTGTGCCATGCCATTAAACGCAGCCACTGTGCCATGCCATTAAACGCAGTCACTGTGCCATCCATTGTCACCACTGTGCCATGCCATTAAACGCAGCTACTGTGCCATCCGTTGTCACCACTGTGCCATGCATTGTCACCACTGTGCCATGCCATTAAACGCAGCCACTGTGCCATACATTGTCACCACTGTGCCATGCCATTAAACGCAGCCACTGTGCCATACATTGTCACCACTGTGCCATGCCATTAAACGCAGCTACTGTGCCATCCATTGTCACCACTGTGCCATGCATTGTCACCACTGTGCCATGCCATTAAACGCAGCCACTGTGCCATACATTGTCACCACTGTGCCCTTTAATGGTCACCACTGTGCCAATTGTCCCCACTGTGCCCTGTAAATTGCTTTCTTCCCCCTCCGCCCGGCACTTACCTTACTGGTTTTAGGCATCCACGTCCCACGATGTCTTCTCCCGCCCTCGATGACTGACAGGCGTCTCAGCCAATCAGGTTACTGGTAGCCAGAACTGGCCAACCTGATTGGCTGAGACGCCTGTCATCTTATTCAAGGGGCGTACAGTCTGTGCGCTCCGAGAATAAGCTTCCGGGCTGTATTGGGAAAGCCTATCAGAGCCGCTGGCTTTGATAGACATTTCCCTACAGCCAACCAGCTGGCGTTATTCAGATGGCCGGAAATTGAGCGCCGACCATCTGAATAACAGCTGCAGCGGCGAAAATAACATAGATTCGTGCAATGCATGAATCTATGTTATTTCACTCAGTGGCGGTGAGAGCCAGAGGGGGCGGCGCTCCAGCGCCCTCTATGGACGAACCGCCACTGTTTCCCAGTATGAATTGCGGCACGCCCAGTAATTCACACCTCCTTGAAGTCTCTAACACGTAGGGAGCGTCCTGCCGCACAGATGTAGTTCCCAGGAGGGGGTGAGCATGTTACTGACCACCGCAGTAAAGCCTCCCATCACGGTGGTCAGTAAAATCAGACAAGCAGGAAGTGAACAGAACAGAGAAGAAATAGAGCAACTTCTGAGCAAAAACGAACAATGAGGAAGTGAAAAGAGGAATGTCTGCAGGTAAAGGATGCTTATTATGAAAAAAAAAAATGTTTTCCTTTACAACCCCTTTAACCCCTTCCCAGCCAGTTTTATTAGTACATTGACAGTGCATATTTTTTTAGCACTAATCACTGTATTAGTGTCACTGGTCCCCAAAAAGTGTCAAAAGCGTCAATTAGTGTCTGATTTATCTGCCGCAAAATATTATAGTCCTGCTTTAAATCACTGATCGCCGCCATTACTAGTCAAAATAAATAAATAAATACAAATTCCATAAAGATGGCCCATAGTTTGAAGACGCTATAACTATTGTGCAAACCAATCATTATACACTTAAGCCTCGTACACACGATCAGGTTTTCCGACAAGAATTGTGTGATAAAAGACTGTTGGCTTAAAATCCGACTGTTTTTACGCTCCATCGGACAATTGTTGTTGGATTTTACGCGGACAAATTTTGGATGGCAGGCTTTAGACGGTCTGTTGTCAGATTTTCCGATCGTTAGCAGAAGGTGCCCAAAGGGTGGGGCTAAAGAGCTAAAAAAAACACGTAGTACGTCACTACAGTATGTTCATGTTTGTTGGCCGACAATTCTTTGCCGTTTGTATGCAAGACAAGTTCCTGGCCAACGCCCTTCGGACAAAAGTCCTACGCTTTGCCTGTGGAAAATCCGATCGTGTGTACCAGGCTTTTTTGGTGATTTTTTTTACCAAAAATATGTAGCTGAATACATATTGGGCTAAATTGATGAAGAAATTCTTTTCTTTTTTTTTTTTTTTTATTGGGTGTGTTTTATTGCAGAAAGTTAAAAATATTTGGGTAGATTCACGTAGAATGGCGTTTCTTTGTGCGGGCGTAACGTATCCTATTTACGTTACGCCTCCGCAACTTTTACAGGCAAGTGCTGTATTCTTAAAAGAAAGTTGCGGCGGTGTATCGTAAATAGGTCGGCGTAAGCCCGCCTAATTCAAATTGTGAAGAGGTAGGCGTGTGTTATGTAAATCAACCCTGACCCGACGTGATTGGCGTTTTTCACGAACGGCGCATGCGCCGTCTGTGGAATTTCCCAGTGTGCATTGCTCCAAAGTACGCCGCAAGGACGTCATTGGTTTCGACGTGAACGAAAATGACGTCCAGCCCCATTCACGGACGACTTACGCAAACGACGTAACTTTTTAAAATTTTGACGCGGGAACGACGCCCATACATTGGTACACCGCATATACGCCTCATATAGCAGGGGTAACTTTACGCCGGGAAAAGCCTAACGTAAACGGCGTAACTGTACTGCGTCGGCCGGGCGTACGTTCGTGAATTCGCTTATCTAGCTGATTTACATATTCTAGGTGTAAATCAGTGTACACGCCCCCTATCGGCCAGCGTAAATATGCAGTTAAGATCCGACGGCGTAAGAGACTTACGCCGGTCGGATCTAATAGAAATCTATGCGTAACTGATTCTATGAATCAGGCGCATAGATACGACCGGCCGGACTCAGAGATACGACGGCGTATCTGGAGATACGCCGTTGTATCTCCTCTGAGAATCTGGCCCATTGTTTTTTATTTTTTCTTAACTGTCGATCCTTTTTTGTTAGTGCAAAAAAAAAAAACACGCAGAGGTGATCAAATACCACCAAAAGCAAGCTCTATTTGTGGGAAAAAAAATAAATCGATTTTATTTTACCAAGCAATTGTCGGTTAAAATATCGAAAAAAAATGGCCTGGTCATGAGGGGGGGGTGTTAAATCTTTCCCGGGGGTCAAGTGGTTAAAGGAAAAATCCACATTTATGTATAACGTTTCTTTCCCAGATCTCTGCATCGTTTTGGTGTGGTTGTTTCAACGAGGGTAAGATCTGCTTGTGCAGATTTGCATCACGGCTCACTTTGAATTACTTGTGTTGGTGACAGGCTTACTATGTGTTGTACCGTCTTCTTGATATTTACTTAATTTGATCTGTCATTCAGGTGCCATAGAAAATGCGGAAGCAATAAAGGATATACTGATAAATGTAATATATGGCCTCATGCACACTGAGCTGCTGCTTAAATTCCCCTGAACGTCTTTTTCCTGGGACGAGAAATGTGCTTAAAAGATGCTTCTAAAGCCGTGTTTTGTACACATGTTTAGGCTCGACAAGCTTTTAAGGATTCCATTGGCGATTGATAAAAACATGCAAACTCCATGCAGATAGTGGGCCATATTCCCGTAGATTTCGGGCGGGCGTCGCGTAAGCCATTTACACTCCGCCGCCCCAACCTACAGGAGCAAGTGCTGTATTCCCCAAACACTTGCTCCGTAGTTTGGGGCGGCGTAGTGTAATTGGCCCGGCGTATCCCCGCGTAACTCCAAGGGGGCGGCTTGTATTTAAATTAGGCGTGCCCCCGTTCCGAGCGAACTGCGCATGCGCCGGGCTAAAAATAGCCCAGTGCGCATGCTCCAGTTCTCGGCGGAAAACGTCAATGACGCCGACGTGTGCGTCATTGACGTAAAGTCGTATTCAAGAACGACTTAGTAAAACGACGTACCCGACGGGAAAAGACGACGCGGACCCGACGCCATACTTAACATGGCGTACGTGGGACTGGCGTAAGGTTACCCCTCATATAGCAAGGGTAACCTTACGCTTACGCAAACGACGTTAGCGACGGTTACGCGACACGATTTCGTTCGGGAATCGGCGTATCAGGCTCATTTGCATAAACAAATGAGACCTGAACGTAAACGCCACCTAGCGGCCGGCGGCGAATTACATTTAGGATCCGACAGTGTAAGTGACTTACACTAGTCGAATCCTAGCCTAAATCCGGCGTATCTTGTTTTGTGAATACAAAATAATGATACGCCGGCGGGAAATTCAATTTACGCCGGTGTATCAGTAGATACACCGGCGTAACTTGTTTGAGAATATGGCCCAGTATCCTTATGGGGATCAAAGGATGATCATTCGCCACTCCTCATCTCTGAGATAATGGAGTCAGCACATAGGCGTGTGCAGGGGGTGTGCCAGGTGTGCCTGTGCACACTAGGGTTGCTACCTTTTCTTCAAACCAAGCCCAAACACCGGACCACGGACAGTGGATGGTGAGCTCACTCACCTGAGGATGAAGGCTCAGGCATCAACACCTTTCATCCACAATAAATCAGCCGGTTGCTGAGCTTCAAATTTCCATCCCACACATCCCTTTCCTGAGGAACAGAATGCAGTGTGGGTGGCAGACAGAGGGGAAGGGGTGGGACACCCCTCCAAGGAATGGCACTTCTTGTATAAATGGCACTTAAAGGAAACAAAGAACAGCCATAGTGCAATATTGCCAAATGAAAGGTAAATTTATTTAAAAAAAAACTGCTTACCATTCATATTCGAGTATAAGCCGAGGCACCGAATTTTACCACAAAAGTGTTTAGAAAACGTTTTGACTCGAGTATAAGCCTAGGGTGAGAATGTAGCAACAGGACTCAGTTTCCCAGCAGACACTGTGTTCAGTGTTCCGCCAATCACGGACATTCTTTCATCCTCGGACAAGAGAAAGTCCATGATAGGCAGAACACTGAACACAGTGTCTGCTGGGAAACTGAGTCCAAGAATGAAAGAACGTCCGTGATAGGCGGAACACTGAACACAGTGTCAAACGCCTATCATGAAACGGGACGGGACCAGGAGGAAGCCGCGAGTTTTAAAAATTGGACGCCCAGGGTACACTGACTCGAGTATAAGCCAAGAGGGGTATTTTCAGCCCTAAAAAAAGGGCTGAAAAACTTGGCTTATACTTGAGTATATACAATACATCAAGTAAGGATAAAAACCGCAGTAAAAAGCAATGGGAGTAGTGACATACAGGCCTCCTCACCGTACTTCCGTTAAACACCACCGCAACTGAAGTCACAAGGCTTCACCCGACGCGTTGCGTCACTGGTCACGTGAGTGACCTCATCAGGGAACTATCCCTGATGTTTGGATAGATGTTTTATCTGTTTTTTCTTCTATCAAGTTATCCGTATGATATTTTTGCCTTTATATGAACTAACTCCTACCATTGGGCTTTAGTTGGACTTTATTTATTTATTTATTTGAATGTTTGGATACTCATCATATTCATTCTTTGAGTATATTACTTTATGGCACATAATTGAATAAGCGCACCATTCCCATCTTTTTCTTTTACATTTATTATGCAGTGTTTTTTAAGTACACTACTAAGTGGTTGCAGCTAATTCACGGTCACTATACATGTACTATATATATATATATTTTTTTCTGAGTTTATTTTCACTATATTCACTGGAGGCTAATGGTTTATATTTGCTTCAAAATTTGAACATAGTAGCGCGCAAGTTTTTCCCTTATAACACATTTCTCTGATAATTGTCACTTTTCGCACACACAGGACTATGTAGCACATCCGATACAGATTGACAGATTTAATAGAATCCTCCAATTCTAATTTGGATTTAATCTCTCTAAAGAAAAAAAAGATAAAATCCTTAAAAATGGCAGCTCTCTCCGGTTAGTGCAGAGCTTTGCTGACATATGTCTTCTGTTCGAACTGCGGCTTTTTATTTCTGAGCCCAGGTGAACCGTGCGCCAGAATCCTACTCACAGACAGCTGTTCCAGTCTTATTGGGTTTAATTAGTGTGTGGCTGCTTTTTGGCGCCTCTGCTACAAAGCTGGATCTGCTCCGGCATCGGCTTCATCAATAAAACACTGCGGAAAGAAGTTGTTTTTCAAAAACCTTTAATGTCGCCCGTGCTGCCCAGAGACGACGGCGTATTATTTGAGTTATTGTTGTAAAGTTTATTAGGGCGTAATTATTGACTTGATTGTTACTGTTTATATGCTTGCTGCGCCGTATTTTTATATGATTTCATTCCACTATTTCATTGCATTGTAGATTCCTACTGTGTAGGTCCAGTGTATGCCTGGTGCAATCAACAACCCGCTGCGAGAAAATAGGGCGCCCAGAGACTAAAATGTTTTCAATGAATCCGCCACAAAATAATTTAACAGGAAGTGCAGCTTGGATGTGTAGGAAGCAAGCATGGCTGACTTATGTGCGTGGCATCTATAATTACAGGAAATACAAAGCTCCCAACTTTCCCTGATTTCGAAGGACATTTGGAAATTATTCTGGACGGCTGCATATCCAAAAATCTTTTTATTGAAGCTTCATATGACAAGTGGTTGACAGATGGAGCAGGGGACAAAAAGGTCGACGTGTTTTGCGCAAATGTTAGGGCTTAACACTGTAAGTGTTTTTTTTTTTAAGTGAGATAAGATAGCCTTAGGCCCCTTTCACACTGAGGATTTTTTCAGACGGTACAACGCTAAAAATAACGCCTTAAAAAGGAATGAAAACTCATGCCCAGCCTTCTCAATGTGAAAGCCCGAGGGCTTTCACACTGAGGCGATGGGCTGGCAGGAGAGAAAAAAATCTTCTGCAAGCAGCATCTTTGGAGCGGTGAGAGGAGCGGTATGTATACCGCTCCTTCCCATTTAAAACAACGGGAAACCGCGGCAATACCGCCCGCAATGCGCCTCTGCAGAGCCGCATTGCGGGCGGTATTAACCCTTTATCGGCCGCTAGCAGGGGTTAATACCGCAGAGCTAGCGGCCGAATCCCGCGGCAAAATAAAAATGACTATTTATATATACGCTGTTGGTGCCCTTAACCACTTGCCGACCGCCGCATGTATATGTACGTCCACAGAATGGCACGTACAGGCAAATGGTCGTACAGGTACGTCCTTGCCTTTCCGCGGGTCGGGGGTCCGATCGGGACCCCCCCCCGCTACATGCGGCGGTCGGATTCCCGCGGGGAGCGATCCGGGACAACGGCGCGGCTATTCGTTTATAGCCGCTCCGTCGCGATCGCTCCCCGGAGCTGAAGAACGGGGAGAGCCGTATGTAAACACGGCTTCCCCGTGCTTCACTGTGGCGGCTGCATCGATCGAGGGATCCCTTTTATAGGGAGACTCGATCGATGACGTCAGACCTACAGCCACACCCCCCTACAGTTGTAAACACACACTAGGTGAACTCTAACTCCTACAGCGCCCCCTGTGGATAACTCCCAAACTGCAACTGTCATTTTCACAATAAACAATGCAATTTAAATGCATTTTTTGCTGTGAAAATGACAATGGTCCCAAAAATGTGTCAAAATTGTCCGAAGTGTCCGCCATAATGTCGCAGTCACGAAAAAAATCGCTGATCGCCGCCATTAGTAGTAAAAAATAAATAAAAATAAAACTATCCCCTATTTTGTAAACACTATAAATTTTGCGCAAACCAATCGATAAATGCTTATTGCGATTTTTTAACCAAAAATAGGTAGAAGAATACGTATCGGCCTAAACTGAGGAAATTTTTTTTTATATATATATGTTTTTGGGGGATATTTATTATAGCAAAAAGTAAAAAATATTGCATTTTTTTCAAAATTGTCGCTCTATTTTTGTTTATAGCGCAAAAAATGAAAACCGCAGAGGTGATCAAATACCACCAAAAGAAAGCTCTATTTGTGGGGAAAAAAGGACGACAATTTTGTTTGGGAGCCACGTCGCACGACCGTGCAATTGTCTGTTAAAGCAACGCAGTGCCGAATTGTAAAAACCCCTTGGGTCATTTAGCAGCATATTGGTCCGGTCCTTAAGTGGTTAAAAACCGCCTGAAAAACTCCTGCCCAGCCTTCTCAATGTGAAAGCCCGAGGGCTTTCACACTGAGGCGATGCGCTGGCAGGAGAGAAAAAAATCTCCTGCAAGCAGCATCTTTGGAGCGGTGAGAGGAGCGGTATGTATACCGCTCCTTCACCGCTCCTTCCCATTTAAAACAATGGGAAACCGCGGAAATACCGCCCGCAATGCGCCTCTGCAGAGCCGCATTGCGGGCGGTATTAACCCTTTATCGGCCACTAGCGGGGGTTAATACCGCACAGCTAGCGGCCGAATCCCGCGGCAATTCCGACGGTATAGCGGCGCTATACCGCAACCGCGCCTCCCGCACCAGTGTGAAAGGGGCCTTACAGCCTGACATTTCAGTTCTCACAGGGAGAGAACACTAGTTACATTGTAGCTAAACCCAAGAACAAAAATGTAATATATTACATCTTACGGTCCTTAGATGTGGTGGCTTCATTCCTTTTCTTTTTCTCAAGCTTTATTTCCTTTATTTTCACCTGGTGACCCTGCTAGTAACATTTCCTGCCCTAGGGCGACAACGTTCACTCACTGTACTGTTTCTATGGTGGAGAAGTGTTCTCATCCTAGGACATAAAAAACATCAAATTAGACTTAAAGCGGTAGTTCACCCCCCCCCCCCCCCGACACATTTTACCATCGAGACAGGCATTGTAGCGCGAGCTACAGTATGCCTGTCCCGATTTTTTTAACCCCGTACTCACCTTGTAGTCGTCCATCGTAGATTCCGGCTCCCGCGGGGAATGGGCGTGCCTATGGAGAGGGAGGATGATTGACGGCCGACCCTGGCACGTCACTCTCCCCGAAGACAGCCGGAGTAGGTCTCGGCTCTTCACGGCGCCTGCGCACAGGCTATGCGCACGCGTCGTGAAGACCGAGCCTATTTCGGCTATTTCCGGAGAAGCGTGACGCGCCAGAGCCGGCCGTCAATCATCCTCCGTCTCCATAGGCACGCCCATTCCCCGGAATCTTCGATGGACGACTACAAGGTGAGTACGGCGGTAAAAAATTTGTGACAGGCATACTGTAGCTCGCGCTACAATGCCTGATTTTAAGGTAAAATAAAAAAAAAAAAAAATTTCCCGTCGATAGGGTGAACCCCCGCTTTAAATGTGCTGCCAACATCCCTGGAGTAAATCAAAAGAGGAAGAAACCCCCAATTGGGACTTTAAAGGGGTTGTAAAGGTTTGTTTTTTATTTTCTAAATGGGTTGCTTCAACCACTTAAGCCCCGGACCATATTGCTGCCTAAAGACCCAAGGGGTTTTTACAGTTCGGGACTGCATCGCTTTAACAGACAATTGCGCGGTTGTGCGACGTGGCTCCCAAACAAAATTGGCGTCCTTTTTTCCCCACAAATAGAGCTTTCTTTTGGTGGTATTTGATCACCTCTGCGGTTTTTATTTTTTGCGCTATAAACAAAAATAGAGCGACAATTTTGAAAAAAATGCAATATTTTTTACTTTTTGATGTAATAAATATCCCCCAAAAACATATATAATTTTTTTTTTCCTCAGTTTAGGCCGATACGTATTCTTCTACCTATTTTTGGTAAAAAAAATCGCAATAATCGTTTATCGGTTGGTTTGCGCAAAATTTATAGCGTTTACAAAATAGGGGATAGTTTTTTTGCATTTTTATTTTTTTTATTTTTTTTTACTACTAATGGCGGCGATCAGCGATTTTTTTCGTGACTGCGACATTATGGCGAAAACTTGGGACAATTTTGACACATTTTTGGGACCATTGTCATTTTCACAGCAAAAAATGCATTTAAATTGCATTCTTTATTGTGAAAATGACAGCTGCAGTTTGGGAGTTAAACACAGGGGGCGCTGTAACATTTAGTGTTCACTTTGTGTGTGTTTACTAGTGTAGGGGGGTGTGGCTGTAGGAATGACGTCATCGATCGGGTCTTCCCTATAAAGGGGATCACCCGATCGATGCGCCGCCACAGTGAAGCACGGGGAAGCCGTGTTTACACACGGCTCTCCCCGTTCTTCAGCTCCGGGGAGCGATCGCGACGGAGCGGCTAAAAACAAATAGCCGCGCCGTCGTCCCGGATCGCTCCCCGAGCGGACCCGACCTCCGCATGTACCGGGGGGGGTCCCGATCGGACCCCCCACCCACGTCTAGCAGAGGACGTACAGGTACGTACATGTGCCTGTCCGTGCCATTCTGCTGACGTATATGTACATGAGGAGGTCGGGAAGTGGTTAAGCTAGTGCATTGTTGGTTCACTTACCTTTTCCTTCCATTTCCCTTCTAAATGTTGTTTTGCATTGTCTGAATTTCTCACTTCCTGTTTCTCCTCAGTAAACTTCACACCATCATCCGAGCAGTGTTTAGTCAGCCAGAACAGCTTACTGAGGAGGAACAGGAAGTGAGAATTTCAGATAAAGAAAACAAAGAAAAAAAACATTTAGAAGGGAAATCGAAGGAAATGGTAAGTGAACCAACAATGCACTAGCTTAAAAGGAACCTATTTAGAAAATAAAAAAACAAACCCTTACAACCCTTTTAACAGAGTATATATAAATAGTAATGTTGACTCGTCGCATCTTGTCGCTGTAATGATGGAAGCGCGCCTTGCATCCCATTTATATAGGCATCACCGTCCCATCATGCTCCGGCAGGTACCCACGTGGTGGGTGCCTACCCACGTGCACCCACCACGTGGGTACCTACCGGAGCATGATGGGACGGTGATGCCTATATAAATGGGATGCAAGGCGCGCTTCCATCATTACAGCGACAAGATGCGACGAGTCAACATCGGAAGAGGGGAGAAGAACAGAAGACCCTGACGTCACAGAAGACCGTGCCGGCTGCCTGTTAGAAATTGAGCTAACACACAAACATAGCAGGCAGCCAGCGCTGAAGAAGAAGGCACCGGACATCTGCACAAGAACCGGGGTTCGCCGAGTCAACAGCGGAAGAGGGGAGAAGATGGAAGAAGACCCCCGGAGTCCGGAGAAGCCCCCCCCCGGAGAGCGGAGAAGAAACCCCCCCCGGAGAGTGGAAGAAGACCCCCGGAGAGTGGAAGACCCCCGGAGAGCGGAAGAAGAAGCCCCCCCTGGAAATAGAGCTAATAAAGAAGACAGGGGGGGCATCCGGAGCAGAATAATAAATTAATTTAAAAAGCCTTGTGTTGTGTGTTTACTAACTTTTACTGTTTGCCTCCAGGTGAATGGATAGGGGTACGATGTACCCCATATCCATTCACTTAGGGTGGGGGGCCGGTATCTGGGGGCCCCCTTATTAAAGGGGACTCCCAGATTCCGATAAGCCCCCGCCCGCAGACCCCGACAACCAACGGCAAGGGTTGTCGGGAAGAGGTCCTGTCCTCATCAACATGGGGACAGGGTGCTCTGGGGTGGGGGGGCCCGCAGTGCGCCCCCCTGCCCCAGAGCACCCAACCCCCCCATGTTGAGGGCATGCGGCCTGGCACGGCTCAGGAGGGGGGGGGCGCTCGCTCGTCCCTACTCCCTTCCTGACCGGCGGTGTATTGTGCTTTGGATACGGGTCTGGTATTGATTGTAGGGGGACCCCCTACGTCAATTTTTCGGCGTGGGGGGTCTCCTTACAACCCATACCAGACCTAAGGGCCTGGTATGCTCCTGGGGGGGAACCCATGCCGGTTTTGAATTTTAAAATTGCCGTGGAGTTCTCCCTCGGGAATGCATACCAAATGCCGTCGCTGGAATGGGCCTTTACAATGTGTGACTAACTTTCCACATTATAAAACCAGCCCTAGTTTTGCGCAGGCAAATTCGGAACTTAGGCAGAAATCACAGTGCTGAAATGCTTTGAAAATCTGCTTAAGTCCTCATTTGCATACGCAAAGCTGCATTTCAATGAGAAATGCCCCCAGTGGCGGATGCGGTACTGCATCCTAAAATCTGACCATGTAAGTGTCTTACACATGTCAGATTTTCTGCCTAACTTTGGAAAAAGCCTTTTGAGAATCGTTTCCAAAGTTAGGCACAGGGATACGCAGGCTGAACAGCAGTTAAGTCTGCGTATCTCTTTTGAGAATCAGGCCCTGAGTGTCTGTACAAAATGGGCAGTAAAAGCATAGCAATCACATAGCACAAGAGGCATACCCAATCATATCATTATAGATACAGAGAACTAGACAGAGCTGATAATATTGCTTTACTCCTTGCCGACCGCCGCACACAGATATACGTCGGCAGAATGGCACGGCAGGCAAAAGGACACATATATATACATTCCCTTTAAGAAGCGGTATTGTGGATGCGTGCCCACGAACTCGATGTCCGCGGGCATACCCGCGATCATTTCACAGTGAGGAAGAAGGGGGAAATGCTTATGTAAACAAGCATTTCCCCAGTCTTCCTAGTGACAGGACAGTGACCACAGCTTCCTGTAGTCGGAAGCGGTGATCACTGTGATATCACACACAGCCCACCCCCCCTGCAGTTAGAAGTACTCCCTAGGGCACACCTAACCTCTTCAGCGCCACCTAGTGGTTAACCCCTTCACTGCCATTTTCACAGTAATTAGTGCATTTTTTTTAGCACTGATCGCTGTAAAAATTACAATGGTCCCAACAATTTGTCAAAAGTGTCCAATGTGTCCGCCATAATGTCGCAGTCGCGATAAAAATCGCAGATCGCCACCATTACTAGTAAAAAAAAAACGAATAATAAAAATCCCATAATTCTATCCCCTATTTTGCAGACGCTATAACTTTTGCGCAAACCAATCAATATACGCTTATTAGTTGTCTGGCCGCCAATATAGGAGAGACATGTCAAAGTGGGCCAGTCTGGATGAAGTCCAGGGCCACATTTTTGTCCCAGTCCAGCCCTGCCTCATCACCATCCCCTCAATCCTCTGATTTTGACAGGTATCTTCCTCCACAGCCTTCTTGGACCAATCACAGGTCCCAGAAAACGACGGGACCAATTGCAAAGCACAGCGTAGTTCTCACATGCACAGTTGCAAACCAGCTGTGAAGCTGCAAGGCTTCACTGCTAGTTTCCTTAATTAAGATGCTGGCGCCTGGACACGAAGCAGATTGAAGAATCGGCTCTGGTGAGGACACTGCGGGATCCTGGAGCAGGTACAGTGCCTTGAAAAAGTATTCATACCCCTTGAAATTTTCCAGATTTTGTCATGTGACAACCAAAAATGTAAATGTATTTTATTGGGATTTTATGTGATAGACCAACACAAAGTGGAACATAATTGTGAAGTGGAAGGAAAATGAGAATTTTTTTTCAAAATGTTTTACAAATAAATATGTAAAAAGTGTGGTGTACATTTGTATTCAGCCCCCCTGAGCCAATACTTTGTAGAACCTCCTTTCACTGCAATTACAGCTGCAAGTCTTTTTGGGGATGTCTCTACCAGCTTTGCCATTTTTGCACATTCTTCTTTGCAAAATAGCTCAAGCTCTGTCAGATTGGATGGAGAGCGTCTGTGAACAGCAAGTTTCAAGTCTTGCCACAGATTCTCACTTGGATTTAGGTCTGGACTTTGACTGGGCCATTCTAAACACATGAATATGCTTTGATCGAAACCATTCTATTTGGCTGTATATTTAGGGGTGTTGTCCTGCTTGAAGGTGAACCTCCATCCCAGTCTCAAGTCTTTTAAGCGAGAAGGTCGGACCAAACCGATGAGAATGGTCCGACGGACCGTTGTCATCGGTTCACTGCTGAAGTTGCCTGATGGTCTGATGTGTGTACACACCATCGTTCCAAAAACCGATTGGGTCAGAACGCGGTGACGTCAAACACACGACGTGCTGAATAAAATGAAGTTCAATGCTTCCAAGCATGCGTCGACTTGATTCTGAGCATGCGCGGGTTTTGAACCGATGCTTTCTGTACTAACCATCGGTTTGGACCGATCGGGCAGCGGTCCATCTGTTCGGTTTTGAAACATGTTTTAAAATTTTGGACAGAAGGAAAACAGACCGATGGGCTATACACACACGGTCGGTTTGGACCGATGAAACTGAACCTCGGTCCATTCTCATCGGTTTTGTCCGACCGTGTGTACGGGGCCTAAGTGTTCCAAATCACAAAATGAATAAAAGTGAATAGACATGTGCACTGCCAAAAAAATTGTTTGTTTTCGTTTTATTTTATTTGTTTTTTGTTTTTTTAGGAAAATTCATAAATTCGAAAATTCGTAATTCATAAATTCGAACATTGGGAAACCGTAAATTCAAAAATTCGGAATTCGTAAATTCATAAATTCGAAAATTCGGAAGTTGTAAATTCATAAACTCGAAAATACGGAAATTCAAAATTTCGGAATTTGATAATTCGCAAATTCAGAAATTCCAAAATTCGGAAATTAAAAGTTTTAAAATTTGAAATTTGGAAATTCAAAAATTTGGAACTGAATCCCAAAATAAGAAAGGAAAATCCAAAAATTCGAAAGAACGAACATCCGAAAATACAAAAAACAGAATGAGTGTCGGGAGCCCTAAGACAGAATCTGCTCTGTATATAAGTAAACATGATGTTTGGAAAGTAAAGAATATGCTTGGCAAAATAAATAAATATGAAGGGAATCTAGCCTATTTTTATTAACATGAATGATATTGAAGTTTTTAAACATACTTTGTGAAGATCTTCACACAGTTACTTCCTTGAATACTTCCTGAAATTCTTCCTTGAATTCTTTCACTATGCCCTGTGAGTAGGCACTGCTGTGACACACATTTCACAGAGCCTGCCTTCTGAGCTACGGAGGTGCCGATATGAGGAGCTTTAGGATGCAGAGTCAGTACAGGAATCACTGCGTGCAGGCAGCAAGGTACCATGGGATATGTAGTCCTTAGAAATTGAGCTGTAGAGGAATATGAGCTGTATAGAAATCAATTGGGTTATACATGGGGGTGCAAACAGAAATGTACATGCACATAAAAAAGCAGGATGCAGCTGCATCCGGGGATTGTTCATATTTGCAGATTTCACACATAAAGTAATAGGAAGAATTGTATGCGTCTAAATTCTGTAACGCAATTACTTTAGTTACGTATTTTAGGCAGGATGTTCTGCTAGTTCCGCCTCAGGAACCTGCATTCTATGCAGAAAATACACATTTACCCATGTGAATGAAGCCTAATGGAAGAATCTTACATTTACCTAAAAAAAAAACATTCAGTTGTCTTTGTGAACGTAAAATTATTCTAGAAACGGTATGAAAAATAAAAAAATATTCTACAAAAAAAATAAAAAAAATAAATACAAACGCATTATGCCAAATTTACTGCTTTGGAGAGTGACATAAAATACATAATAATCTAATTTTTCTTGTTCTGATACATTAGAACAGATTCCTAGCAATGGGTGATTCTGTGGGGTTCCAGCCTGCAGTACACTAGAAGAGAATAACAAACACGGATGAGTGTGTTTCATCACATCGTAAAGCACATGTCTTTCTAATGCGGGTTTTCCACTTTTATAAATCACATACAATACAGGGGCTCTGAGCCCATAGATGTCAGCCTTTCAGATTAATGCCCGGGGTGATCACATTTCCATACTATCCATAGTCATTACCATTTGGCTGCCATTGGATATGAGAAAATCATCTAAACCTTTTTATCATATCATTATTGATTTTGCCTTTGTTATTCTTCCCTGTGCTGGGCATCCCACATTTTAAATTGGACCTATCATTAAATTTGCAGCATATGTATGGCATTTTTTTTTTTAACCACTTAAGCCCCGGACCAATATGCTGCTAAATGCCCAAAGGCGTTTTTACAATTCGGCACTGCGTCGCTTTAACAGACAATTGCGCACTCGTGCAACGTGGCTCCCAAACAAAATTGGCGTCCTTTTTTCCCCACAAATAGAGCTTTCTTTTGGTGGTATTTGATCACCTCTGCGGTTTTTATTTTTTGCGCTTTAAACAAAAATATAGCGCCAATTTTGAAAAAAATTCAATATTTTTTACTTTTTGCTGTAATAAATATCCCCCAAAAACATATATAAAAAAAATGTTTTTCCTCAGTTTAGGCCGATACGTATTCTTCTACCTATTTTTGGTAAAAAAAAAATCGCAATAAGCGTTTATCGATTGTTTTGCGCAAAATTTATAGCGTTTACAAAATAGAGGATAGTTTTATTATTATTTTTTTTTTACTACTAATGGCGGCGATCAGCGATTTTTTTCTTGACTGCGACATTATGGTGGACACTTCGGACAATTTTGACACATTTTTGGGACCATTGTCATTTTCACAGCAAAAAATGCATTTAAATTGCATTGTTTATTGTGAAGATGACAATTGCCGTTTGGGAGTTAACCACAGGGGGCGCTGTAGGAGTTAGGGTTCACCTAGTGTGTGTTTACAACTGTAGGGGGGTGTGGCTGTAGGACTGACGTCATCGATCGAGTCTCCCTATAAAAGGGATCACTCGATCGATGCGCCGCCACAGTGAAGCACGGGGAAGCCGTGTTTACATACGGCTCTCCCCGTTCTTCAGCTCCGGGGAGCGATCGCGACGGAGCGACTGTAAACTAATAGCCACGCCGTCGTCCCGGATCACTCCCCGCGGGAATCCGACCGCCGCATGTAGCGGGGGGGGGGTCCCGATCGGACCCCCGACCCGCGGAAAGGCAAGGACGTACCTGTACGCCCATTTGCCTGTACGTGCCATTCTGTGGACGTACATATACATGCGGCGGTCGGGAAGTGGTTAAGCTGGGTCTTTTATAATTAAAAAGCAGCTTGGGCTCTAGTTAAAGCGGGAGTTGACCCGAATTTTTTTTTTTAACATTAGATTGATGCTCATTTTGTCAAGGGGAATCGGGTAGTTTTTTTAAAATCGAAGCAGTACTTACCGTTTTAGAGAGCGATCTTCTCCGCCGCTTCCGGGTATGGTCTTCGGGACTGGGCGTTCCTATTTGATTGACAGGCTTTCGACAGGCTTCCGACGGTCGCATACATCGCGTCACGAGTAGCCGAAAGAAGCCGAACGTCGGTGCGGCTCTATACAGCGCCTGCGCACCGACGTTCGGCTACTTTCGGAAAATCGTGACGCGATGTATGCGACCGTCGGGAGCCTGTCAATCAAATAAGAACGCCCAGTCCCGCAACCCATACCCGGAAGTGGCGGAGAAGATCGCTCTCTAAAACGGTAAGTACAGCTTCGATTTAAAGAAAAAACTACCCGATTCCCCTGGACAAAATGAGCATCAATCTAATATTAAAAATTAAGGGCCAGATTCATAGAGAACTGCGGCGGCGTAACGTATCGTCTTTAAGTTACACAGCCGCAAGTTTTCAGCGCAAGTGCCTGATTCACCAAGCACTTGCGTGTAAACTTACGGTGATGTAACGTAAAGCCGTCCGGCGCAAGCCCGCCTAATTCAAATGGGGGCGTGTACCATTTCAATTAGGCGCGCTCCCGCGCCAAACGTTCTGCGCATGCTCCGTTTGGAAATTTCCCGCTGTGCTTTGCGCGAAATTACGGCGCCCCGACGTGTTTTTTGAACGGCGACGTGCGTAACGTATTCCCGGACATCATAGAAAAAAAAAAAAGATTAAAATTTGACGCGGGAACGACGGCCATACTTTAACATGGCTGGTCTAAAGTTAAGCCATGAAAAATCAGGCTTAACTTTGCGACGGGAAAAAACGACTTGCGACGACGTAACGCACGCGAGTACCTTTGTGGATCGCCGTAAAAGCTAATTTGCATACCCGACGCTGGAAAGCGACGCAAACTCCACCCAACGGCGGCCGAAGTATTGCAGCCTAAGATCCGAAGGCGTACGAAGCCGTAAGCCTGTCGGATCTTAGCCAAATGCCGTCGTATCTTGTTTGTGAATCACAAATTAAGATACGAAGCAGCAAATTTGAAAATACGCCGGAGTATCAGTAGATACTCCGGCGTATTTCTTCTGTGAATCTGGCCCTAAGTTTTCAGCTGAACCTCCACTTTAATGTAGTTGTAAACCCTTATGCCAATCGGAAATTCCGACAAGAAAAGTTTGATGAGAGCTTTTGGTTGGAAATTCCGGCCGTGTGTAGGCTCCATCGGACTTTTTCTGTTGGAATTTCCGACAGCAAAAATTTGAGACCAAGAACGTGGTGATGTACAACACTACGACGAGCTGAGAAAAATTAAGTTCAATTGATTCCGAGCATGTATGCAATTCCGACGCACAAAGAAAAACGCATGCTCGGAATCAATTGAACTTAATTTTTCTCAGCTCGTCGTAGTGTTGTACGTCATCGCGTTCTTGAGGGTCGGAATTTCAGACAACATTTGTGTGACCGTGTGTATGCAGCAAAAGTTTGAGCCAAAATTCAGTCGAAAAAAAAAATCCACGGTTTTCTTGTCGGAATTTCCGATGGTGTGTAGGCGGCATTACATACACTCGGTGATGTGAATTGCCTCAAGCGATATACAGAGATGAAACAAATCCTCCCTACATAAGTTGTACCTGTTTATATACAGCATATTTACCCTACAGCCATTCAAAGTGCAGAATTTACACAGGATCTCTCGGCTCTAAAAAAAGAAGGGTGTGGAATTCTGATGTTACATCAGTGAGGAGAGCTCTGAGAGCTGACACAGGAACAGAACTTATGCCCCATACACACGATCAGATTTTCCAATGGTGTGTAGCCCCATCAGAGTTTTTTCATCGGAAATTTTGATGAATTCCATCAGAGTTTAGATGTAGAACATGTAAATGCAGAAGGTTTTTATCTTAATGGATTTTATCAATTAACTGCAGTTATACGGCGGCAGGTCGGCTCTGCTGGGTGAGATCACGTAATATTACGTCATCTCTCCCAGCAGCCAATAGGGGCGCACTTAGCTGGAGGCGCGCACACGTGCCCCCCGCTCGCTCCTGACTTCCACGCGCGTGCCTGGCGGTCGCGATCACCACCGGGCAGTTTTCCTGACAGGAAACATACACACGGCCAGGATTCCTGGCCAAAGCTCTCCCAGCAGTTTTCCCAAGGGGAAAACCTCTCGTGTGTACACAGGGAAAGTTACCGAGCAGGTTCTCGGTTTTCCCGGCGGGCTTTATACCGCCGGGCATCCCGGTCGTGTGTACAGGGCTTTAGTGTATTTACACATTTGTAGTAGCCTTTTCAAAACATCTTTCTTACATTGCCGTCTGACCTGAAACTCCATGTAAATTTTACAGGTGATATGTTTATAAGGTCATTGCTACACTTTCTAATGTATATCTCGTCTAGTATACATACAGTATCAAATTTTTTTTTGCCATTACATCTTCTGCTTGATAGCAACCATGGTTTAGCTTACTGTTAAAGGGTTTGTAAAGGAATTTTTTTTTTATCTTACAGTTTTTCTCCATTGTTTTGGCTAATTTCTTGAAACAGAAATGACATTCTCAAAACAACATGGACAAATCTCCAAACCACTTCGCAATTGTTCACAACTGAATGGCATTTCTCATTCATTTCATCAAATTGCAAATGTCTCAGTACATGTCTCACTTTCTCAGTACATTTCTCAAATGATTTAGTACAAGTTGCCTACATTTAGCACATTTTCCAATTGAATAGATCTTGTTGATCTAAACTAGTGTAAGGCTGACCGCAGGTCAGCCTGTATTTGTAGGAGGAGTCGGGAGGTATTTAAACCCACCCTCCTTCCTCCTTCTGGGCGACGATTTCTTGTGTGGGTGGGGTTTCTGGGTATCACATGTCACTTCCGGTTTGTACGGAGGAATGGCGGCAGCTGCTACAGGTGTCCATGGTGCCCTCCTCAGGATCCCCAGCGGCCGGACTGTCTGTACCCCATCCTCCTCCTCCGTCAGCTGAGCGCTGCTCACCCCAACCGCCGGTGCAGGTCTGTAGCTGTGGCGGGCATCATTGGGGGGCTGTCCATCCATGTCGGCCGGGCTCTTGCCAGCATGATAGGGGCCGCTCGCTTCTCCACTCGGGCTGCGGGGGGTCCCTCCGTCCACCCTCCCGCTCCTCCCGGCATACTCGGTGAGAGGGGGGGCCATGCATCCTCCCTCTCACTCCTCCGGGCACCCAAGGTGACGTCCACGTGGTGCAGGGCTCCATCGAGACCGCCCGCCGGTTCCTCCCGCCTCCGTTTGCTCATCTCTGCAGCAAGGGCCGCCCGCTTTTCTGTCCGGCTCACCGTGTCACAGGTTGGGGGGGGGCGGTCTGCGGCTCCCAGTGCCCGCACCAGGCGCATGTAGGTGGCATGCAGGTTCCAGGTGGCTCTGTCTAGGTTGAGGGGGCCGCCCGCCGCTTCTCCCGGTACTTGTCGGGGGGGGTGTCCTTCGCGCGCAGGGTGTCAGCACTGTCTGCCGGAAGTCTGGGCTAGTGATGGTTAGCTCTAGTTCCCATGGTGCTGGCATGGGGGGGCGCACTGGATGCCTCGCTCAGGCAGGGGGGGGGGTCTGCCCTCTCAGCTCTATCCTTCCTGGGGCTTGGAGCAGGGGACACCCATGTTCCAGGGATTTCCAGGGTGCACAGGTATGGGCTGGATGTGCCCTGGCATGAGGGGGGGGGGTGGAGTCTCAGTGATAGTCAGGCTTCCTTGGGGTCTTGGTCCAAGAGGAGGGGGGCCCAGTTGGTGGGGTCCCATGCTTCCACTTTCTTAGTGGCTCATGCGATCATGTCTTCTCATGGTAGTTGCTCATGCGATCATGTCTTCTCATGGTAGTTGCTCATGCGATCCCGCGTCGCATGGTAGTTGCTCATGCGACCCCGCGTCGCATGGTAGTTGCTCATGCGATCCCGCGTCGCATGGTAGTTGCTCATGTGATCCCGCTTCGCATGGTAGTTGCTCATGAGATCCCGCTCGCATGGTAGTTGCTCATGCGATTATGTTACTCATGGTGGTTGCTCATGCGATTATGTTACTCGTGGTAGTTGCTCATGTGATCACGTTTCATATGGTAATTACTCATGCGATTACGTTTTCTCATGCGATTACTTTCCCATGCTAGTTTCTCATGCGATCATGCTTGCATGGTAGTTGCTCATGCGATTAGGTTTGCTCATGCGATTACGCTTCTTGTGACAGTTCTCACGTGATCAGGTTCCTCATGCGATTACGTTTCTCATGGTAGTTGCTTATGTGATCACGGTTCCCGTGGTAATTGCTCATCCGATTACGTTTTCTCATGCTAGCTTCTCATGCGTTAAGTTTCTCATGGTAGTTGCTCATGCGATTACATTTCTCATGGTAGGTTCCCATGCGACTACGTTTCTCGGGTGATTGCAGTGCCCATGGTATTTCTCATGCGATCACGTTTCTCATGCGTTCACGTTCTCATGGTAGTTCCCATGTGGTTACATTTCGCATGGTAGTTCTCATGTGATTACTTTCTCATGGTAGTTGCCCATGCGATTACGTTCCTCATGGTTTGTTGCTCATGCGGTTATGTTTCACATGGTAGTTCTCATGCGTTTACGTTGCTCATTAAATTACGTTTCTCATGGTAGTTGCTCATGTGTTACCTTTCTCATGATGCATTCCCATGCGATTACGTTTCCCATGCGATTGCGTTTCTCATGGTAGTTGCTCATGCGTTCACGTTTTCTCATGGGGTTCTCATGCGATTACGTTTTCTCATGCGTTTACATTCTCATGCGATTATGTTGCCCATGATATGTTCTCATGTGTTTACGTTGCTCATTAGGTCACGTTTCTCATGGTAGTTGCTCATGCGTTGCCTTTCTCATGGTGTTTCCCATGCGATTGCGTTTTCCCATGCAAATGCGTTTTCCCATGTGATTTTGTTTCTCATAGTAGTTGCTCATGCGGTTACGTTTTGCATGGTGTTTTCATGCGATTACGTTTTCTCATGCGATCATGTTTTTCATGGTAGTTGCTCGTGCGATTGCATTTTCTCATGCAATTGCGTCGTCTCATGCGATCACGTTTTCTCATGGTAGTTGCTCATGCAGTTACGTTTTCTAATGCGATTGCGTTTTCGCGTGCGATTACTTTTTCGCATGCGATTACGTTTCTCATGCAAATGCGTTTTCTCATGCGATTGCGTTTTCGCATGCGATTACGTTTCTCATGCGATTGCGTTTTCTAATGCGATTGCGTTTTCGCGTGCGATTACTTTTTCGCATGCGATTATGTTTCTCATGCAAATGCGTTTTCTCATGCGATTGCGTTTTCTCATGCGATTGCGTTTTCTCATGCAATCATGTTGCTCATGGTTTCCATGTTCTCATGCAATTTGCGTGGCTCATGCTAGTCATGTTCTTGTGTGGTTGCGTTTCATGTTCTCATGCGATCCAGGTTGTCAAGCGCACACGTTTCTCTTGCTACTCATGTTCTCGGGTGCTCACGCTATTTATGTTCTCATGTTTTTTCCGTTTCTAATGCAATTTTACGTTTCTACTTTCTTCTACGTTACGTTTCTCACGCTTTTTATGTTCTCAGGTGGTTACGTTTCTCATACTGGTTTCGGTCGTGATGCTATTACGTTTCTCACGTTCTCATGCGGTTACGCTTTTCGTACGATTACATTTCTCATGTTTTTTTATGTTCTCAGGTGTTTATGTATCTCATATTTTTGTTTCCCATGATATTTATGTTCTCGGGTGGGTACGGTTAATGCAACTTACGTTTTCTCATACAGGTTTCATTCGGGATGTTTTCTAGTTGGTAGCATTGGTATGTTAGCTTTAGATTCAGGGCGTTTCACCGCTGGGGGGGGTCACCCGTCACGTCTATGGGTGCTTACGGATTGAGATGTACGTTTTTAATTGACTTGTACGGTGGCAAGTCTCCTCATCCGTTTCTCATACGATTCATGCATCTTGACATTTCATTTCTCACACATCGACCTGACACGTCTTCAGGTTCATCAGGCCTGAGTGTACGTTTTTAATTTGCCTGCTACGCCTCAGGTTGCTCGGCCTTTGCAATTCATGGGATTGTCTCATTGTCAGTCCAGCTGTACTAGTCCTACACTTACCTACTTTTTCATAGTCTGGGCACATGCCACTTTCATATCCTCACGTTTGTTCATGGCCACTCTCCACTGCTGGGTACCGGTCAAGGGTACTGTCGGATTGAGATGTTTCGTTTCTAATTGTGCAGTGGCAAGTCCCCCTCATCCGCTTCTCAGGGCTTTCATTACATTTTCGTACGTCATGTTATCTCACTACTTACATCACTTGCCTGACACGTCTTCAGGTCCATAGGCTTGAGTGTTACATTTTTAATTGGCCTGGTTTACCTCAGGTTGCTCAGCCTCGCTAGGTTCTTGAGACTGTCACGTTTTCAGTCTTGTGCCATGTATTCGTTCCTGCTCTCCGTTACTGAGTGTGTCAATCACGGACACCCACGTAGGTAGGGGTTAGGAAAGGTAGGGATTTTCCTTTTCCTAAGGTAAGTTGGGGCTCGTTGGTCATGTTTTGTTTTTAACGATGTTGTTCTTGTTTGCAGAATTCATGTCACGGGCAGAGAATCGAAGATTTTGCCGCCATCCATCCTTCTCCGGTTACGGGTTTCGTACATGGTGGCAAGCCCTCCTTGAACCTCCCGTTACGGCCGTCTCTTTGGTTACAGACAAGCTTGATCTCAAGTCCTTTTCAAGTTAGCCTAGTAGCTCTTGACTCGGCCTGGGATATCTTCCAGGCATTTCTATCCCAGTATCCTGGGTTCTTTTCTCACAAACTTTCTGTACCTACTTGCGGTTTGGTTCTTTTGGCCACTTTTCAGCTCAACAGGTTTTTCAAGCTGGTGCCCAGTACTCAGAGATAGGCCACCCTCCTTTCCCTTGCACTCCCTGCCCTTCTAGCACAGGGCATGGCACGCAGCAATTCCTTGCTGCCTAGCTAGGGTAGCCCTTCATATTCACTCCGGGCCGTGCTTTTAGTACAGGTGCAGTCCTGCTGCTTTTCATCGAGGGGTCTGTTTCTTTTCGTTGTTGAGAAGTTAGATTGGCGGTAGTCAGCTGTCTTTTCCGGACATATCTCAGTTCCACTTGTCTGTCACAGGCATTCTTGCGTTGGGGGCTTGTGGTTACATACGGTTACTTTCATTTCAATCTCTTTTTCTAGCTCATCCTACTGTTTATTTTTGGCCCCTTTTAGGCATACCGACCACGTGACCCCGGCACACCTCAGGTCAATTTCCCTGTTTCCCCTCAGACCTTTCCCTAGCACGATTACCTGAGACTCTGAGTACAAGTGTAAGGCTGACCGCAGGTCAGCCTGTATTTGTAGGAGGAGTCGGGAGGTATTTAAACCCACCCTCCTTCCTCCTTCTGGGCGACGATTCTCAAATGATTTAGTACAAGTTGCCTACATTTAGCACATTTTCCAATTGAATAGATCTTGTTGATCTAAACTAATTGTAATTTCTTCAGTCTAATGGTCGTTCTCTCCAAAACGTGTCAGCGTCATTTCATTGTTTAAGTCATCACATGCACAATAGTCTGTTCAATTGTCAAAATGATTCAGGAACATAATACCATGAATACCATATATGAATCTCTTGGAACATTTGATAAAATGATTACAGCAATTGACAGTCGGGTGCAACTAGAACTTGACTAACGAAGGAGGAGTTGGAGTTGGTCTCAGATGACCAATCAAACAGTATGTTTAGTTACTGTACCTGACAGGTGTTGTCCGTGATTGTGAATGCTGCCACACATGTATATATAGAGCTTGACCATGCAGGACCAGTACAATTTCTGATCATGGTGTCACCTGGCCAAGTAAATGAACAATGGCAACTGTCTGCTCGAGGAAGAAGAAGAGGAGGAGGAGGAGAAGTAAGGGTGTGTGGTGGTAGAATAGGGGGAAGAGGCCGAGGAGCACGAAGACACCATGCTGTCCCTGATGAAATTTGGGCAACAATTATAGACCATGTCATCAACCATGGCCTCACAATCAATGATGGAATTATATAATGTATAGGACAGGACACTGTGCATAGAGCAACAAATATGTTTATTCATTTACATATTCATTTAGTGTGTGTGATAGGCCTACAGTATAACAGTATCTTACCTCAGTGGGATGTTACGTATGATACTAACAATGACAAGAAAAATATTGTAGATGTAGCGCCTGTGTACTTCCAAGTACCGGTGCTATTACTGTAAAAGTTAAGGGATAATCAGAGTGTAGTTGACTCTGATTCTGATTGCAATTTTACAAAGGGTCTCTGTTTCAGCTGGGCTGTGCTGCGGGTCCATTCTGTGGTTGCTGGGGTGTCATACCACCCTGGGGCGACAGTGGAGTCCAGGCTGGGGTGCCTCTTGCCAGCAGCCAATCGGGAGGGAGTTTCTCTCGCGGGGCATGCTGGGGGAGGGTACTTCTGGAGCAGACGCCATTGAGGCGGGGTTCTTTTCCTGAGGTGGCACCCACCTTTAGGGTGACCACACATCACGGCCCGCCGGCGAGATGGCCTACCAGACAGGGGTGCGCGTGCCACGCGGTGTTCCTGGTTCCGGGACCATGTTGGCCCGGAACATTTAAAGCTGTGGCGGGGCCCCAGTATTCGACTGGGTCCCCAATTCTGAGAAGAACATGTACCCCAGGTTTGGAACCACTGGAATACTGGCCAGTAGTATATTGAACTTGTGGAACATAGAACATTCCTATGTAGCTGTCTGTAACTCTAATGTATGACTCTTCTGTATGACTGATTTGATGTTTTCTTTTTTTACTCTATTGTAGAGAATAATGGCACTGGAAGAAAACGAGACCTCTCACATACCTGTGTATGTGGATGAGGCTGGCTTCAACCTGGCCAAGGGCCAAAGACGTGGCCGTAATTTTATTGGCCACCGGGCCACGGTGGATGTCCCAGGCCAGCGAGGGGGCAATATAACTATGTGTGCTGCCATTTCTGAGAATGGTGTGGCCACTCACATCCCCAGTCTTGGCCCATACAATACAAAGAAGCTCCTCATCTTCTTGGACCGCCTTCATTTGGATTTGATCCCTGAAAATGAGAGAGGTCTCATAGGGCCTCACCTACCACAAAATATAATTGTATGGGACAATGTGAATTTCCATTGTGGCCCGCTTATCAGGGCCTGGTTCACTGCTCATCCAAGGATGGATATGGTGTTCCTACCACCTTACTCTCCTTTCCTCAATACTATTGAGGAGTTTTTCTCCGCTTGGAGGTGGAGAGTGTATGAGCATCGGGCTCAAAATCAGCGGTCCCTGCTCCATGCAATGGACGCTGCCTGTGAGGATATTACAGGAGATCAGTGTAGGGTATGGTTGGGACATGCACGCCGTTTCTTCCCTAGTTGCATCACAAGGGAGGATATACGCTGCGATGTTGACGAAAATCTGTGGCCAGACAGACAGCAGCGTGTGGATGGGCAGGAGGGTGAGGACGGTGGGCAGGAGGGTGAGGATGGTGGCCAGGAGAGGGAGGGTGAGGACAGTGACCAGTGAAGAGATGTTACAGTACTTGTGAAACTCCAGCTTTATTTACAGAATTGTAGGCTAAATTTAATTTTCCTTGTTTTTCGTTTGTGTATTTATATTTCCGTATATTATGCTGTATACATTTTCTTTTTACTCTGATGTATGGAAGTTACTTTGTGTGTGAATGATAATGGTTACAATACTGTAAAGTAATTTTTCCTTGGCAGTATGAGCGCAATGTGTGATGTCAAACCTTGGAGGCGACTCTTACCCTAAAATCTTTTCCTTTTTTTTTCAGTTTTATACACCATTGTATTCAATTAGCTAGACAAAAACTGTACAGTAACCATTGTCAATGAAGGACTGGGCTAAGACTGAAAGGTGGACATGGAGGATATTTCAATGGTCCTCTGCCATAGAGACAAAACATTTAAACATTTTGACTTGCAGTGCTTACACAATGCCAAAGGGATGAAGCATTTTGGGGGCACTGACTATTTGAATGAGAAAGAAATTTAGTTTTGACACATGAGTGAACTGTTTTGGGAAAGATATGAACTTCTGAAGGTGAACCATGGTGTTGTGCTGAACCATCCAGGTTATTTTGACAAATGTACCAAGAGAGCTGAGAACGTCCGGTCTGTATCAAGAAATGAGCCAAAGCAATTGAGAAGAATATTTGCCATTTTGGGGGCACTGACTCTTTATATGGGAAATGAATATGGTTTTGAAGCATGAGTGAACAGTTTTGGGAGAGATATGAGCTTTTGCACCTGAGTTATAGTGTTGTGCTGAACTGTAAGACTGTTTTGCCAAATGATCTTAGAGTTTTGAGAATGTAATTTCTGTTTCAAGAAATGAGCCAAACCAATAGAGAAAAACTGTAATATCTTCCATTACCTTAATGCATTGCTGTTTTCATGTCCTCATTGTTCGTTTTTGCTCTCAAGTTGCTGTAATTCTTCTCTGATCTCCACACTTCCTGGTTGTCTGTTTCCTGATGACCACAGTGCTGGGAGCTTTCTCTCTGTGGTCACTAATCAAGGAGGTGTGATTACTGTGTGTCTAAAACCCCACAGCACCAATCAGTTTCGTTTTACATCACAAAAGCAGGAAACAACATGCAAAAACGAAACTAGAAACTGCAGGTACATTATATGATTGATTTTTACCTATTTTTAATCATTTTTAAAAGGAATCAGTTAACTATTATGTCTCTATACCCTGTAAACAGTCATTTCAGC
The DNA here is from genome assembly GCF_905171775.1 of Rana temporaria. Classification (NCBI taxonomy): domain Eukaryota; kingdom Metazoa; phylum Chordata; class Amphibia; order Anura; family Ranidae; genus Rana; species Rana temporaria. The sequence continues at coordinate 499,993,928 of NC_053490.1, forward strand.
AAAAAAAAACTCCTTTCATCACTATTGCCAAGTCCTTGTAGGTTTGTCTTTCCCAGCCATCTTCCATTCAGCATATAGAGGTCAATGCCATTAGAGTAGACTAGTTACAGAGCCTTACATTTATCAACATTAAATCTCATCTGCTACTTAACCGCCCATGTTGCCATTTTGTTGCAATGTGTTTATTTCCTGCCCAGTTTTAATTCTTCGTAATTTTGTCTCATCAGCAAAAAAAAAAGGTTACATTAATTACTATTCCATCCATCAGATCAGTAATAAAAAGATTGATCCTTGTGGAACAAAACTGCAAACCTTGTTCTTTTTAGAATATGTCCTGTTTCGTTTTCTATTCTTTGAGGGGTCATTGCACTGAAAACCCATATTTTAGGTTTAGATCGAAGTAGGATGGTTAGGCCACCTGACAGATCATTCAGGCCCGGATTCTCAAACAAGTTACGCCGGCGTATCGCAGATACGCCGTCGTAACACTGAGTCCGAGCCGTCGTATCTATGCGCCTGATTCTTAGAATCAGTTACTCATAGATTTGTATTAGATCTGACCGGTGTAAGTCTCTTACGCCGTCGTATCTTAACTGCATATTTACGCTGGCGGTTGGGGGCGTGTACGCTGATTTACGCCTAGAAATATGTAAATCAGCTAGATACGCAAATTCACGAACGTACGCCCGGCCGACGCAGTACAGATACGCCGTTTACGTTAGGCTTTTCCCGGCGTAAAGTTACCCCTGCTATAGGAGGCGTACATGAGGCATACATGAGGCGTACCAATGTTAAGTATGGACGTCGTTCCCGCGTCGAATTTTGAAAATGTTATGTTGTTTGCGTAAGTCGTTCGCGAATAGGGCTGGGCGTCATTTACGTTCACGTCGAAAGCATTGGCTTTTTGCTGGTTAATTTGGAGCATGCGCACTGGGATACTTTCACGGACGGCGCCGTTCGTAAAAAGCGTCCTTTACGTGGGGTCACATAAAATTAACATAACACACGCCCACATCTACCACATTTGAATTAGGCAGGCTTACGCCGGCCTATTTACGCTACGCCGCCGCAACTTTCGTTTGAGAATACAGCACTTGCCTGTAAAAGTTGTGGAGGCGTAACGTAAATAGGATACGTTACGCCCGCACAAAGATACGCGATTCTACGTGAATCCGGGCCTCATTGTCTCAGGGAATCACTTGGTGAGTTCCTGGGTCTACCTGCTTTGGTCTTTCTTGGTGAGATCTCTGCTCTGAGTTACTAGGTCTACCTGCTGTGGCCCCTCTAAAGCCTCATACACATGATCGGACTTCCATCTAACTTTTCCATGGATTTTGGTCCGAAGGGGCATTTTCTGTGAACTTGTTCTGCATACACACGGCAGAACTTTTTCAGCCAACATTCACCAAATCACATGTTTTTTCAGCATTTTACCGCCACCCTTTAGGCAACTTTTGCTATTGTTGTCTGATGTTTAGAATTGGTTCTGAGCATGCATGTTTGTACTTTGCACTTTAGTACACACGATCAGATGATCCTCCATCGGACATTTGTTGCCGGAAAGTTTGAGAGCAGACACAGCGAACATTTGACCGTTGAAAAACCGAAAACAATTGTCTGATGGAGCATATAGTCAGTCGGATTATCCGATAAAGCATGTCCATCGGATCGTTGTTGTCAAAAAGTCAGATCGTGTGTATGGGCCTTTAGTAAGATCGCTGCTCTGATTTCTGAATCCTGGGTCCACCTGCTGTCGCCCCTCTTGGTGAGATCTCCGCTCTGAGTTCCTGAGTCTACCAGCTGTGGTCCTTCTTGGTGAGATCTCCACTCTGAGTTCCTGGGTCCACCTGCTTTCAATATTTATTTTTAAATTGTTGTTGTTTGTTATAGTGCATCATGAAATTTCCCGGCAATTTAAAATATTGTATGGCAGAGTGTTGACTTTTATAATAATCAGTGTACTTCAATTGCTGCCCACAGCTGGGCTAACAACCACATTGATTCCTTCACTGGTATTAGTCAAAATATATATACTGTATATGCTATTTAGATCTAGGTATTGACTTTTCCAGCTCCATTATACGTATAATGTATAATATATCATCATAAAAAAATAAGTATAAAAAGTGAGAAATCCACCCCTCCCCCACATAACACATCCTGGTAATATACAATGAACTGTGGATCACCTCATATTATGATTAACATAACATATGATAAACATGTCCAAGCTAGATATGTAAATAACCTGTCACCCAAAGCAAGGAGAGAGGAAAGGACTTTTTATTTAGACAGGTTTTTATCTGGAAGTCTGTTAATTTTCACTGAACAATAAAAGAGGATTGCTCAGAGCTGGATTAACTCTGTGTGGCAAGACTGGGCACAGATGATAGGAAATGTTATACTCTACATTGTGACATAAAAAAAAAAACTTTAAGCTTTCATTTTAATTAAACAACTGGGTATATCTACAAAAAGTTTCTGTGTCATTATCAGGCCTGATATACAGTGAAGGAAACAAGTATTTAGGGCCAGATCCACAGCCAGCCGCCGTAACTTAAATATTCCCATTTAAGTTACACTGCCGGAAAATTTCTACCTAAGTGCCCGATCCACAAAGCACTTACCTAGAAATTTTCGGCTGTGTAACTTAAATCCGGCCGGCGCAAGGCATTCCTATTCAAATGGGGCGAGTCCCATTTAAATTAGGCGCGCTCCCGCGCCGGCCGTACTGCGCATGCTCACGACGTCATTTTCCCGACGTGCTTCGCGCGGTTTTACGTTGCGCCGAGTTTTGAGAATCGCGACGGGAGTAAAAAAAAAATACGAGTTGCGGCGGGAAAAAAAAAAATTTGAAAAAAAAAAGACGGCGACGCGGGATAGAAGGGTCTACTTTTACAAGGCCTAAACAGTTTAGGCCTTGTAAAAGCAGCCCTAATTTTACGATTGCAAACTAATACTTACGGAGTAAAAACGAAGCGTAAAAGCTTTGTGGATCTCCGTAAGTGATAAATTGCATACCCGAAGCGGCATCTCGACTCGAAATGCCCCCAGCGGCGGATGCGGTACTGCATCCTAAGATCCGACAGTGTAAGTCCCTTACACATGGGATTTTTCTATCGGTTAGTTAACCATCAGGTAATTTTATAACAAGTTCCTTGGGCCAGATTCACGTAGGTGAGCGGCGGCGTAACGTACCGCCGCAAGTTTTCATCGCAAGTGCCTGATTCACCAAGCACTTGCGATGAAAACCTACGCCGGCGCAAGGCGGGCCAATTCAAATGGGCGTGTGCCATTTAAATTAGGCGCCGCGCCGCGCCGGACCTACTGCGCATGCTCAGTGTCGCAATTCCCGTCATGCTTTGCGCGCCGTGACGTCATTTTTTCGAACGGCGACGCACGTAGCGTACTTCCGTAGCGTACTTCCGTATTCCCGGACGTGTTACGCAAACGACGTGAAATTTTTAATTTCGAAGCGGGAACGACGGCCATACTTTAGACAGCTATACGATTGCTGACTAAAGTTAGGGCACCAAAAAAAACAACGAACTTTGCGACGGGAAACTAGACTAGCGGCGACGTAGCGAACGCGAAAAACCGTCGTGGATCGCCGTAACTCCTGATTTGCATACCCGACGCTGGTTTACAACGCGAACTCCCCCCAGCGGCGGCCGCGGTACTGCATCCTAAGATCCGACAGTGTAAAACAATTACACCTGTCGGATCTTATGGATATCTATGCGTAACTGATTCTATGAATCAGTCGCATAGATAGAAACAAAGATACGACGGCGTATCAGGATATACGCCGTCGTATCTCTTTTGTGAATTTGGCCCCTAGTTTTTTAACCGATGGATAAATAACCGATAGGGCCCACACCCGATCCCCATAAGACCGGTTTCATCAGACAAACCGATCTTGTGTACGCTGCATGTTTTGCGAAGGGGTCAAATATTTTTTTCACTCATTAAAATGCAAATCAAATTATAACTTTTTTGAAATGCGTTTTTCTGGATTTTAGTTTGTTGCAAAATTACAAAATCAGCAGGGGATCAAATACTTTTTTCCCTCACTGTACATATTTATATTTTTGAGACTTTAAACTCACTAAACAGGGTTAAGATTGTTTGAATTTTGACATTCATGTGTAATGCAAACTGACATTTATCATGGCACCTTCCGGCCAAAAAATGTAATAATCTAACAAATATTAATAAAGAAATTAAATGTATTATTTGAAGTCATTGTATTTCATCATATCTTTCAGAAACAATCAACTTTCTAAATCTACATTTTAATAGAATTATTTTTTTCTTCTGTTAAAGAAGGGCAATTATTTCTGCTGTTACCAGTAAGAAACGTTAATGAAAATGTTGTACTTCTGTATCATCTCAATGTAATAACATTATTTCTGTAAGTAGCGCAAAATGTGTTATCGTTTTGGATGAGGAAGAAAATATTCTTCCAGTATAAGAAAACTCTTGGGCAGTAATACATAAATGCATAGCCATAGTTAAAAAATAAAAAAAGATGTATATAGCAAAAGTATTACAGAAATGATTCACGTTATCGCCGATGCTATTTATGACCATTTCCATTTGAATAAATAAAAAACAATGCACTCCAATGTAGATCCAATGCTCGCCACTGCCACTACCACTACCGCCACTGCCGGACCCGTAAAAAGAAAAAGCTCTGCTTCTGATAAACGCTCCTGCGGGCTGCCTGGCCCGCCGTGTGACCTTTCCTAAATAGCTATGGAGCAGGGCCACCTGGTGATGTCACCTGGTGGCACCTCTTCCTGTGATGTCATCGACTGGTGCATACTTGGCTGTCAACATCACAGGGGGGAGGTGACACCAAGTGACTTCTCCAGGGGGGCCCACTCCTAGCTATTTAAGAAATGTCAAACGGCAGGCCAGGCAGCCCGCGGGAACATTTATTGGGAGCGGAGCTTTTTTGTTTTTCGGGTCCGGTGGTGGGATCGGGCGTTGGATCTATATTGGGGACATTGTTTTTTATTGGTATGGGGTTCCTCCCTAATCATTTACCGACCAGCCGCTGCAGTTTTAGTGCGGCAACATGGCTCGGCTGGGGCGAAACAACGTTATGTTACGTTGCTTTGTCCTGTGGCCACTAGGGGCGCACGCTGCTCGCCCCCGGAGCCGATGCGAGTGCCCGGCAGGCGCGGTGACCGCCGGGCACCTGTGATCGCTCGTGACACACAGTAAACACACAGCTTCCGGTTCTTTCATGGGAGGAATTACTGATCATCTTTTCATGCAAATTATGAACAGCGATCTGTCATTTACCCTAGTAAGTCCCACCCCCCACAGTTAGAATCACAGTTAGGACCCACTTAACCCCTTTATCATGCCAGTAACTTTTTTACCGTAATCAGTGCATTTTTATGCACTGATCTCTGTAAAATTGTCAATGGTTCCAAAAATGTGTCAAAAGTGTCTGATGTGTCCGCCATAATGTCCGGATAAAAAAAAAAACGCAGATCGCCGCCATTACTAGTAAAAAAAACAATAATAAGAAGAAGAATTCTATAATTCTATCACCTATTTTGTAGACGCAATCAATATACGCTTTTTGCGATTTTACCAAAAATATGTAGAAGAATACATATCGGCCTAAACTGAGGATTTTTTTTTTTAAATGGGGTATTTATTATAGCAAAAAGTAAAAGATAGTGGGCTTATTTACGAAAAGGCAAATCCACTTTGCACTGCTAGTGCAAACTACAAGTGCAAAGTGCACTTGAAATTGCACTGAAAGTGCACTTGGAAGTGCAGTCGCTTTAAATCTGAGGGGAAGATCTGAAAGGAGGGGAAGCTCTGCTGATTTTATTATCCAATAATGTGCAAGCTAAAATGCTGTTTTTTATTTTCCTTGCATGTCCCCCATCGGATCTACAGCGACTGCACTTCCAAGTGCAATTTCAAGTGCAATTTGCAATTGCACTTGTAGTTTGCACTTGTAGTGCAAAGTGAATTTGCCTTTAGAAAATTATTATAATATAACTATTATTATTATTATACGCGATTTATATAGCGTCAACAGTTTACGCAACGCTTTACAAAGTACAGGGGGGACAACACAATTACAGTACAATAACCCCCATTGTATTATTTCGAAATTGTCGATGTTCTTTTGTTTATAACGCAAAAAATAAAAATGCCACTAAAAGAAAGCTCTATTTCTGGGGGAAAAAGGACGCAAATTGTGTTTGGGTACAGCATCGCACGACCGTGCAATTGTCAGTTAAAGCGTCACAGTGCCAAATTGTAAAAAGTGCTCTGATCAGGAAGGGGGTAAAATCTTACGGGGCTGAAGCGGTTAAAATCTATAACAGACATGAAGGGCCTGATATGCATTAAGGGGGGACACTTCACGCCGTTTTTTTTCCGATTTTCTTTTTGCAGACAAAGCTTTTTTTCCCGATTCAGCTTTTAACCCCGCTGACAGCTGATGACTCACCAGTTGTTAAGGACGGGATGGCCGACTTCCCAGCCAGCTCCATAGCAACCAGTTGAACAGTGAATTAAAGTAAAAAAGAAACACATTAAAAACGCAACAAAAATGCAACAAAAACTGAAAAACGCATCAAGCGCAGCACGCATGGATGTTAACCTAGACAAAGGATAAAACTCTCACTGGTTCTATGTATAAAGTATCCCAGTTATCCAAAAAAATACCATCTTTTCACACCTTTAACATGTTTTATGTGATACCATCACAGTACATTGAATGGGACTCAGAGAGCTCCGGAATGATTCAGTACACAATGGGGGTTACAGTATTTACTAAAGGCAAATCCACTTTGCACTACAAGTGCAAACTACAAGTGCAAATTGCACTTGAAATTGACCTGAAAGTGCACTTGGAAGCGCAGTTGCTGTAAATCTGAGGGGGACATGCAAGGAAAATAAAAAACAGCATTTTAGCTTGCACATGATTGGATAAGAAAATTAGCAGAGCTTCCCCTTATTTTAGATCTACCCCTCAGATTTACAGAGACTGCACTCCCAAGTGCACTTTCAGTGCAATTTCAAGTGCACTTTGCACTTGTAGTGCAAAGTGGATTTTCCTTTTGTAAATAACCCCCACAGTGTGCTTGTATATATGTATTGGTTGAGTAATTGAGTAATATGTAACGCAAGGTTGATCTCAGTTTTCTATAGTCAAGTCAGCAAAGAGTTGAATTGTTGTCGAAGGTCGCGTCCCATTGCACATCATCACCTGCACATGTCAGTGCTTTTCTTGAATAAACCATTTTAACCTAAATCTCACGTGGAGGCTTTAGTTGGGTTAAACTTAGTTCAGTGATGAGGTTGACCTAAATCTAGAACCTAAAAATACAGAAGAAAGAATGAAAACTAAAGTGAAGGACGCGCAGTACACAGAGCAGGTGTCAGCAGACCTCTCGCAGGAAACAGCTGTGCTAGGTGTTTAATTACTCCACCGAGAGATAACCAGCATGGCTGAGAACCTGCGCCGGATGGATAAAAAACTCGGGTCATTGTCCCTTGTGTACATAATTAGAATGGAGAGAGCATGCTCCACGTAATTAGCATTTTCAACAGACGATTTGTATTAATTAGCAACTGAATGAGTGTCTGATCATATCAAGGGTTGGGAATTGTAACTGCTCCATCTAGTATAGAACATTTTTTCCCCATACATTCTTTTTTTATGTACACAGATAATATTTTTTAACAGCTCCACAAACATAAAGCATTTCTATTATTGTATAACGCAAAGACATAACTTAAAGTGAGAGTAAATTTCCAGAAAGTGAAGGACTGTTCTTGTCGGTATAGATTATTCCCCCCCTTTCTGTTCTTGCTCCAATAATATTTGTACAATTTTGACAATGATCATCGTGATAAATATGAAGTATGTATGTGTAAATCCGCGCAATGAAAAATAAGTAGAAGAAGAACTAAAAATTTTAGACCTATGATTAAAATATGCTCCCGACAAGGAGTTAGATAAGTTTGAAACCCACATAGACTTACAAAAATTTGTAAGAAAAATGAATATAAAGATTTGTTTTGCAAATAAGGAGAAACAATTAAAAAGGAGAAAGCACCACAGTATACAAACACTCCAATTTGCGAAATAATTCAGCGTTCAATCCAAAAACGCAGCAAAACGAAAGTCCAATAGTTTTCTTAAAAAATGGTGGAAGAAGATATTAGGAAACTAAAAGTGAATAAGTCAAAAAGAAATAACATTTGGAAGACGATTAAGGAAATAGAAAGAATGAAGAATATAATTATCAGATAAAGGGGGGCCTAGTAATCCTCAATAAAAAAGACTATGAATTGGAAATTAACAGTCTCTCTTGAGCATACAAGATACATACAAGAAGCTGAAAGGGAATCCTAAGAGTGAATATGAAAAGAAATTAAAATCCTTTGTGAAAAAGGGAGAAGATATGGGCATTCTCACGAAGAAAGAAGCTGTGTACCTAACACCAGAGGCGGCAAAAACACCTGTCATATACTATGTTCCCAATATTCATAAGGACCAAATCAAGCCACCAGGAAGGCCAATAATCAGTGGCACAAATTAGTTGTTTTCAAGATTAGGAGCTTATATTGACGGTTACTTACAACCATTGGTTAAAGAGGGGGAATCATATTTAAAAGACAGTAGACAGCTAATCGATGAGTTATAAAATTTAAGGTGGAAGAAAATGACATGTTAGTCACAATTGATGTAAATTCATTGTACACACATATAGTACAAGAAGATGGGATACAGAGCGTTGAGTGGGCATTATATAATCAAACCAACATGAAAGAAGAACAAATATATTAACCGATAATCGATATATTATTGAAGGCTTGAGGTTAGCTATAAGCCACAATTATTTTTGGCACAACGGGGAATACTTCACTCAAACTAAGGGCGTACCGATGGGGGCCACGTATGCCCCCAGTGTAGCAAATATCTTCCTAAATCACTGGGAGGAAGAACAAATCAATAGTGTCCAAAGGACGAATCTTAAATTGTACCGTAGGTACATTGATGATATTGTGATTGTTTGGAAAGGAACAGAAGTTGAATTGCAGAGTTTTTTCGATGAAATAAATCAAAAGGCCTAAGGTATTACATTTTCTGGCACATGTAACAAACGAACAATTGATTACCTAGACTTACAACTGTATAAGGACTTCATTAATACTAGAACCTTTTTTTTTTTAAAACAGACAGGAATGGCTAAATTCCAACTAACAGTTGCCATCACAGACAGTGGATAGGTAATATCCCAAAGGGACAGCTGATGAGAGTATACAGAAAATGTAGCAATGTTAATGATTATGATACCCAAGAAAACACTATCATAAACAAGTTTGTGGAAAAAGCATATAAGAAGAGAGATTTGTTGGCACTGAAAGAAAAGGTGAAGAAAATTAATAGAAAGCTCAAGACAGAAGATGTACCAAAAAATTTGAAAAAGAAGAAAAAACATATTGATATGGCCTTTCTAAAAGGATACAATATACAGTATAAAGCTTTGGAAAACATTATAAAGAAACATTGGCCTATTTTACAATCAGATAAAGTGTTGAAAACCATAATGCCCATTATGCCTTTTTTTATCTATAGAAGGGCACCAAATCTTAGAAATCGACTTGTGCACAATGCTCTGGACCCCCAAAAGCAGATCAGAATCTTCAAACACCTTAAGATTTTTTTTTAAATGCGGCACCTGTCTCCCTTGCAGGGTGAGTAAAAAAACTAATAAGACAAAAGTGAATTTCACCTCCCTGGCAAAAGGATCAGAATACAACAACATGCAAAACTACCCATGTGACGTATGTCATTGAATGCCCTTGTCAAAAACAATATGTTGGAAGAACAACTACTGTAGAGAGTTACACGTCAGGATCCGTGAACATATAACCAACATAAAAAATTGAATTAATAAGCATAGTGTTTCAAGACACTTCAGGGATTAACATAACAGAGACCCCACATGTATGACTTTTTATGGGATTGATAAAATTAAGGGACACTGGAGAGGAAAAAATAAAAAGATTAAGATATCTCAAAACAAAACACAATGGATTTTTCAGTTGGATACTCTCCAGCCCTTATGCTTGAATATAGACTTATGCCCTGTACACACGATCGGTTCGTGTGATGAAAACGGACCCTTTTCATCGGACGAACCGATCGTGTGTGGGCCCCATCGTTTTTTTCCCCCATCGGTGAAAAAAAATAGAATCCGTTTTAAATTTTTCTTAAAAAAACGATAGAAAAAAACGATCGTCTGTGGGGAAATCCATCGGTCAAAAATCCACGCATGCTCAGAATCAAGTCGACGCATGCTTGGAAGCATTGAACTTCATTTTTCTCAGCACGTCGTTGTGTTTTACGTCACCGCTTTGGACACGATCGGATTTTTAACCAATGGTGTATAGGCAAGACTGATGAAAGTCAGCTTCATCGGATATCTGATGAAATAATCCATCGGTCCGTTTTCAACAGACAAACTGATCGTGTGTACAGGGCATTAGATCTGAACTGCTTTCTGACTAATTTCTAATCCCAATTTTTAATTCCATTATTTAATTTCCCATCTTATCCTATTTTGTAAAAATACCCAAGTCAATAGCGGGCATGTTTACCCCCTCCTCCCTCAGGCCAATTTTCAGCTTTCAGCGCTGCCGCACTTTAAATGACAATTGCGCGGTCATGCAACACTGCACCCAAGCTAAATTTGTATAAATTTGTTCACACAATAAGAGCTTTCTTTTGGTGGTATTTAACCACTTCCATACAGGGCATTTTCACCCCCTTCCTGCCCAGACCAATTTTTCGTTTTCAGCGCTGTTACACTTTGAATGACAATTGCGGTCATGTAACACTGTACCCAAATTAAATCATTATGTTTTTTCCCCCCACAAATAGTGCTTTCTTTTGGTGGTATTTGATCACCTCAGCAGTTTTTATTTTTTGCGCTATAAACAAAAAAAGAGTGACAATTTTGAAAAAAACACAATATTTTTTACTTTTTGATTTAATAAATATTACAATTAAAAAAAAAAATTCCTCAGTTTAGGCCGATACGTATTCTTCTACATATTTGTGTTAAAAAAAATCACAATAACCGTTCATTGATTGGTTTATGCAAAAGTTATAGCCTCTAAAAAATAGGGGATATTTTTATGGCATTTATTTTAATTTTTTTTTAGTAATATCGGCGATCTGCGATTTTTATTTTGACTGTGACATTGCGGCGGACATATCGGACACTTTTGACATGTTTTTGGGACCATTCACATTTATACAGCGATTAGTGCTATAAAACTGCACTGATTACTGTGTAAATGTGACTGGAAGGGGTGAACACTAGGGGGTGCTGAAGGGGTTAATATGTTCCCTAAAGTGTGTTCTAACTGTAGGAGGGAGGGGAATCACAAGGGAAGGAGACCGATGTGTGTTTTTCTGTACTAGGAACACACATTGGTCTCCTCACCGCTGACAGGACATGGATCTGTGTGTTTACACACACAGATCCATGGTTCTGCCGTGATTGCAAGAATTGCGGGTGCCCGGCGGACATCGCGGCCGCCGGGCACGTGCACTGGGTCCCGAGCAATGCGGTGCGAGCCCTCTAGCTGCCCAGGAAGCCAAGGACATTATATGTCGTCCACCCCGAGAGAGGAAAGGTTCCCGCCGACGTCATTTTACAATGACTCGGTAGGGGAAGGGGTTAATCACCACTGTTTTTTTTTATATTTTGCTAAAAAAATTCAGTTCTTCATAAATTTAGCCCAAAATGTATTCTGTTACATTGCTTCAGTGAAAATAACCCAAATTAGTGTATATTATTTAGATGTAGGAAAGTCATAGAGTCCACAAACTATGGGATATATCTAAAAAATGTTGATCAGTCCTAATGCACTGACAGCCTATCTCATTTCTTGGGGCCCTAAAATGTCAGGACAGTAAAAAAAAAAAATGACTTTTTGGAAAGTAGACAGTCCAAGGTATTTAGTAAGAGGCATGGCAATTTGTTGTAATAATCTTTTGGAAAATTAAGAAATAAAAAAAATACATACTGTCACCAGAGCAGCACAACAGCATCATATAACTGGTGTGGTGGTGATCAGAGACACTGAATGGTGACAGTACAAAAATATTAAAACATTTAAAAAAAAAAATCTTTATTTCATTTTTTTTTTTTTTTTTTACGATTTTTTTTTAAATTTTACTCACCGTGACCAGAGCAATATAATGTTACCATAGTAACATTGTACTACTCTGGGGAAGTGATCAGGATTTATTTTTTTATACACTTTGTTTACTTATAGGTGTGAATTACATTGCTATAATCAAGCATTTTACTGAATTAAACTAAATCATTCAGTTTTTTTTGTTCTGATTAGCAGTGGTCGGTCAAAACGAATCACTTGGTTCAGATGAGTTGTGATTGTCTGTACCATGTGATCAATTTGACCAATCACAGCTAGCCACACAATTGTACAGAATGGATGGCATGAAAGGAAGCCACCCATTGTGTTCAACTGTTTTTTTTTTTACTTATCTTTTATTTATGTTTTTTTCCAACAAATAATCACAAATACTACAACTGACAAAATGTAATTACAACTTCAATACATTCTCCTTCAGTTTTTTTTTTTCTTTAACAGTCATCGTTCCTATTACCACTCTTATTTAATACCCCCAAACAACCAACCTCCCACCCCCCCCCCCCAAAAAAAAAAAAAAAACCCCTATAAAAAACCCCCCCCTCCCTCCCTCTCTCCTCTCTCGAGACGTAGGATTAATTCTTTCAAATTCCTTCTCCTCTCCCCTGCCTTTACTCTAATAACTTCTTCCCTTCCTCCGATCTTATAAATACGTTCCATCCTGACCATGCTTCTTCATACTGTGTCCTCCTATTCTGCGCTGAATGCACCAAATCTTCCATTGCACCAATCTCTTGAATCCTTTTAAGCCAACCTGCAATAGAGGGGGGGCACGAATCCCTCCACCTCAACGTTATTCCTGCCCTTGCTGCATTAACCATATGAGGCACTACCGACCTCCTATACTTCTGCACCGGTATCTGTGAGCTATGTAGCAGAAAAAATGCAGGATCATCTGGGATCAACTCTTCCTCAAATTTTTGTAAAATTCTTCTCACCTCCTCCCAGTACTGTCTGATTTTTTGGCAGGACCAGAAAATATGAATCAACGTTCCTTGTTCTCTACCACACCTCCAGCACCTTTCATTTGCTTCTTCATCAAATTGATGTAATCTTTCTGGGGTGTAATACCATTGTATAAGGAGTTTATAGTTAGCTTCTTGTGTCTTTGAACATATCGAAGAATTGAATGCTAGGTAAATTATTTGTTTATGCTGACTTGGGGTGAAGGTTCTCCCCAAGTCCCTCTCCCATTTCCGCATTCCCGGCATCACAAATTCTTCCGGTGGCATGTTCAAAAACCCATACATTTTAGATAAAACTCTTGATATTGGTTCCACCCCATTACAATAAATTTCCATTGTTGTCAGCTGCCTTTGAAATTCAGTTACCGAGCCCAGAGATCTTACAAAATGACTTACTTGAAGCGCCTGCCACGTTGAGAGTTCAAATAAACCTCCAGCCTCCGTCAGATCTCCCATCGATGGCCAGGCATTTGGCTTTAGAAAATCCGAGACCTGTCGGAGGTTCTTTCCTTTAAACTTTTCAACTATATCCTTCTCCATCCCTGGTATAAAATTAGGATTACCAATTATGGGTAACAGTGGTGATTTACTTGGTGTATATTTCTTATCTCCACATACTTTTGCTGAGATTAACAGTGTAGGGCCTATTATAGGGTGTCTCTTAAGTTGTCTAGGAAGAGCCGCGTAGCACCAAGGTGCTCTACACAAAGGTATCTGACTTATGTACTGCTCTATACTTACCCAACGTTTACACTCCCCATGTCTACACCAGTCTACCAACCTGGTCAAATGTGTTGCTCTATAATATTTTATTATATTTGGGACTGCCATCCCTCCTACACTTTTAGGCATTCTCAGCAGATCTCTTTTAATTCTGGCTTTTTTCCCTGCCCAAATAAATTTCATAAACAGGGTATTCACCTGTCTAAGAAAGGTCATTGGTATAGAGATTGGCAGTGCCTGAAATAAATACAAAACCTTAGGCAAAATGCACATTTTAACTATACTTCCTCTCCCGAACCACGAATGCATTCCATTTCTCCATTTATCTAGCAGAATTCGTATTGCATTGTACAGTGGGGGAAAATTCAATGCATATATATTTTTGATCTCTGATGATATATATGTACCTAAATATTTTAATACCTTCCCCCATTTAAATTTAAAATTCTGTTTTATTATGTCGCCTATAGGTTCTGGGATTGCCACCTTCATTGCCTCAGATTTTGTTTTATTTATTTTCAGGTTCGATATCCTCCCATATTTCTCTATTTCTCTTACCAGATTGGGGAGTGATACATGAGGGTTGGTCACTGAAAAGAGCAGGTCGTCCGCGTATGCAGCTACTTTATGTACCTGATCTCCCATCTGGATTCCCTGGATATTCGCATTTTGTCGAATTCTATTTAACAGGGGCTCTAATGTAAGAGCGAACAACAGGGGCGATAGGGGGCATCCCTGTCTTGTTCCGTTCGTAATTCCAAAAGGGGGTGATATTACTCCATTAACCCTTACTGAGGCACGTGGGCTTGTGTACATACTCATGATCCATCTGACCATCCACTCCCCCAAGCCCACTTGTCTCAGCACTTGCTCCAAAAAACGCCAACTCACTCTGTCAAACGCTTTTTCTGCGTCAGTGTTCAAAAATACACAGGGAATTTTTTTCTTTCCAACATAATGCACCAGATTAAGGATTTTAATCGTATTGTCTTTTGCTTCCCTCCCTGGCACAAAACCCACCTGGTCCATGTCCACTAAATGTGCTATCAATGGTTGCAGTCTAGACGCTATTATTTTAGAGAAGAGTTTTAGATCAGCGTTTAACAGTGATATAGGCCTATAACTACTACACTCTGCCGGATCCTTCCCCTCTTTAGGGATCACCGTAATATGAGCCAGCAGTGCCTCTGGGGGAAAAACCGCCGTTCCCCCCACTGCATTAAAAAAATTTGTCATCTGCTCATTTAGTATTCTGGAAAATTCCCTGTAATAACTTACCGAAAATTCATCGGGACCTGGAGATTTCCCAACTTTAACTTTCTTTAAATTTTCCTCTACTTCTTCAATAGTTATAGGACTCTCTAATTTCTTCCGAACCGGTGATGGCACTCTAGTTAATCCTGCCGCGGAAAGATACTCCTCCGTCTCCAACTTTGTATCTGCTTCTGATGGTAAGTTATATCAGCCTTTCTCAACCAGTGTGCCGCGGCACACTGGTGTGCCGTCAGAGGTTTTCAGGTGTGCCGCGGGGGTCAGTGGAGAGAAGGCTGTCAGATGAGCTCTCCTGCCGAACTGTGAGAAGCTCTGTCGGCTTCAAAAATGAAAGTGAAGTGCAGAGGAGTGTGCTGTGCTCTCTGCTTCCCCCTAGAGTGCAGTACCCGGCTAAAGAGAAATCTGAAAAGGTACTGAGCTAGAAGCTACATTATTTTTTTTTAAAATGGCTTTATACATTTGTCTGTGTGTGTGTGCACATGTGACTGTCTCTGTGTGTGCACATGTGACTGTCTGTGTGTGTGTGTGTGTGCACATGTGACTGTCTGTATGTGTGTGTGCGTGTGTGTGTGCACATGTGACTGTCTGTCTGTATGTATGTGTGTGTGTGTGTGTGTGTGTGCGTGTGCGTGCACATGTGACTGTCTGTATGTGTGTGTGCGTGTGTGTGTGTGCACATGTGACTGTCTGTATGTATGTGTGTGTGTGTGTGTGTGTGTGTGTGCGTGCACATGTGACTGTCTGTATGTGTGTGTGCGTGCACATGTGACTGTCTGTATGTGTGTGTGCGTGTGTGTGTGCACATGTGACTGTCTGTATGTGTGTGTGCGTGTGTGTGTGCACATGTGACTGTCTGTATGTATGTGTGCGTGCACATGTGACTGTCTGTCTGTCTGTATGTGTGTGTGTGTGCACATGTGACTGTGTATGTGTGTGTGTGCACATGTGACTGTCTGTCTGTATGTATGTGTGTGTGTGTGTGTGTGCACATGTGACTGTCTGTCTGTATGTGTGTGTGTGTGCACATGTGACTGTGTATGTGTGTGTGTGCACATGTGACTGTCTGTCTGTATGTGTGTGCACATGTGACTGTCTGTCTGTGTGCGTGTGTGTATCAGGTTTGCCAACTTTCAGTAAATTTACAAAGAGTTTGTAAAATCCATACTTTTTGCATTTGTCCATGAATGTCCGTTACAGACATGCAGCCTACATGTCCGCAATGGACATTCAAGGACAGATGAAAAAAGTACGGATTTTACAAACTTCGTAAATTTACTGAAAGTTGGCAACCCTGGTATGTATGTGTATGCATGTGTAAGCCTGTGTCTGTAGTCTGTATGTATGTTACTTTTAATCCTGCCCCCCCCCCCATTCCTGTACCATGACAATGGATTTTGTAGGGCTTGTTTGATAGCAAGGACTGCTGCTTCTCTGAAAAGCAATCCATGCACAGATCGCTTTTCAGAGGCATTTGACAGGCCGTAAAGAGGCATTATGTTGCCTCTTTACTACCTGTTTTAAGCCCGTAAATGCAGCATCACTACACCGCAACCGTGCAATGCACACAGTTGCGGGGTAGTTGCAGTGCACCCCCATTCACCCTCGGTATACCTCCAGTTGCAGCCACAGCATGTGAACACCCCAGCTGCTGCCTCTGCAGCTAAAGGTAGAGAAGTTGGGGGTGGTAAAAACGTCTCAACCATGTAGTTTTACCGCCCCTTTGACATGTTAACAAGCCCTTGGTTCACATCTGTGCAGCTGCATGTAGGGCAGACCATTCATTTCAATGGGCTTCTGTACCCACAAAAATGCAGGGAAACAAGTCCCCAACCTTCTTCTTTTTTTTTTAATTGCACTGCAGCAAAAGCACCCCACATTTTCCAATGTGTGGGTGTACCATTAAGAATTAATGGTACCTCTAACGAGCAGAGCATTATTCTGTGTGTCAGGAATGAGCGCGATTTTGCGCGTGTTCTGCGACACACCATAATGTGAACCAAGCCTTGGACTGGGGTGCCTCAAGACTGAAAATACTTTTTAAGGGTGCCCCGACTGGAAAAAGGTTGAGAAACACTGAGTTATATAACCCCGAGTAAAATTCCCCAAATGTTTGGGCTATCTCGGAACATATATCGACCTGCTCTTTTCCTTGAGTTTCCCTGCCAATAATTTACTGCATTTATCGCCTAACTCATAATTGACCTTCTTTCCTCTTTGTATGATCGCTTTGGCTTTAAACCGCATAATCTCTGAGATCTGCCTCCTTAATTGTCCTAGCTCTCTCCCCACCTCGGGTGATTGTTTTTTTTTGTGTTGAAGTTCTAATTCCTGGATTTCCTCTAATATCTCCCCAATCTGTTTTTCTCGTTTTTTTTTTAAGTACGATCCATGTTTTATCAGAATTCCCCTGATTACTGTTTTATGAGCTTCCCACACCATACTAGGGTTACTCCCTGGCGTATCATTGACCTGAAAGTATGCCACAATCTCCCTAGCGACATCCTCTCTTACTTCTGAATTTTGCAACAAACTCTCGTTTAGTCGCCATGTTCTATCTTGAGCAAATACATCAGCCGAGAGGGAGAGGCCTAGGCTAATCGGTGCATGGTCTGACCATGTTATGTTCCCAATAGTTGTCTCCGTTACTGAGGTAATCTGATAATGAGGGATAAGACACATATCTACGCGAGTGTATACTTGATGTGGATTAGAAAAAAAAGTGTAGTCCTTTTCATCTACATGTAGGATCCTCCATACATCCACTAATTGTACCTCGTGTAGTTTCTTTATTATC
Source organism: Rana temporaria (assembly GCF_905171775.1). Taxonomy (NCBI): domain Eukaryota; kingdom Metazoa; phylum Chordata; class Amphibia; order Anura; family Ranidae; genus Rana; species Rana temporaria. The sequence continues at coordinate 500,011,922 of NC_053490.1, forward strand.
CCCCTTCTGATACTCCCTGGCACCGATGAGGTCCCTGAAGATGCATCTATTCCTGGGTCCAGCGTGATGTTGAAATCCCCTCCCAAAATTAATTTACCCTCTGAAAATTCATCCAATTCTGTAAGAGCTTTTTTAATAAATATGTCTTGTTTCGTATTTGGTGCATACAGCGAAGCCAGAGTCACCTTAACCCCTCCTATGCTACCTTTCAGGAAAAGGAACCTGCCACTAGAGTCCAGGCGTTTATCTTGTAAAGTCCAAGCGACTCGATTTGAAATCAGGATTGATACTCCCTTTGTTTTCGCCTCCTGGTTCATTGCGTGATACACGCATGGAAAAAATCTATTCTGTAGAAATGGCAGGCTCCCTCCCCTGAAATGAGTCTCCTGTACAAAGGCCACATCCGTCCCCCAATTCCTTAAGTCTTTCAAAAGCATTTTTCGTTTTTCTGGAATATTCAGTCCTCTAGCATTCAGTGAAGTTACTTTTATAGTCCCCATCTCGAAAGTCAGAGAGAGGAGAGAGAGAGTAAAAAAAAAAAAAAAAAAAAAAAAAAAACCCCTAACCTACCCCCCTCCCTCCCTTAAATCAACCCCAATCCCTCTTCTCTAGCCCTAAGGAAAAATACCACCCAAGACTGGATCCTTCTCCAGTAGTCACCGTGGGTGTGTACCTACTCTGGGGGGAATAACGGAGCGGTCAAGTAGCTCCATCCAGCCCCACTCCACTCCACTCCACTCCTCCCCCGACCTTCTTCCCATCCCACTTCCCCATCTTCTCCTTCTCTCAATCCCCCTGTCTCCTACTCTCTTACGTCTCTTCCCCCCCCCTCTCCTCATCCCCCCTCCGTTATTCTATGCTTCCCTTCCTAGTTTTTTTTTTTTTTCTACTGCTTTTCTCATTCCTCTTACTTATCTCAACCCCCCACCAGAAAACCAGGAAACAGGTTAAACTCACACTCAGTAAACCTCTATCTTTATAGAAATAACCTCATCATCTCTAACAGAGGGGGGAAAAACCCCAAGAGAAAAGGGGGGGGAAGAGAGAGAGAAAAAAAAAAACAGGGGAGCTAAATCATTTATTTCGGTCCCCCCTTTGATCCCCCCTTTCCCAGCCCCATATCACCTATGAGGCCCGAAAAGAAGATAAGACCCCTAATTCCTCCGTGGTGCTCCTCCCCCCCCTCCACCCCCAACCCCCCACACACCCCTTTCCCCCCATGCCCCTTATTGTGCTAAATATTTATATCAAAGTGTATACGTATCTGCGTATATGAATTTACTTCACCTTTCACCCTTCTGCTCATTTCCTATCTTTCTTATCTACGTTATTTAACATTAGCAGATACAGCTCAAATATAGTCCAAATACAGATACGGTCCAGTAATATCTGTGATTTCTATAAATCTGTGAGTCTGTGAAACAAAAACACTTAAAAAAAAAAAAGAAAATTTTTTAAGGTATCTGCTTAGTTACCTAAATGAGCCTGCTTTATTTCCAAACCACCTCTTTCATTATTTCTCTTTTTCCCTGGCTGCTTTATCTACTTTTAAATTTTAGCAGATAAAAAATCCAGTGTTATCTGTGAACTCTGTGAGTCTGTGAAATAGTGAAATAGTGATTCTGTATCATAATACACACATCAACCAAAAAAAAAAAAAAAAAAAAAAAAAGAAGAAAAAGAAAAGGGAAGGAAAAAAAAAAATTTCCCCTTTCTTCTTCCCCCCCTACTCCATATTTCTGGAGCTCCTTAACCAAAAATAACTGTATATATATTTATATTTATATTTAAACAAGGGGGCAAGAGAAAACCCCCCCCCTCCACTCATCCCCAAAATACCCCCCCCCCCCCCCAAAAAAAAAGAAGAAAAAAGATTCCTCCATCCTCCTCTTAATCCTGTGCAATTTGTGTCTCGTGTCTCAATTTCAAATTTCTTAAGTTTCTCTTCTTATTGCCTATATCCTGTATCCTTTTGTGAATATGTGCCATTCAGTGAAGGGGTCGGGCGAAAAAAATCAGGAGAGAGGAAAAAAAACAAACCCTTCCCTCCTCTCCCCGCAAAACTAGGGGGGCAGGGGGGGAGGGGGTGAGGGAGCCAAGCCACACAGAGAAAAAAAAAAAAAGGCACAGGGGACCCCCCTCCTAAACGTCCTGATCCTCTTCAGGGTCCTTCAGGGTCCTTCCCTCTTCCGCCTCTCCTCTACTTCTGCTTGGCCCTATCTTTTTATCTTCGATAACTGTTGTAGCCAATCTGGAACTTCTATTGGTTCTATTCCCATCTTTTCAAACAAACCGGGAAGCTCCTCATGCTGCTGCAGGAGAAAAGACTCTGCTCCCTTTCTTACTGTCACGGATATTGGATACCCCCATCTATAGTTCCCACCAACCCCCTTTACTTTGTCCAGCAGTGGGCGCAACATTGCCCTTCTTTGTAGCGTAGCCCTCGATAAGTCCGGGAGAATTTTAATTTGTGCCCCTTCCAGCACCACCTTCCCCGCCTCCCATGCAGCTCTACTGACCATCTCTTTATGGGAATACCTATGGAAGCATCCAATTATATCCCTCGGTCTGTCCAGGTTCGTTGAACGGGGGCCCAATGCTCTATGCAACCTTTCAAATTCAAACCCCTGGGGGGGAGGTGAGCCCACCAATTGGTTACATATCTCATTTATAGTCATCTGCAGGTCCTCTTTTTCCACTGTTTCGGGAACCCCTCTGAACCTTAAATTCCTACGTCTGCTACGGTCTTCCATTTCTTCCAGCCTAAGCTGGATATAATCTACTTGGGACCTTTTAACACTGTATGTCTGCTCTATTGCAGTAACCCGTGCATCCAAATTTGTCAACAGTAATTCATCTCTCTCCAACTTATCTGCTATCTGCTGGACTTCTCCTCGTATCGCCTCCGCCTCCTTACGGTGGGACTCCTCCATGCGGTGCACCAATGCTTCCATATCTGCTTTGGTAGGAAGGGCTTGTAACATAGCTTTTAATATACTCAATTCAGTCTCCTGCGGGGGCTGTGGGAACTGTACCTGAGACATTTCTATTCCCTTCCGCTCCTGATCTCTCCCCTCTCCAGCTTCCTTTCCTCCTGTACCCAGCATATCCGTCCCTGCTGACACCGTCGGGAAGGGAGAGAGAGTAATTGTCGGCGTCTCCCCAAGCGTCACACTACCATGTGACCCGGTCTCGCAGTGTTTGCTTGCAGCTGATCTCGTCAGGGGAAAGTACCGCTGTATCTCCGGCTGGGACGGGTAAGTCTGTTTTGCCTTTTTGGACGTCCCGGGTGGTCCCGAAGGTCCAGACAGCCGTGCCTGCAGTGGTTCTTTCCGCGGCTCCTTTCCCGGTGAGTTAACAGCTTTCCTCTCGTCAACTTTTTCTCTCCTCATCCCCCGTATCCTTCCGTTGCAGTTCAGCTATCTGTTGCAGTCTCCTCCGCAGTACTATACTGTTGCTGCTACTCTTCCCAGCTAGGATCGCCAAAAAGCCACAGGCTCCGCTTCGCTACGGGTTCATGTCCGGGAGTTTCTCATAAGAGGGTTCAATTACTCATACGCTCTCGGTCGGGTGGGAGTACATGGCGTGGTGTGTGGAGCGGAGCCTGTCTGATCCTACTCCACCATCTTCCGGTCACACCCCCCCATAATTGTTAAATCTAGAAAGTGGATTCCTCTTTGGTTCTGTGTTCAACTGTTATGTGACGTGCTGTGATTGGTCATGTCGGTCACATGATGTAGGCAGTGAGCCAGTACTCTGATCAGTCATTGGCTGTGTCCTGTGGACCGATCGTGCAGATATGCGGCACCGCGGCCATGCGATTAGAACTTCCTGACAGGTTGTAATATGATGTCCAGTCAGTATGGGAAAGCCACCACCCAGCCATCATTTGGTTATAGGCTGGCAGGGAAGTGGATAAACACACACTTACCTGGTCTGTGCAGTGTTTTTTTGCATAAAGGCAGCTCTGATTCTCTTCTTTTCGAGTCCCCCACCGGTGCCCCTGGTTCCTCCCTCTTGAGCAGTGCCCCCAGAGAAAGCCGATTTCCCTGGGGGCATCACTGCATGTTTACTCCCAAGACGCTGCTCTATGTGTCTATAAGACATATAGAGCCGTGGCTCAGCCCCCTTCTCTCTCCTCATTGGCTCACTGGCTGTGAATCGCCGCATCTCACTCATTTGCATATTTGAATAGGAAATCAATGGGAGCGCCAGATGCGTCCAGCGTAAATATGCGCCCACGATACCCCAGCGTAGGAAAGTTACGTCGGTCGGAAGAAGCCTATTTTCAGGCGTATCTAGTTCTGTGGGTACAGCGCACAGATACGACGGCGCACATTTACACTTACGCGGCGTATATCGAGATAAGTCGACGTAAGTGCTACGTGAATCCGGGCCATCGTTTTCCCTGACGAGATTCTTGGCAAGAATCTCTTGCCGCCTGAGTGTACACACTGACATTTCAAAAGAACCACGGTTCTCTTGAAAGGCAAGAACGCGGTGATGTCATTGCGTACGACGAGCATGCGCTCGTCACATTTGATGCCGTCGCCGCCATCTTGCTTCACCCTACCTATGCTGTGGAAGCTACCGCGCATGCATTGAAGTCATTTCGAGCATGTGCTGGTTTCCACGGCGACAGGTAAGTATACACACTCTCGGGTTTCTCGTCGGGAAACAGGCCGACAAGAATCTCGACGAGAAAAAAAGAGAGCAGGTTCTCTTTTTTTCTCGTCGAGATTCTGGCCAGATATCCAGACGAGAAACCTGAATGCCTCGTACATACGAACGGTTTTCTCGGCAAGAAGCAGTTTTCTTGCTGTTTTTTGCCGAGAAAACCGGTCGTGTGTACGAGGCTTTAGACTTTGACCACTTTCTGTTTTGATGCACCTGCAATGCATTTATCTCATTTAAACTGAAAGTACAAATGGGCTTTAATTAGAGTAAACTGTTTACATTCATATACATTTCCAACATACTATAGATTCTCTCTTAACAACATTTTTATTGTATTTTAGTTGGTTTTGGACACTCAGCTCCATCTAATTCCAGCAATTTCTACGTTCTGTAATGACTCTAATAATGTCTTAAACAAGGGGGAAAGTAGTGCAGCTCTCACTTAACAAGTTTCGAAAATGTTCCTGTAGAGTTATAAAAGTCATTGAGATTTACGGAGAGTGTCGGCTCTGCAGAACAAAGGAGATAAGGTGTTACACTTTATTTGGACTCGTAAAGATCATATTGAGATCTTCGGATAGAAATACAGCGGGTGAAAGAAGTCACTGCGCTGCGACACAACTCATGCACCATGGGAAAATGAAACAATATACAACATCATTTTTAATTGCGTGTTTTTTTGTTGTTTTGTTTTTTTTACCGATGGCAGCTGGCGTAATCCCTTTTCTGTAAATAAACTCTGCAGTCATATTTTCTAATAAATTCAGGTTGTCTTTATTTGTTTTCCAGATTCTGTTGTGACAAGGGAGGGCACACATGGTGGCAGAGGGCCAGGTTCTTCTCAGACATTATCGCTGTCAAGGTGCATATCTAAATTTGTGACGTCGGTGGCTGTGCGTAGTCATATGTAAGATATCTCTGCAGTCTTCCACTTAGTCTGGTCATAAACCATTAGGCTTCATTTCCACTGGTGTTTTTACAGCCACTGTTGTTAGCCTTTTTTTATAGCTTAAAAACGCCTGTCCATGTTTATTTTGTAAAAAAAAAAAAAAAAAGCGTAGCGTTTTTGAGCGTTTTTGAGCGTTTTTTAACGTCTGGCGTTTTTACAGCTCTACTCTGGAGCTTCAGAACGCCCTGGTCCTGCGTTTTTTTTACAGCTCAAAAACGCCTATGCCATTTGCAGCTCAAAAACGCCTATGTGGGCATGATGCCATAGAATAACATAGACAGGCGTTTTTAAGCTGTAAAAAATGCTCAGAAAAGTGGCTGTAAAAACGTCAGTGGAAATGAAGCCTTCGAATTTTTGTTTTCATAACGTTTGTTTAATTTTAATGGTTAGTGGGGTGAAATCAACATTAGTTTTCCACTGCAGTGGTGAGGAAATGTAATAGCAGAATGGAAAATGTTTCTCAAACAAAAAAAAATCTAACAATAAATGGGGTTTTTCGTGCAAGATCCGCCCTATAGGCTCACTATGCAAGCCGCTTAGGGCCCCACAAAGCTGCGTTGGGCCCCCCAAATTACTAGAGGCCCCGCCTAGTGAGAAGTCATTTTCGGCCCCCTCACCCCGCTTCTCAACTCACTGGCTGCATGGGAGAAGAGGTAAGAAGTCAGCACCCCCCTGCTTCTCACTTTAACGTAAGATGTCATTTACGACAGCAAAACACCCCCTCCCCCCGCTTCTCAACTTTAATCTTTAATGTGACATGTCACTGTCAGCGCCCCCCCCCCCCCCACACACTTCTCAACTTTAATGTGACATGTCATTGTCGGCAGCACCCCCCCCCCACCCCACACACACACACACACTCTCAACTTTAATGTGACATGTCATTTTGCTTAGGGCCCCAGGGAGGTCATGATCGGCACTGAAGAGGAATTATACATTTTGCAATTAATATTGTATAGCCTAATATTGTAATTAAACCAGTTTGACCATTTTACCGCCGGAAGATTTACCCCCCTTCATGACCTGCCCATTTTTTTGTGATACAGCGCTGCGTTATTTTAACTAACAATTGCGCGGTCATGTGACGCTGTACCCAAGCAAAATGGATGTCCCTTTTGTTCCCACAAATAGAGCTTCCTTTTGTTCCCAGTTTTTATTTTTTGCGCTAGAAATAAAAAAAGACAGACAATTTTGAAGAAAAAAAAAAAGCATTGTACAGCAATTTCCAACTTCTAGGGAGATCACACAGGTATGGCTAGAAATAAAAAAAGACAGACAATTTACATTGGTCCAAAAAATCCATACCTAAACTTCAGCCTTAAAGTGATACTATAGGTTAGATTTTTTTTTTTAAATAACAAACATGTCATACTTACCTCCACTGTGCAGCTCGTTTTTCACAGAGTGGCCCCATACAGTGCTTTCTGGGGTCCACCTGGCGGCTCTCTCAGCTCCTCCCCGCCTCAGATAATCCCCTCTGGGAAGCGCTCTGCCAAGGGGGTTACTTTGCAGGCGCACTCCTAAGTCCTGCATTCACCGTCCATAGCCGCCGAGTGCAGGACTTGGCCCCGCGTCATTGGATTTGATTGACAGCAGCAGCAGCAGCCAATAGCTGCGCTGCTATCAATCTATCCAATGAAGAGCCGAGAACCCCCGGGCAAAGATCTAGCCCATTCACGACATGTGACTTTCCAGTGCTCAGGTAAGTAAAACGGGGGGCTGGGGGGGGGGGGAGCGGTAAGCGTCAGATGTTTTTTAACCTTAATGCATAGGATGCATTAAGATAAAGAAACAGGAACCTTTACAACTCCTTTAATATGTCTGGGATTCCATTCAAATAGCAGGTCTGAATAACATTTTAAGGGTTTTCCAACAAGATTTGTTAACTTAAAGTGGTTGTAAAGGCTTGTTTTTTATTTTCTAAATAGGTTCCTTTAAGCTAGTACATTGTTGGTTCACTTACTTTTTAATTTGATTTCCCTTCTAAATGTTTTTTTCCTTTGTTTTCTTTGTCTGAATTTCTCACTTCCTGTTCCTCCTCAGTAAGGTGTTCAGTAAACTGTTCTGGCTGATTAAACATCGCTCGGATAATGGTGTGAAGTTTACTGAGGAGAAACAGGAAGTGAGAAATTCAGACAAAGAAAAAAAACATTTAGAAGGGAAATCGAAGGAAAAGGTAAGTGAACCAACAATGCTCTAGCTTAAAGTGGAGTTCCACCCATTTTTTTATGTTTGTCTGTGCTGCATGCCCTAATCTCATAGTGTTCAGAATGGACAATTTTTATTTATTTTGTTGCTTGTAAATACCTTTATTTTGTAGTCCTTCATTACTTCCTCCTCCTTATTAGCCTAGGCTATTAAGTCACATGGCTATTCGCAAGGGTTTCTGGGATAGGCATCATGTTTCCCAGTAGTCCTTGCAAACCTGACTGAAACCTATTGCATTGCTTGTGCAGCACTGAGCATGTGCGAGATATGCAAAGCTGAAATCCAGGAAGTCATACAGTCTGGCTTCATGATGCCCACACTTAAGATGGCCACGGTCTATTTCTAGATTATAAACTAAATGCTGTAACAACCTAACAAACGTACCTTAGTTTACAGACTAACTTTACTAGAATACATTAAGCTTGTGTATTACAGGGGTATTTATATTTAAAAAGTGAAATTGTGGGTAGAACTCCCCTCCCCTTTAGGAGGAACCAATATAGAAAATAAAAAACAAACCTTTACAACCCCTTTAATTATGACAAGAAAGAATGTTCTAATGAAGTTATCATAGGAACATTAGGGAGAAAAGCTTGTTTTGTATGGACAGCTTTATATTGCCTTTTCCAGACAGGACATTTTTTTATACAGTTTGACTAATGGATGGCCAGACACACTACAAATAACATGTACAATTGACAGCAATGTAGTTTGAGGGACTGCCTTAACAATTTATTCATGCGTTTTCACAAGGGGAATAAAACTCAAATGTATAACATTGACTAGTGCCAAGTAAATAGAGACCAAACATTGACTGTTGATCGCAAAAGACAAATGTCTTTATTAAGGATTTCCTTAAGACCAAACTAAATCAAATAATACTAAAATAACAGCATAACAGGGCCTTAAGCTGGCCATAGACTATAGAATATTAATAAAACAGCACTCACAATTGCCTCATCCGTAAATAGTAATGATAAAAAAAAGTGCAGAGCTGTTTGCTCGCTCCCAGGGGATTACTTTGATACAACCAGTCCGTGAATCTACTACTGATTGGGCTTTGTATGTAAGATACTCCTACAATTGAGTGGAGTTTAGCCAACTGACTCAGTGCACCATTTTGAAATGCATCTCTATATTTCCCTGGTTCCTTCTTTGAGGGCTAGTTGTCGTATACCTATTTTCCCCTGTGTCTAGCTTCCTCCTGGAGTTATTTGCGTTTCTCATTTAGGAATCACCAGTTTCCTTGACCTCGCTTTGCCAGCAACATGCTCTCTTTGCATGGTTTAATCTCATTCCTATATTGGATATCTTTATTGGCTATCTGCCGATCAAGACTTGAGTGAGTTGCAAGAGAGTGAGACCCGCTCTCTGCTTTTGCAATCACTGTATCCTGAATTGCATCCTGAAGAAGCCCTATGGCGAAACGCGTTGATGCACTCAGGGCTCTTATCATATTATATGTATCTCATATATATAATTTTTAATTGTCATGTCACTTTTTTTATTATGTATGTGCCTTTTTTCTATTAAAATGATGTCTATATATCTCTATTGTTTACTGTGCCGATAAAATCCGAATTGAGTCCATCCTTGGGTTCCCCCCCCCCTTTTCTGGCCATAGACTAATTGAAATTCAGCTGGTTTGGCAGGGACAGACAGAATTTCGATTAGTGTGTGACCCTCCCTGTTTTTTTTTTTTTTTTTTTTTTTATATAATCTTTATTTATCCATAAAGAGATTTTTTTTTTTTCATTATACAACAGCAAAGCAAAAAATAGAAAAATATAAAAGGACGAAGAGGGTGTATACAATGCCGTCCAACCATACAATCAGAAAATACAAATGAACCGAGGGCCCGGTTGAACACCTCGCAGACCAAATAATAAGGACGAAGGTTACACTTGCAAGGTTAAATAACATATAAACCAAAACAACTTGAAGTTGTCCCTAAATAGTCCGCCATGTGCAAGGGCCCATAAAAGAAAAGGCAGATCATCTTGGTCAGGTCGGCAAGTAGCAACAGGAACATAATAAGAATCAGAAAACAAGAACAAAAAATTAAAAAGAGGACGTACCCATAAGCATCCAAACAGTCCAGCAACAGATATGGTCACATACACAGTGGTTTCTTGGGGAAGAGTACAGGGAGGGAAGAGAGGGAAAAGGGAAACAGACCCAGTCACCGTCCCTCATCTACTTGGAGTTAAGGCGTGAGCGGTATAGCTGTGTCTCCCTCCCCCTCCCCCACATAGTGCAGCCAGGTAGCCCAGATCCCGTGCCATTTGTCGTATTCGTCCCTATGCCTCGCCATCCACTCCTCCGCCGACCTGACATTGTTCACCATCCGAATCCAGTCCAAACGGGACGGGACCCGGCTGGTCTTCCAGAAAATAGGAATCAATCTCCTAGCCGCATTCAAAAGGTGCGGTAGCACTGATTTTCGGTACAGGCCAAGGGGGACGGCGGGAACATGCAGGAGGAAATTCATCGGGGAGTCTGGCAGGTCCACATCAAGGATGGAATTGACTTGAGACCTAATATCCAGCCAAAATGAGCGCAACTTAGGGCATTCCCACCAGATGTGTAGAAAAGTGCCCCTATGACCGCAGTCCCGCCAACAGGTATCTGAGGTCATTGGGTAGATCTGCTTAAGTCTAGTGGGTACCCTGTACCATCTGGTCAAAACCTTATACCCGTTTTCCTGCATTTTCGTGTCCACTGAGCTAGAATGTGTGAGACGGTACAACTGGCTGAGCTGGTTATCAGTAAACGTATGCTGCAAATCTCTCTCCCACTCCCGGATGTAAGCAGGTCTCCCACGAGAACTCCGGTCCTGCAAGAGACCATAAAGTATAGATATAGCATGGGGGACAGGGGAAGAGGACATACAGAGCTTCTCAAAAGGGGTAGCAGATGTGGGGGAGCGTATGGTATGGGGCAGGCCCTGTGCAAAATGATGAAGCTGCCCATGCCTCCAGCTATCCATTGGAAACCCCCCATATTGGGCCCTAAGTTCCCCCAGGGAGAGTAGGCCCCGATCTTGGAAAAACCTGCCACAACGCAGTTCGCCGTCCGCTGTCCAGGAGCGCAAAAAGGACGGATGTTCCCCCGGTAGGAACCAGGGGAAGCCCCCAAGAGGTGCCAGAGGGGAAAAAGGGGGGGCAAGGTCTCCCGTCTTATTCATAGCATCCCATAATTTCAGGGCGTGAGTGGACATTAGGGAAACCTGGGACGACAGACCCCTTTGTGAGTGGGGAAGCCAAGGGGCATGGGATAGGTTACGGCCTGCCATAAATTTTTCCAAAGGGACCCATTTCTTAGAGGACACTCCATGGTGCCAGTCTAAAATTCTCTGAAGGGCAATAGCTTCGTAATACTTGCGAATGTCAGGGACACCCATACCTCCTAGTCGTTTGGGCCTCTGCAAAATACGGAGAGCTAGACGGGGACTTCTACCCTGCCAGATGTATCGGAGAAACGCACTGTTAAGGCTCAAGAAAAAAGACCTAGGCAAAGAGATAGGCACCATTTGGAGGAAAAACAAAATGCGAGGAAGCACATTCATCTTTAACACACTGACTCGGCCCATCCACGAGAAAACCTCCCTGTCCCAACGGTGTAAGTCCGCCTTAATGGTGGAAAGCAAATGGACGTAATTACTAGAATATAATTGAGAGTAAAGGGGGGTGAGGTATACCCCCAAGTATTTCATGTGGGTGGGACACCATGTAAAGGGGAAGGAGGATTGCAACCGTGTACGCAGATCCGACGGGACCTTTAACGATAGAATTTCGGACTTCGCAAAGTTAATTTTGAAGTTAGAAATGGAGCCAAAAGTCCGAAGTTCCATCATAATATTGGGCAGGGAAAGCAGGGGGTTCGCTACATAAAAGAGGACATCATCCGCGTAGGCAGAGAGCTTATGTTCCTGAGATCCAACGCAAAAACCCCTAATATCAGGGTTAGAACGTATCTTACTAAGCAGAGGCTCCAGGGTGAGGGCAAAAATAAGGGGCGACAGTGGGCAGCCCTGTCTCGTCCCATTCCCAATAGGGAAAGGGTCAGAAAGAGTACCGTTTACCCTAACCCGAGCCTCTGGCTTACTATACAAGGAGGAGACCCAAGAAAGCATTTTCGGCCCGAGTCCCAATTTAGACAGCACCGCCCGCAGATATGTCCAATCCACCCTGTCAAAAGCCTTCTCGGCATCCGTGGACAGGAGGAGACAGGGTGGATGGTCCGTCTGCATTTGTACCCACTGGATCAGCTGAATGGCCCTATTCGAATTATCCCGCGCTTCTCGACCAGCAATAAACCCCGTTTGATCGGCGTGAACAAGAGAGGGAAGAAGGGGTTGCAAGCGGTTCGCTAAAATTTTCGCTAGAATTTTAATATCGGTATTTAAGAGCGAGATCGGTCTGTAATTACCCGGAACCATGCAATCCTTCCCCTCCTTGGGCAGCACTGAAATATGGGCTAGCAGGCCCTCCTTAGGCATAGGGGTGCCTGCGGCCAGCGCGTTAAAGTAAGTGCACATGTGGCCCGAGATCAGGGGGAGAAAAACACGGTAGTAGGCATTTGTGTAGCCATCAGGGCCAGGGCTTTTCCCCGACGGTAGGTTTTTTACAACGATTTCCAGCTCCTCCGAGGTGATCGGAGACTCTAGAACCTTACATGTTTCGAGGGGGAGTCGGGGGACATGGGCCTCCGCCAGATTGACCCTCCCTGTTTAACAGAAGTTGTTTGTTAGGTCATAAGTCAATTGTTAGGTTGACTTCTTTCAAACGGACAGTTTGGAAAACTTTTCTTGACCAGCGGGATCAGTGGATCAGCAGGATCAGTGTATTTTTTTGTTCAGCCTGCTGGTTGAATGAAAAAAACAAACCACCTATAACCAGCCTTAGCCTAAGCTTGTGAACCATAGGACAACATATGATCCAAAATAAGAAGCATTGATAATGAGGTCCAATGTTCTGGCAATCAGGCTGAAGTCTTCAAACACAGTAGCCTTGTGTAACAACACCAGAACTGGGGCTTCATATCACAACTGTTACACGGTCCTCGTGGCTGCAATCAAATACTTAATGGCATTTACAGAAGTGAATGAGTAGCCACCTTATCTGTTCTCTGAATGACTGGAGTAATCATCAAATTGAATGTCTATCGCTGCACCAAAATATGCCAAACCTATAAGGTAAAGAATTATAGTTGTGTGACCAAATGTGCTGTCTATCTCCTCTCTTGTCCGTGTGGCCTGCAGTACGTTGGGCGGACCATGCGAACATTAGGCGTGCGAGATGGGTGAAAGCTCAGACATGCTGGCTGTTTTGAATTACACGCTGTTAATATTATGCATCCTGACCACGTGGGTCGCAACTGTGACCCCTGTGACCCCTGTAGGTCTGCCTCTGAAATTAATTAACCATAATTGGATATATATTATCTTTTCTTTGGCCAGCGCACTTGAGAATTTTTTGATGTAGCTGGTTGCACATCCTACCCGAATAGGTGATTAGATGCGTTAGTACTTCATTTATTTTAATTAGTTTAAAAATGTGTTACTAAACCTTTAGTAGGATTTGGTGAATGGGTGAGAGAATTGATTGTGATTATTGAATGTCAGTGGCTCAGACCCTGCTAGCAGTATCAGCAATGGGTGAATAGCCCTCTTACCAGTCTTCCAGATGCTACAGTGACTTCTTGCTGTACAAGGGGGGCCCTTTAGGTCTCTTCCCGAAGGGCTCTGGTGATCAGCGGTGGGAAGCAGTGGGTTAGTAGACTTCTTGTGGCAGAGGTGTAGGTGCTGTGATGTGATGTGGGCTGTGCCTGGTTCCCCTCAGAGTGTCTCCCACTAGCAGGCGAATATTCAGACAAAGGTGTTCTCTCTCTAACTTTCTCAGCACCAAGTGAGAGAACTTTCACAGGCTGTTTATTAACCACTTAAGGACCGGACCAATATGCTGCTAAATGACCCAAGGGGTTTTTACAATTCGGCACTGCGTCGCTTTAACAGACAATTGCGCGGTCGTGCGACGTGGCTCCCAAACAAAATTGGCGTCCTTTTTTCCCCACAAATAGAGCTTTCTTTTGGTGGTATTTTATCACCTCTGCGGTTTTTATTTTTTGCGCTATAAACAAAAATAGAGCGACAATTTTGAAGAAAATGTAATATTTTTTACTTTTTGCTATAATAAATATCCCCCCAAAATATATATAAAAAAAAATGTTTTCCTCAGTTTAGGCCGATACGTATTCTTCTACATATTTTTTAAAAAAAAAATCGCAATAAGCGTTTATCGGTTGGTTTGCGCAAAATTTATAGCGTTTACACAATAGGGGATATTTTTATTGCATTTTTATTAATTATTTTGTTTTTACTACTAATGGCAGCGATCAGCGATTTTTTTTGTGACTGCGACATTATGGCGGACACTTCGGACAATTGTGACATATTTTTGGGACCATTGTCATTTTCACAGCAAAAAATGCATTTAAATTGCATTGTTTATTGTGAAAATGACAGTTGCAGTTTGGGAGTTAACCACAGGGGGAGCTGTAGAAGTAAGGGTTCACCTAGTGTGTGTTTACAACTGTAGGGGGGTGTGGCTGTAGGTGTGACGTCATCGATCGAGTCTCCCTATAAAAGGGATCACTCGATCGATGCCGCCGCCACATTGAAGCACGAGGAAGCCGTGTTTACATATGGCTCTCCCCGTTCTTCAGCTCCGGGGAGCGATCGCGACGGAGCGGCTATAAACGAATAGCCGTGCCGTCGTCCCGGATCGCTCCCCGCGGGAATCTGTCCGCCGCATGTATCGGGGGGGGGGGGGGGCCAATGTGCCTGTACGTGCCATTCTGCCGACGTACATATACATGCGGCGGTCTGGAAGTGGTTAAAAATCATCTCTCATTTCTCAGTGCCTATTGGGATTTGTAGTGTAGGAAGCCAATTGGCCCATTATATGACTGCCATCTCAAACAATTCCCAGCATTCTCAGCGCTGTGCATAGAAGTCTACGTGTTTGCTTGACATTAGCATTCCCCCTGCTGGTCAGAGAAGAATGGTGCAGTATAACATTAGTATCTCAGTAGAGGCAGAGAAGAATAAAAGGCAATGTCTCCTTTTCATATTATTGTAGCTCAGCACCTGGCTACATATTATACTGAAAAGAATGCCTATTAGACATTCCGTGTGGTTCCGCTGGGCACTGCATTGACTGTCCAATAAACTCAGGTCAGCCCTTATCCTACATAGATGTTGATAGCTCCAAAATTGAGGGTCTTGTATACAACTTGACAAACACAAAGGACAATGGTAACATTTTAAGTAAACAGAAAAAAATCAATTACTAACTACTGGAAATAGTGGACAATATTCTCAACGTTTTTTGGAAATTCTATCTCTGCAGATGGTTGTTTTTGAAAATTGTTTCCAATGCAAGCTGTAATTTACCATCCAGAAATTGTAGTCTAAAATATATCTAGTAGCTCAAAGCACAAATGTCCAGAGACAATGGTTGCATCACCCTAAAATTGTAAAAGTCAGAAAAGTATTGCAATATATACATGTTACTTTTGTGTGTTCACTTAAAGTGACCCTTCCCTTTTCCCATGCCGTGTGAAGTAAGTAGTAAGAAAGTACAGCCGTGGCCAAAAGTTTTGAGAATGACACAAATATAAATTTTCACAAAGTCTGCTGCATCCGTTTTTATGATGGCAATTTGCATATACTCAAGAGTGTTATGAAGAGTGATCAGATGAATTGCAATGCAACGTTTCCACTGCATTTGTGAAGAAGGCTTCAGGGCGCCCAAGAAAGACCAGCAAGCTCCAAGACCGTCTCCTACAGTTGATTGAGCTGCGGTATCGGGGCACCACCAGTGCAGAGCTTGCTCAGGAATGGCAGTAGGCAGGTGTGAGTGCATCTGCAGGTACAGTGAGAAGACTTTTGGAGGATGGCCTGGTGTCAAGAAGGGTAGAAAATAAGTCACTTCTCTCCAGGAAAAACATCAGCGACTGACTGATATTCTGCAAAAGGTACAGGGATTGGACTGCTGAGGACTGGGGTAAAGTCATTTTCTCTGAGGAATCCCCTTTCCAATTGTTTGGGTCATCTGGAAAAAAACTTGTCCGGAGAAGAAAAGGTGAGCGCTGCCATCAGTCCTGTGTCATGCCAACAGTAAAGCATCCTGAGACCATTCATGTGTGGGGTTGCTTCTGAGCCAAGGGAGTAGGGGGCTCAATTTTGCCTAAGAACACATCCATGAATAAAGAATGGTACAAAAACATCCTCCGAGAGCAACTTCTCCCAACCATCCAAGAACAGTTTGGTGAGGAACAATGCCTTTTCCAGCATGATGGATCACCTTGGCATAAGGCAAAAGTGATAACTAAGTGGCTTGGGGAACAAAACATTGACAATTTGGGTCCATGGCCAGGAAACTCGCCAGACCTTAATCCCATTGAGAATTTGTGGTCCTCAAAAGGCAGATGAACAAAAAAAAAATCTGACAAACTCCAAGCATTGATTAACCAAGAATGGGCTGCCATCAGCCAGGATGTGGCCAAGAAGTTGATTGACAGCATGCCAGGGTGAATTGCAGAGGTCTTGAAAAAGAAGGGTCAACTCTGCAAATATTGACACTTTTCATGAACTTAATGTTCAATAAAAGCTGTTGACACTTATGCACGTTACATTTTTGCCAGTTAAGCTACTAAACAAGAACAAGAATCTCTCCGTGTTCATTTTTATTTTTAGAGAACATTAAAAGTAGTAAGAAGAATGATATAAAGAAAGGAGAAGGGGGTGGGGGGGAGGAAGGGGGGAGAGAGGAAGGAAGGGAGAGCAGAGACAGGGCGGGAACGGGGGGCGAACAACGTCACTCCGGGTCAAATCAATGTTGAGTCCCAAGAAGGGATGTCCCCTCATCCAAGTAAATAAAAATGTTCCAAGGGCCCCAGGTCTCAGTGTGGATCTCATGCTTATGTTGCGCGGTAAGGATCAGGTCTTCCATTTTCTTTGTCTCCTCTACTTTCCGCAGCCAGCATCCAACCGATGGTGGACACTGCTGCTTCCAGTAGAGGGGTATGCAAGCCTTTGCCACGTTCAAAAGGTGGCGCGCCAATGATTTTTTGTAGGCCTTAATCGGGATCGTTGACAAGTGAAGTAGAAAAAAAGACGCATCCTCCGGAATTTCATACTCCATGAACGTTTGTGTAATACGGCGAACCTCTGTCCAGAAGTTCGACAGTCTTGGGCAGGACCAGAAAATATGTAGTAATGAGCCCGCGTCCCCCCCACATTGCCAGCTGCGATCCGAGGAAGTCGGGAAGCATTTATGGGCCTGAGGGCTTTCACACTGGAGCGGTGTGCTGGAAGGACGCTAAAAAAAGTCCTGCTAGCAGCATCTTTGGAGCAGTGAAGGCGCGTTGTGTATACCGCTCCTCCGCCGCTCTTGCCCACGGCTATACCGCCGGCAAAGCGCTGCTGCAGCGTCGCTTTGCGGGTGGTTTTAACCCTTTTTCGGCCGCTAGCGGGGGTTAAAAGCGCCCAGCTAGCGGTGGTATAGCGCTGTGAAATTGACGGTAAAGCACCGCTAAAAATAGCGGCGCTTTACCGCCGACGCACCCACCACCCCCACCGCCCCAGTGTGAAAGGAGCCGTTGTGTATGACATGTACAATACTGTATCTAGTGCCCAACTACCAAGCTCCATTGTTTACCTCCTCAATACCAGTATGTATATTTATATATATATATATATATATATATATATATATATATATATATTTATTTCCAAAACAGTGTGGCAAAAAATGAGATCAGCTTGGCTATTCTGTAGGCATTTTTATCTGATATGTTTTATAACAGCATGTAGGGAAGTAGTTTTTTTTTTTTTTATCCTCGATTTACACTCTGTTCACAGAAACCACAGCTAATTTCCGTGCAATTCACATGCGACTTAGTGCGGTGCGATTTGAGCCATTCGTTTTGAATAGCTCAAATCGCACCAAATCTGCACCTAAGATGTGCCTGCAGCATTTTTGGGAATGCACTGTGCCCGTATCGTATGGCTATTTTTTATCATGCAATCTAGGCAGTGTGAATTAAATGTGGTGTGGGAAACACACAAAAATCGCAGCGTTTCCCACACCACATTGGTGTGAACTGGGGCAACATTTTGGTATTTTTTCCCTTTATATAGTGAAAATACAGTAGTTATTAAATACCACAAATATAAAGTGCCGCGACTTGGGATCCGACTCATGAGACAGGTAAGTGCCGGGCAGCATCTGATGGTGATGGGGTACAGTAGCGGCAATTGTTGGGCACACTGGCAACATCTGATGGGGCACAGTAGCGGCAATTGATCGGCAAACTGGCAGCATCTGATGGGGTACAGTAGCGGCAATTGTTGGGCACACTGGCAGCATCTGATGGGGCACAGTAGCGGCAATTGTTGGGCACACTGGCAGCATTTGATAGGGAACAGTAGCGGCAATTGATGGGCACACTGGCAGCATTTGATGGGCACACTGGCGGCAATTGATGGGTACAGTGTCAGCAATTCTTTACTGTGTGTTGCGGTACAGTGCGGCAAAATGCATGTTTTCCTGTGCGTTACTGCATTCTATAGGTATGCGAATGGAAAAACTGAGCAGACTCTTCTCCAGATGAAATAAGCAGTTGGCATCTCTGCCTTGTAAATAGCTAAGTGCGCCCATTTACAAGTGAAAACATAGCAGTCCTCCCCTTCATTGAAAGGTATGTATATTATGGCAGCTGCCTATTAAGTTATCAAACCACATAAAACAGCCCGATAGTCAAGAGATGGCGCTTAATTTCTTTCACTATAACTACCCATCCATCTTCCAGCCTTCATCTGTGTCTATTACTCAGAGCCACAGTACAATGATGACTATCGATTATTTATAAAGCTGCAGCCTGTTCTGCTGTGTACATTGGGGGATAATAAATACACAGACATCATCCAGAGATAAAAAGCGATGGAGGAGGTGAAGAGGGCCCGAGCTGCCTTAGTTTATAGCGCTACCGATCATTGTCACATTAACCCTTATTCAGTAATATGTCTTGATTGCTTTCACATGATACCACATAAATTAGTATGAGAGCCTTGTCTATAAATATATATATCTACAGTATATACATCATATGTGTGTGTGTTTTATTATAGTTATTCCTTTTAATGGTTAAGGAATTCCATCATCTCCCATGGCAATGAAAGGTTTCCAGTGGCAGGCACGTTCAATTATTGCTGAAATATATACTGCACATCAATAAGGTATAATGAAATCAGCAGAACCGGGAGAGAGAGAGACCTGATCAAGCATCTTACACTATAAAAGGTAGAAACAAGAGGTAGGGCATATCATTTTAAAGCCCCGTACACACGATCGGTCAAACCGATGAGAACAGTCTGATGGACCGTTTTCATCGGACCAAACCGATCGTGTGTGGGCCCCATCGGTTATTTATCCATAGGTTAAAAAAAAGCAATCTTGTTTTAAATTTAACCGATGGATACCTAACCGATAGAAAAAAAAACGATCGTTTGTAGGCACGTCCATCGGTTTAAAATCCAAGCATGCTCAGAATCAAGTCGACGCATGCTTGGAAGCATTGAACTTCGTTTTTTTCAGCACGTCGTGTGTTTTTCGTCACTGCGTTCTGACACGATCGTTTTTTTTTAACTGATGGTGTGTAGGCACGAATGACCATCAGTCAGCTTCATCGGTTAACCAATGAAAACGGTCCATCAGATCGTTCTCATCGGATGGACCGATCGTGAGTACAGGGCTTTAGTATTTTGCCTGGTAGGTCAGTCACATCAGAAGATAATCCCAACATTGTAGTTCTGGTAGATGCTGGCAGGTTAAATCAGCTAGCGACTTTGTTATATCCCTTGGGTATAAATCCACCAAAAGGGACCCAGAAGGTTTCCAATCCCAGTATAGGTTTATATAGAACGAGTCCCCCCCCATAGTAGGTACTAGGGACTAAAAAATTTTCATATTCTTTATCTGTTTTGTTGCCAGTTGTTATATCTCTTGGGTTCTCCAGCTTTGCTGTAAATTAATGACTATTTTATAGGCCAACAAGAAATTCTCACTGTGTGGAATACATGGCCAAATAGAGAGTGGAGAATCAGGGAAGTGTGGATGAGATATAAACAAGACCAAAGATAAATCCAATGAAAGATCCAAGCTTGTGGATGAGACCCTGGATGGGGCTGTGAGCTATGGAGAACCTAAAAGATTATGGGGTAGATTCACGTACCTTTAGGCGGGCATAGCGTATCTCCTATACACTACGTCGCCATAACTTTGAGAGGCGAGTTTGGTATTTTCAACGATTTTGCCGCTGAAGTTACGGCGGCGTAACTTATTAGGGCCGGCGTAAGCCCGCCTAATTCAAATGTTGAAGCTGTGGGCGTGTTTTATGTATATTAACTGTGACCCCATGTAAATGACGTTTTGATCGAACAGCGCATGCGCCGTCCGTGGACGTATCCCAGTGCGCATGCTCCAAATGACGTTGGCAAATCGTCATGCTTTCGACGTGAACGTAAATTAAGGCCAGCCCCATTCACGGACGAGTTACGCAAATTACGTAAAATTTGAAAAATGTTACGCGGTTCCGACGTCCATACTTAACATTGGCTGCGCCATGTTTTTGGTGGTTTATCTTTACGCCTGAAAACCCCTTACGTAAACGGCGTATCTTTACTGCGATGGCCGGGCGTACGTTCGTGAATAGGCGTATCTAGCTGATTTACATATTCTAGGCGTAAATCAGCGTACACGCCCCTAGCGGCCAGCGTAAATATGCAGTTAAGATACGACGGCGTAGGAGACTTACGCCGGTCGTATCTTGGCAATATTTAAGCGTATCTCAGTTTGAGAATACGCTTAAATGTGCGACGGCGGGGATTCGGACTTACGACGGCGTATCTACTGATACTCCCGTCGTAAGTCTTAGTGAATCTACCCCTATATGCCTATGGAGAATGAGAGAAGAGGTATGCTTCAGAGGAAGAGGAGTGAAGTGGAAACAGGTTACCAATGTTATGGTTAGCAGGGAGCCAGGAGAGTTTTGGAACAAACCAAAGGTGACTGAATCTCCAGTGGTTCTAACCTTGTTTTTGACAAGGACCCAGTTAATTCTTTAAAAACCTCCCATGTTCCAACAGTTAAATCAAAGTTCCACACAAAAATGGAACTTCTGCTTTTCGGAATCCTCCCCCCCTCCGGTGTCACAATTGGCACCTTTCAGGGGGAGGGGGAGCAGATACCTGTCTAATATAGGTATTTTCTCCCACTTCCGGGCATAGATACCCGAGCCACCCACGGGTATCTACGCCACTTCTGGTGCCTTCTCCGTCCCGTCCCTCCGCTGTCTTCAGGGAGACACACAAGTCCCAGAAGACAGCAGGGACCAGTGGGATTGCGCAGAGCGATTCGTGCATTTGCAGTAGGAAACCAGGAAGTCAAGCCGCAAGGCTACACTTCCTGATTCCCTTACTGAAGATGGCGGCGCCTCCACCCGAGAGCTGAGGGACAGATCGGCTTCAGGTGTCGACATCGCAGGTGCCCTGGACAGGTAAGTGTCCTTATTTTAAAAGTCAGCAGCTGCAGTATTTGTATTTGAATAACATTTATACTCACTCAATAAAAGTATGGGAATGCAAAACCTGTATTGAAAGGTTCTGAATGGGGCTGGGTGGAACTGTGGGTGGAACTGTGGAGGAGATGAAGTTGTGGAGTGAGTTAGGGGATTCTGTAGCAGACTGGGTGGCACTGTAGGGGATGAGGTGGCTGGGAAACACTCTGGGAGGTTGGGAGGTACTCTGGGACGCTGCTGGAGGTTAGGGGGCACTGTGAAGGGCTGGAGGCTCTGCAGCAGCTTGAGAGGGACTGTGGGCCACTATAGGAGGTTGGACTGCATTATGGAAGCTGTGAGGTGCTGTGGGAAGTTAAGGAATCTGAAGATGACTGTAGGCCTGGGGGATGGAAGGCCATGGCCCAGCTGTGGGCCACAGCCTTTGGTTGAGAACCATTGTTCTAATAATAGCTGTAACTTTTGTTACTGTGGAGGCAATAAAGAGTTGGGTTCCTTCAAACCAATGATGCTTGTTAACCGTTTGCTGTCCGCCCTATAGCAGTTTTATTGCTACAGGGTGGCAGCTGTGTGTCGGATCACATATATATGATTAAACACATCGGAAGCCGATCGGCAGGTCCCGGGTTACCCGATGTCTGGTGGCACCTGCCGATCATCAGGCAGAGGCTCGGAACTGCGATCTGTCTATATAAACAAGGCAGATGCCAGTTCTGATCAGGGAGGAAGGAATAGAGTTTGTGGGCCAGATCCACAAACGAGATACGACGGCGTATCTACTGATACGCCGTCGTATCTCTGTTTCTAACTATGCGACTGATTCATAGAATCAGTTACGCATAGCTAGCCCTAAGATCCGACAGGTGTAATTGAATTACACTGTCGGATCTTAAGGATGCAATTCTAGGCCGGCCGCTAGGTGGCGAGGCCATTGCGGCCGGTGTAGAATATGCAAATGAAGACTTACGGCGATCCCCGAACGTCCCGAACGGCCCGTCGATCTAAATCTACGTAGTTTCCGTCGGGTTACGCCACGTAAAACTAGGGCTGAGCCCTAGTTCTCTTAAGCCATGTTAAGTATGGCCGTCGTTCCCGCGTCGAAATTTAAACATCAACGTCGTTTGCGTAAGACGTCCGTGAATGGCGCTGGACGCCATTTACGTTAACGTCTAAGCAAATGACGTCGGTGCGACGTCAGTTAGCGCAATGCACGTCAGGTAATTTACCCGACGGAGCATGCGCAGTACGTCCGGCGCGGGAGCTCGCCTAATTTAAATGGGACTCGCCCCATTCGATTGGGCCCGCCTTGCGCCGGACGGATTTAAGTTACACCGCTGCAAATTTCCAGGTAAGTGCTTTGTGGATCGGGCACTAACTTGGAAAAATTGCGGCGGTGTAACTTAAATCGGGAAAGTTAAGTTGCGCCCGGGCTACGTGGATCTGGCCCTGTGTCCCTGCAAAGTAGGGAATAAATTACACCTCTTCCCCTGGTAAAAGCACCTCACACAGTTCACATAAACACTGGTTAGGCACACAGTTAACCCTTTGATCATCCCTCATGTTAGCCCTTTCCCAGCCAGGGCTTTTAGTACAGTGACAGTGTATTTTTAGCACTGATTACTGTATTAGTGTCACTGGTTCCCGAAAAGAATCAAAAGTGTCAGAATGTCTGCTGCAATATTGCATTCCTGCTATAAGTCGCTGATCACTTCCCTTACTAGTAAAAAAAAAAAAAAAATATATATATATATATATAAAAAAATAAAAATATCCTACAGTTTGTAGACGCTAAAACTTTGGCGCGAACCAATCAATTTACGCTTATTGGGATTTTTTTTTTACCAAAAATATGTAGCAGAATACATATTGGCCTTAATTTATAAAGAAATTTTATTATTTTCAATTGTTTTATAGAGGAAAGTAAAGAAAAAATAAATAAATATATATATATATATATATATATATATATATATATATATATATATATATATATATATATATATATAATTTTTTTTTTAATTGTCAGTCTTTTTTCCTTTGTAACGCAAAAACTAAAAAACGCAGAGGCGATTAATGCCACCAAAGGATATCTCTATTTGTGGGGGGGGGGGGGGGGATTATATACATTTATTTGGGTTCAGCGTTGCATGACCGCGCAATTGTCAGTTAAAGTAAAGCAATGCCGTATTGCAAAAAGTGGCCTGGTCAGGAAGGGGGATAAATCTTTCAGAGGTCAAGTGGTTAATACACCAAGCACATTATATGTCTGCTGTGATGATGTGTATGTATGAATGTGAGTTAAAGTGGATGTAAACCCCAATTTTTTTTTTTTTTAATTTTGATGTCACAATGTACAGTAGATTTCCTATCATCTGTGCCCAGTCCTGCCACACAGAGTTAATCCAGCTCTGAGCAATCCTCTTTTATTGTTCAGTGAATTAAAACGGACTTACAGAGAAAAACCTTAGTCCGTTCTGCCCCCTTGCTGTGAGTGACAGGTTATTTACATATCTCATGCACTAGCTTGGAGACAGGCATTATTTTTTAATTCCCACTCCCACTCCTTTTCTAAAAGTCATGTGGTTACTTTTCTGGATTTTGACTGGATGTTAGTGATCATAGCAGAATTCAGTGTAAGAAATACAAAGGAAAAAATGCATGCTTACAAGGCGAGTGTAGAGGTGGGCGGAGAGTCTACTGACATCACAACTCCACCCACTGAGCTCCAGACAACAAACCCACCCACAGAATCTGCAGTTTTTCGGGTCTCATAACAGACAGAGGGGAGACAATTGACAGGTAAGGATACATGCAGGAGGCATCTATATCCTTATAGATCAGCACTATGGCAGTAGTTTAGAAAGGATGAGAGGGGGTTTACATCCACTTTAAGCTGGCCATACATTATACAATTTTCTTATTAAATTTCCTTTAGCTTTACCTACAACAATGTAGTGCAAGGGCCTGCCTGATTGCAAACAAATTGAAAGTATTTAGGTTTGACCTCATATTATATGATTTAGGTAAATCTAAAGGAAAATTGTACAAATAAATTGTATAATGTATGGCCAGCATTAGGGATCGTAGATTGTGAGCTCCTTGAGGGGCAGGGACTGATGTGAATGTACAATATGTTCCGTATTTATCGGCGTATACCGCGCACTTTTTTGCCCTGAAAATCAGGGCAAAATCGTGGGTGCGCGGTATACGCCAATACCCGCTTTCCCGCGCTGAGTTTGAATACTGCGCCGGCATATACCGAGCTCAGTACATTCGTGTATAGTCGGGCAGGCTCGGCTCCTCTCGCGCTCACGTCCTGGACGTACAGGACGTGAGCGCGAGAGTAGCCGAGCCTGCCCGACTATACACGAGTGTACCGTGCTCGGTATATGCCGGCGCAGTATTCAAACTCGGTGCGGGAAAGCGGGAAACGAGCGGGGAGGACGCCGCAGAAGGACGCCGGACCCGACGAAGAGGACACCCGAAGCCGCAGACGGACGCCGGACCTGACGAGGCCGCCGATGGACGCCGCGCAAGACACCAAAACTGTAAGTACACAAATCTTTTTTCCACAGGAATGCGGGTCCACTTTAGGGGTGCGCGCTATACGCCGGAGCGCGCAATACCCCGATAAATACGGTATATATGTGAAGTGTTGCATAAAATTGACGGTGCTATATAAGTACCTGTAATAAATGAATAAAAATACATTGTCATTATTTGTGAATGGCACCTCGATGACCATGTACAGTGTAAAGAAACACACTTGCTCAATAACAGATTTGAACGCACTCTATGCTGTGGTATGATGCATTGGCCAAAAATAGTGCAGGGAGGTTTATGTCTGTTCATTGAGGCTGGTTAAGGAGCCATTCAAACTGAATGGACTGCCTGAATGCAATGTGCATCAATGCATAAAAACAAATTAACACATTAACGCAGGTGCAGAAAGACTCATGTAGGTGTAAATAGAGCCTAAATTTCGTACTTTTTTAACCACTTGACCTCTGGAAGGTTTAACTCCCTTCTTGACCATGTTTTGCTATTCAGCACTGTGCTACTTTAACTGGTAATTGTGCTGTCATGTGAACTTGTACACAAATTACATTTTTATCTTTTTTTTTTCCACACAAATTTTTGGTGTTATTTTAACACCACTGGGTTTTTTATTTTTTGCTAAATACAGGAAAAAACACTCTAATTAAAAAAAAAAAAAAAACTATATTTTCTACTTTCTGTTATAAAACATATCCAATAAAATCGAATTTCATCATAAATTTAGGCCAAAATGTATTCTGCTACATGTCTGATAAAAAACAAAAAATCCCAATAAGTATATATTAATCGGCTTTTGTAAAAGTTATAGGGCCAGATTCACATAGAAATGCGGCGGCGTAACGTATCGTCTATACGTTACACCGCCGCAAGTTTTCATCGCAAGTGCCTGATCCACCAAGCACTTGCGTGAAAACTTACGGCGGCGGCGTCCGGCGCAAGCCCGCCTAATTCAAATGGGGCGTGTACCATTTAAATTAGGCACGCTCCCGCGCCGGACGTACTGCGCATGCTCCGTTTTGAAATTCCCGCCGTGCTTTGCGCGAAGTGACGTAATTTTTTTGAACGGCGACGTGTGTAACGTACTTACTTTAACATGGCTCGTCTAAAGTTAAGCCATGTTAAAGCAGGCTTAACTTTACGACGGGAAAAAATTACTAGCGACGACGTAACGAACGTGAAAACCGTCGTGGATCGCCGTAAAACCTCATTTGCATACCCGACGCTGGAAAACTACGCGAACTCCACCCAGCGGCGGCCGTAGTATTGCATCCTAAGATCCGACGGTGTAAGTCAATTACACCTGTCGGATCTTAGGGCTATCTATGCGGAACTGATTCTATGAATCAGTCGCATAGATACACTCAGAGATACGACGGTGTATCAGGAGATACGCCGTCGTATCTCTTCTGTGAATCTGGCCCATAAAGTCTACAAACTATGGTATAAATATTTGAAAACTGATCCAATCCTGACCCCAAAATTTTAGGACAGTATAAATACCCCCCAAATTACCCCTTTTTGGAAAGTAGAACGTCTGAGGCATTTAGTTAGAGGTATGGGGAGCTAATTTAACTGCTACTTGCATCCTGATACAACACAGTATGCAAATTTAATTTATATATATTTTTTTTAAAACCAAATATTTTTATTTATTTTTTTGCTATAGAAAGAAAAAAAACATTTAGAAAAAAACTCGATATTTTCTCCTTTTTGTTATAACACATATCCAATAAAATCAAGTCTCTTCACAAATTTCCTCTACTACATATCTTTGGTAGAAAAAAAAATTAAATGTATATTGGTTTGTGTGAAAGTTATGGCATTTACAAACTACAATTCTGATGTACTGATGGCCTATCTCATTTCTTGAAGCCCCTGAATTTCTTAAATGCCAAGACAGTACAAATATCCCCCAAATGATGCCTTTTTGGAAAGTAGACAGTCTGGGGTATTTAGAAAGATTGTTTGTAAATTTTTTGGAAAATTAAGAAATTAAATAAAAGGCAATTTTTTGCAATATGGCACTGCGTCACTTTAACTGAAAATTGCGCAGTCGTGCGACGCTGTACCCAAACAAAATTGAAGTCCTTTTTTCTCACAAATAGAGCTTTCTTTTGGTGGTATTTGATCACGTTTGCGGTTTTTATTTTTTGCGCTATAAACAAACAAAGAGCGCCTTTTACTTTTTTTTTTTTTTTACTTTTTGCTATAGTACATATCCCCAAAAAAATACATAAAAAACAAATGTATTCATCAGTTTTGGCCGATATATATTTTTCTACATATTTTTGATAAAAAAAAACACAATAGGCTGGTTTGCGCAAAGGTTATCGCGTCTATAAACTTTAGGGTATATGTTTATACTGGCAGATCTCTGTTCTGCCTCTCTACCAGGCAATCACTGGTCGCCATCGAGTCCGCACGACCCGCGGGCACAATTCTGCAGCTTTCAGCGGGAGTGAGAGCATGCCCGCCCACAACTGCACCTGGGCGAGCCGCTGTTCAGGTACGGCGATTCACGCAGGAGAACCGACCTGCCACAGTATATCTGCGAGAGGCTAGTGGTTAAATGCTGTTACAGTGATGTTTTGAGCTGTCATGAATGGGTTACATTCATAACAGCTGTGATTACTAGTGTGTTATGTGATTAGCTCACAGCTATCACAAGGTACAGGGTGTTGTGATTGGCCCAGGTACAATGTGATAGATGTGGGCCCTTCATAACAGTTGTGTTTACATTGTGATCCTGTGATCGCATAGCAATCACATGATAACTAGACATGTGCATTCGTTTTCGTCCGAATGCATTTTCGTCCGAAATTCAGGTATTATCGTTATCATTTTAACAAACGATAACGAAAGCGCAGAAAACGAAAAATGAAAGATCCGACATAAACAAATGCTTTATTTTCGTTGCGGTCGAATGTGCCTAACCTTAACTCTATGGGCCAGATTCTCGTAGAATGGCGTATCTATGCGGCGGCGTAACGTATCCGATTTACGTTATGCCGCCTCAAGTTTTTCAGGCAAGTTCTTTATTCACAAAGCACTTGCCTGTAAAGTTGCGGTGGCGGTGTAGCGTAAATCACGTGGCGGAATTCAAATTCGGCGGGTAGGGGGCGTGTATCATTTAAATGAAGCGCCTCCCCGCGCCCAATGAACTGTGCATGCGCCGTCCGTAAAATATCCCAGTGTGCATTGCTCCAAATGACGTCGCAAGGACGTCATTGGTTTCGACGTGAACGTAAATGATGTCCAGCCCCATTCACGGACGACTTACGCAAACAACGTAACTTTTTAAAATTTCGACGCGGGAACGACGGCCATACTTAACATTGGCTGCGCCTCATATAGCAGGGGCAACTTTACGCCGGAAAAAGCCTAATGTAAACGTCGTAACTTTACTGCATCGGCCGCGCGTACGTTCGGGAATTCGCATATCTAGCTAATTTGCATACTCGACGGGGAATCCAACGGAAGCGCCACCTAGCGGTCAAAAAAAATTGCAGTTTAGATCAGATGGCGTAAGAGACTTACGCCTGTCGGATCTAATGGATATCTATGCGTAACTGATTCTAAGAATCAGTCGCATAGATACGACGGCTAAGATTAGGACTTACGACTGCGTACATGGCGCTGCGCCGTCGTAAGTTCTATGAGAATCTGGGCCTACTAGTCCAAGATTATTCTACATAGAGAAAAAAGATTCGACATAGAGAGAAAAGATTCGACATTATAGAGACATGAAGAAGAGTCGACATAGAGAGAAAAGATTCGACATAGAGAGACATGAAGAAGTGTCGAAGTAGCTAAAAACATACGATCGTAGCGAGCGGACATTTATGGTGAAATGCTCTACCCATAGGTTATAGAAGAATTCTAATGTTGGTTGACTAGTAATAATAATTAATAAATATAATTATTACTAGTGTCATACAACATTAGAATTCTACTATAGCTTGTAGGCAGAACATTCGACCGGAACTGTACGTACAGTTTCGCTGCTCCGTCGAATCTTTTTTTTATTTTAAAGATCCTGTCAAATCTTCTTAGAACATTCGACAGACACCATAAGCCTTCAATGACAGATTTAACCTTAATTAATTTGGATTTTTGGACGAATGCATTTTTTAACGAAAAACAAAATAAATAAACGAATTTCGGGAGTAACTAAATACATTTATTTTTCGGACAAAAAACGAAATTCCGAAACAAAATATTTCAGTGTGCACATGTCTAATGATAACCCACCGATCAAAGTGGCCGGGTACCAGGATCCACAATCCATCGCAGGAGCAGCGCACTGAGCGCCCATGAGCTGGTGACATACATGTACGTGATCCAGCATGCCTGTCCTGCCCTGCAATAGTAAATGTCCTGAGGCCAGGCAGCAAGCATTTAAATTTTTTTTTTTTACCAATTCTAAATCAATTTTACTTATGTATGCATTTATTAATCTTATATGTCTTTAAACGGTTCTATGTGTTCCTATTTTCCTGCATTATTCATATACCTTTGCCATCAGAGTAGTATTTGTTAGCTAAGGAGAAAGCAGTACCATTTTGTCTCATTTTATCTAATTAAAACGTTGGATTAAAACTGGCCATACGCTGATTGAAATTTGATCAGTTCAGCAGGGATCGGCCAAATTTCGATCAACATGCGACTGTCCTCACTCAACAGAAGTAATTTGTTTTATTGTCTTCTGATGAAGGAACGTGTTATGCCGCGTACACACGACCGTTTTTCGGGATGTAAAAATTATTTTTTTTTAAATGTCATTAAAAACGTTTGTGTGTGGGCTCCAGAGCATTTTTCACGACGTAAAAAATGACCATTAACAATTTAGAACATGCTCTAAATTTTCACGTCGTTTTTAACGTTGTCGTTTTTAACGTCGTAAAAAATGGTCGTGTATGGGCTTTAACGACTTGAAAAAAACATGCATGCTCAGAAGCAAGTTATGAGACGGGAGCGCTTGTTCTGGTAAAACTAGCGTTCGTAATGGAGATAGCACATTCGTCACGCTGTAACAGACTGAAAAACGCAAATCGTCTCTCACCAAACTTTTACTAACACTTGTTAACACAAAATCAGCAAAAGCAGCCCCAAGGGTGGCGCCATCCGAATGGAACTTCCCCTTTATAGTTCCGTTGTTTGTGTTGTACGTCACCGCGCTTTGCTAGAGCATTTTTTTTTCACGATCGTGTATGGGCAAGGCCGGCTTAACAATAATCGTGTTGAAAAAAAACTTAGTTTTTCTAGACCATTAAAAACGGTCGTGTGTACGCAGCATAAGAATTTTCAATGTGCCTTAGGAAGGATGCCAATGCCTTACTTGCACCATGTTGTGAACCAGTTCCTTTCCATGCAGCGCCACTGGCACCACTCTCTCTTCTATCCCACCTACTGAATCCCGACATCTGAATAACATCATGTCAGGCCAGGACTAGAGAGCATCTGTAAGGTGGAGATCACTCCGCATGACAGGGAAGGTAATGCGCCTCGTGCGCTAATGCAGGAGCGCACTCTGCACACAGTCAGCTCTAAGTGCACATTGTACAGTAGCGGCGATGGACACACTGGTCCAGCCAGGCTGAAACAATACTTTAGCAGCACCTGGCAGCACTGCGAGCTGGCTTCACCTGCGCCCCCCCCCACCAAAAAAAATTTGCGCCCGGGGCTTCTTTCCCTTCCATCTCCCCCCCACCCTTTACCTGGCCCTGCTGACGAGTTCAGTATACAGTAAAGCCTCGTACACACCATAGGTTAACCAGAGGACAACAGTCTGAAGGACCGTTGTCCTAGGTTAACCGATGAAGCTGACTGATGGTCCGTCACGCCTACACACCATAGGTTACATCAGCCTTTCTCAACCAGTGTGCCGCGGCACACTGGTGTGCCTTCAGAGCTTCTCAGGTGTGCCGCGGGGTCAGTGGAGAGAAGGCTGTCAGATGAGCCTGCTCTCCTGCCGAACTGTGAGAAGCTCTGTCGGCTTCAAAAGTGAAAGTAAAGTGCAGAGGAGTGTGCTGTGCTCTCTGCTTCCCCCTAGAGTGCAGTACCCGGCTGAATAAGGAATCTGGAAAGGTAATGAGCTAGAAGCTAGATTCATTTTAAAAAGGCTTTATACATGTGTCTGTGTGTATGTGTGCACATGTGAGTGTCTGTGTGTGCATGTGTATGTATGTATGTGTGTAAGCATGTGCGTATGCGTGTGTAAGCATGTGTCTGTGTGTATATTACTTTTAATCCTGACCCCCCCCCCATTCCTGTACCATCATAATGGCTTTTGTAGGGCTTGTTTGATAGCAGCAAGGACTGCGGCTCCTCTGAAAAACAATCCATGCACAGATCGCTTTTCAGAGGCATTTGACAGGCGGTAAAGAGGAATTATGTTGCCTCTTTACCACCTGTTTTAAGCCCGTAAATGCAGCATCACTACACCGCAACCGTGCAATGCACACAGTTGCAGGGTAGTTGCAGTGCAGCCCCTCGGTATACCTCCAGTTGCAGCCACAGCATGTAAACACCCTCAGCTGCTGCCTCTGCAGCTAAAGGTGGAGAAGTTGGGGGTGGTAAAAACAGCTCAACCATGTGGTTTTACCGCCCCTATGACATGTGAACAAGCCCTTGGTTCACATCTGTGTAGCTGCATGAAGGGCAGTCCATTAATTTCCGTACCCACAAAAATGCGAAAAACAAGTTGCCAACCTTTTTTTTTTTAAATTGCACTGCAGCAAAAGCACCCCACGTTTTCCAATGTGTGGGGGCATCATTAAGAATTAATGGTACCCCTAAAGAGCAGAGCATTTGTCTGTGTGTCAGGAATGAGCATGATTTTGCGAATGTTCTGCGACACACCGTAATGTGAACCAAGCCTTGGACTGGGGTGCCCCAAGACTGAAAATACTTTTTAAGGGTGCCCCAACTGAAAAAAGGTTGAGAAACACTGGGTTACATAACCGATCGTGTCAGAACCTGGTGACGTAAAACACAACGACGTGCTGGAAAAAAAACGAAGTTCAATGCTTCCAAGCATGCGTCTACTTGATTCTGAGCATGCGTGGATTTTTAACCGATGGTCGTGCCTACTAACGATCGGTTTTGACCTATCGGTTAGGAATCCATAGGTTAATTTTAAAGCAAGTTGGCTTTTTTTAACCTATGGTTAAATAACCTATGGGGCCCACACACGATCGGTTTTGATTGATGAAAACGGTCTATCAGACCGTTGTCCTCTGTTTAACCTATCGCATGTACGAGGCCTAAGTAGTCATGAGGTGGGCTGTATACAGACATTGTCAATTTGCCCAAAATCGAGCAAGGTAACAGATTCACTATAAAGCGGAGTTCCACCCAAAAGTGGAACTTCTGCCTTAAGCACTCCTTGCCCCCTTACATGCCACATCTGGCATGTCCTTTTTTTGGGGAGGGAGCGGTTACCTAGCTTTGAGCAGGTACCCAGCTCCCACTTCCGCTCGGCTGCCAAGGCGACTCCTCCTCTCTCCCTCAGAAGATTCCCTGGCCACTGAGAAGGCACATCGCGCATGTCAAGTGCACGCCTGGCTGTGAAGACACAAGCTGTCACAGCCGGGTGCCCACACTTGCAATGCCGGTCCCGCCGAGAGGAGAGGTAAAGGAGTGAGGCTTCGGGCGTCCGCATAGCTGGACCGTGGGACAGGTCTGTTTATTAAATGTCAGCAGCTACACTTTTTGTAGCTGCTGAATTTTAATAAACTTAAAAGCGAGTGGAACTCCACTTGGGGCTGACATTACGTAACCCTTTCTAAGCTTGCATTTGCACATTAACCACTTGCCGACCTCCTCATGTACATATACGTCAGCAGAATGGCACGGACAGGCACATGTAAGTACCTGTACGTGCTCTGCTTGACGTGGGTCGGGGGTCCGATCGGGACCCCCCCCCGGTACATGCGGCGGTCGGTAAGCCTCGGGGAGCGATCCGGGACGACGGAGCGGCTATTCGTTTATCGCTCCCTGGAGCTGAAGAACGGGGAGAGCCGTATGTAAACACGGCTTCCCCGTGCTTCACTGTGGCGGCGCATCGATCGAGTGATCCCTTTTATTAGGGAGACTCGATCGATGATGTCAGTCCTACAGCCACACCCCCTACTGTTGTAAACACACACTAAGTGAACACTAAATGTTACAGCGCCCCCTGTGTTTAACTCCCAAACTGCAACTGTCATTTTCACAATAAACAATGCAATTTAAATGCATTTTTTGCTGTGAAAATGACAATGGTCCCAAAAATGTGTCAAAATTGTCCGAAGTGTCCACTATAATGTCGCAGTCACGAAAAAAATCGCTGATCGCCGCCATTAGTAGTAAAAAAAAAAAAAAAAATTAAAAATGCAATAAAACTATACCCTATTTTGTAAACGCTATAAATTTTGCGCAAACCAACCGATAAACGATTATTGCGATTTGTTTTTTACCAAAAATAGGTAGAAGAATACGTATCGGCCTAAACAGAGGGGAAAAAAAATTATATATGTTTTTGGGGGATATTTATTATAGCAAAAAGTAAAAAATATTGCATTTTTTTAAAAATTGTCGCTCTATTTTTGTTTATAGCGCAAAAACTAAAAACCACAGAGGTGATCAAATACCACCAAAAGAAAGCTCTATTTGTGGGGAAAAAAGGACGCCAATTTTGTTTGGGAGCCACGTCGCACGACCGCGCAATTGTCTGTTAAAGCGACGCAGTCCCAAACTGTAAAAACACCTTGGGTCTTTAGGCAGCATATTGGTCAGGTCCTTAAGTGGTTAATGACAAAACAAGAAAGAATATACAGCTTTACCAAAGTAACTGTGTGAACAATACAACATTGCAATCTATGCCAC
The DNA here is from genome assembly GCF_905171775.1 of Rana temporaria. Classification (NCBI taxonomy): domain Eukaryota; kingdom Metazoa; phylum Chordata; class Amphibia; order Anura; family Ranidae; genus Rana; species Rana temporaria. Next base: position 500,045,823 of record NC_053490.1, read on the forward strand.
TCTTCACTTCATCTTTATGACTAATTGATATCACAAACATCCAGAGTTACCCTGCATGGGGCTTTTTCTGAAGTTTGATCGTTTCATTATGCCTTCCCTTTTGTACTGTACATCGTGGAGTGGTGGATGTACATAATTACAATGCTTAAACCAAGCACATTAGCTCAGCATGGGAACGATGATAATGATCTGGTTGGAAGTTGTATCCCCTGATAGAGAAATCACAACAAATTGTCCTTCTGCTAGATAGTCTGATAGTCTGAATAAATTGAAGGAGCGTTTGATGAGAAGGAGTCACAAGCCATGACCGCTGGCAGGCCAGGATGGCTCCTGAAACCTATCACGTTTGCAATCAAGCTTGAAGACAACTAACTCATCAGCAAATATCTAGCAGCCTAACCATGCAGTATATGTCTAATAGAGATGTGAATGCATTACAAATAATTGGCTGGCTGATAATATGACTAGGAGATTAGGTTTTTGTCTATCTTGAACCAAGCTGTACAGTTTCTTTGTTAGTTTTTGGATGAATAAGACTTGAACAAGACACAGGTTAAAAAAGGCACTACTCGCTCACTTTGTATAAAGCTGAAGTTCAGGTATTAATTTTATTGTATATTTACATTGGTCCAGCTTGGAGCAATGTAAGTATGTATATTTCATACCTGCTACTGCAGCGATACTAGCAGTGTTTAAGGTCCAGGGTTCAGCGTTTTCCCTTCTGCTTAGTAGCCAGAGGTGGGGTGGTGACGTCACCATCTCTAAATCTTGTAGGCTGGTGCCTACAGGGAGGATTAGTGCGTAAATAAAGCCAGATTAATCTGCCCGGGTTAGGGAAAAGTTAAACCTATCTCTGCAGTTTTCCAGCTTTTTTGGGCTCTGTCCTCCTCCCTGTGCTGTAAATAAAAAGGGGGAAGGCTCTGCTCAGGCCTGCATTGGTAGAAGAGAGAGACCAAGCCTAAAGATATATAGGTAGATTCAGGTAGGCAGGCGTAGCGTTGCGGCGGCGTAGTGTATCGTGTTTACACTACGCCGCTGTAAGTTAGCGAGGCAAGTACATGATTCACAAAGTACTTGCCTGCTAAGTTACGGCGGCGTAGCGTAAATCGGGCGGGCGTAAGGGCGGCTAATTCAAATTTGGCTGAGGGGGCGTGTTTTATGGTAATGTGGGGTGACCTTACGTGATTGACGTAATTTACGAACGGCGCATGCGCCGTCCGTGTACATATCCCAGTGTTTTTCTTATTTCGACGCGGGAACAGCGGCCATACTTAACATTACTATTCCAGCTATTTGATGGAATAACTTTAGGCCTGATAATGCGTTACATAAACGGCGTATCTGTACTGCGTCGGCCGGGCGTACGTTCGCGAATAGGCGTATCTAGTGATTTACATATTCTATGCCGACCGCAATGGAAGCCCCACCTAGCGGTCAGCCTAAAAATTACACTTTAGGATACGACGGTGTAAGACACTTACGCCGCTCGTATCTGAGCCTAATTTAAGCGTATCTGGTTACCAGAATACGCTTAAATTAGCGCCAGCGCAAATTCAGACTTAGGCTGGCGTATCTACTGATACGCCAGCCTAAGTCTTTCTGAATCTAGCAAATAATCTCAAGAGACAGCCTGCGCATGAGATGCTGAGAGAGGGCTGCTGTGCCATGTAGTCTCTTTGAATACTGGAAAGTGGGAAGAATCTGCCAGCTTTGGAGGACACCAATTATGGACCACACATACTTAGGTATGCCTGGGCAGTCTCAGCTTAGTAAATTCCTGTTGGAACTTGTAGGTGAGGTGCGGCAGCAATAACTCACACAGTTCAAGTGCAATATAAAGAACTAGTATTGAAGTCATACAAGGACACTTCACAATAAACTCTGTGGGAAGACAACTCAATAAGAAACACTCACGGGTCTCCACAGCATGTAGATAGCAGGTTTCAGCTGAACTGACAGTGCCAGTCTGGAGTGGCAGAATGTGACCTGGCCGTCTCATGCCCCAGGGGACTACCTGAACCAACCACTTACCCATATCTATGTCCTAGTCTCCCCCCTTTCCATAAATAAAAACTCCACACATATTATCCTTGAATGGACGTAGGGGTCGGCCACAGCTTTATTTGTTAAAACATAAACAACATCTGTTTAACCTTAATACCATCTTATGGTAAATTACCAAGGGGGGGGGGGAAGCAACCAGCCAGCCGCCGGCCTAAACCGACGGGCATAAAAGCCTTCCCCCTTTTCCTTTATTATTATTACCGCCAGCTGTGACTTAACAATAAATATCTCACTTAGACACGATAACAAGGCCTGTAAAACCAAAGCCATAAAACGTAAACCGTACGGGATAACCACCGTCATAACACCACCGTAACATTTGTTACTCGCACATTTCCATATATTTTTTTTTTTTTTTTTTAACAATATATATCCTTTTATTTCCTTTGTTTTTTTTTTTTTTTTTTTTTTTTTTTTAAACCACCTAAGCTGTTGGATAAAACGGGAAAAAACCAGGGGAGGGAGGGCGGGAATCTCACTTGCTGGGGGCTGCTGCAGGTAAGAGGAAGAAGGTGGGAGGGAAATCCCCCCTTAAAGCCTTGGTCACATGCTCCCCAAAACCCACCCCCTCGTTCTTGTTTAATTGGTCCTGTCTGCCTTGTAAAACCCACCCTCCCAGAGGGAGGGAGGGAGGAAGGGGGGGAACTAAAGGGGAGAGACACATTTAACCCTTTCCTGGACTGTCCCATTACCTCAGGCAGTCCGTGGCACCTAGCCCTACTTGGGCCGGTGCCCACCAGGAAAATGTACAGAGAAGTTGTGAACCCTATGCTTTCCCTTATTGTCTGGAACCTTTCCCTGCCGCTAGTTCTGTCCGTAACAGATGGGATACCTGTCCCTATGCTACTCACCTTCGGCTTCTTTTGGCAACTCGTGTCGCGCAGTTTGCGACGGTCGGAAGCCTGTCAATCAGATAGGAACGCCCAGTCCCGGAGAAGACATACCCGAAAGCGGACGTAAAATAAGGTATGTACGAAAAAAAAAAAAACAGCCAATTGTCATTAGGACAACTCGGCTGAATGTAATGTTAAAAATGTATTTTTGGGTGAACCCCCACTTTAATATTGTTTATAACTGTGCTCTAGGCAAACAATTACAGATGAACTATCTTTCTAGTAACTGGTTTATATTGGTTCTCTTTATTTCATATTTGTTTATATCTAACAGAACATTACCTCAATTCAGGAGGTACGGGGGGAGGACGAAAGGGGAAGGGGATGTATTGTAATGTATTGATTTATTTTCTATGGAGATCCTTGGATAATGTATTAAGCCTGAAGATATCTACTCGGGAGGTCTTCTATCCATATATGACCTGACTCACTATCTGAGAGGGTGTCCTGACCAGCCGGCTTCTTCTCAGATCCCCATAGCCTTCTATTAGCATCTATTAATTTTCTTATACTACACCAATATCAATTAAGCTTGCCGTTTTCTGGCCTTAATGGGAGATCTCAGCGGGTGGGCCCCTGTGGCTTTCACCTCCCTCTGTTAGTGGAATTTTTCATGGTGGTGACATTAGCAACTGTGTTATAAGGGAAAAACATGCGCGCTACTATGTTCTAATTTTTAAGCAAATATAAACCATCAGCCTCCAGTGAATATAGTGAAAATAAACTCCAAAAAAAAAAATATATAGGACATATATAGTGACCTTGAATTAGCTGCAACCACTTAGTAGTGTACTCAAGAAACACTGCTTAATAAATGTAAAAGAAAAAGATGGGAATGGTGCGCTTATTCAATAATGTGCCATAAAGTAATATACTCAAATGCCTCGTACACACGATCGCGATTCCCGAAGAGAAAAGTGCGATGTGAGCTTTTTGTTGCGAATTCTGACCGTGTGTATGCTCCATCGCACTTTTTCTGTCAGAATTCCGGCCAAAGAAAAATGTCATTTTTCGTGACAGGAAAAATTCCTATCGGGATGAATCGCGGTCGTCTGTATGCAACTACGACGCACAAAAAAAACGTGCATGCTCAAAATCAAGCAGAAGAGCCGAATTGCCTATTGAACTTCATTGATCTCGGCTCGTCGTACGTGTTGTACGTCACCACGTTCTTGACGTTCGGAAATTTCAGACAAGATTAGTGTGACCGTGTGTATGCAAGACAAATTTCTGCCGTTTTCTGCTGAAAAAAAATAGTTTTTCTTGTCTGAAATCGCGATCGTGTGTACGAGGCAAAAGAATGAATATGATGAGTGTCCAAACATACAAATAAATAGATAAATGTGAATAAAGTCCAACTAAAACCCATCTCTTCTGAGGTCAAGGGGTTCCTTACCCATGAAATGGATACAGCGCCCAGAGGCGATTCAGTTTGCATGTGTTGCGCTTTACAAGTCTCTCTCTCTCTCTCTCTCTCAATGGTAGGAGTAATGCCGCGTACACACAGTCGTTTTTCAGCATGAAAAAAATATATATTTTTCAGCATGCCCAAAAAACGAAGTTTTTCCAAATTCATCATTAAAAACGACGTTGCCCACACACCATCGTTTTTGAAAAATGATGAACAAAGCGCAGTGACGTACAACACGTACGACGGCACTATAAAGGGGAAGTTCTATTCGCCTTTGGGCTGCTTTTAGCTGATTCCTTGTTAGTAAAAGACGATTCGCGCTTTTCTGTCTGTTACAGCGTGATGAATGTGCTTACTCCATTATAAATGGTAGTTTTACCAGAACGAGCGCTCCCGTCTCATAACTTGCTTCTGGGCATGCGCGGGTTTAAAACGTCGTTTTTGCCCACACACGATCATTTTTTACAACACGAAAAACAACATTTTCAAAAACGACATGAAAAAATGCAGCATGTTCAGAAAAAAAACTGTCGTTTTTCAGAAGCCGAAAAACAATGTGAAGCCCAAACACGATCATTTTAAATGACGTTTTTAAAAATGTCGTTTTTTTTCATGCTGAAAAACGCGGTGTTAGTTCATATAAAGGCAAAAATCTCGTAGGGATAACTTGATAGAAGAAAAAACAGATAAAACATCTATCCAAACATCGACTGTTACCACCCACCACAAAGCTAGTAGGTAGGAATGTTTCATTGATTGAGTGAAACATTATGGGACAAGATTTGCAAGTTATCATTCATAATTAAGTTACATAAAGCTTAGCGCCAGTGAAACTTTGATTTTAGTTTTTAGATTTGTAAAAAGTAGGGAAGGGTTAGAGTCAAGTTTTCCTTAGCACATGTGACCCAACTAAGGGAAAGTCAGGGGGACATCTTTAGTGGATGTATTCAGGTAGCAATAATAAAAAAAAAAGATCTAACCCTTCACTTTTTTTGCCTGGATAGAGACTTTAACCACTTGCCGACCAGCCGCCGCAGTTTTACTGCAGCAGAATGACATGGCTGGGCGAAGCGACGTTACTTTACGTTGCTTCACCTTTTGGCCACTAGGTGCGCGCCACCTTACGTCGATTCGCCTTTTGGCCACTAGGGGCACGATGACTGCCAGGCCCCCACTATGTATGAACACCGATCGCTCTCTTCCCCTAGTTAGTCCCATCCCCCCTACAGTTAGAACACAATGAGGGGACACCATTAACCCCTTGATCACCCCCTAGTGTTACCCCTTCCCTGCCAGTGACATTTATACAGTAATCAGTGCATTTTTATAGCACTAATCGCTGTATAATTGTCAATGGTCCCAAAAATGTGTCAAAAGTGTCCGATGTCTCCTCGGCAATATCACAGTCCCGATTAAAATCGCAGATCGCCGCCATTACTATTTTTTTTCAAAATTGTCGCTCTTTTTTTGTTTATAGCGCAAATAATAAAAACCGCAGAGGTGATCAAACACCACCAAAAGAAAGCTCTATTTGTTGCAAAAATAGGATGTCAATGTTGTTTGGGTACAGCGTCGCACGCCCGCGCAATTGTCAGTTAAAGCAACGCAGTGCCGTATCGCAAAAAATGTCACGGTCATTGAGCAGCCAAATCTTCCAGAGCTGAAGTGGTTAAGCAATGGATAGTATAATAACCAAAGTTAATTTACAGAACAGTTTGCAGATTTTAATGTCACTTTAACAAAACCGGAGGTTTCCTTTAACTTCAGTTAATAATACTTTATTACAATGGAGGCACACAATGGGGTATTCTGTAGATGTGCACTCCTCAGGATGTTATGTATAATGTAGGCTGATTATTTTACATACAACTCAGGATTTTGTTGCAGAGTCATATAATTATCATCTCCATACATTTGAATAGCCTCCATCAGTGAGCATTGTTACACTTGATAGATCAGTGATCTCTTCTTCCTTTTCACTTCTAGATAATCTTCTTTACATAAGACTACATAAGACGCAGTTGGGTAAAGGAAAGTTTAAAAAGTTGCATCACATTTGTTGTACTTATTCTACAGTTTTACTGCGTGCTGTACAGAATATAAAGATTGAATGAAGGAACAAAGAAATGCAGATTATTGTTCCTGAAGATGGTGGTGCTTAGCGAGTAAGGGGCTGAGTTCAAGGAATGCTCTATATGGGAATACACTATGGGCCAGATTCACAAAAGGGATACGACGGCGTTTCTCCTGATACGCCGTCGTATCTCTGTTTCTATCTATGCGACTGATTCATAGAATCAGTTACGCATAGATATCCCTAAGATCCGACAGGTGTAATAGTTTTACACTGTCGGGTCTTAGGATGCAGTACCGCGGCCGCCGCTGGGGGAAGTTTGCGTCGTAAACCAGCGTCGGGTATGCAAATTAGGAGTTACGGACGATCTATGACGGTTTTTCGCGTTCGCTACGTCGTCCGTAGTCAAGTTTCCCGTCGCAAAGTTAGTCGTTTTTTTTGTGCCCTAACTTTAGTCAGCAAGTGTATTGCTGTCTAAAGTATGGCCGTCGTTCAAGCGTCGAAATTCAAAATTTAACGTCGTTTGCGTAAGCCGTCCGGGAATACAGAAGTACGCTACGCGAGTCGCCGTTCAAAAAAATGACGTCACGGCGCGCAAAGCACGGCGGGAGTTAGGAAACGGAGCATGCGCAGTAGGTCCGGCGCGGGAGCGCGCCTAATTTAAATGGCACACGCCCATTTGAATTGGCCAGCCTTGCGCCGGAGGCCGCGGGCGTAGTTTTCATCGCAGGTGCTTGGTGAATCAGGCACTTGCGATGAAAAATTGCGCGGTGTAACTTATCTAGGATAAGTTACGCCACCGCGATTCTACGTGAATCTGGCCCAATATTACCAAAAGTATTGGGACGTCTGCCTACATGCACACTGGGGCAGATTCACGTAGATGGGCGTAAATTTGGGCGGGCGTAACGTATCTGATTTACGTTACGCCGCCGCAAGTTTTTCAGGCAAGTGCTTTATTCACAAAGCACTTGCGTGTAAAGTTGCGGCGGCGTAACGTAAATCACCCGGCGGAATTCAAATTCGGCAGGTAGGGGGCGTGTTTCATTTAAATGAAGCGCGTCCCCGCACCGAACGAACTGCGCATGCGCCGTCCCTAAAATATCCCAGCGTGCATTGCTCTAAATGACGTCGCAAGGACGTCATTGGTTTTGACGTGGACGTAAATTACGTCCAGCACCATTCACGGAAATGTATAAATTTCGACGCGGGAACGACGGCCATACTTAACATTGGTTGCGCCTCATATACCCAGGGGCAACTTTACGCTGGGACAAGCCTAAAGTAAACGTTGTAACTTTACTGCGGCGGCCGCGCGTACGTTCAGGAATTCGCGTATCTAGCTAATTTGCATACTCGACGGAGAAAACGACGGAATTGACACCTAGCGGACGAAAAAAAAATTGCATTTAAGATGCGACGGCGTAAGAGACTAAATTACGTCCAGCACCATTCACGGACGACTTACGCAAACGACGTAACTTTTAAAATTTTCGACGCGGGAACGACGGCCATACTTAACATTGACTGCGCTTCATAGACCCAGGGACAACTTTACGCCGGGAAAAGCCTAACGTAAACGTCGTAACTTTACTGCGTCGGCCGCGCGTACGTTCGTGAAATTCGCGTATCTATCTAATTTGCATACTCAACGCGGATTTGGACGGAAGCGCCACCTAAGTTAAGATCCGACGGCGTAAGAGACTTACGCCTGTCGGATCTAATGGATATCTATGCGTAACTGAGACTAACTAAGAATCAGTCGCATAGATACGACGGCACAACGCTGAGATACAACGGCGTATCTGGAGATACGCCGTCGTATCTCCGTTGTGAATCTGGGCCATTAACTTTAATGGCATCCCAGTCTTAAAGGTACCAATTTTCTTTTTCATAAATAGTTTCCGTTACCTTAGTGCAGTCCTCATTCACTTACCTCATCCTTCCATTTTGCTTTTAAATGTCCTTATTTCTTCTAAGAAATCCTCACTTCCTGTTCTTCTGTCTGTAACTCCACACAGTAATGCAAGGCTTTCTCCCTGGTGTGGAGTGTCGTGCTCACCCCCTCCCTTGGACTACAGGAGAGTCAGGACGCCCACTAACACACAGCTTCTTTCTCTATCTGCAACGGAAATTCCGACAACAATTGTCCGATGGCGCATACAAATGGTCGGATTATCCAACAACATCCTGCCATCACACAATTCACGCCGGAAACTCCAATCGTGTGTATGGGCCTTTAGTCTGTAGGGTTCAATATTGAGTTGGCCCACCCTTTGTAGCTATAACAGCTTCAACGCTTCTGGGAAGTCTGTCCACAAGTCTGTTTGACCATTCTTCTAGAAGTGCATTAGTGAGGTCAGGCTCTAATGTGGACGAGAAGGCCTGGCTCGCAGTCTACGCTCTAATTTATCCCAAAAGTGTTCTATTCGGCTGAGGTCAGGTTCCTCCACAGGCTATACACAGCACAATGAGGCTCTTAGGCCGCGTACACACGACCGAGGAACTCGTCGTAAATGAAACATCGTTTTCCTCGACGAGTTCCTTGTTAGGCTTGTCGAGAAACTTGACAAGCTTTCCTTGCGTACACACTGTCAAGACCAAATCTCGTCGTTCTCAAACACGGTGACCTACAACACGTACGACGGCACTATAAAGAGGAAGTTCGATTCCACTGGCACAACCCTTGGGGCTGCTTTTGCTAATCTCATGTTACTGCGTGTTAAAGAGTTCACCCGAAAAAAAAAATTTAACCTTAGATTCATGCTCATTTTGTCAAGGGGAATCGGGTAGTTTTTTTATAATCGAAGCCGTACTTACCGTTTTAGAGAGCGATCTTCTCCGTCGCTTCCGGGTATGGGTCTTCGGGACTGGGCGTTCCTATTTGATTGACAGGCTTCCGACAGGCTTCCGACGGTCGCATACGGTCGCTGAAAGAAGCCGAACGTCGGTACGGCTCTATACGGCGCCTGCGCACCGACGTTCGGCTACTTTCGGAAAATCGTGACGCGATAGATGCGACCGTCGGAAGCCTGTCAATCAAATAGGAACGCCAGTCCCGCAGCCCATACCCGGAAGCGGCGGAGAAGATGCATCTCTAAAACGGTAAGTACGGCTTCGATTTTAAAAAAACTACCCGATTCCCCTTCACAAAATTAGCATCAATCTAATGTTAAAAATGTACTTTTCGGGTGAACCTCCACTTTAAGTAAAAGTTTGGTCTGAGACGATTTGCACTTTTCAGTCTGTTACAGAGTGACAAATGTGCTATCTCCATTACAAACGCTACTTTTACCGAAGGCGCGCGCCCGTCTCATACTTTATTCTGCGCATGCGCGGGTTTCTAAGCATACACACGAACGTGTTTCTCGTTGAAAACCAGCCCAACGAGGAACACGACGAGGAAATTGAGACTCCCGTCGAGGAAACAGAGAACTTGTTCTCTTTTTTTCTCGTCGAGTTCCTCGACAGTTTTATCGATGAAAAACATACACACGACCGTTTTCCTCGGCAAAAAAGCTCTGCCACCATGTTTCTTGATGGATTCTGTCGAGGAAAACGGTCGTGTGTACGAGGCCTCGCTGCTACTTTTACTAAGTGGACTGCTTATTTCTTTGTGGCTGTTGCGGAATATATTAAATAAAATTGTATTGACATTAGGGTGCCCACGTGTCCCGGATTGCCCGGGACTGTCCCTTAATTGGCATCTGTGTCCCTGGTCCCGGATGCCTTCATTCCGGGACAATACAATGTCCCGGAATGAAGCACTGGGTAAAGTCATTATGAATTCAGCAGAGTCTGAGCCGCGGTAGCGCTGTCTGCGGCATGCAGAACCACCTCCACCTGACTTTCATTGTGCTCACTGGTTGCTACAGCCGCTTGGCTTGTAGCAACCAGTGACATCACGGCTGCAGTGCACCCCCTCTGTTCAGAACTGAAAGCGCGGGAGGATTTCACTTCCTCCTCCGCGCTTCTGCTCTGTCTGCCTCCTGGGACCCAAAGCAGCTGAGCTCCGAGGCTGCCCCTGACATACCAGAGAGGGACACACAGCATCTGATGTGAGAGGGAGAGCAGCATCATCACCTGAGGACAACAGAGAGTGGGGGCCCCGGGGAGAAGCAGGAGGCTGACTGGAAGGAACAGCACGGGAGTGAGAGAAGACCTGAGCAGCAGTGACATCCTCCCAGTAGGGTGACCACATTTCCATACAGCCATTCAGGGACACCCCCCCCCCCCCCAGCAAGCAGCGGTCGGTGACATCACAAGGAGGCAGTGCCGCCATATGACGTGGCCGAGAGGCCCCGCCCCTTACCTATTTAAGCATTGGTTTCATGTATGGAAGCCCAACATTGCAGCTGCAGGCAGCCACTTAGATTCACAGAGTGTAATTGTTCTTGCGATGTTGGGCTAACATACATGAAACAAATGCTGTTTATATCTAAGGCACTAAAGTTGTATATAAAACCCTGTACTTTATACCACAAAAGAAATACAAATGACACAAGGGATCTGGGGTAAAAACTGCACATACACTGACCTACCCGACTACTACCTGATCCCTACACTGACCTACCTGACCACTACACTGACCTTCCTGATCCCTACACTGACCTAATTGATTGCTGCATTGAAATACCTGACCACTACACTAACCTGATTCCTACACTGACCTTCCTGATCATTACACTGACCTACCCGATTCCTACCCCGTCCATTGGGGGAGCATGTCAGATCCTCAGCTCTAAGGGACTAATGCTGGGACCTGTAGTCCTTCATTAGGAGGATGAGGCCAGTGGCAGACTGGCAGTGCTGGGGGCATGGGTTAAGTGCCAGTGCTTGGGAAGGGATGGGATCACTAACTCTCACCTGTTAGTGTCCATTTGGGAGGGGAGAGGGGCTTGGTGAGGGTGGGAGAAGGGGTGTGAGAGAGAGAGAGAAGGGGTGAGAGAGAGAGAGAGAGAAGGGGTGGGAGAGAGAGAAGGGGTGGGAGAGAGAAGGGGTGGGAGAGAGAGAGAGAGAGAGAAGGGGTGGGAGAGAGAGAGAGAGAGAGAAGGGGTGGGAGAGAGAAGGGGTGGGAGAGAGAGAGAGAGAGAGAGAGAGAGAGAGAAGGGGTGGGAGAGAGAAGGGGTGGGAGAGAGAGAGAGAGAGAGAGAAGGGGTGGGAGCGAGAGAGAAGGGGTGGGAGAGAGAGAGAGAAGGGGTGAGGGAGAGAGAGAGAGAGAGAGAAGGGGTGGGAGAGAGAGAGAGAGAGAGAGAAGGGGTGGGAGCGAGAGAGAAGGGGTGGGAGAGAGAGAGAGAAGGGGTGGGGGAGAGAGAGAGAAGGGGTGAGGGAGAGAGAGAGAGAGCGAAGGGGTGAGGGAGAGAGAGAGAGAAGGGGTGAGAGAGAAGGGGTGGGAGAGAGATAGAGAGAAGGGGTGGGAGAGAGATAGAGAGAGAGAGAGAGAAAAGGGGTGGGAGAGAGAGAGAGAGAGAGAGAAGGGGTGGGAGAGAGATAGAGAGAAGGGGTGGGAGAGAGATAGAGAGAGAGAGAGAGAAAAGGGGTGGGAGAGAGAGAGAGAGAGAAGGGGTGGGAGAGAGAGAGAGAGAGAGAGAGAAGGGGTGGGAGAGAGATAGAGAGAAGGGGTGGGAGAGAGATAGAGAGAAGGGGTGGGAGAGAGATAGAGAGAGAGAGAGAGAAAAGGGGTGGGAGAGAGAGAGAGAGAGAAGGGGTGGGAGAGAGAGAGAGAGAGAGAAGGGGTGGGAGAGAGAGAGAGAGAGGGGGTGGGAGAGAGCGAGAGAGAAGGGGTGGGAGAGAGAGAGAGAGAAGGGGTGGGAGAGAGATAGAGAGAAGGGGTGGGAGAGAGATAGAGAGAAGGGGTGGGAGAGAGAGAGAGAGAAAAGGGGTGGGAGAGAGAGAGAGAGAGAAGGGGTGGGAGAGAGAGAGAGAGAGAGAGAAGGGGTGGGAGAGAGAGAGAGAGAGAGAAGGGGTGGGAGAGAGCGAGAGAGAAGGGGTGGGAGAGAGAGAGAGAGAAGGGGTGGGAGAGAGCGAGAGAGAAGGGGGGAGAGAGAGAGAGAGAAGGGGAGAGAGAGAGAGAGAAGGGGTGGGAGAGAGAGAGAGAGAGAGAGAGAAGGGGTGGGAGAGAGAGAGAGAGAGAGAGAGAGAGAGAGAGAGAGAAGGGGTGGGAGAGAGAGAGAGAGAAGGGGTGAGGGAGAGAGAGAGAGAGAAGGGGTGGGGGAGAGAGAGAGAGAGAGAGAGAGAGGGGGGTGAGAGAGAGAGGGGGATGAGAGAGAGAGGGGGATGGAAGAGAGAGAGGGGGGGGGGTGGTGAGTGAAATTGAACCCCTAAGCTGGCCTGCAGTCCTTCCTGTACCCCCTGTCCCATCCCCTGTCTGTGGGTAGGTGTGTGTGATGTATGCACCTACCTCCAGACCATCCTTGTCCTCTCTGTCAGCCTTGATGATAGGCACAGCTGGAGCAGACGTTGGGGGAAGGTGTGCAGGCTCTGGGAGGATGTCACTGCTGGAGCAGACGTTGGGGGAAGGTGTGCAGGCTCTGGGAGGATGTCACAGCTGGAGCAGACGTTGGGGGAAGGTGTGCAGGCTCTGGGAGGATGTCACTGCTGGAGCAGACGTTGGGGGAAGGTGTGCAGGCTCTGGGAGGATGTCACAGCTGGAGCAGACGTTGGGGGAAGGTGTGCAGGCTCTGGGAGGATGTCACAGCTGGAGCAGACGTTGGGGGAAGGTGTGCAGGCTCTGGGAGGATGTCACTGCTGGAGCAGACGTTGGGGGAAGGTGTGCAGGCTCTGGGAGGATGTCACAGCTGGAGCAGACGTTGGGGGAAGGTGTGCAGGCTCTGGGAGGATGTCACAGCTGGAGCAGACGTTGGGGGAAGGTGTGCAGGCTCTGGGAGGATGTCACTGCTGGAGCAGACGTTGGGAGAAGGTGTGCAGGCTCTGGGAGGATGTCACTGCTGCTCAGGTCTTCTCTCACTCCCTCTCGTGCTGTTCCTTCCAGTCAGCCTCCTGCTGCTCCCCGGGGCCACCACTCTCTGTTGTCCTCACATGATGATGCTGCTCTCCCTCACAGATCAGAAGCTGTGTCCCTCTCTGGTATGTCAGGGGGCAGCCTCGGAGCTCAGCTGCTTTGGGTCCCAGGAGGCAGACAGAGCAGAAGCGCGGAGGAGGAAGTGAAATCCTCCCGCGCTTTCAGTTCTGAACAGAGGGGGTGCACTGCAGCCGTGATGTCACTGGTTGCTACACGCCAAGCGGCTGTAGCAACCAGTGAGCACAATGAAAGTCATGTGGAGGAGGTTCTGCATGCCGCAGACAGCGCTACCGCGGCTCAGACTCTGCTGAATTCATAATGACTTTACCCAGTGCTTCATTCCGGGACATTGTATTGTCCCGCAATGAAGGCATCCGGGAACAGGGACACAGATGCCAATTAAGGGACAGTCCCGGGCAATCCGGGACACGTGGGCACCCTACCTCCCAGAGCCTGCACACCTTCTCCCAACGTCTGCTCCAGCTGTGCCTGTCATCAAGGCTGACAGAGAGGACAAGGATGGTCTGGAGGTAGGTGCATACATCACACACACCTACCCACAGACAGGGGCTGGGACAGGGGGTACAGGAAGGACTGCAGGCCAGCTTAGGGGTTCAATTTCACTCACCACCCCCCCCCTCTCTCTCTTCCATCCCCCTCTCTCTCCTATCCCCCTCTCTCTCTCACCCCTTCTCTCTCTCTCTCTCTCTCCCACCCCCCTCTCTCTCCCACCCCTTCTCTCTCTCTCTCTCTCTCTCTCTCCATCACCCCTTCTCTCTCCCACCCCCTCTCTCTCTCTCTCTCTCTCTCTCTCCATCACCCCTTCTCTCTCTCTCCCCTCTCTCTCTCTCTCTCTCTCTCTCTCCATCACCCCTTCTCTCTCTCTCCCCCACCCGTTCTCTCTCTCTCTCTCTCTCTCTCTCTCTCCATCACCCCTTCTCTCTCTCTCCCCCACCCGTTCTCTCTCTCTCTCTCTCTCCCACCCCTTCTCTCTCTCTCTCTCCCACCCCTTCTCTCTCTCTCTCTCCCACCCCTTCTCTCTATCTCTCTCCATCACCCCTTCTTTCTCTCTCTCTCTCTCCATCACCCCTTCTCTCTCTCTCCCCCACCCCTTCTCTCTCTCTCTACCTCACCCCTTCTCTCTCCCACCCCTTCTCTCTCTCTCGCTCCCACCCTTCTCTCTCTCACTCCCACCCCTTCTCTCTCTCTCCCACCCCTTCTCTCTCTCTCTCCCACCCCTTCTCTCTCTCTCTCTCTCTCTCTCTCTCCCACCCCTTCTCTCTCTCTCCCACCCCTTCTCTCTCCCACCCCTTCTCTCTCCCCCACTCCTTCTCTCTCTCTCTTTCACCCCTTCTCTCTCTCTCTCCCACCCCTTCTCTCTCTCTCTCCCACCCCTTCTCTCTCCCACCCCTTCTCTCTCTCTCTTTCACCCCTTCTCTCTCTCTCTCCCACCCCTTCTCTCTCTCTCTCCCACCCATTCTCTCTCCCACCCCTTCTCTCTCCCCCACCCCTTCTCTCTCTCTCTTTCACCCCTTCTCTCTCTCTCTCCCACCCCTTCTCCCACCCTCACCAAGCCCCTCTCCCCTCCCAAATGGACACTAACAGGTGACAGCAAGTGAGAGTTAGTGATCCCATCCCTTCCCAAGCACTGCCACTTAACCCATGCCCCCAGCACTGCCAGTCTGCCACTGGCCTCATCCTCCTAATGAAGGATTACAGGTCCCAGCATTAGTCCCTTAGAGCTGAGGATCTGACATGCTCCCCCAATGGACGGGGTAGGAATCGGGTAGGTCAGTGTAATGATCAGGTAGGTCAGTGTAGGAATCAGGTTAGTGTAGTGGTCAGGTATTTCAATGCAGCAATCAATTGGGTCAGTGTAGGGATCAGGAAGGTCAGTGTAGTGGTCAGGTAGGTCAGTGTAGGAATCAGGTACAGTAGGTCAGTGTAGTAGTCGGGTAGGTCAGTGTATGTGCAGTTTTTACCCCAGATCCCTTGTGTCATTTGTATTTCTTTTGTGGTATAAAGTACAGGGTTTTATATACAACTTTAGTGCCTTAGATATAAACAGCATTTGTTTCATGTATGTTAGCCCAACATCGCAAGAACAATTACACTCTGTGAATCTAAGTGGCTGCAATGTTGGGCTTCCATACATGAAACAAATGCTTAAATAGGTAAGGGGCGGGGCCTCTCGGCCACGTCATATGGCGGCACTGCCTCCTTGTGATGTCACCGACCGCTGCTTGCTGGGGGGGGGGGGGGGTGTCCCTGAATGGCTGTATGGAAATGTGGTCACCCTAATTGACATACCCTTTAACATCTACCTAGGCCTGCAGTGCAACCAGAAAAACCTACCGATAACCATTACATTCGCTCGTGGCTTACAGGTTTGGTCCAAAACAGCTGTGTTTCTCCACAATGGCAGTGCTTGAAAAAGTCAATGATATTGATCTGTTCTAACACTTCCATGAGCTGACCTTTTGTCATAAAGGGCTGTGTACATAAATAAAATTTAACACAGACAGACGCGTCTACAGACATTATTCCCATACAAATTCCTTCTCCGTTTTCATGTTGAATAAGCCCCTTGCACATGGAGGCATCTAGCTACTGAGCGTGCACCCCGGCATATTATTGTGCCCAAATTTTACAGGTGTAAGGTCCATCCCCACTGGCAATAATGCAGTATTTTTCTAAAATTAGGTATTTCAGGAAAAATGCCACATTATTGACAGTAGGTGACATATTAACCACTTTTCACCAGCGAAAGACGGCTACAGTGCAGGCTTCCAGTGCTGGGAGGGCATCAATAGATGTCCTCCAATGATCGTGCTGCTGGCGCACCCCCTGCGGCACACGACCGGTGCGCTCTATGGGCCAGATTCACATAGATTAGCGGATCTTTAGATCCGCGTAATCTATGTGATTTACGATCCGCCGGCGTACTTTTGCGAGGCAAGTGCAGTATTCACAAAGCACTTACCTCCAAACTTGCGCCGGCGGATCGTAACTCCCCCGGCGGAATTCAAATTCCGCGGCTAGGGGGAGTGTACAATTTAAATCAGGCGCGTTCCCGCGCCGATTTAACTGCGCATGCGCCACCGGCGATATTTCCCAGTGCGCATGCTCCAAATGACGTCGCTAGGACATCATTGTTTTCGGCGGCAACGTAAATTCCGGTCATCCGTATTCTCGACCGACTTACGCAAACGATGTAAAAATTTGAAACTCAATGCGGGAAAGACGGCCATACTTAACATTAGCTACCCCTCATATAGCAGGGGTAACTATCCGCCGGAAAAAGCCGAACGCAAACGACGTAAAAAAAAGCGTTACTGAATCGGCGGTTCTCCTCATTTGCATATCCGACGCGTAAAAAACCGAGGCGACACCTAGCGGCCGGCGGGAGATTGCAGCCTAAGATCCGACGGTGTAAGTCACTTACACCAGTCGGATCTAAGGGCGATCTATGCGTAACTGATTCTTATGAATCAGTCGCATAGATCCGACCGTCGGATCTCAGAGATACGACGGCGTATCAGGAGATACGCCGTCGTATCTCTTTGTGAATCTGGCCCAATGATCGTAAAGTCCATCAGACTGACTTGGCTGATCACAGAACAGGGTAAAGGGCCAATCACAGCAGCCCTTTAACACACGATCAGCTGTCAGCCAATGACAGCTGATCAGGAATAAACAGAAGCTCGCTATCAGCTGTTTTTCTCCTCATTAACAGCGTGAGGAGAATAGAAGTAAGATGGTACCCGGCTTCTGTTACAGAGACATTGGTCCCAATCTGTGCCTGCCAGTGCTGCTAATCAGTGCCAAACAGTGCCACCAGCAGTGCCACCTATCAGTGCCCACCTATAAGTGCCCACCAGCGCCACCTATCAGTGTCCTCCAGCGCCACCTATCAGTGCCGCTCATCGGTGCCCATCAGTGCCTCATCATCAGTGTCACTTATCAGTGCAACCTATCAGTGCCGCCTACCAGTGCCTCTCAGTATCCATCATTGCCTACTATCAGTGGCCATCAGTGCCACCTCTCAGTGCCCTTCAATGTGAACATTAGTGCAACCTATCAGTGCAGCCTCATCAGTGTAGCTTCATGCGTGCCCATCGGTGCCACCTCATCATTGCAGCCTATCAGTGCCCATTAGTGCAGCTTCACATCAGTGCAAAATTATATAACAAACTATGATTTTTTTTTGTTTTTTTTCCAAAATTTTCTGTCTTTTTTGTTTCTTTAGCAAAAACGAAATAACCCAGTGGTGATTAAATTCCATCAAATGAAAGCTATATTTGTGTGGAAAAAAATGATTACAATTTTGTTTGGGAACAGTGTTGCATGACCACCCAATTGTCATTCAATGTGCGAAGGTTCTAAAACCTGAAAATTGGCCTGGGCAGGAAGAGGGGTAATAAGTGTCCAGTAAAGTGGGAGTGAACTCTAATTTGTCACTTTTACCTAAAGGTTAGCTAAAGGAATGATAAAGCGTACCTGTAGGCACAGTGACTGTCTTCTAAACTTGTGCCATTTAGGAGATATTCACAGCAGCAGCAGCAGTTGGTGACATCACAGTTCCATGGGCAGTGTGCTCTGCATTCAGGGCACACCAAGGGTGCCATTATTGCAGAGGGCACCATGCAGCGATCCTGACTCTGCGTGCTTGCATGGGAGTGAGATCATCGCAGGCTCGCTATTTAAATGGCTATAGAGCGCAGACCTGCGAGGGGGACCTGGCAAAGATAGAATGCCTGCAGTGGTGAGTGAGTGAGTGAGTGAGTGAGTGAGTGAGTGAGTAACTTATATAGAACAGCAAATGCGAAGTTGGGTCTTTATTTTTTTCCTAAATGCCCGATGGTTTTCCTCCAAGCGGATGGTAGTGGGTAGAGCATTCCAGAGCCGTGGTCCTTGGACCGAAAATCTACGTTCTTCCTTCGATTTGTAGCGGGATTTAGGAATTTGGAGAAGGTTTTGTTTGGTTGACCGGAGCACGCGCTTGGTGACGTACGGTTTTATTTTCTCGCTTAAGTATTGGGGAGCGTTCCCCTGTATACATTTGTGGGTGAGGCAGAGCATCTTGAATGTCCCCCGGTCCTGTACGGGCAGCCAGTGGAGGGCTCTGTTTAAAAGGTAAGTCTGTCATAATGTGCTAGTATGCGGTGCATACTAGTACGTTATGGCATTAACCTGCAAGAGGGATTGCTTTTTTTTTTTTTTAAAGACTTTAGTACCACTTTAAGCAAATTATACCTCAGACAGGAGGCTCATATCTTATGCATTATCTTTCTTTAATAATGCCCATAGCAGAAATACAGTAAACATTTATTGTAACTTAAAAGAAAAAATTCAAAGAACTACCCTTCCCAGCAGTCCCTGGGCCAGCGTAGCCCCTCCCAGACCGTAATCTATATAAGGGACTGTCTGAGGTAACCTATTCCTCTTTCTTTCTGCTCATGGCAGAGCACACAAGATAAGTATTTCATGTACCTTTATTATTTACAAGATAGGTATTTCATGTACCTTTATTATTTACAGGATAGGTACTTCTTGTATCTTTATTATTTACAAGATAGGTGTTTCATGTACCTTTATTGTTTGATTGTATATATGGTCTCTGATACCGAGTGCCCCGGTGTCGGGTGATTTTGTTCAGTCTTGACTGATATGTTTGAGGTATTGTGGAACATGGGGAGTTTCCCTGGAATTCCTCCCTGATACCGAATGCCCCGGTGTCAGGTATTTTGTCGGAATTGATTGTTCTGTAGTTTTTGGAAGATGTGGAATACTGGGGGTTCTCCCTGCTATCCCCCGTTTCTGCGCTTTATTTCTGTCTGCCTGACACCGGAGCGGTGTCAGGCAGATATGTTTGAGAGGCCACGTTTGTTTCCAATTCTTTGATTCTTTGCTCTGGTTTTTTCCCTTTCTTTGACGCCGGAGCACTGCGGCGTCCGTGTGGGATCCGCGCTGTTTTTTCATTCGCTCCCTCGGCGGGCGCCATGCCTGGGCAACTGTCCCCCCCCCTCCCTCCCCACGCTCCCCTTTGCGCGCTCAGGTGGGGGGCGGGGTCTCCGCCGCGGCCGCTCCTCTCCTCCTCTCCTCTCTTTCGGTGCCTCTCTCGGTATCGAGAGCGAGACGGAGGAGAACGGTTCTCATCGACCGTTCCGTCCCTCACAACCTCGGGCCAATAAGAACTCCAGAGGCCGTAGTCTCGCGAGACTTCGCCTCTGGAGTTAGAATCTCGTCAGGCTCCCCTCACACCGCAGGATGTCCTTCCCAGCGGTGTCGTAGCCAGGAACCTGCTGCTGTTTCACCATGCTTTCAACCACTAGATGGCAGTACATCTTTTCAGATATATACATATATAAATATATATATTTCATTCCAATGAATCAATATCTAATAAATAAATAAATTAATTAAATTAAATAATTTAAATAACCGAATCTACAATAAATAATTCAATATATACTCAAATTATATTTCTGGGGAATTTATTCCCTAGAACATATACCTTATTTATCCTAATAAATAATCAATATGTAGATAGATCAATAAATCAATAAATTAAATAAAGAAATTATAGCATGTTTATCTCCGGAGAATTTATTACCTACAACATACTCCTAATAAATAATGTATTAAATAACTATCTAAGGATTGAATGAATAAATACATTTTTTATTAATGATATTATTATTAATATATATTATTACTTATAATATATAACTAAATCCATTATTCAATTTTACAAATAATAAATTATAGATGGATTATACAAATTATATATCCATTATATAGATAAATTATACAAATATGTATAAAAAATTGTATTGAATTGTACAAAGATTCTACAATTTAATGAATATCATGGCATTGTTCATGCCGGTACCCCGGATAGGGTGGACACAGTCCTAGGAGGCCAAATCTCAACAGTGTTACACAGTTGCCAAAACTGATCGGTAGACCAATCTTTACGACCATGGCGTCGGTTACCCCCGCCTGCACACCATATGCCCGGACCATCCGGCAACGGTCTACCGCCCCTGAGAAGGGCTGGGCGTTCCAAAACGCTGCCACGTTTCTGTGGCCCTTGACTCCCCGACAGGGGAAGTAAATAATATGTCCCAGGCAGTACCCTACCCGGACTGCCGACCCACTGCCCTCCCAGACTCCGACCGACCCCCGAGCCTCGGGGAGATGCACATGCAGAGGCAGCGATCCGTTAGACGGACTAAGCCAGACCCATTCGTGGACTCTTCCAGAGTTGTCCGCGGAGTCTGAGGCGGCTAACACCTTGAGTCTGAGGTTGTAGATGATGAGAATGATGATGAGTGTTAGGGCAGTGGGCACATGGCGCTCTATGACGACGCCAACCCTGTTCCCAGGGTGACACTCTATGGATTCTCGTAGAGAGCCATTATAGATCCGGGGGCGATATGCCATCCACACTCCGATGACTGGGCACCTCCGCCCGAGGTGATCCAATATATCACATAATGGACCCGGAGATCGGTTGAAAAACTCACCGAATCATTTTCAGGGCGTAACTACCTTCCTTTACCATTTATGGCTGTGCACACTCCCGAGGTGAACCCCATACCCTGGGGGTATCCCACCATACACGGGAAATCCCCCAAGCTGGGAATAGAGAGGTCCTTCGGATCATACAGACCAGGGCCTTGGATCTTTGGGACCTATCACCATCATCCCACACCTTAGTGAGCAGGCCACGCCGCTGAACAGCCGACTGACCTGTCCCAAATCGGGGCTGGGCCCAACGGGCGGTCGCCTCCTGGGATGCGTGGACACTACGGGTCCGACTGGACACCGCCGCTCGAATCTTAACGTGGCTTGTTCCCCAGCTGTCTCACCTAGCCGAATCAGACCCCGGTCCGACCACCGAGGGCAGGCTAGTCGGGATCACGCTGATTAAGATATTCCAAGACGGTAGGGCTCTATTCCATCCCGGATGAGCCCAAACGTCATCAAAGTCTAACACGGTACAGTGCCGGTCTATCAGGATTATAGGACCGGAGATGGACCTAGTCCCTCTTTCCTCGGTCTTCAGACCTGAAAACCGCCCTAATAGACAACGAATTGCAGGGCCTCTGGTTCACCCAAACGATAGTGGAGACGGACCCGCTCTCCCCGGGTTTCCCCAACAACGTCTTCCTGGTCAGGAAAGGAGGGCGGTTATCGCCCGGTAGTAACTTGAGAAATCTCTCGCAATTACCGTATACAGTGACGACATTCTGCGACACAAAGGGTGAGGTTGATTATCTACTTGGACGACCTACTCTTAATGGCTCGTACCCCTCGCCTGGCGAACGAACACGCCTCCGGGACAGTCCCCCATAGATCACGGGGAGTCTATCCTCTCCCCATCTCAGGAGGTAGAGTTTTAGGCTACTTGGTGGACACCAACCTAGTGCTCCTTCGGCTACCCATGACCACTTGGCCGCCATCTGCACAAGGTCAGTATCGTGCTGGGCTAACGACGGGTATCCTTACGCGGACTGGCTTGCCTGGTCGGCCTGTTTCTGGCGTTAATCCAGGCCATTTGTCCAGCTTCTTTTCACTATCGAGACCTTCAGAGTCTCAGTCCCTACGTCTTTGCCAGGGGCTTCACTGTGCAGACGTCGTCACTCTGGACACGGAAGCCATAATTGAACTACGGTGGTGGCTACGTCAGGTCGACAGACGGCACGGCAGGTCCACCTGCAACTCCACGACGGATTCATCTTGGAATAGGTTGCCAACCACCTCGGTTGGGGTACTCGATGCGGTCCCTCGTCCACAGGAAGGGCGTGGCCCACAGCAGAGTCTCTGCTGCACGTTCACACGTGGAAATCCTGACGACCGCCTTGCCATCAGGACTCTAATGCCACACACGTCCACCTACGGTGTGTTCTTGCGTATGGACACCGTATCCGCGGTCCAGTACGACCTTCACTTGGGGGGTCCTTGACCCAAAATCCTAACGGATCTAGCAAGATCTCTGACATTTCTGCCTGGAACGCGACATCGTTCAAGCTGCGAAATGTACCCCAGGCACTTCCGCTATGGTGTTAGATTGGAATTCTCGTTACCCGCCCAATTCCATCGACTGACGACTGCACCGGTCAGTGTTCCTGGCCCTTGCTCCCTTATAGGATCCTTTCTCTCCCCAGTCTGTACAGGGATCTGCACCCTCTATTCACGACGCACGTCCTACTTCTCTTCGCATGGTTGGGTTTTCGGGGTGTCGGTCACGGACAGCGACCTTTTCTTTTATAACGGGGTTCCACTTGCCTTGATCTAGGCCTTGGGACTAGATATACATTTCGATCATCCAGAGGACTCTGGGTTAGTTGGTGATCAACGACAAGTTAACCTCATGAAGGCGTTCGTCTGAGATGACCAACTACCTGGTGGACTCGTTTGAGTCCGGGAGGTCCTATAGCTCCCCTGCGCCTTCCGCGCTGCGAACTCGGACTACCGCTCCCTTGTAGACTTACTACCGGTGGGATAACACCCATGGTGTACCGACTTAGTAAGCGTTAAGTTTCAACGCCCATCACACCCTGGGTATCAACGCTCTTGGGAGGTGATCAGTGGTCCTGACCACGCGCCAGGACTGGGGGGACAATCTCACTCTGTCGGAGGTTATTGTTGTTTGAGCTACTGCCCCCTCGTGTCTGATTCCGTCAGACGCATATCGGGTGTCACGACGTTGGCCATTCCAGGCGTCGGATCCCGCCTCGGAGAGTCGGGGGTTTTTCCGTCGTGCGTAGGACAGTGGCGGGACTTCATCGGTTTTTTCTACCCGTTCTTCCCCGCACATCGTACTCCGTTGTCTACGGATTTCTTAGTCCTTCACGGTCCCACTGCGATCTTCGCATCTCTTCCTACTCCTCATTCCTACGCTAAACCTCAGTTTCCAGTTTCCTCAGCTACGCTAGCCAGAGGGGTACGATCAATCATGGAAATGGCAGGGTCTTACGTAACCCCGTTGGGCGCCCACCCCTCCAGAGGAGCGGTGGCTCCTAGGTCATCACCCCGGGCGGCTCCCTATAGGATTTACGGCTAGCGGCGGACTGGTAACCACGATTGCTTTCCGCCAATTCTGCTTGGATCGGAGGAACACATATCTATATCAATTTTGTAGTTGTTTCATTTGTTATCATCTATATATGCATTGTTATAGCTTTGAACTTGCATAAGATATGAGCCTCCTGTCTGAGGTATAATTCGAGATTTTCCTAGCTTGTGACGGAAAATATTGATTATATGAAGACAGGAGGCGAGTATCTTCCCTCCCGACCCAACCCTGTCACGAGGTTGTCTCTCTCTCGTTCTAGACTGTTGAACCACACACCCTGCAAGTCGGAGGCTGTTCCGTTTCGATCCATGGGTTTAGTTCACCGCAGATGGAGGCTTCTACTACGTTCCAGATCGGGAGTCGGGATGCCGTTGACTGAATCCGTTGGTCCATGTTCCTGAAGACGACTGACCAGTCGGCTCCGAATGGTTTTGGTTTTCCTATAGTCCCCGTTGGGATGAAGTTGGTCCGGATGAAGTTGGTCCGTGTTGGCCTTCTCCTTTCGTTTCCTCCAGATTTAGATGTTGTGTTCCGGTCGGAAGGTTCCCGGCAACCGCGGAGATGTCTAATTGGACTTTCGGTTCCTGTTTACACGAATTCGCATGAAGAAAGAGGAATAGGTTACCTCAGACAGTCCCTTATATAGATTACGGTCTGGGAGGGGCTACGCTGGCCCAGGGACTGCTGGGAAGGGTAGTTCTTTGAATTTTTTCTTTTAAGTTACAATAAATGTTTACTGTATTTCTGCTATGGGCATTATTAAAGAAAGATAATGCATAAGATACTCGCCTCCTGTCTTCATATAATCAATATTTTCCGTCACAAGCTAGGAAAATCTCGAATTAATGCTACAATTTGTGATGATGGTAACATGTTTAACCATATTTGCAGTTCTTTTATACATGGACCCCTTTGTGTGGTGCACATGTATTAGCCAACAAGAAAGTGTCCTCCTATAAAAGAACCAGTTGGTTGTGTTTGTCCTTCAGGCCAAAAGTTCTCAGTCCTCCCTTGTACCTCATGATACCTACTGTCCTGGATGAATTCTAAGGCCTTGTACACACGATCAGTCCAAACTGATGAAAACGGACTGATGGTCTGATGGTCTGATGTGCGTACACACCATCGGTTCAAAAACCGATCGAGTCCAACGCAGTGACGTAAAACACGACTTGATTCTGAGCATGCGCAGGTTTTTGCGTACTAACCATCGGTTTTGGTCAGGCGTTCATCAGTCCGATTTTAAAGTAAGTTCTAAAACTTTGGTCTGAAGGACAAAAGTCTGATGGGGCATACACACGGTAGGTTTGGACTGATGAAACTGAACTTCAGTCCGTTTTAATCAGTTTGGACTGATCGTGTGTACAAGGCCTAAGGCCTTGTACACACGAGCAGACATGTCCGATGAAAACGGTCCGCGGACCGTTTTCATCGGACATGTCTGCTGGGAGCTTTTGGTCTGATGTGTGTACAGGCCCGGATTTCCCACAAGGCCACTGAGGCCAGGCCTTGGGGCGGCAGGGCTCCAAGGGGCGGCAGTGGCATGTAGTCCCCCGAAGCCCGGAACATACAGTAAAGGGCGGTAAGTTATGGGGGAATCCGCTTGCTCGTTAACAAGTGATTGCTGCGATGTCGCCAAAATCACTTGTAAAATATGTGCTCCCGTCCGTCCTCCCCTCTCCCCCCACCCCACATACCTCTTTCTGCTGGCGCTGTCTTTGGGACTCCGTCCTCCCCCCGGCCACTGAGTCTGTCTCCTGTCCCTGCTGCCGATGTACACAGTGAGAGGGGTGAGCTGTGCTCTTCCCATCTGAGCTGTGACAGGAGTTCTAGCACAGTGCTAGGACTCCTGTTTTGGAGGTGACAGGGTCAATAAAGCGAACATGTCACCTCCAATTGCTATCACACAGGAAATAGTTTTCTCCTGTGTGATAGAAAAAATGTTAAGTGAAAAAAAATGATAAAAAATAAATAAATAATAAGAAATAATAATTAAATTAATAAAATAAAAAAGTAAAGAATAAGAAAAATAATAAGAAAATTATACAAAATTTTTAAAAAGTAAGCGACAAGCTACAAATAAACATAAAAAAAGTGATAAAGTTAAAAAACTAACAAAACATATTTGAACTAACCGTGCCGCACATTCTCTGTTGATTTGGGGGGGGGGGTTCGGTTGGCTGGGAGGGGGGTGCATTGTGGAACCTGGCCTTGAGGCGGCAGGGAGAGCAAATCCGGCCATGTGTGTGTACACACCATCAGACCAAAATCCCCGCGGACAGAGAACACGGTGACGTAGAAGACACCGACATTCTCTGACACGGAAGTTCAATGCTTTCACGCATGCGTCGAATCAATTTGACGAATGCGCGGGATTTCGGGCCGCTGGTTATACGTCATAACCAGCGGACATGTCCGATGAGTCGTAATAACCATCGGACATGTCCGACGGACATGTTTCCAGCGGACAAGTTTCTTAGAATGCTAAGAAACTATTGTCCGCTGGAAATCTATCCGCTAGGCAGGAAAAATGTCCGCTAGGCCCTACACACGGTCGGACATGTCCGCGGAAACTGGTCCGCGGACCAGTTTCAGCGGACATGTTCGGTCGTGTGTACGGGGCCTAAGGTGTCAAAATCATTAGTCATGGGCCCGTGGGCCCTTCCCAAAAACCCAGCGACTAAGCCTGCTGGAAACTTGAATATGATGGCTTCACATAGCATACAGTTCTTTGCTAAAGTTTGGTGGAAAAGTATCAGCATGGTATAAATGAATAAAATATATAAATAATGCAACAAAACACAAGTCAGATGGACCCAGCACCTGCGGCACACCGAACGAAATGAAAATTCAAGACGTTATTTGTCAAGTGTCACAGTGTACCATCTCGACAGTCAGCACTAAAGCCCTTGTCAGCATGTATGTTCCAATTACTTCCTTTCACTCCTGGAAATAGAAGTAATATTTGAGCCCTGGAAGCCCGAAGCTTGTAGCGCGCCTCTGCAAGCCGGCGATAGTGGATATTTTCCCGTTGTTCCGGGAGTTCTCAAACAATTCGGTAACAATAGATTTCATTTACATACGTCATCTGGAACAATAATGTATTGTAACCTGCCAGGAGATGGAGGAGAAACTGACAAATAAAATACGTTTTTTTTTTTTTTTACCGCAAAGCAAACAAGAGTTTTATTGTGGAAACTGAAATTCTTTTTTATGTACAGTGGTGTAAATAGAAGAAGGCTTTTGTAAGTGTTGGCTGGTGGAAAATCCAACTGTGAGAGACATGGGTTTCTTACAGTGTAATTGTCCTAGTTCATTCTCTCTGTCGCTGCGTTAAAAGGAACAGATCTGGTTGATTACTGCGGGGTTTGTTTAAGCTCTGTAACACGTCATAGCTAAATAACCCCATGGCGAACTTCAGTCTTTTTTTAAGTAGAAAACCATGCAAGAAGAAAAAGTTGGTCACTCCACCTTCTCAGGTTTCTTGTGCCTCCCACCTTTGGAGCATCTGTCCCACCACAGGTGTGTTTTTCACCTTGATATGATGCCATGAGTCTTCTTCCTCCTCTTCATCCTTTGGGAGCAGGCCCGTCACGACAGGACAGGCAAAACAAGCAATTGCTTGGGGCCCTGAGCTGGCATGGGGCCCCAGCAGGGTGGGCCCTTGCCACGCCGCCGCTTTCTATAAATGCTGCAGCCTGTAGCATGGCCAAGCTCCTATTTCTTCCTTCTGCAGTCCGGCCTGGTACAGCGCGGAACAGGAAATTCAGTTTCCTGTTCCCGGCCGGACTCACAGGAAGTGCACACACTGGCCCGGATTCAGAAAGGAGATACGATGACGTATCTCCTGATACGCCGTCGTATCTCTGAGTCCGGCCGTCGTATCTATGCGCCTGATTCATAGAATCAGGTTACGCATAGATATCCCTAAGATCCGACAGGTGTAAGTGACTTACACCGTCGGATCTTAGGCTACAATCTCACGCTGGCCGCTAGGTGGCGCTTCCGTTTGTATACGCGAGGAATATGCAAACGAGGAGTTACGCCGATTCAGAAACGAACGACCGCCCGGCGCTTTTTTTTTACGTCGTTTGCGTTCGGCTTTTTCCAGCGTATAGTTACCCCTGCTATATGAGGGGTATGTGCGGCGTATCCTATGTTAAGTATGGCCGTCGTTCCCGCGCCGAGTTTTGCATTTTTTACGTTGTTTGCGTAAGTCTTTCGCGAATACGGCTGGACGGAATTTACGTTCACGACGAAAGCATGACGAGTTGCCGACGTAATTTGGAACATGCGCATGATACACGCCCCCTACCCGCCGAATTTGAATTCCGCCGGGTGGATTTACGCTACGCTGCCGCAACTTTACAGGCAAGTGTTTTGTAAATAAAGCACTTGCCTGAAAAACTTAAATGTTTTAAAGGTAAATGAGATAGGTTACGCGGATCTAAAGATCCGCTCACCTATCTGAATCTAGCCCACTGAGTGCTCACTTCCTTTCAGTCCGGCCTGCTGGTAACAGCAAACTGAATCTCCTGCCGCGCGGTACGTGGTAGGGAGGGGGGCAAAAAAGAACACGGGGGGGAGGTATGAAAAATATGGTAGCTTGCTGACCATAACCCTACCTGGATGATATGTATCATAAACAAAACAATTACCGGTACCATAGCTTTCTTTCTATTTTCTTTCTTTACCATCCCATTTCCATCGTATTGCTTTTTTTTTTAATCAGGTGATATTTATTAAAGCTGTTTGCTGTTTTGTTATTTTCTTTGCATGTGATTGGGTATTCTTTGCAAAATAAAGCTTTACCTCTTTTACTAAGTTCTGGAGCAACTGCACTTGCAGAGTGCAACTGCACTTTTCAAAGTGCACTGTCTGTTTTACTTTAGTAAATGAACCCCTTAGTGTCCAATTTGTCCACCACGATATCGCAGTCCCGCTATAAGTCGCTGATTGCTGCTATTACTAGAAAAAAAATGTAACATGTAAATTCCATAAAGATATCCCATAGTTTGTAGACGCTATAACTTTTGTGCAAATCAATCAATATACGCTTATCGGGTTGTTTTTTTACCAAAAATATGTAGCAGAATACATATTGGCCTAAATTGATGATGAAATTTGATTTTTTACATTTTTCTATTGGATGTTTTATAGCAGAAAGTAGGAAATATATATATACAGGTGTATATATATTTTCAAAAATTTGAGCCATTTTTTTTGTTTATAGCACAAAAAATAAAAACTATAGAGGTGATCAAATACCACCAAAAGAAAGCTCTATTTGTGGGGAAAAAAGGACATAGATTTCATTTGGGTACAGCGTGCAATTGTCAGTTAAAATAACGCTGTAAACCTTTGTGGATAAATTGGTTCTTCCTGGTGATGGAGTCTTCTTACTGATCCTTCCTTCTCAGAGTCGCTTTGTTCCTCAGCACATGGCTTGTTCAATCCCTTCCCCTTCTTTCCCCTCCCCCCTACTTCCTGTAGCACCATTTTCTGTCCTGAGCTCTTCAACAGGTTCGTTAGCATATGAATAGGGGGAGCTTTAGCCTATAAACTAGGGTTGCACCGTTACTAGTATCGGTATGGGTGCCGATACTGAGCATTTGCACAAGTTCTTGTACTCGTAGAAATGCTCTGATGCTTGACCCAATACCTGGCAGGAGGCCAGTACACCCGGCGTCCTCAGTGTAACGGGGGGGTGGGGGGCAGCCTCAAAGATGATCGGTGCAGCGTCAGGGGCAGTTACCAGCAACAATCTCCCTGTATAGCTTTTCCGATAGCTGCTTCTCCTCCTCTTCCTCCCGTGGCTGTCAGGGAGATCAATGCTTGTAACTGCCCCCAGCGCCATACCGATCATTCCTGAATGTCCCCTGTGTCGTTCGTGAGTCCTCCTCTGATCCCCCCTAGTCCCCTAGATCCCGCCTAGATCTGTCAGGATGGAGAAAGGAGGAAGGAGCCTTTAAATCTGTCATTTACTGGCTCCTTCCTTTTTCGAATGCACAGCGTCACTGACTGTCCATTCACAACTGAGCATCTTAAACTGCGTTTACTCTGCCTCAGTTTTTGAATGGAGAGGAGCAGCTGAGGCTGCTGAGAAAGGGACTGGGGAATCTGTGTCCTCAGTCCCTTTCCCTTTCTCAAAGGGGAGATGTCATGGGTCTGTCTAGACCCCCAATGTCTCACCAAAGCCCCCCCAAGAGGGTTGATAAAAAATAAAAAAGGAAACATTTTAATAAATATTTAAAAGTAAAATTGTAAATATAATTAAAAAAAAAAATCAACCAAAAACACTGACACCATCCAAAAAAAGCCTTGTAAAAAAAGAAACAAAAAATAAAAATGTAAAAAATAATAAAAAAATAAAATAATTGTAAAAAATGTAATTGTAAAAAATACTGACACAGTCAACGCCTCATCAATGCCCATCAGTGCCCCCTATTAGTGCCCATCAGTGCCGCATATTAGTTGTAACCCTAAAAAAAAATCCTATTCCTTTAAAGCATGATCAGTCGCATAGTGCTGTCGTAATTTGTCCTTTTCTTTGATCTAAAATTCCTGGTTGATCCTGCTTGTTCATGTGTCCCCCTGTGTCTGCGAACCACAGTAAGCATGTCTGCTGATCCATGATACTGTGGTCAGTATACGTGCCTCCGTCATCCCACTGTGTGTACACAGTATCTCTCTCTCCTCACCCCCCTCTCCCCCTCCCTTCCTGCCTGTCATTTCCTAGTTTGTGTGTGAGAGCCGATCTCCTCCCTGCCCCTCTCCTCTCCTCCTGCAATATTCCAATGTAATACATAACACAATTACTTGTATGCTCTTTGTTTTAGCAACATATTCAGTGCAGTATGTTAAAATTACAAATCTAAATACCTTTTTGCACAGCTCCTCTGTGTGGTCACATGACCTCCCTCTGCTGGCTAGCTGACATCAGTGGGGAACCTCAGCTCCTCCCACTGCTCTTCTTAGATCGAGGAAGGAGAGCAGAGGGAGATCATGTGACTGCACAGAGGAGCTGTGCAAAAAGGTATTTCAGGATTATAATTTTTAAAGAAACACACACTGCACTTTATATTGCTAAAACAGACTGGCCCGAATTCAGAGAGCAATTGCGCCTGCGTAACCATAGTTATGCAGCGCAATTGCTTACTTGCGCCGGCGTAACGAATGCTCCTGATTCAGGAACCTTGTTACGCCGACTGCAGCCTAAGATATGCGTGGCATAAGGCTCTTATGCCCGCATATCTTAGGCTGCATTCTTGCGATGGCCGCTAGGTGGCGTTCCCGTTGTGCTCAGCGTATAGTATGCAAATTGCATACTAACGCCGATTCACAACGTTACGCGAGCCGTGCGTGCGCAGTTTACGTCGTTTGCGCACGGCGGTTTTCGCGTAAGGCTGCTCCTGCTATTAGCAGGAGCAGCCAATGTTACGTATACCCGTCGTTCCCGCGTCGCGAAATTTGAACTTTACGTAGTTTGCGTAAGTGAATCGTGAATGGCACTGGACGCCATTCACGTTCACTTTGAAGCAAATGACGTCCTTGCGACGTCATTTGCCGCAATGCACGCCAGGAAAGTTTCCCGACGGAGCATGTGCTCTACGATCGGCGCGGGAACGCGCCTAATTTAAATGATTCCCGCCCCCTACGGGATCATTTAAATTGCGCGTGCTTACGCCGTGCATTTTGCCGGAGCGCCCACGCAATTTACGGAGCTACTGCTCCGTGAATCGCGGGTAGCGCAGAAAATTTGCGGGGGTGCAGGGCAAAAACGTTGCCCTGCGCCTCCGTAAAAACTGCGCAAAGGTACCTGAATCTGCCCCAAAGGATACAAGTAACTGTTATGTGATTTACAGCATCTTTAAAGCATCCAGCAGTTACTTTACATTCTAATAATGGAGATTAGGCATGCACACCACCCTTATCCCACAGTGTAATGCATGAAGGACCCATCAGCAGACTCATGCGTTGTTATATGGTGAGCACTACTATAAAACATTTGCTTGTGTGTGTAAAGGAATTTGGTAATTGCATATGTGGTTTAGAAGGCTCCAGGTGGTGTCGGAGTGACAGATTAAAGTGACACTAAAGGTTCCCGTTTTTTTTTTTAAATAACAAACATGTCAAACTTATCTCCAATGTGCAGTTCATTTAGCACAGAGTGGCCTCGATCCACCTGTTCTGGGGGCCCACGGAGGCTCTCGCGGCTCCTTCCCGCATTAGATAACCCCCTCTGGGAAGCTCTCTCTGTGTCATACACTCGGCGTCCATAGATGCCAAGTGTATGACTCGGCCCCACCCCCCGGTGCCCGCGTCATTGAATTTAGTTGACAGCAGCGGGAGCCAATGGCTGCGCTGCTATCAATCTATCCAAACAAAGCCGGGACTCAAAGGAGAGAATGGCAGCGGGTATGGGCCCACGGAAATTCGGGGCTCAGGAAAGTAAAATGATAGGGGGCTGTTGGGCTGGGGGGCCAGACACTGCAAGGTGTTTTTTCACCTTAATGCATTGGATGCATTAAGGTGAAGAGTTTACAACCCCTTTAAGTCAACATCCTAAGGCCATCATATATAGCTAAATTTTCTCTAGTTCAGCCTGAGGACATAAAGAGGGAAAATCATTTAATTCCCCCATCCATGCTAACAGCGTGAAGGGAGGAGTCTTCACTGGTGGCTATTGTCAGCACCCATGGATGCCTGACTGTAGTGGTGATACCGAACAGTCACTGCATCTGATAGACCTGATAGGAATGGACATTCTTTCATTCAACATCCCCAAAAATATATGGCACACTTTTTGAATAATGATTAAGATCAGATGTGTGAAACGTGTCTACGTGACTAACACCTGGTGTCCCTGGTGTGTTTTGACCGTCTGGAATAAAAAGCATTTTTGGAAACTTTGGATGTGCAGCCATTTCTTCTTTTTTTCAAGTTTTTACTGAGGCCGGCCGGGACTAGCATTCCTACTTGGTTCCAATCAAGACATTACACACACCTGGAGCAGCGGATTCCTTTTCTTTTTACACTTTTTGAATGCATCTAAAAACCAAAAGAATGCATATGGCACAAACCTGGGCATTCCAATATAGCCCATGATAAAAACAAGCACAAGCTGAGGTTACCTTCTGTACAGACCTTGTACCAAAAGCTCAGCAGATCCAATGATATAAACAGTTGAACTTATATTGAAATCTCTAATTTCCCTTTTAAGAAGAGCTTGATCCTATCTGCCTCCAGAGGTTTTCCTTTTGATGATCATATTACCTGTGCATACTATTCAATTTAAATTAAATGATTGTGTATCAGAGATGTTAGCCTGAGTGCCTTTTATTTGATATCCTTACTAAATTGTGTAGCGCTACCCCCGGAGGAGCCGCTGATTAGATTTGGGATCGGCGTATTTAAGTTTCCTCTGTGTTGTGTCTAGGGGTGAAGGTAGTGAGTAGAGCAGTGATTGAATGTCCAGGCTGTTGGTTGACGTTTTCAAATGCTTTATTTCTGGTCCAACAGTCAACTCGAGGTAGATGAAGCAGATTAGTGAAGAAAGAATAAGCTTGCAGATACAGGCTGTGGATAGTAGAAGCAGTCCTGCCTCCAATGATCAAAGGTTTATTCTCGTCGCCACTCCAGCCGGAGTGAGTATAGTGCTCCCCGGACAGGTCCCTCTCACAGGCCTGGCAGCCAGAAAGTCACTAAGGGTTACTGAACAGGAACAAGTCTCTTCCACCGACTTGGCTCTAATAGGACTTGGTGGAGTAAAGGGTCTCTGCCACAGGCCCAGTACTCAGAACATGAATGTGGAGCGAATCCTTTCAGTCAATAGTTGTATGGGGCCACCGACTGACAGTTTGCATCTAACAACCTGTCAGTGTACGGTACCCAGATCCCCGATGGTATGTCTAAGCCCTATTGGTTCACCTGCCTCCGGGGCTCACCTCAGACCGACTTCCACCAAACAGCACATTCAGCTTGGGATCTTTCTCTTGTAGAGTGGGGACCCAGTAAGTCACTGGGCCCCTCTGTAGCTTCAGTTGCTCTGACCCATGAGGGCCCAGAGTCAGGAACTTTGCGTAGCACGTGCGCCCCGGCCAGGTAGACCATAGTGGTGGGGCCCGTGATGTGCGCGCACCTTAAAGGTGGGTGCCGCACCTGGAACCAGGAACCCGCAAAGAACCCCGAAAAATGGCGTCTGCCATAAAAATACCCTCCCCCAGCATGCTCTGTGAGGGAAACACTCCTCCAATTGGCTGCTGGGGAAAGGCGGCTCCACCCGTGCCCCTCTGGCGCCACCTGTCGTCCAGAGGCGTAACTACACCTCCAGTACAGAACGACCCAAAACAGCCCAGAACTGGCAGAACCCAATTTAGCAAGATTAAACTGGATGAGAGTAAAATAAGCCTCTCATCCCCCAACTAAATTTAGCGTAGCACCTGTACTAATAAGTACACAGGCGCTACAATTGTATTCTAGAGCCGCTATATAAATAGACACTGTGCATAGCATATGCCTACATCCTTATTACTCACTGCCGTTGCTATTGCTAAAATATTATGAGACTGCAAATGGACAAACAATGGCCGAAGGGAGATTGCCACTATCAATTATCATATGACTGGCATTTCAGGAAAGGTTGAGAATTGACTGTCTTATTAATTCACCATCCTTAATGCCACATGGGTAATAAATACAGCAACAAATAGCAATGAATGGCTCCTACCGGGGACCAGATTGTCTGACATGCATTGGAAAGTGGATATGAATGTTAGTTAAATAGAAGATCATTAAAGTGAACCTGACTCAATTTTAAACATAAAAGTGCTTAGAGCAGATACCCAAAGATGCATGCAATTACCTTTATTGCCCATAAAGATTTCCGTGTCCTTCTCTGAATTGGTTTTACTTTTTACTGACTCATGTCCGTTTTTGTCTCTGATGGATGGGAATGACAGTTCACATATATTCTATAATGTTATACAGTGGTGGTGAATGAGATACCAGGTTACAAGACAAGGAGTGGACTTGGAAGGATGTGGGCTTCACATCAGTGGGACTTGTGAAATCTTATTTGTGCCCTAATATGGCAGCTTGCAGTTGTACGTTAATGCTGATCTACTGTAGATAAAGTATGGTGGAACATTTCTTTAACCACTTACCCCCTGGACCATATTGCTGCCCAAAGACCAGAGTACTTTTTGCTATTCGGGACTGCGTCGCTTTAACAGACAATTGCGCGGTCGTGCGACGTGGCTCCCAAACAAAATTGGCGTCCTTTTTTTCCCACAAATAGAGCTTTCTTTTGGTGGTATTTGATCACCTCTGCGGTTTTTAGTTTTTGCGCTATAAACAAAAATAGAGCGCCAATTTTGAAAAAAATTAATATTTTTTACATTTTGCTATAATAAATATCCCCCAAAAATATATAAAAAAACATTTTTTTTCCTCAGTTTAGGCCGATACGTTTTCTTCTACATATTTTTCGTAAAAAAAATCGCAATAAGCGTTTATTGATTGGTTTGCGCAAAAGTTATAGCGTTTACAAAATAGGGGGTATTTTTATGTCATTTTTATTATATTTTTTTTACTAGTAATGGCAGCGATCAGCGATTTTTTTTTTCGGTATTGCGACATTATGGCGGACACTTCGGACACTTTTGACACATTTTTGGGACCATTGGCATTTTTATAGCGATCAGTGCTATAAAAATGCATTGGATTACTATAAAAATGCCACTGGCAGTGAAGGGGTTAACACTAGGGGGCGGGGAAGGGGTTAAGTATGCCTGGGTGTGTTCTTACTGTGGGGGGGGGGTGTGGCCTCACTAGGGGAAACACTGATCCTCGGTTCATACATTGTATGAACCGAAGATCAGCATTTCCCCTGCTGACAGGACCGGGAGCTGTGTGTTTACACACACAGCTCCCGGCCCCCGCTCTGTACCGAGCGATCGCGTGTGCCCAGCGGCGATCGCGCCCGCCGGGCACACGCACGGGAGTCGGGGGCGAGCGGGGGGCGCGCGCATGCGCCCCCTAGTGGCGGCTGGGAGAGAGGACGTCATATTACGTGCTCTCGCCCAGCAGAGCCACCTTGTGGACGTATAACGACGGTGCGCGGTCGGCAAGTGGTTAGAGCTAATAGCTCCTATGCACAACCTAAAAAAGTTTACTTCCCTGTAGGCAGCAAAGTGAATAATACAGCACCCTCCACCAAATGGACCTACTAAACCCTCTTCCATTTTCATTCCCCCACCTTGTTTTTTTTTTCTTTGTTAGCTAATTTTCTTGTTACCCATCTCAAACATTCCCATCCTCAGAATCCCTTTTGATGTGTCACTAATGCTGAATTCACACTTGTGCGGTGCGAATTTCATCTCTCTTATCTCTGCAGAGAGATAAGAGAACTGTACAGCAGATCATCTCCGTTTTAGCTGCGAATTTGGAGACCTGGGAAAGGGGAGGGGGGAAGTGTATCGAGGTGAATGAGAGAAATCCTGAAGAGAAATGAACACATCTGCGAATCAGATGCGTGCCCATAGAAGATAATGGGCCTGAGTTCGATCCTGAATCGCACCGCAATGCCTAGAAAACGCACACGTTTTTTCGGCAATGCGCAGTGCAAATGCATCGCACATATGTGAACCAGCCTCATTGAAATTAATGTATTTAGAAATGTTCTGCAAATTGGATGCGGTTTAAGCCGCAACCAATTTGCATAGGTGTGAACCCAGCCTAAAAAATGTCTCACATCCCACCCATCACACAAAAGCCACCTTTTAAAATCTAATTCAATGGAGAAAAAAATCCCATGGTTTCTCTTTCCATAATTCATGGAAAACCATCTTGGACAAAATGGTTGGCTGAAGAGAGCCAAATATAACCAAGAAACAAATGATGAAGCTACCGTATTTATCGGCGTATAACACGCACATGTGTATAACACGCACCCTAACTTTAAGGTTAGTTTCAGGAAATAAACTTTCCACGGCCACCTGCGTATAACACGCAGGCACAGTTTACCCTCTATTTTCAGGGTAAAAAAGTGAGTGTTATACGCCAAAAAAAACTACTAAATCAAAAGTTCTTAGCATGCAGGATATGCAATGTCGCCTCTTCACAGCCTGTTGTAACCCCTAAAAAAGCCAAACCACTGTGCCATATTGCACACGGTTGCAGATTAACTTTGATGGAACATAAAGAAGAAGATTGTGGATATAATGCCACATCCAATATGAATTGCACAAAAGAGGAATTCCCCTGAACGGACTTTGACGGCGTTAATATCTATGCAGAAAATATTACATTTGTATTTGTATTGTAGCAAAGAGTATTTATTTAAACAATAAAAGTTAAAAAGTTAAAAAATAGTCATTTGTCAATGGTTGGAATGTATACAAGTCTGTATGAGAACACCAAAATTGTGTCCTGCAGTCCTTCACTCAACGCGTTTCAAATAAATGTTTTTTTCAGGGGTTTTCTTTAGAGGACATAGGTGTGCATCTATAACATTACATAAAATATATTAAATGTATATTAAATGTCATTCAGTAATGCACTAATGCCTCGTACACACGACCAGTTTTCCCATCAGGAAAACTGCAGTGAGAGCTTTTGGCCAGGAATTCCAGCCGTGTGTATGCTCCATCGCAGTTTTCCCCACAGGAAAACTGCGGGGAAAAAAGAGAGAACATGTCTCTTTTTTCCCGCCGGATTCCCGGCGGTCTTTTTCTATGGGAAAAACTGTGATGGAGCATACACACGCCCAGGATTCCCAGCCAAAGCTCTCATCTCAGTTTTCCCAACGGGAAACCTCTCATGTGTACAGGCGAAAGTTACCGAGCAGGTTCTCAGTTTTCCCCTCCGGATTCCCGGTGGACTTTTTTCCGCTGGGAATCCCGTACATGTGTACGAGGCATTACATGCATTATATTGGTGTTAACAGAAGAACATTCCATATTTATATCTTTTAATTCAAACCATTGGAGAAAAGACATTATTGGGGTAGATTCAGGTAGCAATTACGCCTGCGTATCCATAGATATGCAGCGTAATTGCTAAGTAGCGCCGGCGTATCGACTTTCTGTATTCAGAAAGCTCGATACGCCGACTGTAGCCTAAGATATGACTGGCATAAGGCTCTTATGCCGTCGTATCTTAGGCTGCATTCTGACGCTGGCCGCTAGGTGGCGTTCCCGTAGTGGTCAGCGTAGAGTATGCAAATTGCATACTCACGCCAATTCACAAACGTACGCGCACCCAGCGTTCGAGTTTTACGTCGTTTGCGTACGGCGCTTCCGTCGTAAGGCTGCTCCTGCTATTAGGAGGCGCAGCCAATTCTAAGTATGGACGTCGTTCCCGCGTCGCGTTTTTTTTCGAAATTTGCGTTGTTTGCGTAAGTGGATCGTGAATGGCGCTGGACGCCATTTACGTTCCCGTCGAAGCAAATGACGTCCTTGCGACGTCATTTACCGCAATGCACGTCGGGAAAGTTTCCCGACAGAGCATGCGCACTACGTTCGGCGCGGGAACGCGCCTAATTTAAATGATCCACGCTCCCTACGGGATCATTTAAATTACGCGCGCTTACGCCGGCCACTTTTACGCAACGCCCCCGCAAATTACGGAGCAAATGCTTCGTGAATGAAGCGTAGCTCAAGTAATTTTTGGAGGCGTAGCGTAAAAACGGTACGCTGCGCCTCCGTAGTAGTGCGCGCCCCTACCTGAATCCACCCCATTGTGTCTCAATGCAGAGATCTTAAGTAGTTTAGTTTGCTGTCTATTGGGAGGTGGATTTTGGGGTCCTCAGACAGATGTGTATACATTCCAACGATTGACAAAGGACCATGTTTTTAACTTTTATTGTTTAAATAAATACTCTTAACTACAATACAAATACTCTGTAATATTTTCTGCATAGATATTAATGCCGTCAAAGTCCGTTCAGGGGAATTCCTCTTTTGTGCAATTTATATTGGATGTGGCATTATATCTATTAGAACACATCCACAACCTTCTTTTTGTTACATTAAAGTTAATGGGGCCGCACCACATCTACCCTGCAACCATGTGCAATATGGCACAGTGGTTTGGCTTTTTTTTTTACTTTAATGGGTCGTATTTGCTGGTGGTATTGCCCGCCAAATGTGACAGGGGGTTTAATTTTTGTCTTAAGAGGTTGCATGTCTTTGTATTTAGGTGGGTGGATAACGAGCAGTAAAACCGTGGATT
This sequence comes from Rana temporaria, assembly GCF_905171775.1. Classification (NCBI taxonomy): domain Eukaryota; kingdom Metazoa; phylum Chordata; class Amphibia; order Anura; family Ranidae; genus Rana; species Rana temporaria. The sequence continues at coordinate 500,084,607 of NC_053490.1, forward strand.
CATCTGCCTGATTTTCCACCCACTGTCTGCCCGTGTGAATGAGTTCTAAAAGAAGAAGTGAAGTTTATTAGGAACAGAACACAGAGGACAAAAAACATAAACCCAGCAACCTATAAAAAAAATATGTTGTATGTAAACAGAAGAAAACTACCTAACTAACTAACAAACTAACTAACAAACTAACTAAGCTATAAAAAAAAATGCAAAATACCTAAACTTTAAAAAAAAGCTAACTGCCCAGGCTATATATAAGTAGCAGGAGGAATCAGGTGAAGCAGGGTAAGACAGGTGGTAATGAAATGGCAGGCAGGTAGGTCAGGAATTGGGATCAATCTTCCATATTCCCATTCCTGGAATGAGCTCTAAGATGATGGTGCTGCAGCAACCTCAAGCTGGGAACTGGAACATGCACAGTCAAGTATAGATATGTACCAGCACACCATGAATCTTCAGATTAAAGTGGTTGTAAAGGTTCGTGTTTTTTCATCCTATGCATTAACCTCCCTGGCGGTATGATTCTGTCAGAAAAAACATGCTAAAAGCGGTACCATTATTTGCAAGGAAATTTGGCGTTTTATATTGTAGGTCTGTAATTTTTAGAAATAACTCACTTAAATCTGACCAAACAAGCTTCTAATAGGCATCCCGGGTATGAAATTTTTTTAAAAACAAAATTATAAATTATAATATAATAAATAATTATAAATAATTATAACAAATAATAATATAATTATAATAAAAATTATTCAATAATGTAATCAAATCAAAATCACTGAAATTTGCTCAGTTGCAGAATTGTTGCTGTCATTATTTTTTTTTTTTTATGACGAATTTCCCCACAAATCGCTATCGCACAATTCTGCAAGTGATTATAATTTATTATCGCTGTTTTTTAGCTGATCTAAAACTATTTTTGACATAAAGGGACACTTTTGGTTGCTATGGACAATCTACAGTTTGCAGGGAGAAAGAAACGTTTTTATTATATAAAATGACATGCATGACACAGGACAGACCACTAGGGACAGGGGGGGTGTGTTTTTTTTTACATACAGTACTGTAATCTATAAGATTACAGTATACTGTATGTAAGGTGTTTGTTTACTTTTTTGAATTTGGCGCCGTTCTCCGTCCCCGTGCGTCGTAACGTCGCAGGGAACGGAGATCGGCGTCACACGGAGGCACTGTGTGAATCGAGCGAGGTCCCGCTCGCTCACACAGCGCGGTGGCATCGCTGGATCCAGGGACAAGGTAAGTAACTTGTGCCTGTGGATCTAGCGAGGCAAGCCCGAGTCTGACACGGGGTTTCCGCTCGCAGCAGGAAAATCTAACCCCGTGTCAGACTCGGGAAGACCGCCAGGCAGGTTAAGGTGAAAAAACACCTTAAACTCTCAGGCCCTCCCGTGCCCCCATTTTACTTACCTGAGCCCCGAACTTCCGTGGGCTCATTCCCACGTCATTTTCCAAACGGCCTGTTGGCTCTTCATTGGTTAGATTGATAGCAGCGCAGCCATTGGCTTCCGCTGCTGTCAATCAAATCAATGATGTGGCGCGCTGGGGCCGGGACAGAGGCTATGGCCGCCGAGTATATCACACGGGAGCGCACCCACAAGGTAACCCCCTCGGGAGAGAGCTTCCCAGAAGGGGTTAGCTCTTGCGGGGAGGAGCCGCGAAAGCCACCGTGGGACCCCAAAAGAGGACAATTGGGGCCACTCTGTGCAAAACAAACTGAGCAGTGGAGGTAAGTATAACATGTTTTTTTTGTTGTTTTTTTAAAACTGAACCCATACAACCCTTTTAAGTCACATTTTTTTTATTGGAGAATTATCACATCAAGAACAAGAAAGTGCAACATTTTGGAGACACGCAGGACCCCTTCGTTAGTCATGTGACAGTGATAATGCCCAATGAAGGAGTCTAGCGTGGTTCCAAAACGTTACACTTTCTTGTTCTTGATATGATCATTCTTTCATGAAAAATGTTTTAGACTTATTCTGAAGATCCACGGTGTGCTGGCAAATATCTACATTTCTTTATCGTACATCACGGGACACAGAGTCTCTATTCATTACATAGTGGGTTGTATGGTCACCAGAGGTGATTGGACATTGGCACAACCAATGAAGACAAGTTCCCCTCCATATAACCCCTCCCCTAAGGGAAGTACCTCAGTTTTTTCGCCAGTGTCTAAGGTGTTGGACGCGTTTAGTATGTACAGAAGGAAGCTCTACCAAAGAGGCCCTCTGAGGCCAACTTTCCTCATTGAACAACGAGGAAATAGAGAACATGTTCTCTATTTGGCTCGACGAGGAACTCGTCGGCTTCCTCGGCCAAAAGTGTACACACGGCCGAGTTTCTCGGCAGAATTCAGCTCCGACCGAGTTTCTGGCTGAATTCTGCCGAGAAACTCGGTCGTGTGTACGGGGCCTGAGGGTAAAAGAAGCTACAAATTCGGGTCTACCCAAGACGCCTAAAATATTACGCCAAAACTGGATGGTATCCGTGCCTTGTGAACGAGGTGTCGCCTGTAATGTCTCTCTTCGGAGGACTGGGCATTAGGGTCCAGCACTTTTGCTACACTGTACACTAAAGGTCCCGGCAGAGTCTTTTACAAGGCCCTGGCAACAGGTCTCCTTTAAATAGGAACCCATACCCCTGAAGGTTGGCACACATACCCGCCGTGATGGGTGAAGTTTGGTATCTGTCTGTCCCGTAGTGTACACTAAGAAAAGGATTTTACAGATAAATCCTATTTTTGGAAGGGGATCAGGTACATAGGAAGCAGGTATGGGCAGCAGGATTGAAAGGATGGGGACGAGGTCCACAGAAAGCAGGTCTAGGCAGCAGAATTAGGAGAACTGACAAGGAACAGAAGGTAACACTGGTTAGGGATGGAGCCAGGACAGGAATCAGGTTCACAGGAGTTATATTTTTTTCTGAGTTCCATGACTTGCTTGCCATTCTCCTTTAATTTTTCTCATTCTTTTTATTCATTAAAAAACAGACAATATATTCACTTTAATACATCCGGTGCATTGACTGTGAACCAGGCAGTTAACGTCAAATATTGTGCAAGCAAACAGCCTGGGGTTGAGCTGTAGAAATGATGATAAAAATTCAATGGTTTCAATTGATTTGAAGTGCTGAATCTATCTCTGCATATCAAGAGCTTTGTGGAGAGATTCTGCTGATGTGCAAATTAATCTGATCTGCTGCATACAGCATGGATAATTGCACCGCTAACAGAAGTATCTTTTTTTTTTTACATCTGCCCTTGTAGTGATGAGAGCTTAAATTTCACACCCTGATTTCACTTTCCTCGAATAGGTTTTGTTTTTTTTGCTCTAAGTAGTGTGAGTTATATTTAATAGCTACTAAAAGCAGATTTTGTTTTTCAGGCAGAGCGGGTATGTTTCAATATCCTGAATCACTGCCGCTTTGGTGGTCTCCCCCTTCACTTTCAGCACCGCTAAAATAGACTGAACTGACCTTGACTTTTTTTAGCTCAGCTACTGTTGTTGACGGTCTTTGCATTTTCTTTGTATTACAATCAGTGGCGGCTGGTGCTCAAAATTTTTGGGGGGGCGCAAACGGAAAAAAAAAAATTGCAGCCTCACTGTGCCCTTCACATGCAGCCACTGTGCCATCAAACGCAGCCACTGTGCCATGCCATCAAACAGCAACTGTGCCATCAATTGTCACCACTGTGCCATGCCATCAAACGCAGCCACTGTGCCATCAATTGTCACCACTGTGCCATGCCATCAAACGCAGCCACTGTGCCATCAAACGCAGCCACTGTGCCATCAATTGTCACCACTGTGCCATGCCATCAAACGCAGCCACTGTGCCATCAAACGCAGCCACTGTGCCATCAATTGTCACCACTGTGCCATGCCATCAAACGCAACCACTGTGCCATCAATTGTCACCACTGTGCCATGCCATCAAACGCAGCCACTGTGCCATCAATTGTCACCACTGTGCCATGCAACACAGCAACTGTGCCATCAATTGTCACCACTGTGCCATGCCATCAAACGCAGCCACTGTGCCATCAATTGTCACCACTGTGCCATACCATCAAACGCAGTCACTGTGCCATCAATTGTCACCACTGTGCCATGCCATCAAACGCAGCCACTGTGCCCCTCAACTGTTGCCACTGTGCCAATTGTCACCACTGTGCCCTTTAATTGTCACCACTGTGCCCCATGATGCCACTGTGCCCATTGTCACCACTGTGCCCCATGATGCCACTGTGCCCATTGTCACCACTGTGCCCCATGATGCCACTGTGCCCATTGTCACCTCTGTGCCCTTTGTCACCACTGTGCCCCATGATGCCACTGTGCCAATTGTCACCTCTGTGCCCTTTGTCACCACTGTGCCCCATGATGCCACTGTGCCAATTGTCACCTCTGTGCCCTTTGTCACCACTGTGCCCCATGATGCCACTGTGCCAATTGTCACCTCTGTGCCCTTTGTCACCACTGTGCCCCATGATGTCACTGTGCCCCTTTTCCTGTAAAAAGCACTTACCTGAGGATTCCATGTGCTCCCTCGATGTCTTCTGCCGCTGTGGTGACGCTTCAGCCAATCAGGTTCCTGATAACCAGAATCCGGGAACCTGATTGGCTGAAACGGCCGTTTGTCTTATACAATGAGCGCAGATTGCCTGCGCTCAGAGTATAGACAGCTGAGAGCCGGAGAAAAGCCTATGAGAGCCGCTGGCTTTGATAGGCAGTTCCCCTCAGCCAACCAGCTGCCGCTATTCGGGTAACCGGCGTCCCGCATCCGGTTATCTGAATAGACCAGGCAGCGCTGGCAACCAACAATAACATACATTTGTGCATTTATGCACGAATGTGTGTTATTTGCGAGAGGGGGTGGCGCTGCAGCGCCCTCTATAGACGGCCGCCAGAACTGCGGCTAAAATGTCAAAATGACATTTTAGCCGAATAAAAGTTCTTAAAGGGCCCGTTTTTTTTTTTTAATTTTTGTGACTGTGGGAGGGGGGGCGGCGCCCGTGCGTCCCTATGGATGGGCCGCCACTGATTACAATGTAGATTCCACTAAGGGGAGTAGAGCACAGAAGTTCTCTATAGAATTTGAGGATACAATTCCAAGAGCTTGTAAGATGCTTTGGCTCACCAAGCTGGCCAAGGCACCTCCCCTTTTTTTCCTGGAATAGGGTTAGGGTTGCTACCTGTCCAGGATTCACCCGGACAGTTCGGGATTGGAATCATGTGTCCGGGTTTTAGACTGCCTGAAACCTGGACACATGGTTTAGTCTGGACTATAGCTTCCCAGCAGGGTTGCTGGCTGCAGTTGTCTGAGCTGAGAGTGTCTGTTACACTCTTCCACACTGCCCAAATCCAGCACTAACAACCCCCCAACACCCCTACCCATCTGTGTCTGCCCACACTCCAGCACCGTGCCTCAGAAAAGGAAAGCTGGGATCGGAAATTGAAGTCCAGCAGCCTCAGATACATCTGGATGAGAGGTGCTGACTGCCAAGGTGTGAGTGAGCTCACCCTCCATCCCTGTCTGTGACTGAAGTCTCCCCCCTTTTCTCTCCTCTTAGACCCCTTTCACACTGAGCTGCCCATAGCATCACCGGTATTTTTTACCACCGACGCTATGGGCGGATTTGTGCCGCATTTCGGCCGCTAGCGGGGCACATTTAATCCCAGAGAAAGGGTTAAAACTGCCTGCTGAAGCAGCGCATTGCAGGCGGTATAGCCGCGCTGTCCCATTGATTTCAATAGGCAGCAGCGGTGGAGGAGCGGTATACCGTCCTGCTAGCGCAACGCTCCAGTGTGAAAGGCCTCAGGCTTTCACACTGGAGACAATGGAGCAGCTTTTTAAGGGCGGACTGCAGGCACTATTTTTAACGCTATAGCGCCTGCAATACGCTCTCAGTGTGAAAGGGGTCTGAGTGAGTACATTAAGGTAAATCAGGGTTCTCAGAGCACCCCTTACATCAGAGTTACATCAGACAATTTTGAGAAGCAATATTTTTAACTTTTTGCTATAATAAATATCCCTCAAAAAAATAAAAAATAAAATGTTTTCCTCAGTTTAGGCCGATACTGTACGTATTCTTCTACATACTTTTGGTAAAAAAAAAATCGCAATAAGCTTTTATTAATTGGTTTGCGCAAAAATTATAGCATTATTATCTACAAAATAGGGGATAGTTTTATGGCATTTTTATTAATATATTTTTTTTGCTAGTAATGGCGGCGATCAGTGATTTTTATGCGACATTATGGCGGACACATCGGACAATTTTGATGCCATTTTGGGACCATTCTCATTGATACAGTGATCAGTGCTATAAAAAAGCACTGGTTACTGTAAAAATTACACTGGCAGTGAAGGGGCTAACCAGTAGGGGCGCTGAAGGGGTTAAATGTGTCCTATGGTGTGATTTTTACTGTAGGGGGGATGGGCTATGTGTGACACGACAGTGATCACTTTCCCGATTACAGGGAGCTGTGATCAGTGTCCTGTCAATAGGAAGACTAGGGAAATGCTTGTTTACATTAGCATTTTCCCCGTTCTTCTTCTCCGTGAGACTATCGATTGGACTCACGGTATCTCGTGGTGGGAGCGCGCGTGCGCCCTGCCGGTGGTGCGCATGCCCACAATGCCGCATCTTAAAGGGGATGTACAGGTACATCCATCTGCCCAGCCGTGCCATTGTGCCGACGTATATCATCGTGCGCTGGTTCTTAAACAGATAACTGACAATTGCGCAGTCGTGCGACGCTGTACCCAAACGTACCTAGTAAGTGATCTGATACTTCCAGGTAGTTTCTTTTTTCACCCCAAAGTAGGGAATAACATCTATTACTTCCCCTAGTAAAAGAACTTCCTACAGTACACCAAAACACTGGCTAGGAATACATTTAACCCTTTGATTGCCCTAGATGTTTAACCTCTTCTCAGCCAGTGTCATTAGTACTGTACAGTGACAGTGCATATTTTTAGCACTGATCATGTAGCAGAATACATATTGGCCTAATTTTTTCAAGACATTTAATATTTTACATTGTTGTATGTTATATGTTTAATAACAGAAAGTAAAAAAAAAAAATTCTTTCAAAAAATTATAGTGCAAAAAACCCAGGTGGCGATCAAATACGACCAAAAGAAAGCTCTGTTTGTGGGGGGGAAAGACAAACATTTTATATGGGTACAGTGTTGTATGACCACGCAATTGTTCTTTAACCACTTCCCGACTGCCGCATGTATATGTACGTCCACAGAATGGCACGTACAGGCAAATGGGCGTACATGTACGTCCTTGCCTTCTAGCGGGTGGGGGTCCGATCGGGACCCCCCCCGATACATGCGGCGGTCAGGTTCCCTCGGGGAGCGATCCGGGACGACGGCGCGGCTATTTGTTTATAGCCGCTCCGTCTCGATCGCTCCCCGAAGCTGAAGAACGGGGAGAGCCGTGTGTAAACACGGCTTCCCCGTGCTTCACTGTGGCGGCGTATCGATCGAGTGATCCCTTATATAAGGGAGACTTGATCGATGACATCAGTCCTACAGCCACACCCCCCTACTGTTGTAAACACACACTAGATGAACCCTAACTCCTACAGCGCCCCCTGTGGTTAACTCCCAAACGGCAACTGTCATTTTCACAATAAACAATGCAATTTAAATGCATTTTTTGCTGTAAAAATGACAATGGTCCCAAAAATGTGTCAAAATTGTCCGAAGTGTCCGCCATAATGTTGCAGTCACGAAAAAAATCGCTGATCGCCGCCATTAGTAGTAAAAAAAAAAAATAATAAAAATGCAATAAAACTATCCCCTATTTTGTAAACGCTATAAATTTTGCGCAAACCAATCGATAAACGCTTATTGCGATTTTTTTTACTAAAAATAGGTCGAAGAATACGTATCGGTCTAAACTGAGGGAAAAAATAATTATATATGTTTTTGGGGGATATTTATTATAACAAGAAGTAAAAAATATTGAATTTTTTTCAAAATTGTCGCTTTATTTTTGTTTATAGCGCAAAAAATAAAAACCGCAGAGGTGATCAAATACCACCAAAAGAAAGCTCTATTTGTGGGGAAAAAAGGACGCCAATTTTGTTTGGGAGCCACGTCGCACGACCGCGCAATTGTCTGTTAAAGCGACGCAGTGCCGAATCGCAAAACCTTGCCTGGGCATTTAGCTGCCTAAAGGTCCGGGGGTTAAGTGGTTAAAGTAATGCAGTGACGTTTAGCAAAAATCTTCTGGAGGTCAAGTGGTTAAAGTAAAACTGAGACAAAACATTGTTTTTTTTTTCATTTTGGATAAAGTAAGGGAGGGTTATAACCCCTGTCAACATTTTGTTTTAATATTTGTGTCCCATTGGGGAGATTTCCCTTCAATTCCTGCTCCATAGTCAAATAGGAGAGGAAATTCCTTCAAAGTGAAGAACATTTTTGGTGGTCGCCATAAAATTTCCTCTCTGTGTTCTGGTGACTTCTCACAATTTAGGATTTTCTTTTCACTTTCTGTACTGATGTCACCAAGACAAATAGAGGGTTGAATCTCACTGACGGGGACACAGATAGCAATAAAAACCTGACAGGTGTTCTAGTCTAGTGTAGTCGAAAAAAAGTCTTGCCTTTTGTTATACTTTAAATAATGTTGATTCTAAAGTCTTGTTTGAGGATATTAAAATCAGTGGGGTGAGACTTTCTGCCCTGTCAACTGTTCCAATACTCCTTGGAGGCACTTTGCTGTTGATGGTGATCTAAAACTAAAAACATTGGGGGTAATCCACAAAGAAGCGGTGCAACGTAATTTTTCCTATTTAAGTTACACCGCCGCAAAATTTCTACCTAAGTGCCCGATCCACAAAGCACTTACCTAGAAATTTTGAGCGGTGTAACTTAAATCCGTCCGGCGCAAGGCGTTCCTCTTCTCCAGGGGGCGATTCCCATTTAAATGAGGCGCGCTCCCGCGCCGGCCGTACTGCGCATGCTCGTGACGTCATTTTCCCGACGTGCATAGCGCGAAATTACGTTACGTCGGTCTTTGTGGATCGCAACGGGACAATAAAGTTGCGTCGGGTAAAAAAAAGATACGGCGCCAAAAAAAAAAATTAAAATAAAAAAAAAATCGCGTCGCTAGCAAGAAAGGTCTGTTTTTACAAGGTGTAAACAGTTTACACCTTGTAAAAGCAGCCCTAATTTTGCGTTTGCAAAATAAAACTTACGGAGAAAAAACGAAGCTGAAAAGCTTTGTGGATCTCCGTAAGTCCTAATTTGCATACCCGAGGCGGCATTTCGACGCGAAATGCCCCCAGCGGCGGATGCGGTACTGCATCCTAAGATCCGACAGTGTAATTCAATTACACATGTCGGATCTTCGTCCTAACTATGGGAAACTGATTCTGTGGATCAGTTCCATAGTTAGGACCAGGGATACGACGGAGTAACAGCAGTTACTCCGTCGTATCTCTTTTGAGGATTTGGCCCAGGCCCAGATTCAAGAAGCAATTGCGCCCGTGTAACCATGAGTTACACGGCGCAATTGCTTACTTGCTCCGGTGTAACGAGTGCTCCTGATTCAGGAACCTCGTTACACCGGCTGCAGCCTAAAATCTGCGCGGCATAAGGCTCTTATGCCTCGCAGATTTTAGGCTGCATTCTTGCGGGGGCCGCTCCCATTGTGTATCAGCGTGTAGTATGCAAATTGCATACTACCACTGATTCACAAGCTTGCGCGGGCCCCGCGCAAGCCAGGTACGGAGTTTCCGTACGGCTACTTTAGCGCAAGGCTGCCCTTTCTAATAGCAGAGGCAGCCTGTGCTAAAGTATACCGCCGCTCCCGCGTCGCGACGTTCAAATGTTACGTCGTTTGCGTAAGTGCTTCGTGAATGGCGCTGGACGCCATTCACGTTCACTTTGAAGCAAATGACGTCCTTGCGACGTCATTTTCCGCAATGCACGTCGGGAAAGTTTCCCGACGGAGCACGTGCTGTACGCTCGGCGCGGGAGCGCGCCTAATTTAAATGATTCCTGCCCCCGGCGGGATCATTTAACTTGCGCGCGCTTACGCCGGGCAAATTTGCCGGCGCGCCCTCGCAGTTCACGGAGCTACTGCTCCGTGAATCGAGGACAGCGCAAAATATTTGCGTGGGCGCAGGGCAAAATCGTTGCCCTGTGCCCGCGCAAATAAAGCGCAAGCTATGCTGAATCTGGGCCAATGTTTTGCCTTAAACTATACTTTGACCTCTTGATGTCCATGTAACTCATATATGGCAAAGAGGGTGGGCTTTAATGCCCACATGCTGCACATACACCTCCATGTATGGCCAATGTTTCTGTACTGGAAATGCACTCACTTTGCGATCCTGGCACAATGACCAAGCTGTCCAAAGCCTCGTACACACGATGGGACTTCCATCGGACTTTTACGTGGATTTTTGTGTGAAGGGGTGTTGGCCGTGAACTTGGTATGCATACACACGGCAGAAGATTTTCAGTCAACATTCACCAAATCACATGTTTTTTCAGCTCTTTACCGCCACCCTTTGGGCAACTTCTGCTATTGTTGTCTGGTGTTTATCATTGGTTCAGAGCATGCGTGTTTGTACTTTGGATTTTAGTCCAATGGATTTGTGTACACACGATCAGATGATCCGACACATTTGTTGTCGGAAAATTTGAGAGCATGCACAGCCAACAATTGTCCGATGGAGCATACAGACGGTCGGATTGTCCGTTGGACCATTGTTGTCGGAAAATCTGATTGTGCGTATGGGCCTTTAGACAGCTTCCATTCTCAAGTAATCTTAGCTTCCAACTGTCCCTGATTTGGAACAAATTCCCTCTGTCCCTCCTTTCTCCAAATGTGTCCCTCATTTTGGTCTGATCTATAAAGTTGTATATAAAAAGCACTTTTTATCTTTCATAAAGTGTTTGCCAGTGCTAAACATTTCATCTAATTTCTAAATTGCTGCATTTGTGAATTTCAAAAGCTAATATAATGGAATAATAGTGGTATAAAAAGCACTTTTTATCTTTCATAAAGTGTTTGCCAGTGCTAAACATTTCATCTAATTTCTAAATTGCTGCATTTGTGAATTTCAAAAGCTAATATAATGGAATAATAGTGGTATAAAAAGCACTTTTTATCTTTCATAAAGTGTTTGCCAGTGCTAAACATTTCATCTAATTTCTAAATTGCTGCATTTGTGAATTTCAAAAGCTAATATAATGGAATAATAGTGGTATAAAAAGCACTTTTGGGTTTAACTAATCTTTTTTTTTTTTACAATTATCCTATATGGGGGCGTAACAGGATGTGTGTGTGTCCTATGTCTACGTACTTTTGCTAATAGGTGACCCTTGCTCCCATCTCAAAAAGATAGGAGGTGGTAATGATCTGAAGCCGGCAAGACTGGTTCTAGAATAAGTGACCACTGTGACAGCCAACCACAGTGGTCAGGTGATCCTGAAGCTCTTCCAGCCCCTCAAGTGTAAAAATATACCTAAAGTGTTGCCGGAGATAAAGGGTCACTAAAGGAAAAACATTTTTTCATACCTCCCAACTTTCTGAGATAGGAATGAGGGACACCTATCAGCAAAAGTATGTAGGCATAGGACACACCCCTTGCCACGCCCCCTTAAAGGAGAATTGTACAAAAAAATAAGATTGGTTAAACCCACAAGTGCTTTTTTTACCACTAATATTTCTTTATATTGGCTTTTGGAATTTACAAATTCAGCAATTTAGAAATCAGATGAAAGGTTTAGCACTGGGAAACACTTTTTGATAGATAAAAAGTGCATTTTATATACAACTATATAGATCAGACCAAAATGAGGGACAAATGAGGAGAATGAGGGACAGAGGGACATTGCTTCAAATCAGGGACAGTCCCTCGAAATCAGGGACAGTTGGGAGGTGTGACGGTATTAGAATAAAAACTGTTACAATGACAATCTCCGCCCCCCCTCACAGTGGGGGCTTCCATACAGATTATAGGCAGACACTTCAGAGCCGACCCTGTAAACACATTTCTTTAGATAATGACATCAGTGAAGGTAATTACTAGTTGTAACAGAATACGTTATCTAGACAGCTTGGCCCCGCATATAGAAGAGGTAATTACCACAATGAAGCAATCAGAATAATTAACATGAGCCCCTTCTAATCATAGTAAACAGTAAACACAGGGCTTCTTCACACAACACAATAGATCAATTACCCTTTAACATAGGGCTGGCTGGGGGAGGGACATTAACATTTCAACAGCCTGTAACACATGAATCCTTTTTACCTCTAACACACACACAGCATAACGAGCAGGGAGAATTTAAACTGAAGCATATCCTTCACAGGAGGTATGATTTTTTGCCTAAAATTAATGTCTGCAAGGTAGACAGACAGAATAGTGTAATGATTCTGTTAAAAAAACGAGTAAATACCTATTAAATTCCTTCATCTATATCACCTCCGGCATTCTAGTTTCTGTTCTCTCATTCACTTCCTGGTTTGCATCGCTCGTTCATGTAAGAACTACATTTCCCAGTATGCATTGCGGCACGCCCAGTAATTTACACCTCCTTGAAGTCTCTAACATGTAGAGAGTGTCATGCCGCACAGATGTAGTTCCCAGGAGGGGATGAGCACGTTACTGACCACCGCAGGAAGTGAAAAGAGGAATGTCTGCAGGTAAAGGATGCTTATTATGAAAAAAAATGTTTTCCTTTACAACCCCTTTAAGGGCAATAGAAACAAACATAGTGCTGTAATTTGATATTGTTATGGAAACTCTGAAGCTAGGATACAGTGTATATTATCAACTTGAAGTCAAGGAGTTGCCGAGGCAGCAGCTGTCAAACTTTAGAAGGGGAAGGTGGCTTCCAGCTCCTCCCCTCCTCTCCAGAGTTATCCTCAATAAGTACCCATGGCTAATTAATAAAAAAAAAAATTGTAAGTCTGGACAATTATAACCATTTAATTGTAAACATCCCAATTGTGACAGGTTCTCTTTAAAGAACAAGGTTTCATGGTCTCCTCCGCGCTCTCATTTGAGGCAAAACGTTTCATTATCGAGCCTGTCTGGTTACATCTTCAGATAACCAACTCGCTACTGTCATGATAAACCTTTATTTACACTTTATGATTTCGGTAATAAATAATATAGTTGACTTGTGCGTTGATGTTTTTCATTTCATTCCCCCAGTCTTGGCTTATCTGATGGAAGTAGTTTATGGAATACGACCTTGTCAAGGTTGAGTCTGTTCAGAGTAAATCAGGTTCATTTTTCTAGTATTTATCCCATTCTCCTCTTCTCCTTCCGTAGCAGAGGGGATTGCATTAATAAAATGCATCCGTAATGATTTTGACCTTCACTGCCATTGGCTGTATTACCCCCTGGAACCATTTCTATTAAAATTAATTATCCAATGGGGTACTTCTTAATCCGTGTGTAGAACCAAGCTGTCACTTATTGTACAGTAATTCCCAGGTGGCTCATTGCTTATATCAGAAGATTATGTATGAATGGGATGGAGGCACTGACATGCTTCTGTGTTTTCCAAAAGAAAGTTTAGAGCCGTAGACCATGGCATTTCCTGTGTTCACAGCTTTCCACAATAAATAAAAAAGTTTTCTTAAAGTTTTGCTTCTAGCAATTTTGTAAAGTCTGAAAAACATACTGATAGTATTGTCCTCAAAGAAAAAATGAAGTTCTAACAATATGTAGCACTACCCCCAGAGGAGCTGCTGGATTTTTGGGCGGCACATTACCTCATGGCCCCCCCCCCCCCCCCGAATTCCTAGGGGTGCATTTGGTAGAAGTAAAGGAATATCCGCAATAGGTGCTCTTTGCTGTGCTCTTTATTACCCAGCCGGGTAAAAACAATAAAACTTGTGGTGAGGAAAGTAAAGTTGAAGAAGAAGGGAGAACAGCAGATTCAGGCGTGATGGTAGGGAAACAGTCCTGCTCCCAAGCGTAACACTTCTCTGCGCCACTCCTGCCCGAGTGGGCTTAGCGTACCCGGACAGGCCTCTCTCACTGACCTGGCAGCCGGAGTATCACTCAAACATTTGTAGGATAAAGTCTCCATTCACACCTGACCGACAGCGGCGTTCGGTGTACGCGGCGAATTTTGCCGCGAGTGTGAAACTTTCAATTTTATTTATTTTTTTTAAACTCTTCCCATTGCTGTCAATGGGCGAACGCCAATGTCGCCTGAAAAAAAGGGTCCGGGACTTTTTTTCAGGCGACAGGCGTTCGGCGTCTATGAGATGTGAACCATCTCCATAGACAGCAATGGGAATTCTCCCCTCTAGCGGCAGAAGCGTCCGGCGTCGGGCGTTTTGTCGCTCAGGTGTGAATGCAGCCAAAGTCTCTGCCACAGACCCTCCTTGGTCACCTTTGCCACAGGCCCTCTCTGATTTGTAGTTACGGAGGAAATCCTCCTTAAGTGAATTACGCCTGGATCTCCTTCAACTTGTCGCCCAGGTACCAACTAACAGGTGATCAATCCTTCAGTGTCCAGCTACCTTGATCCCCGGTGGTTTGTCCAGGCCCTTTTGGACCGCCAGCCTCTCAATGGCGCTCCTTAGACGGACTCCCCACCGAACAGCAGTACAGCTTGGGATCCTCAAAGGTCGGAACCCAGTTGCTTACTGGGTCCCCATCGCTGTTCATGGAAAACATGGAAATCGATGGACAGCCGCACTCCGAATAACCCGTCGCTGTTCAGATGCTCCGGCCATCATGGTCCCGGAACCAGGAACACCGACTGGCACGCATGCCCCGGCTAGGTAGGCCATAATGCCGGGGTGCCGCGATGTGGTCACCCTAAAGGTGGGTGCCACACTCGAAGAGGAAGACCCAGAACCAATAGCGTCTGTCCCATAAATACCCCTCCCCAGCATGAACAGCAAGGCCAAACCCTCCTGATTGGCTGCTGGAAAAGAGCACCCGAACCTTGACTTCACTGCTGCCACCTACAGCACCGGGGAAGAACACCCCAGCACGGCAGAATAAGCTCACAGCGCAGCCAAGCTGAGACAGAGACCCGGTTTAGCACATAACAATTTGGATCAGAGTTTAACTACACTCTGATCTCCCTCTAAATTTAACTAGCACCGGTACTGTAAATTAACCAGGCGCTACAAATATATTTTGCATCATCTACAGTATTGAGTATTGTAAAGGATTCAGCACTTGAATAAACATTGTGTGTTTTGATGGACAGATCTCTGTTAAAACTATTATTGGAAAATAAGAAGAATTTTATTTAAAACTGGACTACTGGCAGATATAAAAGATTGAAAAAAAGTCATGTATTATTAAAAACAAAAAAGCACTGGTGGAGGGAGGGACAGCACTAGGAGCCAATCAGGCCAAGCTGCAGTGAACATGTGCTGGCAGGGAATGTGCAGATATGAGGAGAGTGCAAAGTGAGCAGAGTGTTGACTTTATCTGTCATGCGGCTAATCTTTCATTGTCCGGTTAACAGGCTGGGGTTTTTGGCCCATCAATAACTAGCCTTTGCAGTAAGGTGCTCAAGAAAAGGTTATACACATTGGATGCTTTCAGCCACCATTGTATGCTTTCTGGGCATCCAATGCGGTTGATTTACTAAAGGCAAGTACTGTTGCTCCAGAGCTTAGTAAATACTATACAAATAATACCCAATCACCTGTCAGGAAGGTATTTTGCTTGCACATGATTGGATGATGGAAGTCAGCAGAGCTCTTCCTTTATTTACTAAGCTCTGGAGCAACTGTGTTTGCAGAATGCAACTGCACTTTGCAAAGTGCACAGTCTATTTGCCTTTAGTAAATAAACCCTATAATGTGCCCTTGTGCCTTTAACCACTTGCCGACCAGCCGACGCAGTTTTACTGCGGCAACATGTCAGGGCTGGGCGAAACAACGTTATGTTACATCGCTTTGCCCTGTGGCCACTAGGAGCCGATGCGAGTGCTTGGTGGGCATGATGATCGCCGGGCACCCACAATGTCTTGTGACACAGCAAGAACCGGGATCTGTGTGTGTAAACACACAGATCCTGGGTTCTCTTAGGGGAGAAATGACTGATCGTTTGTTCAGACAATGTATGAACAGCGATCTGTCATTTCCCCTCCTCCTTTAGTTAGAGCACACATTAGTTAACACATTTAACCCCTTGATTGCCCCATAGTGTTAACCCCTTCCCTGCCAGTAATCAGTGGATTTTAAATTGGGATATTCATTATAGCAAAAAGTAAAAGATATTGGGGGTTATTTACTAAAGGCAAATCCACTTTGCACTACAAGTGCA
Organism: Rana temporaria; assembly: GCF_905171775.1. Lineage (NCBI taxonomy): Eukaryota > Metazoa > Chordata > Amphibia > Anura > Ranidae > Rana > Rana temporaria. Next base: position 500,100,920 of record NC_053490.1, read on the forward strand.
CTTGAAAGTACTACAGTCGCTGTAGATCAGAGGGGGACATGCAAGGAAAATAAAAAACAAAATGTTATGAATTGTATGAATACTTTTTCAAGGCACTGTATAACCTTTAATGTATCCCTTTATAAAATGTTATATATCCCCTTAAAACAAGCAAGCCACTGTTTGTAGAAAGTTCACCAATGTCTTTGAGATTTTAATCCAACCATGATTGATCGAAGAGAATAGCTACATTTTTGATTCTGAGTCAAGTAGGATGTATGGACTTTGATTAATATTCCAGACTCATAGTCTTAACTATCAATAACACGTAATATCCCCAACTTCCATTTGATTTACAGGTGTAATTACAGAAAATTATTAAGCAGTAAAGTTAATAATGCAAATCTTCCTACTGTTTATCAAATCCATACTGCAGTGATAAGATTTATGAGGTACACATGAAAAAATCTTCTCAGATCCAAGAGGATGCGCAAAAGCAATATGTAATTTAAGCTTACTGCAATTTAACCACTTTGGCCCCGGAAGATTTCGGCTGCTCAATGACAAGGCCATTTTTTGCGATACAGCACTGCCTCACTTTAACTGACAATTGCGTGGTCGTACGGCGCTGTACCCAAATAAAATGTACGTCCTTTTTTCCCCACAAATAGAGCTTTCTTTTGGTGCTATTTAAACATCAGCTCTGGCGTCTAAGGCGAACCAACGTACAGCTACATCAGTTTGCCCAGGGGAGCCAACCTGCCGCAGTACAACGGCGGGTGGTCAGGAAGGGGTTGAAGTGAAAGTTTGTTCAAAAGGGAATCCCTCCAGCCAAAATCCTTTTAGCATATCTTTTCCAGGCCCCCATCCCAGCACCTGCTGAGGGCCAAACAGCAACTCCAGAAGGGCATCCAGGCATCCGAAAGGGCAGCAGCCCCAGGACAAGAACACTCTGAGCAGGCCACCCAGGGAGTGGCTGAGGTCTGATAAATACTCCTACTCTTTATTCTGGAAGCTTCCCCCAAAAGCAGGCAGAAGTAATCAACCTTTAAGCTTAGGGAAACCTGACCAAAACAAATCACTACTCCACTGAGTACAGTGGAGCCAAAAAGGAAATTTAGCCTAACATTTGGCAGTGCACTATAAATGGATCCAAGTACCGAACCAAATTGTAGGTGTTGCTAATTTGCGCTAACAGCGGGAGGGGATTAAATGGGTATGTGTTAGATAAAATACTTTTACACAGCTCTTTAGTCAAGTTTTTTCACTAAATTCCCCTCTTTCAGCCACCCCTTTCTATCATACACAAATACAATGCTGGACTACACAATGGTAGGTAATGAGAAACTTAAAGTGTTTGTTACCCCAAACTTTCATATTCCTGATATGTGTCTGTTGTACCATGTGCTTGTAATAAAAAAAGTATCTTGTTCTCTTTATATTTCTTCCTTTGTGTGGAATACCTGGTGATCCTGACAGTCCCCCTGCTTCCTTTTGTGAACTGTCTGTACATGGAAGCATGGAAGCACACCCTTCCCAGCATGGTCAGTTTTCTGGATGTGCCAGTCCTTCAATGGCTAAAGCCCTGTACACACAGGCCAGAATCTCGTCAGGAAAAAACCCTTGTTTTTCCTGACGAGATTCTTGGAAAAAATCTATTGCTGCCCGAGTGTACAGACACTCCTTTCAAAAGAACCGCGGTTCTTTTGAAAGGCAAGAACGCGGTGATGTCATCGCGTATGACGAGCATGCGCTCGTCACATTCGATGCCGTTGCCGCCATCTTGCTGCACCCTACCTATGCCTAGGAAGCTACCGCACATGCGTCAAAGTCATTTTTAGCATGCGCAGGTTTCCACGGCGGCAGGTAAGTATACACACTGCCGAGAATCTCAACAAGAAAATAGAGAGCAGGTTCTCTATTTTTCTCGTCGAGATTTTAGCCAGTTTTCTTGATGAGAAACCTGAAAGCCTCGTGCATGCGCTCGGTATACTCGCCAAGAAAGCTCTGCCAGCAGTTTTCTTGCTGGTTCTTGCAGAGTAAACGAGCGTGTATATAAGGCCCCGTACACACGACAGAGTTTCTCGGCAGAATTCAGCCAGAAACTCGATCGGAGCTGGATTCTGCCGAGAAACTCGGTCGTGTGTACAGTTTTCACCGAGGAAGCCGACGAAGGAACTCGTCGGGCCAAATAGAGAACATGTTCTCTATTTCCTCGTTGTTCAATGAGGAAAGTTGGCCCGCCGAGATCCTCGGCGGCTTCAACACAGAACTCGACGGGGAACTCGATGTGTTTGGCACGTCGAGTTCCTCGGACGTGTGTACGGGGCCTAAGGCTTTAGACTTATCATGACACACCCCCCTGCACAGCTCTTCACTGGGAAGATTAGTGTATTTCTAGCTCTGCCTCCTGCTGACACCCCCATCCCCTGCAGTTTTTACCCCATAGTATCTGTAGCTGCTGACTTTAACATTTTTTGTTTCGATTACAAAATATATATATATATATATATATATATATATATATATATATATATATATATATATATATATATATATATATATATATATATATATATATATATATATATATATATATATTTATAATGTTACATATTTACACACAAATGCTTTGAAAAATGTGATTACTTCCCCCTGTTTTCTAGAGACTTCCAATATATAGGGTGTGGGAGGGTCAAATAAGCAGCCTGATTATTTATGCAGCTCCAGCCAATTCCTGGGGAGGTGTGCCCAGATGGTGGTGGAGCCCAGTTTGGAGCCCCAGAGAGCAGGTTTCTTCCCTAGGAGGAGAGGTTACCAGCCAGAATGGCTTCTGCTCTTCTTAAGCCACGCACACACGATCGGATATCAGATGGAATCTAATCCAATGGATATTTTCATCGGATATCCAATGAAGCTGACTTTCATCAGTCTTGCCTACACACCATCAGTCAAAAATCCGACTGTGCCAAAACGCAGTGACGTAAAACACTACGACAAGCCGAAAAAATTAAGTTCAATGCTTCCGAGCATGCGTCAACTTGATTCTGAGCATGCATGGATTTTTCTCCGATGGAGTTCCACACAGACAATCATATTTTTTTGTCGGTTTTTTTATACATAGGAAAAATTTAAAACATGTTCTAATTTTTAACAAAGATGGAAAAAAGACAGATGGGGCCAACACACGATCGGTTTGTTTTCATCGGACAAACCTATCGTGTGTATACGGCTTTAGTCATCCTGCTGAAGGTTCTGCCTGTCTTAGCTGGGGGGGGGAGTCTGATGGAGACATCCTAGAACCTGGGACACAAATCAGCGGCTCCTGTGGGGAGTAGCGCTACACTGGAGGTGAGATCTCATTGTGGATAGACCAATCTGTATGCTGGAGGTGGGATCTTACAGGGAAAAGACCAATCTAAATTAAACTCTGACTTAGGCATTATCCTTAACAGGAGAGTGAGAAGTTTTTATTTAATTTTTTTATTTATTATTGCTTTTATTATCATTAACAAGTCATTTAAATGCACACTGTATTCAATAACCCAATTTACAAAATATAACCTAATACGATTTTAGTTGGGGGCAGTCTTCTTTGACAGTGAAGCTAAAGCAAAATGATTTGGGAGCCAGGAATTCCTGAAAATGATTTTGAAATGTTGCCAGCTACAATGGAATTTCATTTAAAGTTTAATTTCAAAACTTTCTTTAAAGTCAATTTTTAAAGAAATGTCATCTTAAAAAAAAAAAACACGAGATACTGATAAAAGGCTATCGAAAAGAAATGTTGTAATTATCAGCCAGTGTATGCGAAAAACTCACTCTAAAAGCTGGGGTGGTAAAAAATAAGTGGTTGAGCCATGAATATACTTGGCTGCCCCCTTAACTTAACACAATGGCTGGATGCTGTTGTACGTATTCTGTGGTTGCAAAGCTTTGTTTTGCTAGTGCAAATTATAGCCCCTGTTGCCTTCAGCAGACAGTACCACCGAAGAGCGCAACCCATTCATGTAGATGGAGCTGCACCGCAACCACCCTGCATTGCATACAGTTGGGACATGTTGGTGTGAGCTGTTCAGGGTTTAAACTGCCCTATAAAAAGTGATTCACTGTGGATCACTTTACAGTGAGGCGCCAAGAGCTGCCATAAGTGTAAACGAGCACTTAAAGGGGTTGTAAACCCGTGCATTAAGGTGAAAAAACACAATGCAGTGACTGGCCTTCCAGCCCCCCGGTTTACTTACCTGAACCCCGAATTTCCCTCGCTGGGGACACGCCATCCCTCTCTCCACGGGGTCCTGGCTCTTGATTGGCTAGATTGATAGCAGTGCAGCCATTGGCTCCTGCTGCTGTCAATCAAATTCAATGACGCGGGCACCAGGGGGGCGGGGCTGAGTCATACCTTCGGTGGCTATGGACGCTAAATAAATTACTCGGGAGCGCAGCTGCAAGGTAACCCCCCGGGAAAGGGCTTCTCCTAGGGGGTTATCTGAGGAGCCAGGAGAGCTGCCTGGGGACCCCAGAAATGGATGATCGATGCCACTACGAGCTGCACAGTAGAGGTAAGTATGATATGTTTGGAATAAAAAAAAAACAATCCTTGCAACAACACAGTTGAGTATTGCCCGTAATACTTTTTTTTCCCGCTAACTGTTTTATTTTTAGTTTTTGGGGATCTACTGCCTTCTTCTTTGTATTGCTTGGACCAAGAAGAAAGGGGTAGACCCCTTGAAAGCTTGAACATGCAACTGTTTATGAAAAAAATTTATTACTGACAGTACTCAGCTGTGTTGTTGAAAAGTTCACAATATCTTCTCAAAGTTTTCTTCGTTGTCCCACCGTGATTGATTCTCCTGCAGGGTAAAGAAAGAGTTTTTGCTTTTGAGTCAAGTATGATATATGGGCTTTGATTAATATGCTGGATCCATAATATATGCTCTCTTACCTATTAATAATACATATTATCACCCATTTCTGTTTGATTTACTGACTTAATTATGGCAATTTATTGAGCAGTAAATTTACTGATGTGTGACTCTTCTCTTGAGTGTCACTCTTAAATTATTTACGGTATCTAATGGTCTTTTTTAACCTTCCTTCAGTGCTGTAAAGGTGGGAGATAAAAATCTAAATTAGTATAGGATAAACCTAAACCCCACACTACATTTCTGGTTGGATTGTACAAGTTACAGCTTAAAGCCCAACTTTTCCTCCAGTCCCCCCCCCCTCCCCCAGCTCACACTCTAGAGGTCCACCCAGCTGTATTTTTTTCCCATTTTCACATGTTTTCAGACAATTCATGTAGCATACAGGGTCTTCTTCCTCTTTGGATCTTCTATGGTGGTGAGTGGCCTTCAATAATACAGTACCAGCACCTCTCCCTCAGTGCACGTGCTGATGTCCTTACATAAGGTGGGTCCATGAAACTCTGCACTGTGAGCTTCTCATGCCTCGTACACATGACCGGTTTTCCTAGCAGGAAAACTGCCATGAGAGCTTTGGCCAGGAATCCCAGCCATGTGTATGCTCCATCCAGGAAAACCTCCAGGAAACCCAGTGGGAAAAATTAGAACATGTTTTTTTTTTTTCCTGGCAGTCTTTTTCCCGGCAGTTTGTTTTTAGGAAACACTGCGATGGAGCATACACACGGCCGGGATTCCCGGCAAAAGCTCTCATGGCAGTTTTCCTGCCAGGAAAACTGGCCGTGTGTAAGGGGAAAAAGCTGCCAAGCAGGTTTTCGGTTTTCCCGGATGACTTTTTACCATCGGGAAAACCGATCGTGTCTACAAGGTATCACAGTGTGCATTAGAAGCTGCAACAAGCCAGAGTCTATCTCATTTTGTTTTCCGTGGTGGTGCGCAAAAACAAAACAAAGGGTGTGCTTTTGTCCAACCCCTGAAGGGGTAGGACCTTACCCTGAACCCCCAGGGTGCAAGGCTCCTGACAGGGACAAGGTTTGGAACTTGGTCCACCTAGCCAAAAGGCCTGGCGGACCCCTCTCCTCTTGTTTAACCAAAGTCAACCAACGAATACTAGTTTAAGAGAGACCCCCCAGTTCATGGAAGGAAAGAACCTAATGGTCACACCCCCCCCCCCCCCTAGACTTTGGAATAGGCCAGAGGACCTCAACCTCCATCCAGTGAAAAGGGATAAAACGTGAGGAAAAATCAATAAATAAATAGTGGCTGTGCAATGTGCACTGGCTCAGCCCTGAGGCCTGGTAGCAAAAATTGCTAAAATAGACAGTGCAGAAAAAGTATTTAGTGCTGTGACCTTGTGCCCGTTCACACAGTGAGGTCCCACACCCAAGTGTTACTAAGAGCATGCCTGGGGCAACCAGTCCCTGGGGGAACAAACACTGCGGACTCTCTGCCTTCCCAGTCCATGGCCACAAAAGGTAGTCCCATTCAAACCAGGAGGAACTGGGCCCATCAAGTTTTCCATGGGAATTTACTCCTGTGCCGCAGCTACCTGGGGGCATCCCAGTTTCTGTTCCAGCCGGTACTAGCCTTCAGAGCCCCCATCATACCATCCGGGATAATATAGAGCCAGCCATTCTTACAGTACCAAATGTCCAAATTATGGCGTAGCGCCCCTACTGGGCACTGATAAGAATAGGCACTACACTTGATCTTTGTTTCCAGGCTGGAGGATGTCTAGCATCATCTAGCAATTTTCTCCCCAACTTTACAGTCCCTTGTCTGCTCCTTTTATTCTCTATTTCAGTAATGGAGGCTCAACATCACATGTGGGCTTTTCATATGGAGGTCTGCATGTTAATATAGCCCTGAATGTCCAATGCTGAAGACTGATATCCACCCATCAAGGCATTTTAAAATTTGCATAACTCCTTCCAAGAGTCATCCCACTACAACTGAGAGGCAGAGTGCTGTGATGTTTTTAGGAAGCTATGTATAGCACCCTGCTGGGACCTACCTCCTGCCATGATCTGCTTTCACTGTATAAAGAAGCACAGAGACCCGGTGATGATGTCACTTGGTCTTATATAAGGTATGGAATGAATAAATGTAATTTCCATGTTAATGAGGGGGAAACAGGGGGATCGAAAACAAGCAGATGTATCCCCATTGGACGATTTCTTCTCTATGTGTGTTCTGGGGACAACCCAAGATTTGTGCTTTTATTTTAATCAATGTTCAATGACAATGGTAAATAGGGCAGATATAGACAGTGAACAGGTGCATAGATAGCAATAAAACTGACAGGGGTTCTAATCCAGCGTACATATTCGCCAGGACACCATGGATTGTCAATTTTCGTCCAAAAGTTTTAATGAAAGTGATCACATCACAAAAGAGAGTGCAACGTTTCGGAGCCACGCAGGGTCCCTTTGTCAAGCACGTGATACCACCCAAACGAGGGGTTCTAATCCCTCTACACAGCCCTCTTTAGATAAAAGAACCAATCCACTATTTAGGGTTGTAATGGGCAGGTGTGACCAGGACAGAGATGACTTGCATCACTGGATGTAAACGATGCCCGATCTCGGTAAATATACATCTGTGGAGGTGAAAGGTGGGATTGGTTGAGTCAGGGGCAAAAGGGCAAAAAACAAAGTGTATCTATCCTTTAAAGCAGTAGTAAACTCTGAAGCTTCCATCTTCACCCAATCTTCTTTCCGGGTTCACAGGTGTATAAATGGCCGAGCCGCGATTAGATGTCGCTCCCGAACATAACCGAGGGAGTCCTGGCTTGGAGAGTAAGTTTAGGAGATATTCACTGTACCTACAGTAAGCCTTATTATAGGCTTACATATATGTACAAGTTAAAAAGTTGACTTTACTACCACTTCAAGGCCATACTGCTGCTTTATAAATGGGGCCCTATGACATCAGTAGGATGAGCTTGGGTTTGGCTTGGGTTCACCCCTAACCCATGTTTGGGTGCCGTAAGTAAGCTGTCATTTCTGGGCCAGTCAGCTGCAGCTGAGAACTTTCCCCACCTTATCTTAATTCCATGTTTGGAGGAACATGGGTTTGGGCCAAACCCAATCTGCCTAGTCATCAGCAAAGTCAAATACTCCTTTGATGCCTCTGTCCACGTTTTAACAAGGATCTGAAAGTGAGCATAGTTTGCTAAAATAAGGCTGGAAACTGATTTTAGAGTTTATTGTCAATTATTATTATTGATTAATATTACAAATCATGGATTTTGTTCCTCCTCCTTGGAATGGTAAAGGGGGGGGGTGTATTGGGCCTAGATAAGTAAGGTGAACTTGAGAGCAGCCACACACTGCCATTGGTGTCAGTTAGAATACATAAGTATGATGAATGGAAATCTGTGGAGCACAAAGTACATTACTGAAGATGGATCGTTAGATATGTGTGTGGGGGCTCCTCAGTGTTTGATGAATAACAAATGTATATATGTAATTAGCCGCTGCATACACATCTGAATTATTTTTTGCAGCATCATGAGCTAATGGTTCAAGCCAATGTGTTGTAAATCATCCAAGTGGCAATTTAAATACATTTGTCCATTAGTCATGCTGTTGGTTGTTGATAGATTGATAGTAATCATACATTAAAGCTCATTTCAAAATAAAAAGAATGACTGTTGAAAAAAAATAGTGGTTGGATAATATATATATTTAACACTTTTCCCTATTCCCATTTGCAGAAATATGTTTACATGTAAAGAAAATGACCTAAGTTCTCTTAGCATATAACATATATCATAAATATAGCACCCTCTAGTGTGCTAGAAGAGTAATGTATTTTTTTTATGAGAATAGGTAAATTTCCAGCCTTGGCTGCCAGCCAAGCATGGGTATGTTTGGTGATCTGGGTTGGGAGTGACCTAAAGTAGTGCTGCGTGACTCACAGGTGGTGACACAGGACCTCCCTCTTGTTTCCAGAATCTTCTGGTACTTTTTTTAAAGAGAGGTGGAGAGGGGAGGTGGAGCCACCTGGGGTGTTTGAGGAGTCCTAACCAATCCCCAATCTGGATTGGCAGGGACAGGCTTCCTTAAATACCCAGGGTCAGCCCAGCTGGAGGAGGAGTTGATCGGGTGGAAGAGGGAGATGGCGTGTTAGGCTGAAGGGGCCTTTGAGGGAGCTCCTCAGTCTGGGGGGGGGGGGGTGATCTTGGGCCTGGGCTCTGATGCGGACCCTCTTACCACCCACAGAGGTGTCCTGACCAGGAGGCACAGGAGGAGCAAGAGAGGACAGTGAGAGAAAACTGCTGAGCAAGTCTCTAGGAGTTCTACAGAGGCAGCCAAGAGGGCTGGTGAGTGTTTACACCATCGGAAGGACTGCGAGGCAAGCCTGAGAGGACTTAGATGCAGCAGTCTGGGATGGGTGCAGAGCCAGTCTGGAGTATTGTGATGGCACAGGCAGTGGAAAGGGGCAGCTGCAACCAGGAGGGGTGGGGCTGGGAGCAGTAGCCACAGGGACAGCTAGCACTGGAACTTATCTTTTTTGCTATCCCTGCCTGTAAAGGGCATCAGCTTTGGGCATGGCTGGGCCAGTGTCAGGCCTACAGTGCTAGTTAGAAGAGTGCAAGGGAGTAATGTGCTGGAGGAGTGAGGTGCGATACTCTGCAAGCAGGGAAGTACAGGAGGAGAAGAGGAAATTGTATATACCAAGGTGTATATAGTTGCTCCCAACATTGACTTTTAATTATCTGGGCATCTCATAAGTTCCCTAACCCCATCCAAGTTTAATTCCCCTCAATAAAAACAAGTGCAAGGACTGCTTTCATGTCTGAGCGAGTGAAAAGTGTATGCTTGGCTGGGGCAGGGTGAAAGACCGACCACTACATTCGGGGGTACCGCTACTTAAATGTTCAGAAAAATAATCATTACTGCAAAAGTAAAAAGGAAATATACTCTTGTTGGTTTTCACATGAATCTAACAGTCATTCACATGTGGAAACATTTATTACAAGCAAAGACTATGTTCATCTCCCCCCACAGACACAACACACCCCTCACTAAATCCCAATGATCACAATGAGAATTATTATTATTATATAGGATTTATATAGCGCCAACAGTTTACGCAGCGCTTTACAATATAAACTTTTTCAATAATTAATAGTGATTTGAAGAAATTCCAAGCAAAATTACTAAATTATATATGGAATGGTAAAAAATCTAGAGTGAATAAACAAACGTTATATACTCCTAAAAATGGAGGTGGTTTGGGTATGCCCAATCTACTAAAATATTTTCAAGCAACACTACTATCTCAATTGATACGCTTTCATACTAGACAGGCTAGGCCTGTGTGGATGAATCTTGAATCCTTCCTATATCCTGATATTAGTCACTTAATGTGGATGAAATGTAAAGATAGACCAGTAATTTTATGCCCGTCTTTATCTTTTTCCCTTCATTTATGGGACAGACTCTCCAATATTCACAAACTTAAGTCCCCACATACTCCCTTGGCTCCAATACTTCATAATTCCTCCTTTCTCCCTGGATTGCGTCCGCAAGACTTTTCATGGTGGACCAATAAAGGATTAATAAGGATTGCAGATCTGTGTGATCGCAATGGCGTATTAACGGAAACGGTTCTGAGAGATAAATATAATTTACCTGACTCGGAAATTCACCGTTATACTCTTATTAAAAAATTCTTGTTGAAATTACAGCACGTCTCTAATTTGTCTATACTAACTCCCATAGAGTATCTTTGCAAATCTTTCGATAAACAATCTGGCCATATATCCTCAATATATAACGTACTGTCCTTGAATTCTAACAAGTTATTTTATATGAAACAATGGGAACAAGATATTGGTTCTTCTATGGAATTTATTGAATGGGACAAATTAGCCTTGAATGCTTCTAAATCTCTTATTAATACTTCAATGATTGAAGCAAATTATAAAGTGTTATTAAGATGGTACATGGTTCCAGCTCGTTTAGCTACGTTTGTCCAAGATGCTTCACCTAAATGTTATAGAGGTTGTGACGCAGAAGGGACTATGTACCACATATGGTGGACCTGTCGAAAAGTAAGGAGATTTTGGATTCGTACATATAACTTTATTTTTTCCTTAACTAATGTGAATCTCAGGAAATCACCATGGAACGCATTATTGGGATTACAAGTACGAGGTACATCAAAGCAAATGGTAAAATTTATAACATTCATATTTACTGCTGCTAGAATTTCTATAGCTAAATCCTGGAAGACATCTACGATACCGTTTAGTTTATTAAAAAGTAAACTGTCGTGGATTATGATTAATGAAAGGTTATCTGCTCTCAAGGAGGATAAAATTGATTGGTTTGAAACTGTATGGGAACCCTGGATTAATTATAATATAAATACTTAAATTCATCTGTGATCTTTTGGAGTTTATGATATATACTAAATTGGAGAGCACTCTTACCGTTTTCCTGACCCACCCTCCCTTCCCTTTCTTGCTTCCCTTTTTCCTTCCTCCTCCTTCTTTTTCTCTGTTCTATGCTAATAATATATGTTGTTTTTTCTTACAGTTTATTAGGAATGTTCTATTTCTTACATTGGTCTATATGGCCAAACTACTTTATAATACATATATCCTCATTCGTACTCACTTAATGTTTAAAAATATGTTTGTTTTTTGTTTTTGTCTCTCATTTTTCTTTTCATGATTAATAAGCAATAATTATTAATATCTGTATATCTGTATTATTACAACATTAATTGTAAGTGCTATGTTTTCTAAAATTCTCAATAAAAAATATTGAAACAATATAAAAGGGGGACTGTGGGGAATGAACTGATGGAAGTGGTAAAAGATTAGTTGGTGACGTGATAGACTTCTCAGAAGAGATGAGTTTTCAGGAAGTGGCAGGCAGCTCATGTGAGGAGGCAGGCCTCCCATATAAGCTGAGGTCACATGCTACTGAGTAGGATTATCGACCAAGAGAAGTGGAGGATAGAATACTAGGCAGTTGCTGTAGGGCATCCCCATCTTGGGGTGAGGGGGGCACGCCAAACGTGGAGTGGCCTGGGGAGAGCTGTGAAGGAACCTCATCCTTACACCGTCATGAATGAGGTCCGAGTCTGTACGCAGTCACAGATGAGGAATTCCTGGAGCAGAAGGGCTCCATGAAATGCGCTTCTGGAAGAATGATCAAACATTCCCATAGACACACTCCTAAACCTTGTGGACGGCCTTCCCAGAAGAGTTGAAGCTGTTGTAGCTGCAAAAGGTGGGCCAACTCAATATCGAACCCTACGGACTAAAGCCTTGTACACACGACCGAGAAACTCGACGGGCGAAACACATCATTTTCCTTGTCGAGTTCCTTGTCAGGCTGTCGAGGAACTCGACAAGGCAAGTTTCTCCATTCCTGTCGAGGGAAATAGAGAACTCTCTTTTTGGCTCGTCGAGTTTCTCGACAGTTTCTTCAACGAAAATGTACACACGACCGGTTTCCTCTGCAAAAAAATATCTCCCAGCAAGTTTCTTGCTGGTTTTTGCCGAGAAACTTGGTCGTGTGTACGAGGCCTATGACTGGGATTCCATTAAAGTTCATGTGGGCGTGTAAAGGCAGGTGTCCCAATAATTTTGCCAATATAATGTAGCTGTTATGATACCCTATAGAATACTTGTTAAAGGATAACAATCTCTCTGTCCATTTAGCATCTGTTAGTTTCTGTCTTCTAAAAGCTGTGCAATGCCGACATTTTGATGAAGAACAAAACAACAGTATTAGTCTAAAAACAGAGAATACGTATCAAAAGGGGAGATGTGGGTGAAGGTGGGAATTAATGTACTTATAATGATTACCAATATACTCTTCTCAGACATTTAAAGTATGTATCTGTATATTTTTATGTATATATGATGTTACACGGCAGAAACCTTATGCATTCTGTGGATTTAAAAGAAATGCTGGGAGATAGAAAAGATTTATGAGACCAGATGGTATTCGTAATGGGCTGAAACACAGAAAAAGTTTCCGCCATAATACCAGATTATAAGGAAAAAATATTTCAAGAATACATATGGCTTTTGAGAGATGTGTAAAATCATTGTCTCACAATATGAATCAGTATTTGTCAGCAATATTGGTATGTTAGTCCTTTTTTTGGGGGGGAGAAAGTGAAGTAAGGTGAGGGCTGTAGATAGACTTTTCCAAGGGAGGACTGAGGACTTTTGACCTGGGAAGCAAACACAACTGATAGGTAGGGACAGTTCTGATTTTAATGCCGTTTCATGTAGACATGTGCATTCGTTTTCGTCCGAATGCATTTTCATTTTGGGTATTTTCGTTATCGTTTTAACAAACGAAAACGAACGGGCAGAATCCAAAATCCAGAAGATCCGACATAGAAAATGCTTTATTTTCATTTTCGTTGCTGCAACAGTTCGCTATAGATAGGAGATTCAACATGACGCTGATCTATCGAATCTGCGGTCGAATGTGCCTAACCTTAACTCTATTAGTCCAAGATTATTCTACATAGAGAGGAAAGATTCGACATTTTAGAGACAGTGTTGGGTTAGACCGTTCGATATGAACGATGAAGATTCGACAAAGCAGCAAAAAACATACAAACGTCGAATCTGTCATTGAAGGCTTATGGTGTCTGTCGAAAGTTCTAAGAAGATTCGACAAGCAGCTAAACTGTACGATGCCGCAATCGTACATTTCCGGTCAAACGCTCGGCCCATAGGCTATAGAAGAATTCGAATGTTCTTTGACTAGTAATAATAATTTATAAATATAATTATTACTAGTGATACAACATTAGAATTCTTCTATAGCTTGTAGGTGGAACATTCGACCTGGAAATGTACGATTGCGGCGTCGTACAGTTTAGCTGCTCCATCGGATCTTCTTAGAACATTCGACAGACACCATAAGCCTTCAATGACAGATTCGACCTTAATTCATTCGGATTTTTGGACTAATGCATTTTTTAAGGAAACAAAATAAATAAAAACAAATTTCGAGAGTAACTAAATAAATTTATTTTTCGGACGAAAATGAAATTCCAAAACTAAGTTTTTCAGTGTGCACATGTCTAGTTTCATGCAATGACATACTTCCTTAGATCTTAGTCTGTGGGGGCAGTATGACCACTTGCTGAGTTGGCACAATCCACAGACAGTTTAACTCTTTAATTAGGCACAGAAGTTGAAACCAGCATAGTTTACTTCAGATAAGTACTATACAAATAGATGTACCTAATAAAGTGGCCAGTGAGTGTATATGTACACTCATTGTGCAATTTTTTTCTTTATTGTCTGATTGAAAATTAAAAGTTGTACCTTAAAAAACAACTAAGAAGGCAAGTTAATGCAGAGAGGATTTAGCTAGAACTGTACTGACTAGCACTAAATAGAAGGGGGGATAAAAGAACATATCAAACCAGTGTTGTGAGAAAGAGGCCCTAGTCCTTATCACCATGGGGACAAGCTGCTTTGAAGGGGTGACCCCCCAGTAATATATTTAGGGCATGTTTTCTGGTATGGTTCAGGAGCAGTGGTGGCTGGTGCTGAAACATTTTGGAGGGGAGAAAACAAACTGAAAAATTCTGAAAAAAACCCCCCTATTAATTGCAGCCTCACTGTGCCCATCAAACACAGCCACTGTGCTATCAAACGCAGCCACTATGCCTATCAATTGCCCATCAAACGCTGCTACTGTCGCTGCCACTGTGCCTATCAAACGTAGCCACTGTGCCTATCAAACGTAGCCACTGTGCCCATCAAATGCTGCCACTGTGCCCATCAAATACTCCCATTGTGCCCATCAAATGCTTCCACTGTTCCATCCAATGCTCCCACTGTGCCAATTGAATGCTGCCACTGTGCCCCTGGAATGCTGCCACTGAGCCCATCGGATGCTGCCACTGTGCCCACTCGCCGTCTGCCCGGAACTTACCCTGTCTCGGTTGGGCAGTGGGTGACGGCGACGAGCAGTGTCCTCCATGCATCTCCTCCCATCCTCTCCATTAGGCGATTGGATGCCTGATAGGCGTCCAATCACAGTCGTTTCAGCCAATCAGACGGCTAACAGACACTGTTCTAACACACCTGGGTGACCTGCGAACGCCAAGCATGGGGCTCGCAGGTCACCTTTTTTGATGCCTATTAAAAACGCAACTACTGCTTCAGGTGCTTCAAAAACATCCCCCGCGTCTGAATAGGGGATGGCAGCGGCGGCCATTGAATCTATCCATTGGTCATAGAGGGGGTGGATGGATAGAGGGGGCGGCGCCCGTGTGCCCTTATGGATTCACTATCACTGTTCAGGAGAGTGAGCATAGGGACTGGTATAAGTTTCAGGAGGGGGGGTCTTTCTTGAATAACTTTTTTAACATCAGCCACCATCTCCATCACTTTGTTTACATACAACTGTTAGCTGTAGTCCCTGGCTGACAGCCGAATGCACCTGGTGTGGATACGTCATTGGTTGTTAGGACGCTGCTCTCGGTCGCCAACTCCCTAGCAACTTGTCTTAGCAGGAAGCTGTCATGTTTAGCTGTGGTTGTAATACTGCTACTAAATATTTGACTTCCCGCTGCAGCCATTCACCAAACCTACGAAATAGTAAAATACAGTCCCAGCATGGATCAGGACTAAACCGAGTGCTTCTCCCTAATTTGGACTATGCCTTCTATTTGACCAATACAGAAGCATATTTACGTTATTGTTTAATTAAGGAAAGGAAAAAAAAAACGGTAACCAACCATATAAATACATCTAGAATGCTAAGGAAAAGGCCCAAGAAATGAGAATCCACAAACTTTATTAAAAGCAATTCTTATGCCGCGTACACACCATCACTTTATGTGATGAAAAAAAACGACGTTTTTAAAAAAAAGTCACTTTAAATGACCGTGTGTGGGGAAAAACGTTGTTTTATGTCTTGTGAAAAACGACAAAAAAAAATTGAAGCATGCTTCTTTTTTATGTGTCGTTTTTCAAAACGTAGTTTTTTACTTCACAGAAATTGACCGTGTGTAGCTTAAAACGACGTTTTTAAACCCACGCATGCCCAGAAGCTAGTTATGAAGCGAGCTTCAATGGAAAAACGTGGTGAACGTAACCTCGCTTTGCTAGAGCATTGTGAAAAAAACGATGGTGTGTCTTTGAAAATTGAAGTTTCAAAAACTTCGTTTTTTACTTCACAGAAAATGTCGTTTTTTTTCATCACATAAAGTGATGGTGTGTATGCGGCTTTACTCATTATGGATTTTATTCCATCCAATAGAAATCCATTTCCATTTTTTTTGTTTTACTTTTTGTTTTTAAATGTTTATTGATTAATAAAAACTGGCAAGTACTATGTTATTGATTATTAAAGCTTGGCAGGTACACCGTCCTGTCGGAGGAACAAGCTTTACGGCTTCACATTGTCACATATTAAGAGGAACTAGTTACAAATCCCCAAAGAGGGAAACAAACTGCAGTTCAGTAAATTAGAAAATAAACAAGTTCCCCATGAGTCAGTTAAAGCCCAACTCCAACCGAAATGTTTTATTTCATTTTGGATAATAGAGAAAGGAAAGAAGAGTTATGGCCGCACACCACCGCAGGACTTGATCCAAGCAAAAAAAAATCTTTTATTTCTCCAATGTCAAGTAGACAGCACAAAGGACTAACAAGCTCTTAGTCCTTTGCGCTGTCTACTTGACACTGGAGATATAAAATATTTTTTGTGTGGATCAAGTCCTGCAGTGGTCTGCGGCCATAACTCTTCTTTTCTTCAAGTACACACTGTGGTGAGGCGGGGAACGCACCTGCATGGGACCACAGCAAATATACTTACCTGAGCAGTGCACATTTTTTGTTTAGATTGAGAAAGGGTCATGCCTCGTACACACGACCGGTTTTCCCGACGAGAAAACTGACATTTTTTAGATTGGTCGCATGTATGTTCCATAGCAGTTTTCCCGACGAGAAAACTGTCCGCTAAAAATTCTAACCTGCTCTATTTTTTCCCCTTGTGTTTCCCGTCAGTCTTTTTCTTGTCGCGAAAACCGCTCATGTGTATGCTTTTCCGAGGGGGGAAAAAATGTGCATGCTCAGAATCAAGTATGAGACGGGAGCGCTCGTTCTGGTAAAACTAGCGTTTGTAATGGAGATAGCACATTCGTCACGCTGTAACAGACTGAAAAGCACAAGGTTGAAAAGTGCGAATCGTCTCTCACCAAACTTTAACACAAGGATCAGCAAAAGCACCCCAAAGGGTGGCGCCATTTGAATGGAATGTCCCCTTTTTAGTGCCGTCGTACGTGTTGGACGTCACCGTGCTTTGATCGAGAGGTTTTTTGACTGAACGTGTGTATGCAAGGCGGGCTTGAGAGGAATCACGTTGGGAAAAACTTTGGGTTTTGGCATGTCAGGAAAACCGGTCGTGTGTACAGGGCATTAGCATCTGTGTCAGCTTTTTATTACCATCGATGTCCTTGTCGGAGAGATGCCCCCTTGTTTCCTTTCAAAACTTTCTAGACTTGATAGGAAAACTCTCCAACAGGGAGAGCAGGAAAAAATACCGTGCCTTGAAAAAGTATTCATAACCCTTGAAATTTTCAACAATTTGTTACAGCCAAAAACTTAAATGAATTTTATTGGTATTTTATGTGATCGACCAACACAAAGTGGCACATAATTGTGAAGTGGAAGGAATTAATAAATGGTTTTCAAAATATATCTAAAAAGTGTGGCATGCATTTGTATTTACTCTGATACTCGCAACTAAAATCTAGTGGAACCAATTACCTCCAGAAGTCACCTAATTAGTAAATAGTCCACCTGTGTGTAATTTAATCTCAGTATAAATATGGCTGTTCTGTGAAGAACTCAGAGGTTTGTTAGAGAACCTTAGTGAGCAGAGAGCATCATGAAGGCCAAGGAACACACCAGGCAGGTCAGGGATAAAGTTGTGGAAACGTTTAAAGCAGGGTTAGGTTATAAAAAACTATGCCAAGCTTTAAACATCTCAAGGAGCACTGTTCAATCCATCACCTGAAAATGGAAAGAGTATGGCACACCTGCAAACCTACCAAGACATGGCCGTCCACCTAAACTGACAGGCCAGGCAAGGAGAGCATTAATCAGAGAAGCAGACAAGAGGCCCATGGTAACTCTGGAGGGGCTGCAGAGATCCACAGCTCAGGTGGGAGATTCTGTCCACAGGACAACTATTAGTTGTGCACTCCACAAATCTGACCTTTATGGAAGAGTGATAAGAAGAAAGCCATTGTTGAAAGAAAGCCATAAGACGCCCCGTTTGCAGTTTGCAAGAAGCCATGTGGGGGACACAGCAAACATGTGGAAGAAGGTGCTCTGGTCAGATGAGACCAAAATTGAACTTTGTGGCCTAAAAGCAAAACGCTATGTGTGGTGGAAAACTGACACTGCACATCACCCCGAACACACCGTCCCAACCGTTAAACATGATGGTGGCAGCATCATGTTGTGGGGATGCTTTTCTTAAGCAGAGACAGGGAAGCTGGTCATAGTTGATGGGAAGATGGATGGAGCCACATACAGGGCAATCTTAGAAGAAGACCTGTTAGAGTTTGCAAAAGACTTGAGACTGGGACGGAGATTCACCTTCCAGCAGGACAGCGACAATAAACATACAGCCAGAGATACAATAGGATGTTTTAGATCAATGCATATTAATGTGTTAGAATGGCCCAGTCAAAGTCTAGACCTAAATCCAATTGAGAATCTTGGCAAGACTTGAAAATTTCTGTTCACAGACGTTCTCCATCCAATCTGACAGAGCTTGAGCTATTTTGCAAAGAAGAATGGGCAAAAATGTCCTCTCTGTGCAAAGCTGGTAGAGACGTAAGCTGTAGAAGCTGTAATTGCAGTGAAAGGAGGTTCTACAAAGTATTGACTCAAGGGGGCTGAATATCAATACAAATGCACACCAAACTTTTCACATACCGCTATTTATTTGTAAAACATTTTGAAAACCATTTACCATTTTCCTTCCACTTCACAATTATGTTCCACATTGTGTTGGTCTATCACATAAAATCCCAATAAAATACATTTATATTTTTGGTTGTAACGTGACAAAATGTAGAAAATTTCAAGGGGAATGAATACTTTTTCAAGGCACTGTACATTTTAAGTACAGTGGGGAAATGCTGTGATGTCTGAGAAGGTTTCCATTGCTGTCTATGCTGTCCTGTTTTGGCAATTCCTGCACCCCTTCATATCTTGTATGTCAGGGAAGGCCCAAGTCAAGGAGTCACCCTAATGGTATCACATACATATGTAAACTTCCTGTTAAGCAGACTGGGAAAAGGAGAGGCAGAAATAGGAGCACATCGTGCTGACAAAAAGCTATCTGATAATAGGAGAACACAAAGAGATAGCCTCATCAGTCTGCTGTTTCCTCTTCTACTGTTCAGTCACCCATTTACATTTAGCAGTTTGTTTGGAATTTAGCATGAAATCTAATAATGATTGCCTGTTTTGTAAAACAGTGCCACTGAAAACAAAAGATAGCTAAACATACCGGATGTTAGATTTGTGCCCCAATTTGTCAGGGACCAGATTATTAACCTACACAAGAGTGGAATGGGCTACAAGACCATCGCCAAGCAGCTTGGTGAAAGGGTAACAACAGTTGGTGCGATTATTTGCATATGGAAGAAACACAAAAGAACTGCCAATCTCCCTCGGTCTGGGGCTCCATGCAGGGTCAATCAGTCCAGAACTACACGGAAGAATCTTGTTAATGATCTCAAGGCCATAGTCATCAGGAAAATAATTTATAACACACTACCCCATGAAGGACTACAGCCACAAGGTGCCCCTGTTCAACATGTACAGGCCCGTATAAAGTTTTCTAATGAACATGATTCAGAGAAGAACTGGGTCAAAGTGTTGTGGTCAGATGAGAACAAAGTCGAGCTCTTTGGAATCAACTCAACTCGCTGTGTTTGGAGGAGGAATGCTGCCTATGACCCCAAGAACACCATCCTCACCGTCAAACATGGATGTTAAAACATTATGGTTTGGGGGTCTTTTTCTGCTAAGGGTACAGGACAACTTTACCGCATCAAAGGGACAATAGATGGGGCCACGTACCGTCAAATTTTGGGTGAGAACCTCCTTCCATCAGCCATGGCATTAAAAATGGGTCATGGATGGGTATTCCAGCATGACAAGGACTCAAAATTCACGGCCAAGGCAACAAATGAGTGGTTCAAGAAGAAGCACATTAATGTCCTGGCGTGGCCTAGCCAGTCTCTAGACCTAATCCCATAGAAAATAAAGGAGGGAGCTGAAGGTTTGAGTTAATAAAGGGCAGCCTCGAAATCTTAAAGGGGTTGTAAGGCTTTGTGTTTTTTCACCTTTAAAAAACACCTTGCAGTCAACTCTGTACTGTGGTTTTTAACATTTTTGACAGGGGGGTTCCATATTCCGATAAGCCCCCCGCCCGCAGACCCCCACAACCACCAGGCAAGGGTTGTGGGGATGAGGCCCTTGTCCTCCCCATGTTGAGGGCATGTGGCCTGGTACAGTTCAGAAGGGGGGCATTCTCTTGCCTCTTTTCCTGCGGCCTGCCAGGTTGCGTGCTCGGATAAGGGTCTGGTATGGATTTTTGGGGGGAACCAAATTCAATTTTTTTTATTTTGCCACAGGGTTCCCCT
Organism: Rana temporaria; assembly: GCF_905171775.1. Lineage (NCBI taxonomy): Eukaryota > Metazoa > Chordata > Amphibia > Anura > Ranidae > Rana > Rana temporaria. The sequence continues at coordinate 500,121,502 of NC_053490.1, forward strand.
TAAAATCCATCCCAGACCTGAAGGGCCTGATATAGAATTTGGGGGGACCCCCACAGATTTGTTTTTTAATTTTGGTTTGGAGTTCCCCTTAATATTCATACCAGACCCAAAGGGCCTGGTAATAGACTGGGGGGGGGACGGGACCCATGATGTTTTCTTCAATGACTTTTATCTGTATTGCCGGGACCGGACAATTCCGCAAGTAATTTTAAATGACTTTTTTTTCCCTTTAGAAATGTCATTTTTGAACACGGGAAACATGCGCTACTTTACAGGCATACTATAGACATCCCCCATTGTTTAACTTTAAGCATTATTAAAATCACTGTTCCCGAAAAATGGAAGTTTTTAAAACTTTTTTTTTGCATTGATACATGTCCCCTGGTGGCAGGACCCAGGTCCCCACACACTTTTTATGACAATAACTTGCATATTAACCTTTAAAATTAGCACTTTTGATTTCTCCCATAGACTTTTAAAGGGTGTTCTGCGGCTTTCAAATTTGCTGCGAACACCCCAAATTGTTTGCTATTCATCGAATAGCCAATGGTCGAGTCTAACTCATGATCGACCTGTACATAAAGCTCATGAGTGTACAGCTGCATGAGATTTTGCACACTTCAGTTTAAGTAAAGCAACCCCTATATGTATTTGTGATTTTCCGCACCACAAATAAAGTAATTCATATATTTTATCCAATCATGTTTTTATAGGAAATTGTCAATTAAATATATTAAATGTAATATTTTAGTATTCAATGTAAATTTTTCAGCATGTATAGTGCCGATGCATTAAAAAGCCCCTCACATATTAGGTTAGCTATTTCTCTATATATTTGGGATGGGGTGTCATGATGATCTCATTAATCTCATGATCAAGGGCGAGCCATTTTTATCTGTCTTGCCAATGAAAACAATATGCATACATATCGTAATTGGTGTGTGCAGATTATTGCATTCGATTGTGTTCCCCCGAGTACAAACACACATGAGTGTATATGAGCAGGGGAGTGACCAGCGTCAGTAGGGCATAGGGCAGGGCAGAGATTGGTGTCAGTAGGACAGTGGACAGTGTCAGTAGTTTTTTATCTTTATTATTATTTTTTTTTATTTTTTTTTTTTATTTACAATATTGTTTTACAATGTTTTTATGAGCCCCTCAAAGGGGATTTGGTGAAATATCAAGGGTCTTAGACCCCCGATGTCTCACTTTTGCGAAATAAACTAAGGACAGAGATTCCCCAGTCCCTTTTTCTGCAGCCTTAGCTGCACTGGATTCCCCAGTCCCTTTTTCTGCAGCCTTAGCTGCACTGGAGAGTAAATGAATAGGAAGCAGGGGCGGACTGACCATTGAGTTACTCGGGCACTGCCCGAGGGCCCCATGCCACTAGGGGGCCCCATCAGGGTTGCCAGGCTCAGTAAAACCAGTGACGGTATGTAAAAATCTATGTTTGTTTTAGATCTGTCCCTGATATGTCCGAAACCGACATGCTTTTGATGTGAAAATACAGAGATTTTAGCTGCCCCGCCTCCTGGCGTGGTGGCCATCTGTAAGCCCAGGGGCCCCATAATCTTCTATTGCCCGGGGGCCCCATGAGTTGTCAGTCCGCCCCTGATAGGAAGTGCTCCGTGCTGAGTGGCTTTCTGTTCATTCAAGCAGTGGTTCACCCTCATTACCAACATTTTAGCATTAAATTAGGCATAGTAGCACAAGCTACAGTATGCCTGTATTTATTTTTTTAGCCCGGTACTCACTGTGCAATCGTATAGATAAGATTCTGACTCCCCGCGGGGAATGGGCATTCCTATCAAGAGGGAGGATGATTGACGGCCGGCTATGGCACGTCAAGCTTCCCAAAGATAGCCGGAGTAGGTCTCGGCTCTTCACGGCGCCTGCGCACAGACTATGCGCAGGCGCCGTGAAGCACCAAGTCCTATTTCGGCTATTTCCGGAGAAGCGTGACGCGCCATAGCCGGCCGTCAATCATGCTCCCTCTGGATAGGAACGCCCATTCCCCGCGGGGAGTTGGAATCTTATCTATACGATTGCACAGTGAGTATGGGGCTAAACTGTAGCTCGCGCTACTATGCCTAATTTAATGCTAGACAAAAAAAAATTGTTTTATTAGGGTGAACCCCCTTTTTCACAAACTGAAGCACAGTAAACATAGTTTACTACGTTTACCATGCTTCAGTTAAGACAGAACACAAAAGTGATTGGTACTCTCATTCAGAAAAGGAGAGTGCCAATAAATGAAATATTTAGCGGCCCCATCTCCCATCTGCAACAGCTGGTGGGAGAGGAGGGAAGCTGGTACCACTGCAGGGGGGGAGACAGGAAGCAGGGGTAATTGGCACATCACGGGGTGATTAGGGTGTGCCCAGGCACACCTATGCATACCGTTATGGCGTATTTAGTACATGTGTGTTTATTCCTAAGCATAAACAAGTAAACTGAAAACAGTTTCCTTTAAATAGGGGAAATAAATCATTAAAATGTTACTAGTCATGGTCATCAATGCTGATGGAAAAGCTAAGTCACGTAGTGTAAGAAATATATTGGTAATCAACCCAGGTAAACAAATCCCACTTAATGTTATAATGGTTACCATTAGGAAACTGAATTACACTTCTCAGGCTTGGAGTTAATATCCATTTTATAATAGATATTAAACCTGCAGCCAAAAAAAATTACTCTTATAAAACCTCCACACTTTAATTGCCCGACAACCACTGAATTCTAATTAGTCATAAAGTGCTACATTTATTTCTTGATTGCCGCAGAGCTTGTGGAGTAATTGTTCTCTTCCCCCTCCAGGGCTCATCGTCTATTGATCGGGAAATGTTTTCCAGACTGAGGTGCTAATACTGTACCGTATCTTGTTTTCCTTCCCTTGATCTATAATGATTACTTCTCTGCTGTTTACTATAAATGCGGCAATTATTATCTCTGTTATTATTTTTATTGAAAGAAAGAGTTCCATAGAGAAGGAAATAGGAAAAGTAACTTCAAATCGATGACTTCCACAGAGAGAAATTACAAAGTTTGAGGCTCTTCATTAGACGTGTTATGATATATTGGGCAGGGCTGGATAGAGATACATTTACATGTAATGATGCCTTACAAAAAAAAAAAAATGCTGTTTACATTCTCAGGCCTCGTACACACGACCGAGAATCTCGTCGTAAACGAAACATAGTTTTCCTCGACGAGGTTCTTGTCAGGCTTGTCGAGAATCTTGTCAAGTTTTCTTTGCGTACACACTGTCAAGACAAAATCTCGTCGTTCTCAAACGCGGTGACGTACAACACGTACAACGGCACTATAAAGGGGAAGTTCGATTCCATTGGCGCCGCCCTTGGGGCTGCTTTTGCTAATCTCATGTTACTGCGTGTTAAGTAAAAGTTTGGTAAGAGACGATTCATGCTTTTCAGTCTGTTACAGCGTGACGAATGTGCTATCTCCATTACAAACGCTACTTTTACCGAAATTGCGCTCCCGTCTCATACTTTATTCTGAGCATGCGCGGGTTTTTAAGCATACACACAAACGTGTTTCTCGTCGTAAACCAGCCCGACGAGAAACACGACGAGGAAATTGAGACTCCCAATGAGAAAAAAGAGAACTTGTTCTCTTTTTCTCGTCGAGATCCACAACAGTTTTCTCGACGAAAAACATACACACGACTGTTTTCCTCTGCAAAAAAGCTCTGCCACCAAGTTTCTTGATAGATTTTGTCAAGGAAAACGGTCGTGTGTACGAGGCTGCTGATAGATGCCCTTTAGATATTAAATGGCCATAAAAGAAGAAAAAATTATCTGAGGCCCCGTACACACGAGAAGACATGTCCGATGAAAACGGTCCGCGGACCGTTTTCATCGGACATGTCTCCTGGGAGCTTTTGGTCTGATGTGTGTACACACCATCAGACCAAAATCCCAGCGGACAGAGAACGCGGTGACGTAGAAGACACCGACGTTCTCAAACACGGAAGTGCAATGCTTCCACGCATGCATCGAATCAATTTGACGCATGCGAGGGATTTCGGGACGCTGGTTACACGTCATAACCAGCGGACATGTCCGATTAGGTGTACTAACCATCGGACATGTCCGACGGACATGTTTCCAGCGAACAAGTTTCTTAGCTTGCTAAGAAACTTTTGTCCGCTGGAAACCTGTCCGCTAGGCCGTACACACGGTCGGACATGTCCGCGGAAACTGGTCCGCGGACCAGTTTCAGCGGACATGTTCGACCATGTGTACGCGGCCTGAGACCTTCTTTGGCAAAGGTTTGAGGTTTGTATTGGCATAACTTTAAATGTTGCGGACAGAAGTGCATGCCAGGGGAAACTTACCTGCTGCCCCTTCTACCTTCATGTTTGCTCATCTTTACCACCTAAAGACCAAGATTTTTTCTGACATTTATGGATTACAAAGAAAAATTCTGTACTAAAAAATTTCTTAGAGCTCCCAAACATTATATATTTTATTAGCAAAGACCCTAGAGAATAAAATGGCAGTCATTGCAATATTTTATGTCACACTGAATTTGCGAAGCTATCTTTCAAATGCAATTTTTGTGAAAAAAAAACATTTTATTATTTATAAAAAAACAAAAACCGTAAAGTAAGCCAAATTTTTTTTATATAATGTGAAAGATGATGTTACACCGAGTAAATAGATACCCAACATGTCATGCTTTAAAATTGAGCATGACCGTATAATGGCGACAGACTACGGTACTTAAAAGTCTTCATAGGCGACACTTTAAACATTTTTACAGGTTGAAGCCCTGTACACACGGGCCAGAATCTCGTCAGGAAAAAAACGTTGTTTTTCCTGACGAGATTCTTGGCAAAAATCTCTTGCCGCCCGAGTGTACAGACACTCCATTCAAAAGAACTACGATTCTTTTGAATGGCAAGAACGCAGTGACGTCATCGTGTAAGACGAGCATGCGCTCGTCACATTCGATGCCCTCGCCGCCATCTTGCTCCACCCTACCTATGCCTAGGAAGCTATCGCGCATGTGTCAAAGTCATTTCTAGCATGCGCAGGTTCTCTATTTTTCTCGTCAAGATTTTAGGCAGTTTTCTTGACGAGAAACCTGAAAGCCTCGTACACACGCTCGGTATACTCGGCAAGAAATCTCTGCCAGCAGTTTTCTTGCTGGTTCTTGCCGAGTAAACCGAGCATGTGTACGAGGCTTAAGTCTTTACAGAGAAGGTCCTGCAATCGAATTTTTGCTCTCGCTCTAACGATTGCAGTGATACCTCACATGGTTTGGTTTTAACACCGTTTACATATGCGGACGCGCCTTATGTATGCATTTGCTTCTGTGTGCGAGCACGGAGATATAGGTTCCTTTATTTATTTAGTTGTTTTATTTTATTTTTTATTTTTACACTGTCCATTTTTTTTATCAGTTTTATTCCTATTACAAGGAATGTAAACGTCCCTTGTATTAGAAATAAGCATGGCAGCTCCTCTTTATGGAGAGATCTGGGGTCAAAAAGACCTCAGAACTCTCATTTACCCTTAAAAGCAATATATATATTTTTTGGCACTTAACTGACTAAAAAAAAAAATCATGTCTTTAAGCCCGAGAATGGGAAGTGACATTGGTGGTCACTCAGGTCCTTCAAGGGCATAGAGCCAACTGTGGGCTATGCTGCCCTCACTTGACTTCCTGCCTAGCCATCTGCCACATTCAGGGCTGGTGCTACCACTAGGCAAACCACTAGGCAAACTAGGCAGCCTCCTAGGGTGCACAGCTGCCTAGGGCGCCCAGCCGCTGGTTTCCCTCCACGTCTGCGTGCTCTGCAGGCTGAAGCATGTAACTAACTCTGTCAGTCCGATGGATAGTGTAATTAGAGACACAGCACAGAACTGGAGCCTGGAGGACATGTCCCAAGTCTCCCAACAGAACGGAAGCAAACATTCCCTGCCGTTGTGTACCTCTACGATCATCAATCACCGACCTGTCTGTCTCTCTGAGACTCTCTGGTTATCGTCCCAGTACAGCCAGCTCTGCCTTACATACACAATACATTCCTTACAGCAGGGGTGCCCAACTGCTGGCCCTCTAATGTGGCTCGCCACCTCCTGCTCTGGGATGTGGGTCGGCAAGCCCAGATTGCAGGTTCCTGACTCGCCATTCCCAATCATTAGTGTGAACAATGGAGCTGGCACTGGAGTAAACAGAGCTGATGCTTCCTGTATAGCGCTGTCTCCTGTCACATGGGCAGGGCAAAGGGGGTGGGGTCAGGGGTGGTTCCGATTGGTTCCGAGCTTACCGACAGCTCCGGGTAAGCTTGGAAATGACCAGGAGGTGCTCCCCCCACACCTATAAAAGTGATCTTACGGCAAATTCGATGTTGGGATCACTTTTATCTAAAAACCAGCCACCTAAGGGACAAAAACAATACTAGGGGTTATGGCAGCTAGCTGGTGCCATAACAATGGTATTTAACATTAAATTCATGACGTACATTCCCAGTTAGGCGGTTGACCTTCGCTACATCAGGCCACTCCACCTATCCTCCCTGATCAGCGCCTAGGGCCTTAGCTGCACAATCACACAACTTAAATGGCAGGTGCTAGAAAAAAAATACTGAGCAACCCATGTTCACTAACCAGAACAAGGTTTTGATCCCTTACACCTGAATGGGTAAAACACATTGACATTGACATGTTCATGGATGATTCATACAAGTTGTAGAATAACTGCTTAGGTATGTCTAGAAAAAAAAAAAAAAAGGTACCAACATCCCAAATGTATATTTAAATCTAGAAGAAAGGGAAACTCATTGAAATAAAAATAATTCCTAAAAAAAAAAAAAATGTGTGGAGGTCCACCCAAAATCCATACCAGGCCCTTCATGGATATTAAGGGAAATTCGGCACCAAATTTTAAAAAGAATAATGGCGTAGGGGTCCTCCTAAATTCCATACCAGACCCTTCAGGTCCAGTATAGATATTAAGGGGAATCCTACGCCAAATCTAAAAAAGAAAAATGGTGTAGTGGTCCCCCCCAAAATCCATACCAGACCCTTATCCGAGCATGCAACCTGGCAGGGAAAGAGGGGGGACGAGAGTGCGCCCCATCTCCTGAACCATACCAGGCCACATGCCTTTAACATGGGGGACCCCCAAAGCACCTTGTCCCCATGTTGATGGGGACAAGGGCCTCATCCTCGTCTGTGGGCAGGGGGCTTATTGGAATCTGGAAGCCTCCAGATCCCGGGCCCCCTATGTGACTTGGTAAGGGGTACATTGTACCCCTTCCAATTCACAAAAAAGTGTCAACATAGTAAAAAAGACAGGAGACACTTTGGCACAAGTCCTTTATTTAAAAATATAAAAATGTCCCGCGATGTAGCTCCCTCCCATGCCACCCGACGGACCGAAAAAAGAAAAAACGCAACAGCTGCGCCTCCATAGGAAGCTCCCGCTGAGTGACGCTCCTTCTTGCTTTGACAGCTGGTATATAGCTGAGGGCAGGGCCACCTGGTGACATAAATGGGTGACCCTGCCTCCCCTCTGACGCCATGTGACGTCGGCTCATCCCTCTTCGAACATCGGGCTCATCCCCAGTTATGAGAAAAATTCTCTTATAAGCTAAATATTTTCTACACTCTGTGATATTTGACAACATGCTCTGTTTAACCTGTGTAGCTGGGTATCGCCCTTCTGATGTGATACAAAAGACTACAATTGCTGATCGTGAAGGATCTCAGCTCCCTCCGGTGACCGAGTTGGGTTATAGCCACCTGTTGTTTACACTTTATTCTGGTACCGCAGAGAATGTTGGGGAATTGAGTTCAGAAGGAGAATAGACTCCATTTGCCCTGGCCTGTAATGAACTACATTACCCAGAGAGCAGCTGTGCAACCCCAAGATGCTTTGCCTTCCGCACCGCCTGCTGAGGGAGGTAATTTAAGGGAGAGGACGTGTTTGGCGCGCTCTCTCGGGACTGCCTCTTCAACCCAGGAGGACACAGTCAGGAGTGTCTCCACGGGAAGTAGGCCGCAGTTGAGGCCTATATACGCCCGGGCGGAGCGGCTTTGAGACGGAGGGACGGAGCTTCTGCCGGAGTCATCGGACGAGATCCCAGTAACCCTGCGACCTGTCTGAGGACCGGAGACTGCTGACCGACCGGACGGTGTGCCGTAGAGGGACAAGGCCTGAACCGGTTGGGTGAGACGGGCACTTGCCTGAAAGTACTGATTGTCTTGCGGAAGGGCGGATCGTTGATATTCATCTTTGCGGTTTGACTATTCATCAAACTTTTAACAGTTTACTATTACCCTTTTGGATTATAAATTGCTCTTTGTGCGGAAACGTACAAGTGCACAAACTGTTAGCAGGAGACCGTGTTGAAGTTTGGCCTGGGACGCCAGGCCATCCTGATTAGTTATAGTTATAGTACCTAAGGGTTATCTATTTAGAGTTGTATATTCACTATATTCATTGCATTGCTCGTTGACCGAGTAATCAGTTCTATTACTTTATAAGGTATTGTAGAGAGGAAGAGAGCTGGGTGAGGTTTGGCAGGAGGGTGTTTCAATGTACATGTTTTGTTGAAGGGGTCGCTCTTGCTGTGTGCTCACACAGGTCTATTTGACATTGTAGCCTATTAAGCCTTAATATTGTTACTGATACTGCAGGGAGAGTGTCACTGTTTTACTCATGTTCCTTTGTTTCTTCTTTAAAGCGGTGGTTCCCCCTTAAAAACAACTTTTTTTTATTCCACTGCCCCCCCACATTACAATCGAATTAAGGCTCTTATTTTTTTTTTTGCTGCTGTACATACCTTGATACAGCATATTCACCCGTGCATCCGGGTTGCGAGTCCCGCGGGAGTGGGCGTTCCTCACATGCTGTTGATTGACGTTTTGCCCAAAAACGAGCTCTCCCCCCGTCGCGTAAGCCGCGTCACGATTGGCGAAAGGAGCCGAACGGCGATGCGCATGCGCAATATAGCGCCGACTCGCCGTTCGGCTCCTTTCGCCAACCGTGACGCGGCTTACGTGACAGGGGAGAGCTCGTTTTTGGGCAAAACGTCAATCAACAGCATGTGAGGAACGCCCACTCCCGCGGGACTCGCAACCCGGATGCACGGGTGAAGATGCTGTATCAAGGTATGTACAGCAGCAAAAAAATAATAAGAGCCTTAATTCGATTGTAATGTGGGGGGGGGGGGCAGTGGAATATAAAAAAGTTGTTTTTAAGGGGGAACCACCGCTTTAAGTAAAGCATTACTTTGGTTATCTTGAAGTCTGTGTGCAGCCTATCTTTCATATCACAAGATCCCTTTCATCTACGGTAACCCTTTTTATTTATATAATTTGTTGGAGTGTAAAAAACACATTGTGCTTCCCCACAAACTACTGGGGTCCACTACCTCTATAGTACCCGGTGTGTCAAGGGAGGGTTTTGAGCCACTTTAAGGGGTTAATCACAGAGCGTAGACTGGAGTCGGACCACTTGGCCTTCAGGAGAAAGATTAAAACCCATCTTTTCTGAGGTCAAGGGGTTCCTTACCCATGAAATGGATACAGCGCCCAGAGGCGATTCAGTTCGCATGTGTTGCGCTTTACAAGTCTCTCTCTCTCTCTCAAAAACAACCAGCAGCTCCTCCGGGGGTAATGCTACACCTGTTTCATGACAATAAAGTTTTTGTAAAAGAAAATACAGGTGATCTGCCATTGCTGGCCTTCTTCTAACAAAATGATAGTTATCTAGCTGTCTCTGGCTTCAATACTGATCAACAACAAGCCAGCAGATAAGAAAAGTCCGATGAAAACACATAATTTGCCCACTTTCCTGGGCACCAATACCGTGGCAGTGTGCCTTTAATTGTTTCTCATTATTGAATTTTATTGCTTTTTTTTTTTTTTCCTCCTTTAAACCTAAGAGCCAAGCAATGGCAGTTGTTGCTTTTAAAGCTCCCTGTATGATTGTGACCTCCAGTAATCAGAATGCTTTGACCAGAGGGAAATCACACGATTTGCATACTGAAAACATGAAGAGGGAACTCATTATAGTAAAATTAGTATGTGTAAACATACTTTGCATAATGAAATTACAGTCACCATTGGGAAACCAGATTATAGTGTTCAATTTTAAAACAGGTATTAAACTCAAGGCCAAGAATATGTTGTGAAAACCTCTGCATTAATTCAATTGACTCACACTGAATTGTAATTAGCTATAAATGGTGTACAAACTACAACATTTCCATATTACTGGAGAACATTATACAGCCTCCCACACAAGGTTAGGAACAGATACACAGTACAGACATAAACACTTTGCAGAATAGGTTCAGAGTTAATTTTGGGAAAGTGAGACGGAAAGTATTTCAGCAGTTATTTTTATTGGAATATTTAAAATCTGGACTCCAGGCTGTTATAAAAGACAAACGAATGCAGCTCTGTATTTATTAATCAGTGGTGTAACTATAGACATGGCAGGCCAGATGGCTTCTCTGGGGCCCGGGGGTGGGAGGGGGTCCCATTAGGGAGGATGGTAAGGCACAACCTGCAGTCTAGAAGTGATCAGGATCTTCGTTAGTATACAGACCCCCTTTGTTTTATATCTTTAAATAGAAAAATGTGTTTAGATGTCCTAGCAGTGCACAGGTATTCATAGCTCCCAACTTTCCCTGATTTCGAGGGACTGCCCCTGATTTGAAGCAATGTGTCCCTCTTTCCTCCTCATTCGTCTCTTATTTTGGTCTGATCTATATAGTTGTATATAAAATGCACTTGTTATCTTTCAAAAGGTGTTTCTTAGGCCCCGTACACACGAGGAGACATGTCCGATGAAAACGGTCCGCGGACCGTTTTCATCGGATGTGTCTCCTGGGAGCTTTTGGTCTGATGTGTGTACACACCATCAGACCAAAATCCCCGCAGGCAAAGAATGCAGTGACGTAGAAGACACCGACGTTCTCAAACACGGAAGTGCAATGCTTCCACGCATGCGTCGAATCAATTTGACGCATGCGCGGGATTTCGGGAAGCTGGTTACACGTCATAACCAGCGGACATGTCCGATTAGGTGTACTAACCATCTGACATGTCCGACGGACATGTTTCCAGCGGACAAGTTTCTTAGCTTGCTAAGAAATTTTTGTCTGCTGGAAACCTGTCCGCTAGGCCATACACATGGTCGGACATGTCCGAGGAAACTGGTCCGCGGACCAGTTTCAGCGGACATGTTCGACCGTGTGTACGCCGCCTTAGTGCTAAACCTTTCATCCAATTTCTAAAACTCCTGCATTTGCAAATTTCAAAAGACAATATAAAAGAAATAGTGGTGGCAAAAAAAAGCCCTTGGTTTAATAAATTTTTTTTTGTTAATTCTCCTTTAAGGGGGGAGTGGAATGGGGGCGTGTCCTATGACTACATACTTTTGCTGGTAGGTGTCCCTCGTTCCCATCTCAAAAATTGGGAGGTAGGCAAGTATTGCTCTCAGAGCTTCTACTACAGCCCAGCCACTGAATGCCTAACACACAATTTTTTTTGTCTGTTAAAGGAGTTGTAAAGGCAGAAGGCTTTTTATCATAATGCATTCTATGCATTAAGATAAAAAGCCTTCAGTGTATAGCAGCCCCCCTCAGCCCTCCTAATAATTACTGGAGCTCCATCTCTGTCCAGCGCTGTCTATGAGTGTCTCAGCTATCAGAGACTCTCCCTCCTAAATGGCTGAGACACAGCAGTGGCACCATTGGCTCCCGCTGCTATCAATTAAAGTCTGTCGGCCAATCAGGAGAGAGAGGCGGCGGGGTCGGGCCACAGCTGTGTGTCTAAATGGACACTCGGGCTGTAACTCGGCTCGGGGTGTCCCCATAGCAAGTTGCTTGTTGTGGGGGCACTCAACAGGAAGGAGGGGCCAGGAGCAGCGAAGAGGGACCCAAGAAGAGGAGGATCTAGGCTGCTCTATGCAAATCCACTGCATGAACCAGGCCCTTTTCACACGGGGCGGATCTGCTGGATGGACTCCACTAGCTCAGTGGGGGATCGCTCCGTTGATCCCCGCTGAGCAGGCGGATGACAGGTCCGTCTGCGATCACTGTGCAGGAACGGACCTGTCAGAGACCCGCTTTTCTCTATGGGGAGATCGGATAAAAACGGACAGCCTGTCTGTTTTCATCCGATCCGCTGGATGGATGACGAGCGTATGACCATCTGTCTTTTTTGAGCGGATCGTGTCAGCAGACACATCTCTGCTGACATCTGCCTGCCCGTAGAAATCAATGGGTGGCCTGCTCAGATCCGCCTGAAAAACGGAGGCGCGGATCCGAGCGAATCAATCGTGTAAAAGAGCCTAATATGTTTGTTACTATTATTAAGACAAAAAACAGACTTTACAATCACTTTTAATCAATCCCTGTCTGCTAAGTTAAAGCCTACTTTTGATACTATTGCAACTTTAATTGTTAAAATCTGATCAGTGGCGGCTCATGCAGGTCGCACAGGCGCCGCCCCCTATCCATGTGTCTGGCACCCTAATCTACATGCAGGGCGCCGGAAGCAAGGATTTCAATGTTTTTTTTAGCACATGATTAGAGCCCGTGGCCAGGGCCGGATTTGCTTTCCCTGCCGCCCCAAGGCCAGGTTCCGCAATGCACCCCCTCCCTGCCAACCGAACCAGCCCCCCCCCAAATAAACTGAGAATGGTAACCGGATGGCAGGGGCGGCACGGTTAGTTCAAATATTTTTTGTTTCTTTTTTTTTTTTTATCACTTTTTGATTTTTATTTATTTGTAGCTTGTCGTTTACTTTTTTTTTTTTGTATACTTTTCTTTTTTTTATATTATTTTTATTATTCTTTACTTTTTAATTACTTTTCTATTTTATTAATTTAATTATTATTTATTTTTTCACTTAACTTTATTGCTATCACACAAGAGAAAACAATTCCCTGTGTAATAGCAATCAGAGGTGACAGGTTCTCTTTATTGACCATGTCACCTCCAAAACAGGAGTCCTAGCACTGTGCTAGAACTCCTGTCACAGCTGAGATGGGAAGAGCAAAGTTCACCCCTCTCACTGTGTACATCGGGGGGAGGGATGGGAGACAGACTTGGCGGCTGGGGGAAGGACAGAGTCCCGAAGACAGAGCCAGCAGAGAGAGGTATAGGGGGGGGAGAGGGGAGGACGGATGGCAGCACACATTTTACAAGTGATTTCGGCGACATTGCAGCAATCACTTGTTAACAAGCGAGTGGAATTTCCCCACACTACAATTAGTCCTGCTAGAAAGCAACTTACCGCCCTTAACTGTATGTTCGAGCCATCGGGGGACTCCATGCCGCTGCCGCCCCTCTGTGCCCTGCCGCCCCGAGGCCTGGCCTCGGTGGCCTTGTGGGAAATCCAGGCCTGCCCGTGGCTCTAATTGGCTTAAAAAAAGGGTGCACTGCGCCAGAGCCCACCCACTTGTCTGACAATAGCAAATTAATATTCCCTATTGTCTTTCTGATTCTTTTCCCGGGCCAATCAGGAACCAGTTCCTGTGATCCAATTGGCCAGGAAGTCCTATGACTCCTTGGAAAATCGTGTCTCAGGACACACTTCCTGTTCACCCAGGAGGAGAACCCGGCTCTTCATTCCCCCTTATTCCAAAGGTAATGCTCTAAACGCCACCGTCCCGTCTATCTCCAGGGGGAAATCGATCACTGCATTTCCGTTTGTCTCCTGTGAGTGAGGAGGTTAGTTTGCTGTATTCACATCCATCTTGGGTCATGCGTTTACCGCATTCCCAGCCGTTTCCCATGCGGGTGGGGGGGATTGGTGTTAGTTTGCCACCCCTCTCCCAAAATATTAAGCACCGGCCGCTACTAAATCTGATACTATTGCAGAATTGTGTAGCATATACACTATATTGCCAAAAGTATTGGGACACCTGCCTTTACACGCACATGAACTTTAATGGCATCCCAGTATTAGTCCGTAGGGTTCAATATTGAGTTGTCCCCCCATTTGCAGCTATAACAGCTTCAACTATTCTGGGAAGGCTGTCCACAAGGTTTAGGAGTGTTTCTATGGGAATGGAGTTTTATTTAATTTGGTTTTGATTTAATTTTGTTTGCCTGGAGTTCAGCTTTAAAGAAAGTTGTACTGGGTGAAATTCAGATACTGTGGTTGCTGATCTCCTTCAAAAATCTTAGTTACCTGACTGATGTTGACCCTCTGTCTACAGATTAGTTGAATATTGAATACTTGTCCAGGGTCATTGACTCAGAAAGTACTGCAGCCATGAGGTCATCAATAAAGTGCTATACCCCAAAGTAATCCAAACTGAAGTTTATTCGATTAAAACAGTCCAATATGTTCCATATGTTTATGCAATGCATTTTAGAGGTCAGAAAATGCCACTTTTATCAGGGCAAACAATCAAAAGAAATACATGTACAATTAAGGCGAAATGTAGTTGAACAGTGGGTGATGCACTTTAAGAAGATGAAAACACTATATTAAATATCTGATGGTCTATAAGATAATTGTATACAATTCATAGACATACAGGAGCTTAAATAAATCTGATTATAAAATTGGACTAGACACATGAATTTAAAGTGAGGTCAGAAAGCATTGTTCCATGTACATTACTGCACAGCACAAAATACATTTGGCATCATCTGTTCTTGCATGGAAAAAGTTTATGTATTTGGAGAAGGACCGTTTCTTTGCATTTACTTTTACTGAATATATTTATAATTACAATTCACCAGGGTTGACATGACAACTCATTGTATTTTTACCACTTCAGCCCCGGAAGAATTGGCTGCTCAATAAACGGGCAATTATTTTGCGATTCGGCACTGCGTCTCTGTAACTGACAATTGCGCAGTCGTGCAAACAAAATTTGCGTCCTTTTTATTTTATTTTTTTGCGCTATAAACAAAAAAAAAAAGAGCGACAATTTTGAAAAAAACACAATGGGGTTTATTTACGAAAGGCAAATCCACTTTGCACTAGAAGTGCAAACTACAAGTGCAAAGTGTACTTGAAATTGCACTGAAAGTACACTTGAAAGTGCAGTCGCTGTAGATCTGAGGGGTAGATCTGAAATGAGGGGAAGCCCTGCTGATTTTATTATCCAATCATGTGCAAGCTAAAATGCTGTTTTTTATTTTCCTTGCATGTCCTCCTCGGATCTACAGCGACTGCACCTCCAAGTGCACTTTTAGTGCCATTTCAAGTGCAGTTTGCACTTGTAGTTTTCACTAGTAGTGCAAAGCAGAGGCGTCTCTAGGGGGGGGGCCAGAGGGGGCCCTGACCCCCCCCAACATTATGCTGTGCCCCACCATGTGCCCCCCCCCCAAAAAAAAAAAAATTTTTTTTTTTTTTTGCTTTTTTTTTTTTTTTTTCGGGCCGCCGCTCGAGTAACAGTCTCTCCTGAGAGGGAGAGTGTCCCCAGTCAGCTCTGCGGGGCATTCCTCCCCCCTCCCTCTGCTCGCTGACACTGCATAATGCGAGCGTTCACACAACCACAGCCTCCCGATCTGCTCCTTCCCCTGCATCCTCATTGGCACGGAGAAGAGCGAGTTGCAGAAAGGACTCCATGAGCACTGTGGGGGAGGGGGGCCCAAGCCTTCATCTCAGTTACTGAAAAAACAGACTGATTTCTCCCGTCCTTAGGACAGGAGAACCAGCCTGTAAATTCCGAGAGTGGTGACTGCAAGCTGAGCCAAGTGTCAGTCTATGACACTCTTTTACAGCCCAGCGAGTCTAGCCACCACCCCCCCACTCTCCTCACATACGAGCAGGGAGGAATAAAGCTCCTCCTCCTTCTTCTTTCAGTCCCGCCCACACTATCTCGGTGTGCTGTATCTGAAGAGAGGGGATGTGTGTTCAGGAAATATGAAAATCAGCAGCATGTGTGTGAATGATGCTTGAGATTCTAGCCTGGACCGTGGGTATGTGTGTGCACTGCAGACGGCAGTACACTGTAATCACTGAACTGCATTATCTCTATCAATTCTCTCCCCCATCTGTCTCCCTCCCCCTCTCCTGTTCTTTCAAGACATTCACAATTTACTTTCTGTAACGGTCACCACCGTTTACGATATTCCAATCCATCGCCCCACGACAGGTTATCCGACAGTCCGACAGACATCAGACACGACCCATTTCATTTTCCAGAATTAACGAGACAAAACAAGCTCTGGTACTGGCTCCAAAATGAATGAATGAATCCTTTAATGGTAACTTAGCTTTGTTATATACAGTACAAGCATGTTACAGTTAATCACAGGGACAAAGACACACTCCACCTACACATCACACAATGGGGGGGCTTCATACACATTCTTTTAGATAATAACATTCCGATGAGTTAATTACTACTTATTACCCAGACGGTCTGGCTCCGCATTTAGAGGGGTTAATTACTACAGCTTGACAAGTCACATTCCACATCTTAACAGTGTCATTAGCATACACAATGAACAGGTCTTAGGAGCAGACCTAATTAGCACAATGGACACAAAACAGTATTAGCATCACACAAAGGAATGTCTAGGAGCAGACTCAATTAACACCTCAAAAGCATGTGTCCCCCCATTGAATGAAAACACTCTATTGATCTGTCGGAGTCAGACTTTAACAACTTGTAATATTTCAAGATATCCTGCAATACATGAATTATCAGTAATGTCCCATCTCATGTAATTTATAATTATCATTTCTCAGTCACCCTATGCCCAAAAGGGCATAGTGACGCTGGCACAGGAGTAAACCCCATCCTTCAAAAGTCTCTGGGTGTCACGGGCCATTCTGTTACACTTTCACTTTCAGTTAGGCAGGTAATATACAATGCAACATTTTTTCCTACATCCACAGATTGCAGGAAAGAAACTTGCATGATTCCCCCATCAACACAAACAGTGCTGACGGGAATATCCCTCCTGCCCAGCAATTGTATTCTATACAGCAACCACTGGTGATAATCATAAGAGAATCTGCTCATTAATGGTTCAAATCTCAGCCAGTTCCTGCTGAACCAGCTGAGATTTAAACTGTCTATGGCTGGTCTTAGCTCTTAGGCAGCCCATACATTGATCACTTTTTTTCATTCAACTATTAGGTTGAATAAAAAAAAAAAGAAATGATCCAATTTCCCCATCTACACATTATAGGTGGATGAGGGAATCGTCCCAGTGTGGACCAGTGCTGGACCAACCAGAGTTACTGTCCTGTCCCGGCTATTCACAGCGCTGGTCTCTGTCTCCATGGCAGCGGCGGCAGGACATTGGAACCCAGAGCTGGTTACTTTATGGGGCTGATGTACAGGAGGGCCAGCACAATTTGTTGTTAGAGATGGGCTGGGCATGTTCAAAATTCCACATGCCAGAGCCTGCCAGGAAGCCCACACTGCACAGCGCTAATCACAGGCAGTGAGATATTTCCCGGTCCGCAGCTGCACAGATCAGGAAATGTCTCACTGCCTGTGATTAGCACTGTGGAGTGTTGGCTTCCTGGCGGGATCGGGCATGTGGGATTTCAAACACACCCGAGCCCATCTCTATTGGTTGTAGACAGTTGAGCTCCCTGCAGGTTGCTTAGCAGCAGTGGTGCTTCTCTGACATGCTGATCGTGATGCAATCCAGGTGATGCTCTTAGTCAAATCCTAGTGTTAAATATCAGAGATTTTATTGATCAAAGCCCACACTTTACAGGCATAGAGCCCACACTTTACAGGCATAGAGCCCACACTTTACAGGCATAGAGCCCACATGGCTGCTGATCATACGGTTGATTATATATATATATATGTGGTTGTACTCTTGATGCTAATAAATATTGTGTTTATTAGATCTGACTGGGTAATCTATTAGATTACCTGGATCACATCCCGATCAGCATGTCAACAGAGAAGGTTGTACAGCATTACTGCTGCTAGGTGACCAGCTGGGGGCTCAGCTCTCTATAACCAATAGTGCCAGCCTTCCCCTGCATGCACCCATAATATCACCAGCACTAGGTCCTAATAGACTGCCGCCCCTGCCAAGGAGACAGACGCCAGACCAGCGCTGTCAATAGCAGGGACAGGACAGCTGGGGAACCCCACAGTGGCAGAACACCAGGCCCCGGTGGCAAGACAACCTTTGCAACCCTGAAAGTTATCCCACTGCTTTGGACCCTTATATTTTCTTGGTGTGCTGGTGACATATATCTCTTGTTTTCTGCCACCCTGGGGGGCCCCAGTATAGTAGGAAGGGAGCTCACGACAGAACATGTAAAAGGGCCCGTTGTGGGATCGTAGTAAAGGGCCCCAGGAGATTTTATATATATATATATATATATATATATATATATATAATTGCATTTTATAGTTGGCCCCCCTACTTTTTTCCCTGTCCCCCCATGTGCCCCCCCTAAATATGAAAGCTGGAGACGCCACTGGTGCAAAGTGGATTTGCCTTTAGTAAATAACCCCCAATGTTTTGTGCTTTTTACTATAATAAATATCCACAACAACAACCAGCGGCTCCTGAGGGGGTAGCGCTACATATGTAGTATGCATAGATGAGGTAATTATAGCTGTATATATTAGATAGACATAGCAATGGTATCTTTAGGTTGCTGAGCCTTTAAGTTGGTATTTAGCAAGCAGGATTTAGCATAGTAGTATCTCCCATATAACATGTTGATAAGCAGACGGCATATGAAGTAACATTATGGTAGCAGTTGAAACACTCATAGTAGATCTTCTATAGCAGTATAAATGTAACAAGGTTACTTATCCGTTTGTAGCTTCTATAGATTGGAGACAAAGTTCTCATGAAGGAGGATGGTTGCCACATGCCCTGTAGTTGGTTTGCAGAGAGCTGTATTGCAGAGAAAACATCAGCAGCAAAGGAGTAGTGGTTTCCAGGAACAGTGTTTCAGCATAGGGAGCTCAAGAAGGGGCTGGTGTAACTGGGCCTCCATGCTGACAAGCTGTAGCTCTTCCTAACACTGTTTCACGACTGACATATGGCTGGCAATGGCTGATAGCTGGCAGTATAAATGGAAGTATAAATGACTAAGCATTGTATAACAATGTGAAACGCGTCAGCTATATCATCCCACCATTTGCTGTTTCTCTGTTTGTGCAGTGTTTTTTTACTGGATTAAAGGCTTTTATTGTATTTTTCATTTATCGAAGTGCGGCTGTCCATACTTTTTTGCTTCCATTTATGCTTCGTGCATTGCCTGCACCCACTGGTGCACTCATCTGGAGCGGCGGTCTCTTTCCCCTATGATAGCTGGCAGTAATAGCTGACAATAATAGAACAACACCTGTATCTCCTATACATTCCTTTATAGGCAGGAGATCAGGTGCCCTGCATCGCAGTGATTCAAAGGAGCGCCATATAAGGCGCACTTCAGCGTTCCAGGCTGGAATGCATCATGGCGCCGGGCGATGACGTCATCGCACGAGCGCCGTATGCGTTCCACCGTTGAACACATTACGGCGCTGAAGCGCCCAGACAGCAAGAGGAGGAGTAGCGCAGTGGCGCTTGTCATACCTCCTCAAATGGTGACAGGACAGTGCATGCATCCCTGATCATGGCCCCACTGGCGTGGGGGGAAAAAAAAACAAGCTCCCTAACAATGTCCTGGTGCCACATTGGCACAGATACTCATTGATGGCCCTCTGCTGCTTGTGCAGCCGCTGCAGCATGGCCAACGTAGAGTTCCACCTGGTGGGCATGTCAAAGATTAGGGGGTTCTTGGGCAGGTTGTATTCCTTTTGGAGGTTAGCCAGCCGAGCACTGGCATTATATGACCGTCGGAAATGCACACACTTGCGGGGCTCTTTATATAGACTTGCAGAGCTCTTGCTGTAGACTCACCACTGCAACTTCGCTCTTGCTAGAGACTTGCCACGCAAATTTGCTACAAATTGGAAAAGTGTCAACTAGAACTTGTGCTTCAAGTGCTCTTCAAGTGTACAACTTGCCAGGGAAGATGTGCAGCAAGTTAACAAGACTTACAATTCAATACTGCCACAAATGTGTGGCAAGTTATTCTTGCTATCTGGGACCTGCCAGGTTCCAGTAACGTAACAGGTTACATCACAGCCCATATTATGGGCCAGATTCACAGAAGAGATACGACGGCGTTTCTCTGAAACGCCGTCGTATCTCTCAGAGTATCTATGCGACTGATTCATAGAATCAGTTACGCATAGATAGCCCTTAGATCCGACAGGTGTAATTGACTTACACCGTCGGATCTTAGGGTGCAGTACCTCGGCCGCCGCTGGGTGGAGTTTGCATCGTATTCCAGCGTCGGGTATGCAAATTAGCAGTTACGGCGATCCACAAAGGTCCCGTCGTTGCGTCGGCGCAAGTCTTAGTTTTGCGTCGCAAAGTTAGGGCTGCTATTAACATGGTGTAAAATTACTCCACCATGTTAAAGTATGCCCGTCGTTCCCGCGTCACTTTTGAATTTTTTTTTTCGGCGTAAGTACGTTATGCACGTCGCGATTCACAAACACGTCGCGCCGCCATATTTCACGCAAAGCACGTCGGGAAAATTGCAAACGGAGCATGTGCAGTACGTCCGGCGCGGGAGCGCGCCTAATTTAAATGGTAACTGCCCCATTTGAATTGGGCGGGCTTGCGCCGGACGTGTTTACGATACACCGCCTCAAGTTTACAGGTAAGGGCTTTGTGGATCGGGCACTAACACTGTAAACTTGCGGCGGTGTAACGTAAACAGGCCCTATGTGTGTAAGACTATTCAATGACTGTGATTGGTCATCTGTCTGGAGGCAGTGCGAGTAGTTACCATTCTCCATAGGTCTTGTCTTTTTGTAGTTCGTCGTTTTTGGAGGGCAGTTGACGTAGATGATTTCCAATTTACTTGGGGTGTGAGTGGAGGGAATTGAGGGGTTAGTGTGCATGATCATTATTTCAGAGCAGTCTTTATAACTCCAATGACTTCAGCTTTACGGAATTGGCTGGGAAATGACTTGTTATTTTAATAAACAAATACACTACATGTACTATATAATCTAATATAAGTTACAGAATTCTGCCAAGGAACGACCAGCCCTCAGCTTTCATTAATAGAACTTGCAAAGATGCAACAGATATTTGTTACATTGTAGAAGCATGCTTTCATTATGTCTCTTTTTCAAGATAGCAAAACTGAATATTGTGGAATTTTAAAGACGTAACCAAATCATGTCTCCCTGTGTGTCTCTTTTGTTGCTCAATTTCCTTTTTTTTCCCGTTTTCTTCAAATCTGACACCAGTTGATTGCAGAATAGCAATACAAAGTTGTGGCTGCATATTTCACCATTTTGATATGTTCTAAGCTGTCTCAGTTATTATGGTAATCAGGTCCCTAGGAATTCATTTGCAGATACAGAGCAAATGAACATTCCTTTTGCGTTACTTTAAAAATAAAGATTTGAGGGAAGGGTTGCAAATCAAGACAGCTTTATTGAGTAAACTGTATACGGATCAAAGACAAGGAACACTCCTCTGAGGATATCATTTTAGCGTAAAGTTGTCTTTGATCTCCCAAAGAAAACCCTCTGAGAAGATGTCATGGATGATGTTTAGGGTCATGGGCCATGTTAAGCCCAAATAGGGCCATGTTCCCCCTGGGATTTTCATGTTTTTCTCCCAAAGGGAGTTTCGGTAAGGAAGAAGAGTAAGGCCTCGTGCACACGATAGGTTAAACAGAGGACAACGGTCTAATGGACCGTTTTCATCAGTCAAAACCGTTCGTGTAGGCCCCATAGGTTATTTAACCATCGGTTAAAAAAAAGCCAACTTGCTTTAAATTAACCGATGGATTCCTAACCCATAGGTCAAACCCGATTGTTAGTAGGCACGACCATTGGTTAAAAATCCACGCATGCTCAGAATCAAGTCGACGCATGCTTGGAAGCATTGAACTTCATTTTTTTTAGCATGTTGTTGTTTTTTACGTCACCGCGTTCTGACACGATCGATTATGTAACCGATGGTGTGTGGGCGCGACGGACCATCGGTCAGCTTCATCGGTTAACCGATGACAACGGTCCTCCAGACCGTTCTCATCGAATGGATTGATTGTGTGTACAAGGCTTCACTGGTCCACCATATAAAGTGAGCAGCCTTTACAGAATGTGTTCCTGTTGGTTCCGCTGAATGAAAATGAGAAAAAATATTCCAGAGAAAAAGGGGTTTCATTTGTTCAACAAGCATCAGTTTGGTGGACTCCAATTACTGCTTAGGCACCATGACCAACTATAAGGTTGACAAAAGCTCAAGAAAGACTGAGGCTGGGCACACTGATGGAATTTGGATGCAAGTTTCGATGGAGAGTGTGACCGGCTCTCAATGGAGCCGATTCACAAAGCTTTGTGGTGTCCGCGGTCCACATCGGAAAAGGGTCATATGCGTCTTTGGCTCAGTTTTTGCACCTGGATCGGTGAACAGGGACACACCGGACCCCCTGCTGTGACCCACAGCCACATCAGTGTGAACCCAGTCTGAGGGTGCAGAACCAAAGTCTGAAAAGAGTTAGTAAGGCGAAGAGACCTTGAGGAAAAAGTCAACCCCATCCTCTGAAATAAATGTTACATTTATTCTATAAATTAAAAAAATAAATAAACATAGTACAAGGTTTATTACACCTGGTGTTTTTGTCTGATTTGATTTGCAGCAGTACTTACAGTAGAACTATGGCCTTCCACAAAAAAAAAAAATTAGCCACAGCACTTAAAGTGGTTGTAAACCCACTAACAAAAATAACAAAACAAAACAAAAAAACTTGCAAGACAAAGGTATAATCAGCACACTAGCTCATTATGAATTACCTTAGATCAGGCATGTCCAAAGTCCGGCCCGGGGGCCAATTGCGGCCCCCGTTCCAGTTTAATGTGGCCCCCCTGGTAATTTGGATATATACTGTATTTATCGGCGCTGCCTCGGAGGGGACAGGGAGGGGGGACAAGTGCTGTCAAATTACATATAGGAGAATCTTCTGTTTACTTGGTGGCATCTGTAATAGGAAGTCTCGTCTCCTGGGCTGCCATTGGACTACTCCTCTGTCTATCATAGGAGGCGGGACATTGTATTAAAGAGGCTGCTGTGTAAATAGGAGATTCTCCTGTATGTCATCTGTTGGCGCTCGTCCCTCCCCTCCAAGGCTGCAGGTGGGCATCGACTAGGCTGCATTCATGGCAATGGAGAGGCTGCATTCATGGCAATGGAGAGGCTGCATTCATGGCAATGGAGAGGCTGCAGATGGGCACTGATTGGGCTGCATTGATGGGCAATGACCCTTATTTTGCTTCACAGTTCTTTATTTACATTTTTTTCCCCTGAAACTTCCCTCCTAAAGTGAAGGTGCGTGTTATACGCCGATAAATAGGGTATACCCAAATAACATGCCCAAGCTCATCTCTTTACCACACACAGCCACAAAGGCAAGAGGATTCTTGTTGGGCAGTGTATTAGTGTTCGGGCAAACACACTTAGACCGAATTTTAATGGTTCAAAGAATGTCAGCAAAATGGTCGGCCCTCACGCATGTTCAATTCATCAAATCTGGCCCTCTTTGAAAAAAGTTTGGACACCCCTGCCTTAGATTGAAGCCCTCGCAGTGGTCCTTGTACGCCGTTCCGGTCGGCGTCCTCTCTCCCGGAGTTTATCCCAGGTATCGCGGGCTCCGGCGCTGTGATTGGCCGGAGCCGTGATGACATCAATGGCGGGAGCTGCCGGTAACGGTATACTCGCTGAAGCAACGGCACGAATGTGCCGTTGCTTCAGTGTGCATGTTTCGATAACGTTGGCACATGCTAGTACAGGGATATCGCCTAAACCATGCAGGTTTAGGAGATATCTGGGGTAGCTACAGGTAAGCCGCCTTATAGGCATACCTGTAGTAAAAAGTGGTTGTAAAGGGTTTACAACCACTTTAAAGCGGTTGTAAAATCACTGATCACATATCCTGGAATCTATTACAGCAAAATATTCAGTGCTGTGTTTTAAAAAAAAACGATGCAGCTAAATACCTTATTTTACAACCCTGCTGTGTGGTCACGTGACCCCCACCCCCCGCATGCTGTCCTTCCCTTATCTAAGAACTACAGAGGGAGGGGCCAAGATTCCCCTTTGACGTCAGGCTGGTGGTCACATGACTGTATAGCGGTGCTGTAAAATAAGGTATTTAGCTGTATATTTTTTTTTTAAATAGAGAAACTGCACTGTATGCTTTGCTGTAACAGGGTGGATTCCAAGATTTGTGATCAGTCACTTTATAGCCACAACAGAATAACAGCGGGAGGGATGGGGAGGGGAGTATCAGCGAGAAATGGCTCACACACACAGACTACCAAGCTGACAGGCAGGGAAGGAGTGGGAGAGGGGGAGAGGGAGAGACTGCAGGAAGACGGAGGCATGTAAGCTGACCATGGTATCATGGATCAGCGGACATGATTACTGTGGTCAGTTCACATAGTGGAACACAGGAACAGGCCGGATAAACCAGGTATTTTACAGCATAGAGAGGGACAAATTACACTGCACTATGCCTTTTATCATGCTTTAAAGGAACAGGAGTATTTTTAAGGTTACAACTTCTTTAATTATATGTTTCTCTTATTCCCTTGCAAAGTTACACAAGTACCTATTGGTTCTGCTAGTGAATACCACCTAATGCATCTTCCTGTGATAGTGTGGAAACAATGCTGCACTGCTCCTGAATTCAGAGAAGATTTGCCACACTCGTGTAGTAGGCTGTGCCTGCTTCCACTACAGTTGGATGAGAAGACGTTACAGGGGACATGACTTGTCAATCAGCACCTGACAACACTTATCCCCCCCCCCACTGCTTTCTAGATTGACAGCTTTGCCTGTCAATCTTTGCGTTGCTAAAACCCTCCCACTGCAGTGCCTGGGAGGGGGAGCAGGTGAGATGCAAATTAAGGAGGATTTGACTCCATCAAAGAAGGTAAAGTAAAGAAGGTATTTTGTTTAATTTGTAAAGCATTACAAAGTAACTGGATTTGGTGCATGTCTGGACTGTCAAGTAGTAGCAATTAGTTGTATTTTAAAGGTTAAAGGGTTTGTAAAGGATTTTTTTTTATCTTAATAGCTTCCTTTACCTTACTGCAGTGCTGTTTTCATGTCCTCATTGTTGGTTTTTGCTCTCAAATTGCAGTAATTCTTCTCTGATCTCCACACTTCCTGGTTGTCTGTTTCCTGATGACCACAGTACTGGGAGCTTTCTTAGTTACTGGTCACTAAATTTAAGGAGGTGTGATTACTGTGTGTCTAGTTTCGTTTTCCAAACCATCACTGCCCTGTATTGGCTCTGTGGCTTTGTACAGCAGAGAGGCAGGAAACAACATGCACAAACGAAACTAGAAACTACAGGTACATTATATGATTGATTTGTATCTGTTTTTAATCGTTTTTAAAAGGAATCAGTTAACTATTACAAAAACAAAATGGAAAGGTCCCCCGGTAGGGTTTTTTTTTAAGTTAACTATTATGGCCCAGATTCAGAAAGGACTTACGACGGCAAATATGCAAATGACCTAGATACGCAGATTCAGAAACGTACTTGCGCCCGTCGGATTTAGCTACGCCGTTTACGTAAGGCGTCGGTCCGGCGTAAGTTTACCCCTCATAAAGCAGGCGTAAGTCATGTTAAGGTATGGACGTCGGAAACGTCGGAACAGGGTCGTATTTTACGTCGTTTGCGTAAGTCATACGTGAATGGGGCTGGGTATATGTTACGTTCACGTCGACAAAGCATTGAGCCAACGTATCTTAGGGAGTATTTGCGACGTGACTCTGAGCATGTGCGCGCATGCGCCGTTCGATCGGCCACTCATTTACGTTGCTCCTGGGCAGCGTAACGTATGTGATTTACGTTACGCCGCCGCAGGTTTACAGCGTAAGTGCCTGATTCTCAGAACACTCACCTGTAAACTTGCGGCGGTGTATCGTAAAAGCACTCGGCGCAATCCCGCCCAATTCAAATGGGGCGGGCACCATTTATTTCAGGCGCGTTCCCGCGCCGAGCGTACTGCGCATGCTCCGTCGGGTAAATTACCCAACGTGCATTGCGCTAAATGACGTCGCACCGACGTCATTTGCTTAGACGTTAACGTAAATGGCGTCCAGCGCCATTCACGGACGTCTTACGCAAACGACGTAGATTTTTTACATTTCGACGCGGGAATGACGGCCATACTTAACATTGGCTGTGCCTCATAGACCCTGGGGCAACTTTACGCATCGCAAAGGGTACGGAAACGTCGTAAATTCTCTGCGTCGAGCGCGCGTACGTTCGGGAATCGTCGTAATTTGATCATTTACATAAGCGACGGGGAAAACGACGTCGGCGACACCTAGCGGCGGGAAAAAAAATTGCATTTAAGATCTGACAGCGTAAGAGCC
This sequence comes from Rana temporaria, assembly GCF_905171775.1. Lineage (NCBI taxonomy): Eukaryota > Metazoa > Chordata > Amphibia > Anura > Ranidae > Rana > Rana temporaria. Next base: position 500,147,921 of record NC_053490.1, read on the forward strand.
TTACGCCTGTCAGATCTAATGGGTATCTATGCGTAACTGATTCTAAGAATCAGTCGCATAGATACCCGGGGCCAGATTAGGACTTACGACGACGCAAATGGTGTTGCGCCGTCGTAACGCCTTTGAGAATCTGGGCCTGACACTTTAAATAAGGGCAGTGACGGTTAGAAGGGGTAAGTGTTATACTCAGTCATGTTTAATGGCTAATTAATGTTAAAACCCACAGAAGCAGATAGTGATTTGGTATAGGCTTTACTTCGTGTTAAAAGCATTTGGAAAACTAGGAATAAAACATGATGAACCTTTCTAGAGATAAACTTTCAAAACTTGGGAACCAGGGCTCTTGGCAACTATGCAATGTACACAATTCCTTTATTGCTTCAGTATTTTATCTGCTATCTGTCAAGTTCTGTACTAAGGTGCTAATTTACAAAATAAACACAACATTTTGTAAATGATGTTCTATAGATAAAAATAAAAATCAATTGCAGTTAAGTGCACAAGTGAACAAGGTGACAAGACGATGGGCTGCATGCTATAGCTGTAAGCGCTGCTGTCACGTTAATAGTGAAAGGCGCTGTTCTAATGATAGATTGTCTCTTCTGGTTGATGTATGGTGTGCAGGAGATCATCCTGAAAAACATGGGAGTATTCATTTCAATATCTGTACAGATCTATTAATTACAAATGTTAGAAGGCGTTACTGAATATAACAGAGTGGAATATGTGATCGTCTGAGTTTACTAAGGCCCAGATTCTTAAAGGACTTACGATGGCGCAGCGCCATGTACGCCGTCGTAAGTCCTAATCTGACCCGTCGTATCTATGCGACTGATTCTTAGAATCAGTTACGCATTGATATCCATTAGATCCGACAGGCGTAAGTCTCTTACGCCGTCGGATCTAAACTGCAATTTTTTTTTTGCCCGCTAGGTGGCGCTTCCGTCGAATTCCGCGTCGAGTATGAAAATTAGCTAGATACGCAAATTCCTGAACGTACGCGCGGCCGACGCAGTAAAGTTACGACGTTTACGTTAGGCTTTTCCCGGCGTAAAGTTGCCCCTGCTATATGAGGCGCAGCCAAGTATGGCCGTCGTTCCCGCGTCGAAATTTTAAAAAGTTACGTCGTTTGCGTAAGTTGTCCGTGAATGGGGCTGGACGTCATTTACGTTCACGTCGAAACCAATGACGTCCTTGCAACGTCATTTGGAGCAATGCACACTGGGATATTTTACGGACGGCGCATGCGCAGTTTGTTCGGCGCGAGGACGCGCTTCATTTAAATGATACACGCCCCCTACCCGCCAAATTTGAATTCCGCCAGGTGATTTACAATACGCCGCCACAACTTTACAGGCAAGTGCTTTGTGAATAAAGCACTTACCTGAAAAACTTGCGGCGGCGTAACGTAAATCGGATACGTTACGCCGCCGCAGAGATACGCCCAGTGTACAAGAATCTGGGCCTTAGTCTACAGCATAGGTGTCGAACACAAGGCCCGCGGGCCGAATCCGGCCCTTCAGGCCATTTCATGTGGCCCTCGCACCTCTCCTGCAGCATCTGGTCCTACTCCAGACCCTTACTTTATGCTTTCAAGCAATGTATCCAGTTTCTTCCCAGCAGCAGCATAAGGAAAGTGGGGTGCACTGTGATGTAAGGGAGAGTGGGAGAATCACTGCTGGCAGGACGCATATCCCTCTGAGGGTCCCTTTTTTCGCAAAAAGCCTGTGTCCCCTCGTCGTGTCCCCCGCAGCCGCTGTCATCCAGATGGAGCCAGGTCCAGGCTCTCTGTGTAACTCTGCTGTGTTCGTCTGCTCGATTTCAATTGACCGAAATCGACACATGCGCAGTAGATGCAAGGGATACAGATTTTCTGTATCTGTATCCCTTGAATTTACTGCGCATGTGTCGATTTCGGTCAATTGAAATCGAGCAGACGAACACAGCAGAGTTACACAGAGAGACTGGACCTGGCTCCATCTAGATATCAGCGGCTGCGGGGGACGACGAGGGGACACGACGAGGGGACACAGGCTTCTTGCGACAAAGGGACCCTCAGAGGGAAATGCAGACACTCAGTATCAGGTCCGACTGTCTCTGTTCGATTTTTCTTACCACCATTTCTTTGGAAGGACTTGGAAAAGTTCGGAGAAGCCACTGAAAGTTGTTACGGGTCAGACATCAAAAGTTATCTTCAATGAGATCGGTCGCCTGATACGGATCTGAGTCTCCATATTCTGAGGACAACCCTACTGTGTCTCTGTTATACCTTGGTTTCATTTGCTGTTGGATTATCATACATCGCTGTTTTTTATCTGCAATCTGGTAAGTTGCTCTCCATGTGGTGGTGGTTTCAACGGTTGTCAAGTGCACCTGGGTGTTGTTCGTCCTGATTTTCACTATCTGAGGCGTCCATTCAATATTCAACATTCATTTGGACTTTGTTCATACTGCCATCCATATTACTGGGCATCAGGCACTACCCAATGGATTTTCTGGTGCTTTACAGTTTTCCACCCAATGAGGTGAATCAGAGTGTTTGAGACATCCAAGGGGCTCAAGGCCTAGAACAGGAGGACCTATTCTATTCAGCGCTATATATATATATATATATATATATATATATATATATATACATAGTGTTTGAGACACTATGTATATACCGTATTTATCGGCGTATAACACACACTTTTTCCCCCTGAAAATAGGGGGGAAATCACGGGTGCGTGTTATAAGCCGATAGCGTACCTTGGGGGAGAAGAAGGGGGATGAGCCCCGCCGGAATCACCAAGCCGTCATGTCCTGTTTACTTGGCTCTGACGTCAAACACACGTCTCGCCTCTGCCAGGGCTGTCTTTTCCATTGGGCACGCTGGGCAGTTGCCCGGGGGCCCCACTTGCCTGGGGGGCCCCCATCGGCTGCCCAGCGACCCCAGTAAAAAATGGTGGAGAGCAGCGGGTCAGAACTGTAGAACTGTATCGTGTCTACAGTCTCTGAGGAAGAGTCTGAAGAGGAGTCAAGAGTGGGAGCTCTCCCGGGATGGGGGTCACGGGAGAAGTCAGACATGGGGAGACAGTATGATAAAACCAGAGCAGCCAAGCTGGAGCCATCTGACTGAGCCGTGCATGTTGCACCTGAGAGGAGGTCAGTGATAGCGCCGCCAGGCCAGTCTAAGGGGCGGGTGGTTGCTGATGTAAGGGGGGGAGTGAATACAAAAATATTAGTGACCCCCCCTTACCTTAGTGTTGTTACTCTACGAAAGGTGGTCTCTGGTCACCAGAGTGCCCCACACATCAGATTTCATGGTGTTCCCCTTTACATCAGAGTCTGCAGGATTCCCCCTTACAGTGCAAGGACCCTGATGTAAGTGGGAACTCTGATGTAAAGAGAAAGCAGTGAACTCTGATATAAGGTAGTCTCTGGTCACCAGAGTCCCCCTCCACATCAGAGTTCCCCCTTACATCATGATCTGCAGCGTTCCCCTTTACATAAGAGTTCCCTTTCACTGTAAGGGGGAATCCTGCAGACTCTGATGTAAGAGGAAACTCTGAGCAGGCTGGGTTATAGTAACCTAACCTTCATGTCAATGAAGAAATTTGTAAAACTGTAATTTTAGGTACTTTTTTTGCAGTGCCAGTAAAAAAAATGTGGTTCTGCCAGTAAATGTCATGATTTTTGTTAGTAAATTCTCGTGCACGATTGTGTAGACAGGGCCCCAGTGCACTGTATTGCCCGGGGGCCTATAATGCTCTTAAGATGCCACTGGCCTCTGCCACTGGCATTGGACCAGTGTTCTGTCAATCACAGGAACTGGTCCAATGTCGAGGACAGAGGCGGGACTGTGTATGTGACTGCCAACTGAGAGCCGAGTACTGTAAACAGAAGATGATGGCTCAGTGATTCCGCAGTGCTCTTCCACCAGCTGATTTACAGCACTGCATGAGAGATAGTGAGGCTACAGATAGGCATCAGGCTGCATTGGATGGGCACAGATCAGGCTGCAGATGGGCAGAGAGGCTGCATTGAGGCTGCAGATGGGCATCAGGCTGCATTGGATGGGCGCAGATCACGCTGCAGATGGGCACAGAGGCTGCATTGAGGCTGCAGATGGGCATCAGGCTGCATTGGATGGGCACAGATCAGGCTGCAGATGGGTACATAGGGTGCATTGAGGCTGCAGATGGGCACTAATCAGGCTGAATTGATTGATATTGACCATTATTTTGCTTCAAAGCGGTTTATTTGAAAAAAAAAAAAAGTTTTTTCCTTAAATTTCCCTCTTAAATTGGGGTGCGTGTTATACGCCGGTGCATGTTATACACCGATAAATACTATATTATATATATATATATATTAGTGCTGTCAGTTAAACGCGCTATTAACGGCGTTAACGCAAACCCATGTTAACGCCATCAATTTTTTTATCGCGCGATTAACGAGGTGGCGTTCGGGGGTTATACCGGGATGATGCCTGCAGCCGCAGGCATCATCCCGGTACCGTTGTTTAGAGCGGGCGATCGGCTATCCAAACATAACAACCAATGCGGCTAAAAGCCGCTCGATTGTTATGCCGGAGGAGCGGGAGGGGACATCCCCCCCCTCCCGCCGCCTTTCGCCGCTCTGACCGGGCCTCCCGTCCCACCGGGAGACCCGATCCTAGATCCGCCGCCTTCTGTGTCCAGGTTGGAGACTGACACTAAGCCGTAAGCGGCTTTGATTCAGTCTCCGCATTGAAACCACGGAAGCAGCGTCATGACGTCACTTCCGGGTTTCTCGGCTGCCAATGGCGCCGGATTTTAAAAAGTACACAGTATTCAGAATCGCCGTTTTCGGCGATCTGAATACTTTGAAGTGCAAAGAAGGGCTCGGAGGTCTTTTAGACCCCCGATCCCTCCATAAAGAGTACCTGTCACCGCCTATTGCTGTCACAAGGGATGTTTACATTCCTTGTGACCGCAATAAAAGTGATCAAAATGTAAAAAAATTAAAAAACACAATTTAATATTATAAAAAATAAATAAATAAATAAGAAAACAAAAAAAAAAATGTTTTAAAGGGTGAACCTCCTTAATCGTGCGATTAATCGTGAGTTAACTATGACATTAATGCGATTAATCGCGATTAGAAATTTTAATCGCTTGACAGCACTAATATATATATATATATATACAGTAGTCACAATAAAAATGCAATACATATGCCCTCTTCAGGTGTATCAGAGAGCTTGGTACTGCTTACAGAGTCATAGTCACTGGGAACAGGGGACCTGAGAAAACACCACCTACTTCAGGGGTAAGCACATAGAAATGTGTGCAGAAAGGCTATTTTTTGGTGTTGTCTTCCTATCTGTTCTTGTTTTATTAACAGCCTCTAAACTAATATTCTGAAATGTCATTTTTTTCCCCCTTAACTGCCATTTCCTGCTCTGTGACTTCAGTCATAACAGAACAGAAAAAAGGCATCAAAGCCAAGTAGGGCAAATCAATTTACAGTAAGATCACAGTGTGAAAAGAGGACCATTAATGACCAATGAAATGCACATTGTGTATGCTGGTAAATCATTTTTATAAGCAGTACTATAACAGACATCTTAAGTGTGTCATTATGATGGTGTAGCGGTTATTATGTACATAGAGCTGAGCTCTGTATGGCTGCAGCTGAAATATACTGATATCTCCAATGTATAAATACATGGGGGTTGATTTACTAGGGGCAAATAGGCAGTTTGCAAGTGAAGTTGCACTTTGCTGTGAATTTTTACCAGAGCTTAGTGAATGTGGTGAAATTTTACATTTTTAAAGAATACCTAATCATATGCCAGGAATCAAATTCAAATAGGTGAAAAATATTACATGCAATAAAAAATATACGCACTAATTATTATCGTGAAAAAATCCAATAAACATTATGGGCATAAAAATATGTCCATAAAGAATATGACACACACTGAGGCATATTTCAGACGTCTTAGCGCTAAAAATAGCGCATAAATAACTCCTGAAATAATCCTGCCCCAGCATTCTCAATGTGAACGCCCGAGGGCTTTGACACTGAGGCGATGCGCTGGTGGGAGGAAAAAAAAAGGCAGCAACCAGCATCTTTGGAGCAGTGTATACCGCTCCTATACCACTCCTTCCCATTGAAATCAATGGGAAACCGCGGTAATACCGCCGGCAATGCGCCTCTCCGCATTGCCCGCGGTATTAAGCCTTTTTCGGCCGCTAGCGGGGGTTAAAACCACACCGCTAACAGCCGAATATCACGGTAAATACGACGATATAGAGGCACTAAAAATTGTGCCGCTATACCGCCACCGCACCTCCCATGCCCAGTGTGAAAGGGGCCTTACCAGCGTTGTTCGGCTGCTGGCAGTGTGAAAGGGCTCTGAAAGCACTCAGGCTTTCACATTGGGATTGCAGATGAGGCTTCTTTCAGGCGCTTTACAGGTGCTTTTTTTAACGCTAAAGCGCCTGAAAGATCGTTCTTACAGGCGGCGGGAGGGGACATCCCCCCTCTCCTGCCGCCATCCGGTGCTTCTCCGGGCTCTCCCGTGCCATCGGGGGCCCGGAGAACGAATCGTCCGGCGCTGGCAGGAAGCATAGAGATGACTGGTGACCAGTCATCTCTATGACCATCGGAGGACCCAGACGCGATGTGATGACGTCACGCCCGGGTCCCCGTAAGTAAACAAAGCCGCAATTGCGGCTGCTAAGCAACAGTACGCATGAGATCGGTGATTTTTTTTTCACCGATTTTATGCTTTCCAGCCTGGAGGAGAGATGTGGGGTCTTATTGACCCCACATCTCTCCATAAAGAGGACCTGTCACACACATTCCTATTACAAGGGATGTTTACATTCCTTGTAATATGAATAAAAGTGATAATAAAAAAAATAGAATAAAAAAAAAGTGTAAAAAAAGAAATAAATATGTAAAAAAAAAAAAAAAAAAAAAAATTTTTTTTTAACGCCCCTGTCCCCAGTAGCTTGCGCGCAGAAGCGAACGCACACGCAAGTCCCGCCGACATATGTAAACGCCGTTTAAACCACATATGTGAGGTATCGCCACGTGCGTTAGAGTGCCAGCACTAGATCTCCTCTGTAAATCTAAACTGGTAACCTGTAAAAAATTTCAAAGCGTTGCCTATGGAGATTTTTAAGTACCGAAGTTTGGCGACATTCCATGAGTGTGCACAATTTTAAAGCGTGACATGTTAGGTATCTATTTACTCGGTGTAATATCATCTTTCATATTTTACAAAAAAATTGGGCTAACTTTACTGTTTTGTTATTTTTTTAATTCATGAAACATTTTTTTTGCCAAAAAAAGGCGTTTGAAAAATTATTGCGCAAATACCGTGCAAGATAAAACGTTTCAATGACCGTTGTTTTATTCCCTAGGGTGTCTGCTAAAAAAACCTATATAATGTTTGGGGGTTCTGCGTAATTTTCTAGCAAAAAAAATATGATTTGTACATGTAGGAGAGAAGTGCCAGAATAGGCCCGGTATGGAGGTGTGTATAAAAGCCCTGTATGGAAGAGGTTAAATAAAATCCAGGGACATTTTTTATTTTTTTTATTGGCAAATGGTAAACCATTTTTTAAGCATATTTTCCTCAGATTATATATGCAGTGTAAGTGGCGGCAGGTCGGCTCTGCTGGGCGAGATCACGTAGCTATACATCATCTCTCCCAGCAGCCAATAGGGGCACCCGCGATTGCTCGTTACAGAGCGGGGACCGGGAGCTGTGTGGAGCTCCCGGTCCTGTCAGGGAGAGAAATGCTGATCTTCTGTTCATACAATGTATGAACAGCGAGCAGTCATTTCCCCCAGTCAGTCCCATCCCCCTTCCGTTAGAACACACCCAGGGAAGAACATACTTAACCCCTTCCCCGCCCCCTAGTGTTAACCCCTTCCCTGCCAGTGGCATTTTTATAGTAATCAATGCATTTTTATAACACTGATCGCTATAAAAATGCCAATGGTCCCAAAAATGTGTCAAAAGTGTCCGAAGTGTCCGCCATAATGTCGCAGTACCGAAAAAAATCGCTAATCGCCGGCATTACTAGTAAAAAAAATATATTAATAAAAATACCATAAATCTATCCCCTATTTTGTAAACGCTATAACTTTTGCGCAAACCAATCAATAAACGCTTATTGCGTTTTTTTTTACGAAAAATATGTAGAAGAATACGTATCGGCCTAATCTGAGGACATTTTTTTTTTATATATTTTTGGGGGATATTTATTACAGCAAAAAGTAAAAAATATTCATTTTTTTTCAAAATTGCCGCTCTATTTTTGGTTATAGCGCAAAAACTAAAAACCGCAGAGGTGATCAAATACCGCCAAAAGAAAGCTCTATTTGTGGGGAAAAAAGGACGCCAATTTTGTTTGGTCGCACGACCGCGCAATTGTCAGTTAAAGTGACGCAGTGCCAAATCGCAAAAAGTGTCCTGGTCTTTGACCAGCCATATGGTCCGGGGGTTAAGTGGTTAAATGAATAGATATAACAAAGAAGTAGAGTTTTTCAAAGGGAGAGGTAAGCAGTAAGATGAATGAAAGTGACAGATTTTGCTTTGCCAAAAGTTCCACAAAATGTTACCATTTTGGTGAAATACTATACATCACACTCAACAGGGAGGGCAATATTAAAGCGGCCTCCTGCAAGGCAATGTTATAATGTGCTAATATGCATCACATACTAGCATATTATATGAAACTTACCTTAACAGAAAACCCTTCCCAGTTTGCAGGCCCTGAGCCTTTGAATGAATGAGCCGCAACAACGTCACCCACACGCATGTGCATGGCAGTCACTGTTTGCGGCACTAACACTGCACTACAGGAAATGGGGGGGACAGACAAGCGAGCCCCCCTCTAAACCGTACCAGGCCACATGCCCTCAACATAGGGGGGTGCTTTGGGATAGGGGGGGGGTGAGGTTGATGATGACAACGGCCACTTCCCCACAACCCCCAGCCCTGTGGTTGTGATTGTGGGTGATCTATCGGAATCTGGAAGCCCCCTTTAACAACAGATCCCACCCCCTCATGTGAATGAATATGGGGTACATAGTACCCCTACTCTTTCATCAAAATGGTGTAAAAAGGTAAATAAAAACAGTTTTGACAAGTCCTTTATAAAATAAAAAAAAATGGCCCCCAGTGTAAATCCACCGTCAAAAAAAAGGTTTCTGCACCGACGAAGGCTCCCGCCGTCTGACAACTCTGCGGTTGGGCAATTCTTAAATAACTAAGGGGGGCATGCAGGGTTGATTACTATTACTTTTACACTAAACTGGTCCAAACAGAAAATTTAGGTACAGTGGAGTAATGAAAAGTGCAGGCCCCCCCCTCCCCCACTAACAGGTCTACCATTAAGATGGTCTGGTTCATTGGCCACTAGGAATGCGTGAGAAGTGGGAAGCATGGGGAGGATAATGAACAGTGCAGACACCCAAGTATAAGGTCCGCCCAGACTAACATTTCTACTGATCCGTCACTAATGGCGCGTACACACCATCACTTTATGTGATGAAAAAAAACGACATTTTTAAAAACGTCAATTTAAATGACCGTGTGTGGGGAAAAACGTTGTTTTATGTCTTGTGAAAAACAACAAAAAAAAATTGAAGCGTGCTTCAATTTTATGTGTCGTTTTTCAAAACGTTGTTTTTTGTTTCACAGAAATTGATCGTGTGTAGCAAAAAACGACGTTTAAAACAACGTTTTTAACCACTTGCCGACCTCCTCATGTAGATATATACGTCAGCAGAATGGCACGGACAGGCACATCAACGTACCTGTACGTGCTCTGCTTGACGTGGGTGGGGGTCCGATCGGGACCCCCCCCCCGCTACATGCGGCGGTCGGTAAGCCTCGGGGAGCGATCCGGGACGACGGAGCGGCTATTTGTTTATAGCCGCTCCGTCGCGATCGCTCCCCAGAGCTGAAGAACGGGGAGAGCCGTGTGTAAACACGGCTTCCCCGTGCTTCACTATGGCGGCGCATCGATCGAGTGATCCCTTTTATAGGGGAGACTCGATCGATGATGTCAGTCCTACAGCCACACCCCCCTACAGTAGTATACACACACTAAGTGAACACTAAATGTTACAGCGCCCCCTGTGTTTAACTCCCAAACTGCAACTGTCATTTTCACAATAAAGAATGCAATTTAAATGCATTTTTTGCTGTGAAAATGACAATGGTCCCAAAAATGTGTCAAAATTGTCCGAAGTGTCCGCCATAATGTCGCAGTCACGAAAAAAATCGCTGATCGCCGCCATTAGTAGTAAAAAAAAATTAAAAAATAAAAATGCAATAAAACTATCCCCTATTTTGTAAACGCTATAAATTTTGCGCAAACCAACCGATAAACGATTATTGCGATTTTTTTTTACCAAAAATAGGTAGAAGAATACGTATCGGCCTAAACTGAGGGAGATATTTGGGGGATATTTATTATAGCAAAAAGTAAAAAATATTGAATTTTTTTCAAAATTGTCGCTCTATTTTTGTTTATAGCGCAAAAAATAAAAACCACAGAGGTCATCAAATACCACCAAAAGAAAGCTCTATTTGTGGGGAAAAAAGGAAGCCAATTTTGTTTGGGAGCCACGTCGCACGACCGCGCAATTGTCTGTTAAGCCCTGTACACACGGTAGGACTTTTGGCCAACCAACTTCAAAATCTGCAACTTTTCAAATTTGTCCGACCGTGTGTACGCTCCATCAGACCAACTTTTTCTGGTTTCATCCAACAAAAAGTTGGGTCTGCGAACGGACCAACTTTTCGGCAACAAAAGTTTGATGGTGCTTTGTGTGACCGTGTGTACAGCAATCCAACCAACTTTTGGACAAAGTGCAAATACGAATGCTCAAAACCAATGTTAAAAGCAAAAAACAATAGCAGAATAACCAAAGGGTGGCGGTAAAGAGCATGTGATGTTAGGAAACTTTTAGAAAAGTTTGCAGAAAGTTTGCAGAAAAGTCTGACTGTGTGTATGCTATGGGTGTGGCCGGACAAATCAACTAGGAAAAAAATCCAAGGGAAATTTTGTTGGATGTCTGACTGTGTGTATGAGCCTTTAAAGCGACGCAGTCCCGAACTGTAAAAACCCCTTGGGTCTTTAGGCTGCATATTGGTCCGGGGCTTAAACCCGCGCATGCCCAGAAGCTAATTATGAAGCGAGCTTCAATGGAAAAACATGGTGGAACGTAACCTCGCTTTGCTAGAGCATTGTGAAAAAACGATGGTGTGTAGGCAACGTCGTTTTTGAAAATTGAAGTTTCAAAAACGTTGTTTTTTACTTCACAGAAAATGTCGTTTTTTTTCATCACATAAAGTGATGGTGTGTATGCGGTATAAGATGGGCTGCTTCATTGGCCAATAGAAATATGTAAGAGGGGGGAAAGGGCGAGCCATAAAAATTGCCAAATTTTATAATTTTGACATTCTGCCATAGAAATGAACCTAGTACAGCGACTGTATGTTCAGGCTCCTCTGGATGTCTGTAGTTTATACTTGCTGGGTCTACGTCTTTTTAAATAAAAAGTTTGCTGTTATCTTAGTTGTCAAGCTTGAGACCATCTGTACACATTACCTCCTTGGAGATATCTCCACCCGTTTTCTGCCTTTCCTAGCTAAAGTGCTCATCTGTCAGAATCCAATGAAGTGGAAGGAAAAAGGTGAGTGAAGGAGCAGAGGGAGAAATCAATACTACAACCAAGTTCATTGACAACTTCTCGGTCCCTCCCAGAGCACCGTAATTCCAGGATCCTTTTACTTGAAACATTTTAATGAAAATAAAAGTTGTAAAAGACAAAATAAAAAGTGAATAGCAAGAAAATAAAGAACAGAAAAATTGTACCTTGGTTTGAGAGCATTTTGCAAGACAAGCAAAATGTTTAAATAAATGTTGACTTGATATACAAGCGATGTCTTGATATACAAGTAGCGTCATGTCACAACTGAGTATAAAATAGAAGAGAGGCGCCTCTAAATGTAGCAATATGGTTACATTTAATGAAGGTACAACATTTAGCAACATATTTCTACACTTAGGCCCCATACACACCATAGAATCTATCCGCAGATAAATCCCATCAAATGGGTTTCTGCGGATAGATCCTATGGTGTGTACACTCCGTCGGATATTTACCTGCGGATAAATCTCCCCTGGGATGGATTTCCAGCAGATCGGATATTTGCTGACATGCTCAACAAATCCATCTGCTGGAATCCATCCCAACGGATGGATCCGCTCGTCTGTACAGACTCACCGGATCCATCCGTCCAAAGGGATTCCCTGCACGCGTCGTAATGATTTGACGCATGCGTGGAATTCCTTATATGACAGCGTCGCGCCCGTCGCCGCGTCATAATCGCGGCGACGGCGCGACGCGTCATCGCCAGAGGATTTCCGCGCGGATTTCAATGCGATGGTGTGTACACGCCATCGCATAGAAATCTGCTGAAATCCTCGAGAGGATTTATCCGCGGATACGGTCCGCTGGACCGTATCTGCGGATAAATCCTCTTGTGTGTATGGGGCCTTAGAGGCGCCTCTCTTCTCTTACTCTATACTTACTTATACTCTGTAGCTCCTGCTAGATTTAGCTTCTAAAGCCACGTACACACGATCGGTCAAACCGATGAGAACGGTCTGATGGACCGTTTTCATCGGACCAAACCGATCGTGTGTAGGCCCCATCGGTTATTTATTCATCGGTTAAAAAAAAGCAATCTTGTTTTAAATGTAACCGATGGATACCTAACCGATAGAAAAAAAAACAATCGTTTGTAGGCACGTCCATCGGTTAAAAATTGAACTTTTTCAGCACGTCGTTGTGTTTTACATCACCACGTTCTGACACGATCGGTTTTTTAACTGATGGTGTGTAGGCGCGACTGACCATCAGTCAGCTTCATCGGTTAACCGATGAAAACAGTCCATCAGATAGTTTTCGATCGGATGGACCGATCGTGTGTACAGGGCATAATCCATTCCCCTTGTGGAGGCTTCCATTTGTGGATGGATATTTTATGGTTACACAACCTGGTCACATTGCTATAATATTTTTATATGGACTATAGACTGAAGGATTTATGAATAACTGGTTGTGGAACAAATCATTTGAGTTTCCATTATTTCTTATGGGGAAGTTCGCTTTGATATACAAGTGCTTTGGATTACAAGCATGTTTCTCGAATGCATTATGCTCTCAATCCAAGGTTTTACTGTATTTACAGATTGTAAATTCACACAGAATTTCAGACTTATCAATAGAATATAAATATTTGATTAAAGAGGAAGTAAACAAAAAAAAAATTCCATAATTTGCTAAGAAAAAAAATATAAAAGTCTACTCTGTTCTGACAAAACTGATTTTTACTTACCTGGTTGCAATGTTTTCATCTGTACACTGACTGTGGTGCATACAGTGTTAAGTGTACAGTCCCAGCATCTTACAGATACACTATAATATAACACCTGCCTTGAGGTGTATTTTAGAAAAACAAACTTGCATAGCTATTCTCTTAGACCCCTTTCACACTGGGTCGGTTTGCAGGCGTTATAACACTAAAAATAGCACCTGCAAACCAACCTGAAACATCCGCTGCTGTCTGTCCAGTGTGAAAGGGGCAAAAAAAACAAACAAATGTTATACAGCTCTTTCCTGTGCTGGAAGAATGTTTTAAAATTATTTATTTATGCTTTATCTTACTACCAGGAGCTGACACCAACCCAGTATAAATGCATTTTAGTGGCTAGAAATTCCTAGAATATTCATTTATTCAAGCCACTAGGCTGAACTTATGCACATGTAGCGCCCCCTTTACTTTCAGTAAGGGCACTACGCTAAAGTTAGTGGGGGAAAGAGAGATAAGTTGCTCTCATTCCTGATTGTGTTAAATTTGGCTGTCGCCAAATCTGGATTGTTCTGTGGGTCAGACTGCGTTCTAGGGATGCGGTACTATCCCTGGGCGGCAGGTGGCGCCAGAGAGGTCCAGGCGGAGCCGCTCCTTCTCAGCAGCCAATTGGAGGAGTTTTCCCTCGCGGGGCATGCTGGGGAGGAGTATTTCTGTGGCGGAGGCCGTTGTTCTGCGTTCTTCGCGGGTTCCTGGTTCCAGGTGCGGCACCCACCTTTAGGGTGTGCGCACATCGCGGGCCCCACCACTATGGCCTACCTGGCCTGGGGTCGCGCGCTACGCAGAGTTCCAGACTCTGGGCCCTCCTGGCCTGAAGCAACTGATGCAACTAAGGGGCCCCAGTGACTTTATTAGGTGGGATTCCCATATTCTCCCCTTTTTTCCTATTGACTTACTGGGTCCCCCTTCTATTGAGAAGATCCCAGGCTGTGTGCCGTTCGGTGGGGGATCGGCTTGAGGAGAACCCGGAGGCAAGTTATCCAAAAGGGCTTGAACGAACCATTGGGGATCTGGTGACCGGAGCATTGACAGGTACACTTCCACTGTCAACCGGTGACCCTAGCACAATTTACTGGGAGGATTTGCTCAACTATTTAGCTCATTCAAGTTCTAGGCCTGTGGCAGAGGCCCCACTAGAGCCAGGTCTGTGGCAGAGGCCTGTTCCTCCCAGCAACCTTAAAGTGGCACTGAGGCTGCCAGGCCTGTGGCAAGGGTCTGTCCGGCGGCACTTCACCCACTCTGGCTGGAGTGGCGACGAACTGTACTATTGCTGAGAGCAGGATTGCTTTCCTTCTATCCAACGCCTGATACCGCAAAGTTCCTTTACTTCATCAACCTTTTCTGTCTACCTCAAGTTGATGTTGGTCGTGTTGGGCCAAGAAATAAAGCATTCAGTGAAAACCTTATCTACGAACTGGACATTCGCTTATTGCTCTACTCACTACCTTCACCCCTAGACAACACATAGAGGTAACTCAATACGCCGATCCCAAAACAATCAGTGGCTCCTGAGGGGGTAGCGCTACACACATATGCGCATCTCTATGCAATTTTTTTTTATATATAAATCAATTTTTTTTAATAAATATTTTTTTATTAGGCTCATTTTTTTTAGCAAGCGGCACTCCCGAAACTGCCAACCGGTGACTTGTGAGCTTCTTGCTTGCTCCAAAGGTGGAAGGTCACAGCTGCTGCTCTCCCAGAAGGTTACTAATTAAAACCTGAAAAATCGTATCGATCAATAGCAGTTTCGTTTCATAACAGATGGGAGTGAAGTTGAACCGCTATTGATTTTGTGTACCACTGCGCAGGCCTCATTTCTGTTTCTGGATTAAAAGGAACATTTGTTACGCGGCTTCTGCCATGACAAACGAAAAGTAATAATGATTATGCCACGGTGAGGGAATTTGTTTTTTGACTCAAAGGTCACTCAACTAAATAAAACAGTCAAAAGCCCATGAATCCTAATCTAACTGATAAGACACGACTTGGTTTAGTTACCATTCAGTGATCAGATCCTCGGGTCCCATCCATCAACCGAGGCTTCTTAACCTCATTACGCCTCTGGGATTTGAATTGCCAAATTGTTTTACTTTTATTAAAGTCATTTTTTCCCCACCAGTTAACAACAAACATCAGGAGTAGTAAACTCCATAATCTTGTGAACATAAACAGCTCAATATCTCTCAGGTCTGTAAACTGGAGATAATTTATACCGTTGTGATGGATCCCTTCACAGCTCTCGTCTGGGAGAACGTATTTCATTTATCACTGGAAGCAGCATCATTATGAACAGCAGCACCAGAAATATGAAGGGTAGAACAGAAACGGTTTTATGACAGGATGGGACACAAACCATTTTTGGAATGCGTAGGTGGACATCAATCTCTTAAAGAGGAATTCCAGGTATGGATATTTTATCTATAGTTACATATGGTCCAGCTTGGGCTAATGTAACTATGTATATACCATACCTGGCCAATGCCGCTGGAAATCACTGCAGTATCATCGGTACTCCAGTGATCTCTGCTTCCTTCTGGGTCCCGCACTGAGTGGCTGCCCTGTTGTATTAATGCAAAGCTTTCTCTGATTGGATGAGGTGACAAGCATGATGTCCCTGTCCCTCCTCTTCCTCATATCTAATCCAAAGCATTCCCTGGTCCTGATCTCTGTGACCAAGCCCCAGTGAGTGGGATGAAACATGTTGGAGGAATGTGTCTGGAGCAGTGGCGGCTGGTGCTCAATATTTTTTTGGGGGGGGGCGCAAACGTAAAAAAAAAAAGAAAAGAAAAAAATTGCAGCCTCACTGTGCCCATCAAATGCAGCCACTGTGCCATCAATTGTCACCACTGTGCCATGCCATCAAATGCAGTCACTATGCCATCAATTCGCACCACTGTGCCATGCCATCAAACGCAGTCACTGTGCCATGCCATCAAATGCAGCCGCTGTGCCATGCCATCAAACGCAGCCACTGTGCCATGCCATCAAATGCAGCCGCTGTGTAATGCCATCAAACGCAGCTGATGTGCCCTGCCATAAAACGCAGTCACTGTGCCATGCCATCAAACACAGTCACTGTGCCATGCCATCAAACACAGCCACTGTGCCATGCCATCAAACACAGCCACTGTGCCCCTTAATTGTCGCCACTGTGCCAATTGTCACCACTATGCGCTTTAATTGTCGCCACTATGCCCATTGTTGCCACTGTGCATGTCACTGTGCCCTTTAATTGTTGCCACTGTGCCCATTGTCACTACTGTGCCTATTGATGCCACTGTGCCCTTTGTCGCCACTGTGCCCATTGATGCCACTGTGCCCTTTGATGCCTCTGTGCACATTGTCGCCGCTGTGCCCTGTAAAATGCACTTACCTTAATCCTTCCACGTCCCTCGATGTCTTCTCCCGCCTTGGTGACGCTTCAGCCAATCAGGTTACCGATAACCAGAATCGGCGAACCTGATTGGCTGAGACGGTCGTCAGTCTTATCCAAGGAACGCACCCCCCGTACGTCCCGGGTGCTCTGATAGGCACTTCCGCATTGCCAACCAGCTGCCGTTATTCAGGTGGCCGGCGCTCAACATCCGGCCACCTGAATAGACCAGCGGCAGCTGGCAACAATAACATACATTCATGCAATGCATGAATGTATGTTATTTTCAGTGGTGGTGCGGAGCCAGAGGGGGCAGCGCTCTAGCGCCCTCAATGGACGGACCGCCGCTGGTCTGGAGCGACACCGGCTGAGGCCACATTTATCTACATACTAATGCACTGTGTTGGTGAGCGGCACCCTTTCTTCGGTTTGATAATGCTCTTACACCTCTGAATAGTGCACTGATGCCAGCTCCCGTCACTGAAACTGGCGACGAGATCGCTGTCTCAGCTTAGAGTACTGCAAGTTTCATTTGGATCATTCTCTGGTCCTGGTCTTGGTCCGGTGTGTCATGAATCAGATGTGATCAGAACTGTGTTGACTGCACAAGTGAACCAAACGTATATAGGTGAAGAAAGTAAATAATTTATTAATGAAAATGTGAATAATATGAAACACAACCACCTCCAATAATAAACAGTGCACAACAACCAATATAAGATAAGACCCAAAAATAACAATAATCAGACAAATAAATATAGCCAAAGAGAATACCGGAATCGTAGTCTAGCAAGCCAGGGTCATAACGGGAGGTCAGCAAATGGGGGACAAGGAGCAATGGACAGGGAGAGGCTGGAAGGGATCGGATAGCAGGGCAGGGATACAGGACTGACAGGAACAGGTGCAAATGGGTTAGGGATCAGGATCAGGTTCAGAGTCAGGTAACAGGTTCAAATCAGGGCACAAGACAAAGCCAAGGCAAGGTGTGATGAGCTTGCAGGGTCTTTATACCATTACCTGCTATCAGGTTCAGGTGATACCTAATTGCAGCAGGAGATATCTGCTCCATCTTGTCAGAATCCACCCGCTGGTGGATGCCAGTACTGCGGCCCAAAGATCACATAACACCAGCAGGGAAAGGCTCTCCTGACAGTTCCAAACTGCCAGGAGACACCTGCTGGTGGACATCAGTACTGCACGCCAGATATCAGATGGTATCACCAGCGAGTGGAACCTTTCCTGACACAGTGCCAAGCGTCTACCATCTTGTAGACCAGGGTTTCTCAACCAGGGTTCCATGGAACCCTAAGCCTCCTCCAGAGGTTACCAGGGGTTCTTTGAGCAATGTCTGCCTCTTAGATAAGTTCCCACTGACACCATTGGTCTTTTTAGCTATCTGTAAGGGATTCATTTTTCCCAATGATCACAAGTGTAAGGAGCATTCTTCCCACTAACCATCACACTAACGTACCATAGTTGTAGATATAGTCATTTTTTAGCAAGGGTTCCCTGAGACTGAAAGGTTTTTCAATGGATCCTCTGTATTGAAAAGGTTGAGAAAGGCTGTTTCCACAGGTATGGTATATACATAGTTACATTGGTCCAAGCTGGACCAATGTGTAGGTGGGGACAGAATTACTCATCTTGTTTTGGGAGGAAAAAGTCTCTTGGCCACCAAAGTCTCTTGAGAGTTCAGTGTCCAATCAGACTACGTTCTCCTCTCAAGGCACTGTATGAAATCTCTAAGGACTAAGTTACTTATGGCTAGAGTTGCCACCTCATCCCTTTAAAACAGAACACATATGAATTACACAGGTTCTGAGGCTAATTTAATGCAAATAAGGCACCAAGTGAGTTTAATTACCTCCCTAATCAGCCACAGAACCTGTGTAATTAATATGTGTTCTGTTTTAAAGGGATGAGTTGGCAACCCTACTTATGGCACTCCCCTTCTCATGCAATAATGGCGCTAGTCCTTCTACAGGTGGGAAGGCTACCTGCACCTGCCTACAAATGTAGCTATGTATAAAAAAAAACATACCCAGAATTCTTCTTTAACCACATCAATACTGGGCACTTGTGCCCCCTTCCTTCCATACTAATTTTCAGCTTTCAGCGCTCTTGCACTTTCACTGACAATTGCGCAGTCATGCAACGCTGTACTCAAATGAGATTTTTATCATTTTGTTCAGACAAATGTACCTTTTGTTTGTGGTATTTATTCACGACTCCATTTTTTCTTTTTTTTTGCGATATAGGCGAAAAAGGAGTGGAAATTTGAAAAAAAACAACAATATTTTCTTCTTTCTATTTTAAAAGAAATCCAATAAAATAGAATGTTGTCATCATTTTAAGCCAAAATGTATTCTGCTCAATGTTTTTGGCAAAAAAAATCAGGTTAAGTGTATAATAAATGGTTTGTGTGATCACGGACATGTGTACGGAGATGATCATGTACAGATATGGGCAGGTGATCACGAACATATGTGTGCAGATGATCATTGGGACATGTGATTTTACTGATACATATGTGGGGACATGTGTTTTTACTGTGTGGGGACATGTGTGGGGACATGTGTTTTGGAGACACTATTTTGGGGACTTGTGTGTTAACATTGTGTGGGGACATGTGTATGGACACTAGGCTTGTGATTAGTGTGTGAAAAGCTGTAAAAAACAGCTCATACTCACTGATCACCAGCCGGCTGCAGCGATCCGCTCTCCTCTCTTCACTGACAACTTCTGTGTGAGGAGAGGAGAGCTGATCGCCTAGCAACCGGCTCTCTATTTACATCACATGATGGCTGTTATTGGACACAGCCATCATGTGATCAGGAGGGCCAATCACAGAGCTCTCCTGCCGATCAGAGATGCGCCGTGTCTGGGTGACATGGGCGCATCAGGATTGTGCTGCTGTGCGGGCATGCGCACGCGATCCTCCTCCTTCTGAGGGATGTTCCTGAATGTCCACTTAGGAGGAGGAAGCACCCAGCTGGCCGTATATGTACAGTGGCTGGGTGGGAAGTAGTTACATATAATATTCTGGTTTTTCTTTTACATAAAGTATATGCTTGTGACGACTTACTTAAAGGGTTTGTTCAAGCGTGCCCTGAAAACCTCACTCTTTCCCTCTAGAATGCATGCCAGCATTATCTTTTTTCACTGACTTTGTACCTGTAGTGAGAAACAGTTTTTATTACTCCATGTAACATTTTCACAAATTCTAGCAAATAATCTAAAAGGTCAGTTCCTCCTGACCTAGGCACACACCCTAAACCACATGCATCTGGAAGCATGTCGCATTTGGCAATCTATATAAAAGTTTTTTTTTGATCCAGCAGTTAACCCGTATGCAAAAAGCAAGTTAGGTGCCTTTTCTTTGCCGTATGTAAAAAAAATATTTGCCGTATGTAAAATTTTTAATTACCTACATAGATAGGGGCTGCCATATTTGTCTTTTACACAGGCTTATTTCATCTCCCTCTTGGAACTGCTGTACAGTTATATATTAATTATATTGACAGATCTCTCACTGAGAATGGCAGACAAGGATAAATGTGCCCATTATCTATTGTCCAGGACCAGGGACATTATGTACAAGAACATAAGTTTGGCACCATTATGTGCCTGCAATACCCCCCATACCAAAAACAATTTTGAGTAACAAAGCAGCAGCACTCGAATTGTGGGCATGTTCTAATAGTGGGAGGGTCTTAAATATGCATTGGTAAATAAAACCTTAGGTTCTTGCAAACAGACCAACTACCTTTCCGAAAATATCCCTGGTCAAAAATAATTTTCTGAACCACACAGTTTCTGTTTCAGTTCATCCCAGAGCTGAAAAGAAAACAGTGACAGATGCTGGACAGTGGCATATCCTCGATGTGCATCATGTCTGCTGTAAGAGGAGAGTGTGATGTAAGAGGTGACTCCAGAATGTTCCTCAGTGGTGAAGTCTATTGTGAATACGTTGGTGCACTTTAACTTATTTGTAATCCAAAGGTATTCAGGCTCAGTTAAAGGGGTATGATCAATACAGGTGCTTATGGACCGATCTTCAAGTCAGCATCGGTCCACTTGGCTAGCGTGACTTTCAGATGTTAGGTCTCTGGGTTAGATCCATAGACAATACGCTGCTCTGGTATGCGGAGCACTACGAGTCACAGGGCTGAGGTAGTATTGAAACTTGGGCAAGTGCCCTCTTACCCGAGCTGGCCTAGTCCGCCTGAGTTCCTCATGAAAGATACACTGATCAGTCGCCACTCTGCCACGCACAGTCTCCGGTATCCTGCTCTCCACTGTTACAACCGTCAGCTGGTGAGTTCCCCCGGTCTCCTGGAAGCACGAGCTGGAGGCGCTCGATCTTGTCTCTCTCCGGATGGTTGGTCTCCCGTTGGATCCCGCCTCAGGCTTCAGGCCTAGCTGCTTGACTGTAGTGCTCTCCCTCGTTCCGCAAAGGGAAGAGCGCTGATCCCAAGAGAGCGAATTCAGCTCCTCCCTGCCATTAAGTAACCTCCCCCATAAAGCTGTGCGGGCAATGTTCTCTGGGAAGCCAATGCATTATGAGTACTGTAGTCTATTTCTACTCATGTCAATGGAGTCCTGTTCTCCTGATCCTTCAAATCCCACAATGCATTGCTTTAGGAAAAAAGTAAACACATATATACAACGTGACTGGAACTCCAGGGGAACTCTCGGGGGATTTAGGTATGCATAACTATCAAAAAGTTCCTGATAGTATGACCCCGCTACACATGTTTGCATTCTTCCAAGTCCTGATTAGAATTTAGCCTGCCTATGTTACGCTCCTTGTTACCTTGTTGCCTTGGCTGTCCATGACCCTGTCACCAGTCATCATCTTCAGGGATAACATTGTCACTTGCTACCTAATATATCCCACCCACTTTTAGATGTTATTGTAACGAGATACTCAAAGTTTATTCATGTGGTCATAATGTTATGTCTGACCGGGGTAACTCCCTCTTTAGATCAAAGTTCTGCTTTAATTTAGAGTCTCCTCTTACATCAGTCCCCCCTTATACAAGACTCTCTTTCCTTAGATCATAGTCCCTCCTTAGCTTCGAGTCCCACCAAGGAAGTTGTCTTATTTGATTCCTTTTGGTTTTCTAAATATACTATTGAGATTTGTGTGTTGAAAGTATGGGCTAGATTCAGGTACGAGATACGACGGCGTATCTCCAGATACGCCGTCGTATCTCTGAGTTGTGGCGTCGTATCTATGCGACTGATTCATAGAATCAGTTACGCATGGATTTCTCTAAGATCCGACCGGCGTAAGTGTCTTACACCTTTGTATCTTAGGCTGCATATTTACGCTGGCCGCTAGGTGGCGCTTCCGTATATTTACGCAAGGAATATGCAAATTAGGTAGTTACGCTGATTTAGAAACGTACGTCCGCCCGGCGCAATTTTTTTACGTCGTTTACGTTAGGCTTTTTCCGGCGTAAAGTTACCCCTGCTATATGAAGCGTATCCTATGTTAAGTATGGATGTCGTTCCCGCGTCGAATTTTGAAAATTCTACATTGTTTGCGTAAGTCGTTCGCGAATAGGGCTGGACGTAATTTACGTTCACGTCGAAAGCAATGACGATTTGCGGCGGAATTTCGAGCATGCGCCCTGGGATTCTTTCACGAACGGCGCATGGGCCGTTCGTAAAAAACGTAAAATACGTGGGGTCACCATTCATTTAAATAAAACACGCCCACATCATCCCCATTAGAATTAGGCGGGTTTACGCCGGCCCACATACGTTATGCCGCTGTAACTTAGGGCGCAAGTTCTTTCTGAATACGGAACTTGCGCCCTAATTTACGGCGGCGTAACGTATCTGAGATACGTTACGCCCGCAGAAAGATACGATTATCTTTCTGAATCTAGCCCTATATCTTTACTTGTCTAGCCATAAGTCCCAGTAGTAAGTATATTTTTCTGCAGCTTAATTTTCTTAGCGTGCTCAAAAAAGTAGAAGACAGAGAGGAACAGACTACATGTGAAGATAATAAAGTTTTCCAGAAGGATATTGTGATGCAATTGCCTATATATACTTCAGTTTAATTCTCCCTGCTAATTTAATGCTGTGGGTTAGAGGTAACAGGTGTTTTCATGTGTGACTCATCTCTCTGTGAAGACTGTTCATATGTTAAATAAGGCTAGCTTTTGAAAGGCCTTTAATTGTGTGATAACACTGTCTAAAAACTATTGATGCTCAGAGGTGTTAATAGGTGTCACGCTGCATGCAGGGACGAAATGTCTGCCTAGGAAACTCAAGTGTGTGAAGGTGGTTTGTTGTTATGCTGTTTAAGGAATGTGCAGTGATTAGACATGATAATTATCGGTCGGTGCTGACCTGTCTAGAATGTTTTAGTAATTAGCCTTAGTGTGTGATTAGGGGGGTGGAGATCTCATTGTTGCTTTAATGTCTTGGACTGTATAAAAAGCTGAGAAGAAAACCATTAAAGTGTGTTGTTCCAGCAGTAAGCTTGGCATGTGTGGCTTATTGGGCGATCCCAGGAATATTCCCCCTTGTGGAATATTGGGTGATTATCTTTATGGGAAGAAGGGAAGACTTTGACGGGGATATCATTCTAATACCGTCACAGATATGAAGATGCTGTCCTCATCCTCACAGTTGATGATAAATCCACCAGTCTGGATATGGTCTGCCATCTTGATGGGAAACCAGAACAGCCCCTTATCATAATATCTACCCGTCTCTGACTATACACTTACAGATAATTACTGCAGGGGGACTGTTTATGCAATACAGTAATCGAAAAGTAGAGCACAAATAAAGTAAAAATGTAGTAGTCACATTGAATACGACTTTTTTTGGTCAAGTTTATATTATTATCTCAAAATGCCCAGGCACTGAAAAGGCATTTCAGCTACTATGCGACGCTGGATTATGAGTGTTACCTAAGGGTGACCTTTAAATAAACAGCAGGGAAAAATACACTTGTTTTGCCTTTTGTGAATGATCAGAGTTTTCTGGCAATTTCTATGAGCACAAAAGTCACTATTGACGTAGTTTAAGAAAATCTATGATTCCAAATCTTTTCTTTCCTAAAAGCGGAATGTAAGCTGAATTTCTTCTGTGTTCTATCAAACCATGCTAATCCCCTTAAAAATACAGTGTTTGAAGCAAATGACACATTCATAATGCCACTGACAATCAGACTTAAGCCTCCCTGCTAGGCAGATGAGCTAAGCCTTGCTGATGACATTCGCTATCCGCCATCTTACGCTTACACAATTCTCGCCTTCCCAAGGACACACAGATAGCTTAAGTTGGATAACCGCCTTAATATGAAGCCACATGAAACAAAAACACACGTCTTCTACACACAACTGCTGGAAAGTTCAAAGAGAAGCCTTTCCATGAAAGGTCACAAGGCTTCAACATTTCGTTCTGACATTACACAGAGACCCCAGAAATTGTCCAGCTTATAGAGTCTTCCTGTAGAGAGAGAGATGGGATTTTACACTTTGTACAAGGACAATGCTGTCTTTGGGAAAATTAATCAGAGATATATTTCGTAGGCCAGATGCCAGCCTATAATTTAGTCTACATGTGGCCTTATGATAAATGCCAAAAGAGGTCTAAATAATGGTCATCAGAACAGGGAAATGTTATTGTAAGGGTGTGTTAATAGCAGAAACAACCTTAAAAAGAATATGTGGCCAGACTATCAACAATCAAGTTGCATTTTCTGAGTAAACAGTAAATGAGCTTTAAAAGAAGCCATCAGTGATCTCTGTAGCTATAGGCACTTTAAAAAAAATATTTGTTTTCAAAATTCAAAGCCGAAGCATCAAAGTTGTTCGATTTGTTCTCATGGCAGCTCAGTTTTAGCCGCTCCCCCTACCAACACTGGCTCAGTTGCTAACTTACCTTGGCCTTCCCCTCCCAGCAGTAAGTTAGCATCTCAACTCTATCTACTCCTATCTCCCAGTAGTGACCCAATAGCTCAGCTCCCCCCGCCCAACAGTGACTTACCAGCTAAGCTCCCCCTGTTCCTCCCTCTCAGTGGTGACTCAGAGGATCAGCTCCCACTGCTCCCTTCTCTAATTAGTAACTCAGCTGCTTTCCAGCTCTCTAATTTGTATTGTACACGCAGATCTGGAGCTTTAGTAGGGGTAGCAGGGTATACTGAGCTGCAGAAAAAATAACTTGACGTTGCAAGAGATGCTGTATTGCAGTGGGGCCCAGTTAGGCCCCGTACACACGGTCGGACCGAACCGATGAGAATGAACCGAAGTTCAGTTTCATCGGACCGAACCGACCGTGTGCATAGGCCATCGGTCTGTTTATCTTCGGTCCAAAATTTTAAAACATGCTTCAAAACCGAACCGATGGGCCGCTGCCTGATCGGACCAAACCGATGTTTAGTACAGAAAAGCATCGGTTCAAAACCCGTGCATGCTCAGAATCAAGTCGACGCATGCTTGGAAGCATTGAACTTCGTTTTTTTCAGCACGTCGTGTGTTTTACGTCACTGCGTTCTGACCCGATCGGATTTTGAACTGATGGTGTGTACACACATCTGACCATCAGGCCACTTCAGCGGTGAACCGATGAAAACGGTCCGTCGGACCATTCTCATCGGTTTTGTCCGACCGTGTGTACGGGGCCTTAGAGATTTCTGTCAATATGGATGCTGCTGTTATTGGTGCTCCATGTTACTTTATTGTACTTGTTTCAAGCATGTACCTGGTTCTAGTATCTAAGATTGTAAGGGGGTGCTAGAATAGTTACCAGTTTGGCCATTAGGTTGCATATTTCCCTAGGATTAGAAATAGTGGGTTAAGTCAGAGAGTTTGGGAGTTCAGGTGAAGAGCCTAAGAAGTCAGGAGTTAGATTCTTTGGTTGGCCCCTATAGGATTTGGTGGGACCCTTTCTGCAGAGATGAAATTCCGGAAAATGCTACTGGAATTGGTGTGAAGCTGTATACACTGAAGTTTGCCTTGAAGTTGTAAAAGTCACGTTTAAAAAAATGATTGTACTTGTCTCTTCATGGTATCTTTTGCCTATCCTTTGAGCTATACCTGGGAAGAATGTGAACTAAAGTGTCGGGATTGGTAATTTACATGTGCTTGTAGGCAGGTGCAGTCTGTGTTCGCTTCCCAGCCGCAGTGGCATAGCAGGGGATAGAAAGTCAAGAGGAACATGGTTCCTCTATGGTTTCTAGGGTTACTGGGAAAGCTATCTAATTGGATGCTGCTGGCCCATGTTACTCAAGCAGTTATCTTGGGTCGGGCAGAGCCTATTTAGGACCCTGGCTCCCAGGCTTGGCACACATTTTGCATATGAGTTAGCATGTGGGTTATGTAGGGACACACCATCCTTCCGGCTCATTCCTACCCACCAAGACCGTGAGTGTTCCTGGTCAGGTGCCTTCTCACAGGGTTTGTTGTGAATTACTGGATTCTGCATTAATACAAGTTCTGCTCTCTGCAACTGGACTCTGCATGTTTACTGCACCGCACCATGCTGGTGAATGTACTTCTATTTTTCTCCTTTTGGCAGCGGGCACTCGCACTAATGTGAAATTAGGCCTCTTAGTGGTACCCGGGAATGAAACAATATGCCCATGTTTTAATGGCTTTGCCTACACAATGTTATTTAGAGTGAAAATCTTTTATCAAGTCACAGTAAACTTTTTTGGCAAATAACAAAGAAATCAGGCTACAAGTTTGGTATTGGCTACTTAGATTAAAAAGAAGAGTCCACCATTCTTGGTAAATACAACATATGGAATGTGGAAAGTTAATGTCCCCAGATTAAATTTCCTAGTGCACTGGTTTCACATCACACTCAAACCAGCTATTACTTGTAGATATAAATGGGCTCCCACTGGCTTGATCCATCAGGGCACTTGTCAGCACAAAGGTTTTGCCTACTGAGCATAAAGCACACACAGTTCAGAACCATGTACAATGCAGGGCTGACTTCATAACTCCCTCTCAGCCAAGGGATTCTTCAAGCCCACTTAAACTAAGGTCTCAATCCCTGTTCACACTAGTGTGATTTATCCTGCATCTGCCATCTATGCCATGCTCTGCAATGCACAATAGTGGTAATCACATTATTCCCTACAGTATGGTGCCCAATCACATCAATGCAATATTGTAAGGAGCAATTTTTTAAAAAGTGCTGGTGCCCTTTTTGGAGCAGCAATGTTAATTTTTGACCCCCTAGTCTTCAATGGGAGCACATGAAAAATGCATTGGTGCATTTTTGAGGAGGCTTCTGTATAGCAACTAGTCTCCTCCTAAAAAAAAAAAGCTGAACTGCTCTGCACTTTCTCCAGTTCCCCGATATCCTTTTTGTGAACTGGTGCCCAAAACTGAACTGCATATTCCAGATGAGGTCTTACTAATGATTTGTATAGGGGGGGGGGGGGGATTATATCTCTCTCTCTAGGGCCCATAACTCAGCCCAAACATGCTGAAAGCGGTACAATTATTTGCAAGGAAATTTGGTGTTTTATACTGTAGGCCTGTGATTTTTAGGAATAACTCACTTAAATCTGACCAAACAAGAATCTAATAGGCATCCCGGGTATGACATTTTTTTAAAAACAACATTTTTAATTATAATATAATAAATAATTATAAATAATTATAGCAAGTAATAATATAATTAAAATAAAAATTATTCAATAATGTAATCAACTCAAAATCACTGAAATTTGCTCAGTTGCAGAATTGTTGCTGTCATTATTTTTTTTTTTATGACGAATTTCCCCGCAAATCGCTATCGCACAATTCTGCAAGTGATTGTAATTTATTATCGCTGTTTTCTAGCTGATCTAAAACCATTTTTGACATAAAAAGACACTTTTGGTTGCTATGGACAATCTACAGTTTTCAGGCAGAAAAAAAGGTTTTTATTATATAAAATGACATGTAGGGCACTGGGCAGACCACTAGGGACAAGGGGGGTGTGTTTTTTTTACATACAGTACTGTAATCTATAAGATTACAGTATACTGTATGTATAGTGTTTGTTTACTTTTTTGAATTTGGCGCCGATCTCCGCTCCCGTGCGTCGTAACGTCGCAGGGAACGGAGATCGGCGGCACAGGAGGACGCTGTGTGAATCGAGCGAGGTCCCGCTCGCTCACACAGCGCGGTGACATCGCTGGATCCAGGAGAAGGTAAGCCAGCGCGCGCTGCAGGCTCTGCATATCTACCCCGAGCGTGACTCGGGGTTACCGATTTTGGTATAAAAAATCAACCCCGAGTCACGCTCGGGGATACCGCCAGGAGGGTTAATACAAGAAAAACAATTTTTGCAGCTTGGAATTGTATGCTGCTGTTAAACTTATGATCTACCAAAACCCCCAGATCCTTCTCCACCATTGACTCCCCTGGCTGTTCTCCTCTTAGTATGTATGATGTGTTCATATTCTTAGCCTCAAAGTGCATAACTTAACATTTATCAACAATAAACCTAATTTGCCACATAGTTGACCAATTAAACAGTGCATTGAGGTATGCTTGTAAGTTGGAGACATCCTGTAAGGACATCAGTGACAGCTCAGTCAGTATGCTGGGAGCACGCAGTGAGGGTTCTCTGTGTACACAACCTCATGCCGCCATTCATGCATATGTCCAGTAGCTAAGCTTTAAAGCCCACCTTTATTGCCGCAACATATATGCTTTACATTGAAAGAGGTTAAACTGAAGGTTCAAAGGGGCTTTAACTTTACATTCATAACCTAATAAGTATATTCTCTTAAAATACATTATTACGTCCCTCTACTTAAATCTCTCTTTGCAATTCAGGTTTAACTGGATGGCATCCGGGGTGAAATAAAGCTGAGATGTGCATTGCTACAGAGAGGGCAACACTAGAGCACATCCAATTGGCTGTCTTGAGCACAGCACAAAAGTTAATCTTTGCTCAAGGCAAGGTAGAATTAAAAGTCAGTAACTGCAGTTCCAGGCAATCAGTAGGACGCTGGAGGAACCTTGGGATAAAGGAGAGAAGAAAAAAAATGCGAAATGAACATGGATAAGCTAAAGTGTAATACCTAGAAATGACTGAGTCTCGTCAGTGTTTTAATTCACTTCTTATAAAGATTTAAATGTCAGGGAAAGTTCCTAAAACGTAATATCCTTAACCAGCGTTTGTGAGGCTGAAGACATCAGGGCGACTGGCGTTGTTTGCCTGAAATTGGAATATATGCCAACTACATTACCTGCTAATGCCACTGCCACCAGCATTTATGTATTATTCACAGCCTATTCTCTTAGAAATGTTTGCTTAAAGGCCATCCAGCTTTGTGTTTTTTTCATGGTACCGTTATTTTGGAATAAATAAAAAAAGATTGTTATATGCGCATTTCCTTTTCTTGGGTCTTCTAAAAGCTGTCCTTTTCCTGCTAGATTGTGAGATGGTTCCATATGGAGTCAGGTAGGCACTGGTCTTTTAACCTGTGCCACAGGGAAATGTTGGTAGGAAAGGTTAGAAATGTGTTATAATCTTATTGATCCAGCAGGTTGGGACTCCTGCCATGCAGCACTTGGGTCCTTGGTTAATTTTCTCCCTGCGCTTGCATGGGTTTCCTCTAGGTCAGGGGTTGGCAACCTATGGCCCGCTAAATGTCCAGCCTTGCATGTGATGAATTCATATGGACCAAACATTTTGGCCCTGGTCGGCTTTCTTGGGATAACAACCGATGCGGTTTAGAAGCCGCTCGGCTGTTATCCCAAGCAGTGGGAGGGGACATTCCCCCCGCCTCCCACAGCTCTCCCAGGCTCTTCCGTCTCACGAGAGCCCCAAGCGACCAGCCTGCATGTCTGCTGGCTGGCCGGAGACCCGAACAAAGCCAGAATCTGCTTTAATCGGGTCTCGGATCTGGTAACCCGGAAGCGGTGTCATGACATAAGACAGAAGACTTAAAGGCACCTAATTAAAAATAAATGACAGTATTCAAAGTAGCAAAACTTGGCATTAAGTGCAAAGGAGGGATTTGGGGTCTTACATACCCCATATTTCTCCATAAAGAGTACCTGTCACTGTATATTACTGTCACAAAGGATGTTTAAATTCCTTCTGACAGCAATAAAAGTGATCAGATTTTTTTTTTAAGGGACAGTGTAAAAATAAATAAATAAAATAAAATAAAGAAAAAAAATGTAAAGCATACGTAAGTCGTGACTACAAATGTAAACAGTGTTCAAACCACGATAGCCACGATTGGTAGAGCAAAAGCAATAATTATAGCACAAGACCTCCTCTGTAACTCTAAACTGTAGAAAATGTTAAAGCGTCGCCTATGGAGATTTTTAAGTACTGTAATTTGTCACTCTGGGTTCAGACATCTTTGCACCACCTTAAAGTAATAAGTCAATCCACTCAATGAGCTTACATTATAATAAAGTTTACTGAATAACTCAAGGAAGACTGTTGCACAAGGAGGTAATAGATCAACTGAACTTCAGATAAAAGTCCTAGTTCAGAAGAACAATTCCTCCACAATAATACAAATGTGTCTTATATACACATATTTACAATGGAGTACCACTTGAATATGACCTAAAAGGATAAGCAAGAGTTTAAAAATGATTTATGACAAGACTTCTAAAGGGGAAACCCAGGCAGGCCTATTCAGCTTTAATCCTAATGAGAGATCAATCGAACAAGAACAGTATGAGGGCCCTTTAAGTAATAAAGGCAGTAATGTCCCAGTTTTAGGCCTGATGGT
The DNA here is from genome assembly GCF_905171775.1 of Rana temporaria. NCBI lineage: Eukaryota > Metazoa > Chordata > Amphibia > Anura > Ranidae > Rana > Rana temporaria. The sequence goes on from NC_053490.1 coordinate 500,178,473, forward strand.
CCTCGTTAGCAGTTGGAGCTCATTAACTATATCCAATAAGGTGCAGTAACAAGGCAATGGTATTTCTTGGTAAGGTTGATGCGACAGGTGTGATATATATATATATATATATATATATATATATATATATATATATATATATATATATATATATATATATATACTGTATATATAAAATGTTCAAGTAGAGATGCAGTAAAGTGTTTCCCCAGGGTAAAGTTGTCTGTGTTCAGTGTCCCAGTGAAGCAACAAAGGAAGATTTGTAAAGGTGGGCAATTGCCCTCTCACCAACGTCCAGGCCGATTCAATGCCTTCTGGACAGCGATTTCTGAAAAGGCGTCCTTGTAGCGGCTCCACTTGTGAGGATCATCCAATGAACAGCACAAAGCACGAGTTAATGGACTATCAGGGTGATGCTGTATAGATGACTGAAGATCAGCAAGCAGGGATGGGCCCTTCTCGGCTGGGTTGAAATCTTGTACACCGCGTGGTAGGCCGCGACCTCACCCTCTCGGAACAGGAAGGTCCGTCACACACCAGGCCCATAAGGAAGAGAGTGTAACTATGCCAGGAGTGTGCAGGACCGACTCTTGGCACAGCAGTATTTGCACTAATGCAACCGCATTTATTGTTTCACTTTAAGCATTATTAAAGACACTGCTCCCGAAAAAACGGCCACTTTAAAAACTTTTTTTTTGCATTGATACATGTCCCCTGGGGCAGGACCCGGGTCCCCAAACACATTTCATGACAATAACTTGCATATAAGCCTTTAAAATGAGCACTTTTGATTTTCACCTTCGTGTCCCATTTACACTTTAACAGTGTTTGCGTGTTCGAACAAATTTCTTGCATGTTCTGCTGCGGAGTGGGGTTCGGCTCAACCCTAATCGGGTAGCCTTCACCACATGTTTTAATGGAAACACACAAAGTTTACAGCATTTTCAGTTGCAATTCTGACCTTTAAAAAAAAGTATCACTCGTTGCCACACCCAGACAGGGATGTAACAGAGTTTACACTATGGTAGTGGCAGTGATCTTAATTTCTAGTTGGAGCATTAGGAGATTCAGGAGACTTCTATTTTAATGAAAAGCATATTACTAATGAAAGGAAAGAAAAAATTGCACAAAATATTTACAGAAAAGGTATTATAAAACAGACATAAGCAACTGTAAAGGAGGAAGACTTTCACAGCTACAACCGCATCTCTTATCTCATGCAGCGCTGGAAAGCCTTCAACAAGCAGGATCCAACATCAGTGAAGGGAAGATTTCTACTATAAAATGCAGCCAGTAGGATACCATATATTATAGGTATGTTATGTCCCTGGTGTAGAATACCAAAAAAAGCCCTTATACTTCAGCTTTAATAATCCTAATGGTAAAGGGCAGCAACTTTTTCTTGTCCCTGGAGAAGGTGTTGCAGAACTAACCTGAACCATTAAAAGGGTCTGAGGGTTAGGTTGTGGATGGGCTTGATTATTTTAACATGCCACGTTGACATAATGCCAACTATCCTGGGTGGTCCTCTATTTCCATATGACAAGGTTTGCACAATCCAAAAACCAGCATGTTATTTAGCGGAATTTAATCATGATTTGTAAGATAATGGTTCTCTGTTTTATCCAAAAAGTATTTGGCTTTACATACACTTTGAGGATGAATTTCTCCACAATGCCTGTGGATACAGGGGTCAGTGAGGGCTTGTTTCAAACTTTTTCTTACTGCATTTTAGGAATATTAAACATTTGAGTTCCTATAGCCTCGTAACAGATTTACTTTAAAGTGACTTTAAGTAATAATAATAAAAAAAAACAATAAAGCTTCTAACCAGGTATAGGTGCCTCTAGTTGCCGGCACATACCAGCTTCAGATTTCAGTGGCTTGGACTGGCCTGATGTAGAACAGATTCCCCAGTTGCAGTGACTCCACAATTACCTCATTCCTCCACCACAGCAGCTCCTTTTGCCATACAGGGGTCAAAATAATGCCAAGTAGACATGCCATGACACTTCCCTTAAAAGCTGCACAAGGACACGTTCCAATGCATCTATTGCACTTGCTCATGTGACTTCAGATGACATCACCAAATGTGCAGAAGCATTCTTGTGTGACTCTAACTTACCAATATACTGTATGCTTAATATTTTAAACCAGTTAAAAGTGCATCATTGTTTTGAGACTTTACATCCAAGTAAAAAGAAGGGGGATAGTATACTGTATCATTAATTAAAAAAAAAATACATATTTTGCTTAATTGTTTTAATAAGATCGACTGGTTACCATTTCAAAGCAATTTGTTGGTCATGTCATATCTGTAATTGTTTTTTGAGATGCTGCTTTTTGCTTTACGATTAAAAACCAACATCATAAATCAGACATTTTAACATTTACCGCTTGTCAAAGCTGAAGAAGTTTTAATAAAACTCACCAAGGAAGAAAGCACTTTAGATTCAGCCCCTTACTGACCCATCTAAATCTGCCTTTTACAGCTAAACTTGGACCAATTTCCTAGAGCGGTCTAATCGAAGAGAAATACACCTGCATACATATCATCATTAAACTTTTCCTGACCTTTAATTTTAGATCAATTTTTAGGATTGGTGATTCTGAATCTGCTGGCCTGGGAATATTCATCTTAGATGGAACCAATTGTACTGGTAAAGTATTAACCCATCATGAAGAACAACTCAGTCGCCAACACACACAAAACTAAAAACCATTTATGAATTAGAGAAATGTAATAAAGTCTGGTTAATGCAATATCATTGAGCAGTGGCCAGTGGCTTTCACAGGTCCAGGTATCTGAGGAACCTCCTGGCAGAAGTCTATGATCTTAAGCCTTCAACACACTCTCATTAGTTGTACATTGTTGACATTATTGCTATAACGTTATTGTATCATGCCACCAACATCTCTGCAGTGAGTGCTTACAAAGGTAATTCTAATTAATTGTCTGTATAATTGCATCAGCATGGAATGGATTGAAGGAAAGCCATCCTTACGTTACATGCTACAGGACCAAAATGGAGGCTGGACATTGAGGGCTCCCCTTCAGTCTGCCAGGTGCCTCGTTGAGATCCATAAAGAGGTAGATATTTAAAACAGAAAAAAATCTTGCTGACTGGGAGAGGCTCTTACCATAACGTACACGTATGCACAACATATTTGCGCATGATTGCAGCTTTGTCTACTAGTGTGCCCTCCTCCAGCGAAAACATGTCAAAACTCTGGTCATTGCTACCATTTTTCTCCAGGAACTGTTTGGCCAATGGGTTGCCATTGATAATGAAACTTTTTCATATGAGCACAGAAGTTACATCAACCCTACTACTAGATTGACCATGGCACTGCAGCATAGCAAATATAAGCCTATATGCACAATGGATTGTACATAGACAATCAAAGATTGAGTACATTTTTTTTTTGTTAGCAAAACAGATGTAGCACTACCCCCGAAGGAGCTGCTGGTTTGATTTGGGTGGCACGTTACCTCTATCTTTCCGCTGTCTAGGGTACTGGATGAGAGCTGTAATAAAGTTAATGTCCACACTGTCGAGGTCTTTTCTGTGCTTTATTACCCAACAGGGAAAAATAGCAAAAGTAGGTGGAGGTGAAGGGATAGAAGAAATGGAAGCTGGCGGATTCAGGGTTAACTGGTTACTGGAAACAGTCCTGCTTCCAACAACAACTCTAGCCAGAGTGGGTAGAGTGCACCTGGATAGGCCTCTCTCACCAGCCTAGCAGCCAGAGTGTCACCCGGAGCTTTAAGAAAGTCCCTGCCACAGACCTTCCCAAAGAGTGGAGATATTCTTGGTCTGAAATCCTTCTCAAACTGGATTTAGCACCCGGGTCTCCTTCAAACAGCTTTAGTGATTTCAGGACTGATAGGCGACCATCATTCAGCCTCTCAGAACGATGTGTCCTTCAACAGGCCTCTCCTAGAACACCAGCCTCGTTCTCGGGTATTCCCCCGGACAGGTTCCTCATTGGTCTGCTTCCTCCCTCGGGACGGACAGCACAGGACCACTTGCGAGTTGCAGACCCAGTCTATCCACCGTGCCCACAGGTAGATAAGTTGCTCCGAACCACAGCCTATAAAGGGCATTTTCTATTGGTCTGATTGTGCTCTTGCAGACCAAGTACAGTGTCAGCTGGCCCTGGAAGATGTATTTCTACAAGCATGATTGTGCTGGAGGTAGAGGAGAAGTGTACCCACGGACTGTATAAAGTTGTGTAACGCCCTTCTAGGTAGGTGCTAGAGTGAGTGTACAGTGGAACCTCGGATTACGAGCATAATCCATTCCAGGGGAATGCTCATAATCCAAAGTACTTGCATATCAAAGTTGAAGTCAATGGAAACAAAAATAATTCGTTCCGCATTGACTTCAATGGCATGCAATACCGCATGCGGCCAGAGGCGGTAGGGCACCGGAGAGCCTCGGAAACAGCTGGAAAGGACCAGAGGACAGCTCAGCTAACCTCGTCAAACCTCGGAAAGGCTCGGGAACGTAGCATTTCCGAGTCTTTCAGAGCATTTCCGAATGGCGTTGATCGGCTGCGATCGGCGCATTTTGGCTCCGCTCAGCTCTGGCTCCCCCCCCCACCTCAGGCCAAATGTGGTACTGCACACCGTTTTGGCATGAATGCTGCTCGTTTTGTGAGACAACACTTGCAAACCGAATTAGGATTTTTCAAAATACAGTGTTCGTATTGCGAAACGCTCATTAACCGCGTTACTCGCAATCCGAGGTTCCACTGTATATCGTTTTTGGTTTCTCTGCTTAACAGGGAGACTGCTAGGTAAGTTTATATGCTGTCTGCTTAACAGAGGCTGTTATTGTTTAGCAGGGTCTGCCCAATGTGCTCTATTGCTGCTCATGCTGTCTTGAGAAGTTTCACACTAGTCAAGTAGCTATGGTATGTACTGGACAGTGGGTGGAAACCATGCAGATGAGAAAATGAATGTCCATGTCCATACAGCCTTGGCCAATTAGAAGGGGATGTGCCCCAATGCATGCTGGGTGACTGTATTTATATTTGATGAGCACATTAGCTCTTGGTCTTCCTCTAGAGAGAGTAGTCCAGTGGGGGGGAAGCAGCCCCTCCTCAGCGCAGGCTGCCATACAGCCTCAGATGGGGGACATGAGGGCCTGAAACATTGAAGCTGCAACCCGTGGTTCTTGTGAGAGCTGACTGAGGGAGGATGTCCACAGAAGGCTGCGGCTAGATCTGCCTCTTGGTACTAGAAGTCAGTTACTGAGTGTAATTTAAAGGGGATACTGGCTAGTGTCTTGAAGAGGCAACGTTTTACTGAGTTCTTTCTGCTTTAAAGGGACTTGTTCATACCATACTGATGCTATATGGTCCTACTGATAATCTGCTACACAGTTCTATTGAGAAAGTTGTCCTCACTTGTGAATAGTTAATTTGGAGTATCCTGCTAAATCCCTTCTCCAATCCGAGTTCTCCAAATATAACACAAAAACAAATCCCCTAGACTGGTGATTGGAGATAACGAGCGGAAGAGAGTGTGCACCTGGCTGCGGATTAATCAGTGGGAGACCTGGGCACAAATATTCAAGCGGCTCCTGCTGGGGTAGCGCTACAATTGTGTCCCTTAAGGCCTCGTACACACGACCGAACATGTCTGCTGAAACTGGTCCGCGGACCAGTTTCCGCGGACATGTCCGACCGTGTGTAGGGCCTAGCGGACCAGATTCCTGGCCGAGCAGACAGGTTTCCAGCGGACAAAAGTTTCTTAGCATGCTAAGAAACTTGTCCGCTGGAAGCCTGTCCGTCAGACATGTCCGTTGGTCAGTACGACTCATCGGACATGTCCGCTGGCCCGAGAACCCGCGCATGGCGTCGAAGTGATTTGACGCATGCGTGGAAGCATTGAACTTCCGGGTTCACGCACGTCGCCGCGTCATCGTCGCCGCCACGTCACCACGTCGTCACCGCGTATTCTGTCCGCGGGGAATTTGGTCTGATGGTGTGTACACACATCAGACCAAATTCTGCCAGCAGACATGTCCGATGAAAACGGTCCGCGGACCGTTTTCATCGGACATGTCTGGCCGTGTGTACAAGGCCTAAGAGTTCTACAACTTTGATCAAGTGGGTATCCCATAGTACCAAGTTCAATACCCCTAATAAAATACAAAAACAAAGCTGCAAAGACTGTTTCTTGACTCCAGAGTGCTGTGAAAAATTCTGTGCCCCTGGCTGTGCAGGGTGGAAGATATTGAATTCACCAGTGGCTCCTGCAGGGGGGTAGCACTACACATACTTTACAGGCTTATAGAAAATTATATATCAGTTTTTAATGTATTATTGATCCAGCGGAGTGACGATGTAAACTGAACCAAAAAACACCAGCGAACGCCTTGTCATTGCTCCTTTCATATTGACTGTACTCGAATAGTAAATAGTATACTTCCCCGGCCTTGAAAACAGCAGCGTAATCTTCTCGAATGACTAGTGACATATTGTATACGTTTTATGTTGCCATGACACGGAGCTTGAGACTATCATTTTAACCTTCGTGGCATCAATCATAATTTTCTGTTCAGTCTCGATTAATGTCAAGCTTAATCTCAGCAAAATTGACTCGATGATCCACTGCTCCATTTCAACAAATACTTCTTGCGCTGAGATGACTTGTGGGGGCTGTCATGTGCGACAACAAATACAGACGTGTTAATTGAAAGCACTTGATCTTCAAGCGCTATTTACTCCTGTGCGTAATGTGACTCACACCACCCGCTAAGATGATTATATCAGCAACATCTTCCCTTTTTCTACAATAAAGGAGAACTCTGTCAATATGTTAACTACAGGAATAACTCATGCAATCTACTCTTGCCTTTCTGGTTTGTTGTACTGCAGGGAGTGCAATGTAATGTAGCACACAGTTTTTAGAATGTAGATGTATAAACAAGTGGGCCAAATAATGCAAACTCAACCCTGCCACAGACTCAGGCCTCGTACACACCAAGGCACAGTCCGATGAAAACGGTCCGCCGGACCGTTTTCATTGGACATGTCCGCTGGGAGATTTCGGTCTGATGGCTGTACACACCATCAAACCGAAATCCGTGCGGACAGAGAACGCGGTGACGTAGACGGCACCGACGTTCTCTATCGTGCGAGTTCAATGCTTCCACGCATGCGTCGAATCAATTTGGCGCATGCGCGGGATTTTGGTCCGCTGGTTAGACGTACTAACCAGCGGACATGTGCGCCGGACAGCTTTCCAGCGGACATGTTTCTTAGCATGCTAAGAAACATTCCACTGGAAATCTGTCCGCTAGCCTGTACACACGATCGGATCTGTCCGCTGACACTGGTCCGCGGACCAGTTTCAGCGGACATGTCCGGTCGTGTGTACGAGGCCTTACTGTTTTAAGTCTGGGGGTATTTTCAAATTGTATGTGAGTGAGTGAGTGAGTGAGTGAGAAACTTATATAGCGCAACACATGCGAACTGAATCCTCTCTGGGCGCTTGGTATCCATTCCCTGGGCCCTCAGAAAAGATGGGTTTTGATCTTTCTCCTGAAGGCCAAGTGGTTCTCCTCCAATCGGATGCTGGTTGGGAGCGCGTTCCATAGTCTGGGTCCTTGGACCGCAAATCTTTGTTCTCCTTTGGACTTGTATCTGGCTTTGGGTATCTGGAGTAGATTTTGGTTGGTGGATCGCAGAACGCGATTAGTGTTGTGAGCTTTTAGTTTTTCGCATAGATATTGGGGGGCATTTCCTAGAACACACTTATGCGTTAGACAGAGTGCCTTGAAAGTGATTCTGTCTTTTACTGGCAACCAATGAAGGGATTGATTTCTGTTTGCATTTCTTTCCTTTTTTTCACTGGATTGTATGTAGCTGCTTGTTTACCCTGATAGCGCAGATTTATTTTTTATTTTTTAACCAATGAAGGGATCTCAGTGAAGGTGAGATTGATTCCTATGTTTTTTTCCCAGTCACAAGTCGAGCGGCCGTATTTTGAACGACTTACAGACAAGTGATTTGGTACTTTGGGAGTCCAAGAGGGCATTTGCATAGTCAAGTCTTGAGTTGATAATTGTTCCCACCACGACTGCTATGTCTTCCTTTGGGATAAAGGGAGTGAGTCTGCGTAGTAGGCGCAGCAGATGGTGCAATCCGCTGACTACTGACCCTATTTGTGCATCCATTGTCATGTAGGTGTCGAAGATGACTCCGAGACTCTTGACTTTGGTGCTAGGGGCGATGGTTTGACCCAGAATGGGTACTCTACCAAACCACATGTACATCACTCTTCTTCCTTTTCACCTAATACTGAACTTTTATACTTTTTCAGGGTCCTGCCAGTTCTGATACAGAATTACATCTTGTGCATCAAGCAATGTATGATCTTATTTGTAGCACCCTCTAGTGTGCTAGAAGTGTAAATAGATGTTTTTTTTTAGTGTAGGTCAATTTGTGCAGGCCTGACTGTAAGCAAAGCCTGTCTGTGTTTTTCCTGGGTTGGGCAGTGATCCAGGGAGAGCTGGATGACTCGCAGGCAGCATCACTGAGACCTCACCCCTACTTTTAGAATGTACTGGAACCTTCTAGAAGAATGAGAGGGGAAGTAAGGTGGAGCTGCCTGGAGTATTCTGAGTGCCCTGACCAATCCCTAACTTGGCAGGAGGCAGGCCTCCTTAAATACTCTGGGTCAGCTCAGCTGGGGAGGAGAGTTTGGGTGAAAGCTGGAAATGGAGTGTTAGGCTGTTGTGGCCTTTGAAGGAGCTCGCCAGTCTAGGGGGAGGGAAATAACCTTGAGCCTCTGCTCGGGTTCGGCAAGGACCTTCTAAAAACATACAGAGGTGTCCTGGCTAGGAGGCACAGGAGCAAAGAGAGGTCATCGGGAAAACACTGCCGAGCAAGTTTCCAAGAGATCAAGAAACAGCCAAGAGGGCCGATGAGTGGCACACAGTCCTCCTGACTGAGATGCATGCCTGAGAGGACTGGAATGGAGTTTCATTGATCAAATGGGCATCCCATATGCACCCTTCCCCATCCAAGTTCAATTCCCCTAAATAAAAAAAATTAAAAATAAAACTGCAAGGACTTTGAACATTGCTGCTGTAAAGACCCACATTCCAAAAGCCTTGTGACCTACCTTTACGCTTATTTTGTAAACTCCATGAACTCAGTTAAACTCCTTTATGTGGTGACGTGGGAGGAAGACTTGGGCACCGAGAGGCGTGGAACAGTATTTGGTTTGCCACTTCTAAATATTCCCTGAACATCTTTGCCCAGAAAAATGCATTTAATGTACATGACCCCAGACCGCTTATAGCCTAGACTCATGGTGACTATGGTTCATGAAACGCTTCATAAAGTGTAAAGCAAGCTGCGCTACAATATAATAAATACAAATCCGATTAAAACCAATAGTAATTAGTGATTGAACCAATCCTCAGTTGATCAAATGAAAAAATAAGATTAGAAAATTGGTTAGAGCCCACATAGAAAAAAGTCTTATGAAGACAAATCCAATGGGGTCTTGAAGATGAGAATAGGTCACACACTTGATGGTGCCAGCAGAAATACTAAGTCCAACTTTACATCACAGAGCACTCATGATCCACCACCGTGAGTGTTTTGTGCTTACCAGAACAAGCTGGCAAACAGCCTGTAAAAACTGCAGGTGTCAGTCCCACTCCTCCGGCTCAGACAATTGCTGGATACTGGTTAAACTGCTACCACTCAGGGATCACCACCAAAGGAATGCAAAAAGCTCACATAGCGTAATACAGTTAAACCATAAATGTTTATTAAAAAGATCATAATGTGCACTTACAAATTGTAGATTAAAAGAAGCTTAATAACAAGGGTGTTTGCGTAAGAAAGTCGGCCGGCATACGAGCGCCCGTCCTTTTGCGATGACATCAGCATGTCTATCCTACCGACGCACGTTTCGTTTTACATAGACGTCGTCACTGGACAGAGAACAGAGACAATGTAGCTTATCTAGTCATACACATTATCTATATTCCCACAAAACTGCAAAAAATATAGATCAATAAGAATGGTGCATTAGATATATCAAGATAAATTGAAGATAAATTGAACCATACTTCCTATAAGACAGAACATCCCTAATCATTGATGTCAACAAAAAAGGTTTGAAATTACCATAAAGGCTTAAATCTAAATAAAGAGTATAGATATCCTTAAAGTATATACGTGTATTAGAATAATATAGTGAAATATCTCTAAAAAAGTGCATAAACATGCCTGTATTCAGGCAACAACATTATGTGATTAGAAAATAAATTAACCAAAAATACCCAAAAATATATATATATATATAAATGAGACAATCACCACCAATTAGTGTGAATTAATTAGTGAGATACATTATGCTCATATTTAAATTAAACATAAAACATGAAACATAAAAATATCTAATATCATGAAATGCTTATCTCAATCTTGAATGATACCCATGCCAAGTTCCTATAAGTAAAATTGTGACAATAATAAAAATGAAAATAAAGCTTAGAATTATATACTTTTCATTTGAATTACTGTCACAATCATATGTTTATATGGTTATCTGTATATCTTCATATAAAGCATAGGACGGAAATATTGGTAGAATGCAGATCAGATGACAGATGAAAGAGCATTCTCCTCCCCATGAGGCGTAGGATAAACGCCCACTTCAGGGCAGTTGTTATGTCATTTGCTTTATAACTGGGGTGAGAGTAATAGTCTTCTTGGCTCTGAGAAAGAGGTTGAACCTCAAAACGCATTAGCCTATTGGCTCTTCACCTCCTTTTTTGCAATTTGTTGGACTATGAACTAACTGAACGTTTTGCGAGGAATATCTTGATGCTCTACCTTGTGATGAGCTTTTATCCAATTGTAAACTTGTGAGTACATCACTTACTGTTTTTAATAATAAAATATGGTTTTAGGATAATGCACTAGGTCAGTGCGCCCTTTATTTATTTTTCTTGTGGTTCCTGACTATCAGACTTCCCCAGTCTTTAGAGGGCAGCAAGACGTGACTTATCCTTAATTAATCAAGAGAGACATATAGCACATCCTTCCCGGGTGAGTGCACTCCCAAGTGTAGGAGAAGTGGTGTTGTGTTTGTGACTATTTTTAAGTTCCTATAAGTATGGGACCTGTAGATATACATTCATGGCCTGAACTGATTCTGCTTTTGGCCTTAATAGGCCCCTAATGCTCTTTAAAGAGGAGTTCCACCCAAAAGTGGAACTTCCTCTTAACCCACTCCTCTCCCCCTTACATGCCACATTTGGCATGTAATTTTTTTTGGCCCACGTTAAAGCCCACGTGAAAAATTAGAGCATGTTCTAAATTTTTAATGCCCAATTTTTTACGTTGTGAAAAATGCCCTGGAGCCCAAACACGATTGTTTTTAATGACATAAAAAAAAAACATAATTTTTTACAACCCGAAAAACGGCCGTGTGTACGCGGCATTAGTGTTTCTGCCATTTTTTTTTACCAACATTGAAGCTAGTGAAGCACAGAACGGGCTCTGTTAGCTTCTTCCCTGGCCACAGTGGCTGGGGAAAGTAAAAGCTGAATTTGAAAGTGATGTAATAAAAGGCACTTTTGGGATCTTACTAGGTAGGGTAGATCAGCGAACAGAAGTTCACTGATCTCCCTCCCCTCTACCTGGTAGCACCTTCAGGCTCCTGTGCTAGGGGCGTCGGTGTGTCGGTGCACCCAATAACTTCCATCTAACAGCCGACAATTAGCTTGTCAGATGTGAACCTATCCCCAACTGCTGTAGTAGCCAGAAGTGTGTGTCAAACCCCCTGCTGCTGTGGACATATACCATCAGGCCCGTCGCTACAAGGCAGGCAAACCAAGCAATTGCTTGGGGCTCTGAGCTGGCCTGGGGAGTAAAAAAAAACATAGGGAGGGGAGTAAAAAAAACATGGGGAGGGGCTTTGCGTGCGTGCGTCCATTTTGGTTGGGGCCCCCAAATTCCTTCAAACGGCCCTGTATACCATACATCGGTGGCAGCAAAAAGGTTAATGTCTTATTAAACCTTCAGTTTAGGTAAACTAAATACATTCCCAGTGCATCAAAACAGTGTTTATTGTTTTTCAGTTTATTTTCCTTCTAAAGCAGAAGCAGTAAAGAGTAGAAAAGCATGTCCCCTGCCAGCTGCAGAGTGGGACCTTTACTCTGTGTGAATCTCTTTTCAGAGGTTTGACAAGCCCCCAGTTGTGCCAGTGGCAGAGGTGGAGCTCTCCAATTAGTGGAATTTTGCGAATAGAAAAATTATAGGTCTGTCTCAGTGGAGAGTGCATTAGATCTCTGCAAAGAGACCACTGCTTCCACACAGAGAGCAACAGTCCCACTCTACAGCTGCTGAGCAGGGGACTGGTTGACAGAGCCGGAGGCCAGAAATAACCCCCTTCATCAGGGCTTGAAGATGGCAAAATGCATGTACTGCACTGATCCAACAAAAAACCTTAGCTCAATCTCCTGGTTGTTTTCATCATGCAGCGGGTGTCAGCCTCTGGGCTCTCATCCGCCCCATCTACTTGATACTTGAAAAGCCAACGCTGAAGTCCATACATAGTCTACAGATGTTATTTAATAAAAATCAAGTGGTCCAGTACACAGTAAAACCTGTTAGCTTCATGCTTTAGACTGGACCACTTGTATTTTAATAAATAGACTCTGTGAAATATGTATGGGCTCCAGCTTTGACTTGTGTACAGGACTGAATAATAAAAAAAAAAAACGATGCAGTATTTAACTGAAGAATTTAGGTCATCAGAAGCAGGTTGAAGAAACCCCACAATCTGGAAGCCCGGGTGAAGAAGGTGATTGCTGAACCATAAAACATGCTGGCTTTGTGACAAAGTCTATTATCAGATCCTATATCAGAATAAATTCTTATCTGGACAATTTATTTTTGGTTTGGCACTTCAATCTCTGATTCATTCAGTTGGAAACTCTGGATATTCTTTGGTGTGGAGAAGCTGCCAGCCAAGAGTCCAGATCCTCTGTCCAAATATTGCTGCAACTCTCATATTAAAGCTGAGTTCCGCCGGAAAATAAAATATTAAAAGTCACCAGCTACAAATACTACAGCTGCTGACTTTTAATATATGGCCACTTACCTGTCCAGGGCAGCTGCGATGTCGGGTCCTGAAACCGATTTGTCCCTTTCGGTTGCTGCCGCTGTGTCGCGCTGTGCTATCCCACTGGTCCCTGCTGTCTTCTGGGACCTATGTGTCTCCTAGAAGACAGCGGGGGGGAGGGAGTAGGTGCCGGACGTCGTGTAGGTCACCACGGTCACCGTGGTTGCTGCGGTGATCTCTGCCCGGAAGTGGGAGCAAATACCTGTATTACACAGGTATCTGCTCCATCCTCCCCCCTGAAAGGTGCCAAATGTGACACTGAAGGAGGGGAGGATTAAAAAAAAGTGGAAGTTCCATTTTGGGGTGGAACACTGCTTTAATAGGATACCCCTAGGGTTTCAGCACTCCCCCTCCATTTTCCTAATGCTCTTTTATAGACCTAGGTTGAAGGAAGGTGTCAACATTGTCAATGGTTTTCAGATACGCTCTTTAAAGTCTATCTGTAGTCAATTTTTTTTTCTTAATGATAGATACAGTAGAAAATGGTTACATTACCTGACACAGCTTCTTTTTTTTGTCGACTTTTGTCCCTTTGGGGGGGAATCTCCCTTCACTTCCCCTGCAGACTCAACAGTCAGTAAGAGAATATCTTTTTTAACTTCAATACTTTTTTTTTATTGTTTCCATACAAATACAAAGAAAAATTTACAAATCCGTTTTTTTTTTCCATACTTAGTGCATTTTATGTGCATACAGGAGATTAATTGCAAACATTAAAAGTGTCCATTCATCCCATTCCCCACCCCTCCCTCCCTCCTATCTTACTTTAAAGTGCATACACGTTTTTAGTTCTATTCTTTTCCTTAGATTATTACCCATCTTTCCTTAATTTAAAGTGAGCGACCTATTTTACATAGCCACTGTTCCCATATTGCTTTAAATTTTTTGAGGTTACCCCTTCTAATCCATGTTGCCCTTTCCTTCCCAATTGTGCTATTTATTACATTAAACCATTCCTCTACTGTGGGTGGATTTTGTGCTTGCCATTTTAGTGCTATTAGTTTCCTCGCCTGAAACAGGCATCTTATAACTGCTTCTAATGTATCCCTCTGCCCCATTCTCTCCTCAATACATCCTAATAGGCAGACCCTAGCTTCAAGTTCCAGAGTAATACCGAAAGTTGCATTTATAGTGTCCAGAATTCCAACCCAGTATCTATGCAACTTTGGGCATTTCCACATCATGTGGATGAGGTCCCCTGTATCTTGGCATCTGGGACATTTGTCATCCAGCTTCCATCCAAATCCATATAATTTCTTTGGGGTATAATAGACCCCTGTGTAGGAGAAATAAATGGGAGACCCATTGTGACGGGGCTAGTGAGACCCTTGTCCCTAGTTCCAGTATCCTATCCCATTGGTCATTCGTTAAAAGTCCAATATCCTCCTCCCATCTCTGTTTGTTCCTGCTCAACCTCTCTTTTCCTATTAACTGATCACTGATCCGTTCATATAATTCTGAGATAAGACCTTTCAGAACCCCCGTCTTGATTAGTCTTTGGAGATGCGTGAGCTTTTGCCAGCTTACCGGCTGTGACTTAAATTGGGCTTGTAGTGCATGTCTAACCTGTAAATAAGTAAAAAACATGGAGTTTGGAATGCTAAATTCACTGCTTAGCTCTGAAAAGAGTTTTAATGTGCAACCGGTATACAGTTGTGCCACTCTGGTTATCCCCCGTTTCTCCCATTCTTTTAGTTTCCCCATAGCCAAAATTTCTTTTAAATTATTGTTATCCCATAATGGGGAATATTCTGTTAATCCTTTATAGCCCAAAGCTAATTTTACTGCTTGCCATATTCTCACCACCATCTTTACTGTTGGATTTTTCACCGAGAAGGAGTTGGCTTCTAAAGTCTCTATTACAGATCTATGGGGAGACCCTCTTAGTATCATTTTCCCGCTCGCGTTTCCTCCCCCCTCTATACTACACCCCCCCAAATGCTGTAACTGTGCCGCCAAATAATAACTATAAGGATGTGGAACCGCCAACCCTCCTCTATTTGTTGGTAATTGCAACTTTCGGAGACTGATCCTTGCTTTACCCTTTTTCCAAATTAGGGTCCTAAAGAGGGTCTCTATCTTTTTAAACCATCGGTTGTCAATCCATACTGGGGAGTTGTGGAGTATATAGAGCAATTGTGGCATCCATATCATTTTGACAAATGTCCCCATATATCCGCTTTACGTTTAAATTTACCCAGAAGTGGCACAAGGTTATTATTTATAAATTGTTCTGGGTTACGTGTTACCACAATGCCTAGGTACTCCATCTTCTCCCCAGTTTTTAATTGAGGGATTCCTATTCCATCCATATTACTTGCCGGGTCCACTAACAAGAGTGTTGACTTTTCCCAGTTTATCACTAGGCCTGAGAATCGTCCAAACGCTTCTACTGTTTGAACTGCAGTTTTAAGGGAGGTTGTGGAGTTGCCTAGAAAAAGAAGGATATCGTCCGCGTAAAGCGCGACTTTTTCCTCCTCTGCTCCTCTCTGAAACCCCTGTATTTCCTGTCTTGCTCTAATAGCAATCGCCAAAGGCTCAATTGCCAGGGCGAAGAGGAGGGGGGACAATGGACATCCCTGTCTCGTTCCCCTTTCCAATTCAAACGACTGTGAAACTTCATTATTTATTTTTATTTTGGCCCTTGGGGAATTATACAATAGCTTTATCCATTTAATAAAAGATGGACCAAACCCGAACTTCTCCAACCATGCATGCAAAGCCAATCCAAAGTGGAACAATTTTTACCTTTTACCTTTTACCTTCCACTTTGGATTGGCTTTGCATGCATGGTTGGAGAAGCTTGGTGCCGGCATACGGGCACATTTAAATGTGAGTGCAATATTTATTTGTTTTAAATAGTCAATAAATCTTTTACGTACTACACCATGAGGGGCACTCCTCTTTTTCATGAGCCATTATTGGAGAGCTATAGACCCCACTGGTACATTCAAGGCGATTGGTGAACAGACGTGTGAAAGGAGTGGTTATCCTGGGAATGAACCAAAGGCATCTTGATTGATTGAGATCTGGTGAGTGGCCATTTCTAACGGTGACGGGATCTCACAGAACGTAGTGTCAATATCGCAGCAAGTGGTGTCATATCACAGGAAGTGGTGTCATTATCACAGAAAAGTGTCACTATCATTGGTGCATGACATAACTCCACGGGAAAAGCACTTTAAAGGAATATTAAATTAACACATCAGGACTTTAATGAACTGAATTGTTTTTCACATAATATATTATTTTATATATATTTTTCTGGTTTGTGTAAGCTTGTTTGCCTAGGATGGGCAGTCACAAATATTGAATAACGACACTTAAGTACTGTATGAGCACTATGGTATAAAGGTATAGATAGACTCACGCTAGTTGCATATAGGTCTATGTGCTTGTGGAGTGTATTTACATCACCCATGAGAAGAATTTTAGCACTTTTGTGTATTTAAATAGAGGTGTTACACATTGATCATTATTAATCTAATCCGAACCTAGCAATAGGTGGTGATAACTAAAGGAAAAAATAGGGGAGGGCAATTCTCTTATCAGCACATTTTTAAAGGTCCAGACACCAAATGGTGACTTGATCCTTTTGTTCACTCAATTGCAGCAAACCCACCACAACAAAATAATACATTTTTCACTTGCGCCAGCAACATTTTTACGGTATACATACAAGTACACTCCAAGTTTAATCATACTCTCAAAAACACAGTTGGAGTTTGTTTATCCTGGAAAGAACATTTTCACTTTGCTTATAGACAAATGGGCCATTATCATGCTTGCCTGTTTATCAATAGGAATAAATGACATGTGTTTCTTTTATTGTCGACATTGTCATAGTGATTTCATGCTTATTATTTTACAACAGGGAATTGTAAAAGTGATTCATTAGCCTTTAAGCTCCAACATAATTGCTAAGCATCCACCTACCTCTTACTGTCTGCAGATTCTCTTATTAATGTATCTCACACTGAGAGCTCATTATTTACAGGTAAAAAAAAAAACATATTTAGCGTTGGAATCATTGTTTTTATTACATCACCCAGCATGATGTAGAACGCCTGCTTAACCACCTGCATGGATTATATTAAGGCTTTTTAAATCCCCCTTTCCCCCCTCAAGAAAGTTCATTTATCAGTAGTTAGTTGATCTTGTAAAAAAAAACAATAAAACATTGACTAGGGCTGATTTGTCTAATTTGTTTAAGGAGTTGTTAACACCAGATGCTTTCTCCTTAGCCGGCCAGCAGAGGGGTCCTGTTAGGATCTTAAAGCGGGGGTTCACCCAAGAATTTGTTTTTTAACATTAGATTCAGGCAAGTTGTTAGAATCACAATCGGGTGTTTTTTTTTTAAATCGTTGCCATACTTACCGTTTTATAGATATATGTTCACTGCGGCTTCTGGGTAAAATCTGCGGGACTGGGCGTTCCTAATTGATTGACATGCTTCCGACCGGCGCATACAGCGCGTCGCGAGTTGCCGAAAGAAGCCGAACGTCGGTGCGCAGGCGCCGTATAGGGTCGACTCGCAGTCCGACTTCTTTCTTTCTAATGCAAGCTCTTCACTTATTACCTACAGTGTTTGCAGGGCCGGACTGGGAATAAAAACCAGCCCTGGAAAAAATGTCATACCAGCCACATAGCATAACGTCATTTTTTTCTTATTCATGAAAGGGAAAACTATGCACATTTGAAGAGTGTATTATATATACAGAAGACAGATATAAAAATCACATAGGGCTTTATATATATATGCAAATGCCAGTTAAAAGTGGTCAATCATCAAGGGGGACCCCAGGACATCTGGGAACGTGGGGCCCATTGAAATCAGCAGCAGCGCTTTTTGGGGGTGATTTTAACCTTTTTTGGCCACTAGCGGGGGTTAAAAGTGCCCACTGGCGGCTGAAAAGCACTGCAAAAAAGTCGGTAAAGCGCCGCTAAAAATTGCAGCGCTTTACCGCCGACGACCCCCAACGCCTCAATGTGAAAGCAGTCTAAGGTAAGGGGTGGGTTACTGATATAAGGGGGAAATCTTTAAATCAGTGTCCCTTTACATGATTGTATTCACTCCCCCTTACATCAGTGACCCCCCCCTTAGGCTGGCCTTGCGGTGCTGTCACTGACCTCCTTTTAGGTGCACCTTGCAGGGATCAGTCAATCGGCTCCAGCTTGGTGGCTCTGGTTCCTCTGACTTCTCCCATGATCCCCATCCCAGCGACACTCCCACTCTTGACTCCTCTCCAAACTCCCTCAGAGACTGCAGACTTCACATGATACAAGAGATGGTCAGAGACTGCAGACATGATACAAGAGATGGTCAGAGACTGAAGACATGATATAAGAGATGGTCAGAGACTGCAGACATGGTACAAGAGATGGTCAGAGACTGCGGATATGATACAAGAGATGGTCAGAGACTGCAGACATGGTACAAGAGATGGTCAGAGACTGTAGACATGATACAAGAGATGGTCAGAGACTGCAGACATGGTACAAGAGATGGTCAGAGACTGTAGACATGATACAAGAGATGGTCAGAGACTGCAGACATGGTACAAGAGATGGTCAGAGACTGCGGATATGATACAAGAGATGGTCAGAGACTGCAGACATGGTACAAGAGATGGTCAGAGACTGTAGACATGATACAAGAGATGGTCAGAGACTGCAGACATGATACAAGAGATGGTCAGAGACTGCAAACATGATACAAGAGATGGTCAGAGAATGCAGACATGAAACAAGAGATGTCAGAGACTGCAAACATGATACAAGAGATCAATGCAGAGAGAACAGGCAAAAAATATATAAATGCACATTTTTTTACCTGAAAAAAAATTAATTTATTATTATAAAAAATACATTCACATTTTATTATTATTTACAGTATATTATTTTATTATAATACATAAAGTTAGCTTTTTTTTTTTAAAGAAAGACAACCATGAGAGAGGGGCAGAAATGGTGAGAAAGAGGGGCTGCAATGGTGAGAGAGAGGGGCTATAAGGGTGAGAGAGAGAGAGAGAGAGAGAGAGAGAAAGGGGCTGCAATGATGAGAGATAGAGGGGCTGCAGTGGTGAGAGAAAGGGGCTGCAATAGTGAGAGAGAGGGGCTGCAGTGGTGAGAGAAAAAGAGATAGAGGGGGGGCTGCAATGGTTGGAGGGAGAGAGGGGCTGCAATAGTGAGAGAGAGAGAGGCTGCAACAGAGAGAGAGAGAAAGAGGCTGCAACAGAGAGAGAGACAAAGAGGCTGCAACAGAGAGAGAGAGAGAGAGAGAGAGAGAGAGAGAGAAGAGGCTGCAACAGAGAGAGAGAGAGAGAGAGGGGCTGCAATGATGAGCGATAGAAGGGCTGCAGTGGTGAGAAAGAGGGGCTGCAGTGGTGAGACAGAGTGAAAGGGGCTGCAATAGTGTGAGAGAGAGAGAGAGGCTGCAATAGTGAGAGAGATGAGCTGCAATAGAGAGAGAGAGGAGCTGCAATAGAGAGAGAGAGGGGCTGCAATGGTGGGGGAGAGAGAGGGGGGGCTGCAATGGTGAGAGAGGCTGCAATGGTTGGAGGGAGAGAGGGGCTGCAATAGTGAGAGAGAGAGAGAGAGAGAGAGAGAGAGAGAGAGAGAGAGGGGGCTGCAATAGAGAGAGAGAGGGGCTGCAATGGTGAGAGAGAGAGAGAAAGTGCTGCTATAGTGTGTGTGATAGAGAGGGGGGCTGCAATGGTGGGAGAGAGAGAGAGGGGGGCTGCATTGGTGGGAGAGAGAGAGGGGGGCTGCAATGGTGGGAGAGAGAGAGAGGGGGGCTGCAATGGTGGGAGAGAGAGAGAGGGGGGCTGCATTGGTGGGAGAGAGAGAGAGGGGGGCTGCAATGGTGGGAGAGAGAGAGAGGGGGGCTGCAATGGTGGGAGAGAGAGAGAGGGGGGCTGCAATGGTGGGAGAGAGAGAGAGAGAGAGGGGGGGCTGCAATGGTGAGAGAGAGAGGGGGGCTGCAATGGTGGGAGAGAGAGAGAGAGGGGGGGCTGCAATGGTGAGAGAGAGAGGGGGGCTGCAATGGTGGGAGAGAGAGAGAGAGGGGGGCTGCAATGGTGAGAGAGGGGTTGCAATAGTAAGGAAGAGGGAGAGAGAGAGATGGGCTGCAACAGTGAGAGAGAGGGGCTGCAATGGTGAGAGAAAGGGGCTGCAATGGTGAGAGAGAGGGGGCTGCAGTGATATGGGAGAGTGGGGGGGGGCTGCAATGGT